>NC_072856.1:46077500-46702500 GCF_028858705.1 Grus americana | reverse complement strand
GCATGGGAATAGAGCTGAGAGGGAGTGGTGTGGATTCAGCCTCCAGCCACCTGCTGTACAGGAATGGGCAGATCATTACCCAGAGAGCTCTGTAATTTTGCTTTGCAAATGCTTGCCCGCTGGCGCAGAGCCTGAGGAGGAAAACGGGGAGAGGGAGGCTGCTCACAGCTCTGCATGCCAAAAAGGCACTTTACCATGCATGAGGCCACCAACGCTTCTGCAGCCATGAGACCTTGCAGGCTTAACCCTCTCTGCTACTCCCCAAGCCAGCTTTTTGTAAGAGGGCAGGAAGGAGTGGCAAGAGCGAGTAGAGAGGGAAAGAAGAACAAGAGGATGTTGGAAGGAGAGAAGAAAGAGCAATGCAGGGAAGAGGACACGATGGCTAGGGAAAGGGGTGCATGGAGGCCATGCAGGTATGTCAAGAGAGGAGCCCCTGCAAGAGTTGACAGCATGAAAGGGAGAAGACTCCAGCCTTAAGGTCTCCCAAGCAGGCAAGCTGTAAGCACCCTCTAGGAACTAACACCAAGAGCGGGGAAGAGCCTGCTTGGGACTTTCTGCTGAAAGGACTAAGGCTTTGCAGAGCCTGCTTCCTGGGGAAGCCTTACAACTACAGCAGTCTGTTCTTCCTTCTGCCTCCCTCACCTCCCCAGAGCTTTTAAATTTGTGGGCAAATTTCAGCTAAATCTTTGATACAGCTACATCTCCATCTGGTATTATATTTTTACAGGTTTCATGAAAACAGGTAAATGGATAGCAGAGAAAAGCCAAGTTTCTATGAAGGGACATGTGAAATGTGAATTCAACAATATTATCGCCCAGCAGAGAACCCAAACAGGAGAGTGCTTCAATTAATAAGTGTCACAACAAGTTCAAACTCCAACTCTCTGAAAAGTAGTTTTTCAGCCAGAAATTGTGCAAAACCACAATGATTTGAGTAAGCTAGATCCCCAGACTCTGTTCTGTGCTAACTGCTCTCCTTCTGATTTTGTTTGAGCCTGTTCCCTAGAGGTGTCTTCTCTGAGGTGTACATCAGAGAAGGCAGCAAGCTGAACCCACTGAGAACAAGTGTAAACCCAAGTGCCCAGCAATCATTACCTTTGAAGAAGCTCTCCCTGCCCTGCAACCACTGACTCCCACACACACACAGCCAGAGGATGGCTGCATCCTACAGAGCATCTCCACAGAGGTCTGTGCAGAGCTTCCCGGGCAGCAGAGCCTTTACTGCACCCTCCTGCATTGCACCAAGAATCTGCTGCAGCTCTGACAGAGGTATGACCCGAGAGGTCGCGTGTGTGGCCAGGGTGCTGCACACCGGAGAGGGAAGAGAGGGGCTCTACTGCTTTCCATGTTTCACAGTTAATCATCTGTTCTCTGCTGCTAGGCCTATGTCCAGACAGGGAAGGTGTTCTCAGCACAGAAGGGAAGTAAGGCTCAATTGCTCACACCTGCATCCAGCTCCTCCTTCCCTAGCAAGCTGGGGGAGCCTGTTCTGCTAAAGGACCTCTAGATGTTCCTTCTACATTCAGGTAGCTCCAAAAAGGGTAAGCTTTGTGCTTTACAAATACCATTCCCTAGCCTTGCCCCAAGGGCTCTGGCAAAAGTAAGCAACATGCCAACATCAGAAACATCTGAGGAAAAAAAAGTGTAAGTCATGAGGAAGCAGGTCTTTGATATCCATGGCTCCTTTTTATAGCAGAACACCTGTGTTCTACTTCATAAGTACTCTCAATTTCTAATAGTATAAGCCACAAGAAAACTAGAGCCACTGTGGCCAACCGATCTATTGTAGCAGCAAACATGCATCCCAATTCTGCTGGCACTATTACATGCTCCAGTAGCACCCACGACTTAGAGGATATTTACTGTGCTTAAAATTACTTTAAGAAGCAACAGGATAAATTTTTTTAATGTAATTTGATGACATTTTGATGAGTCACACCATTTTATCACAGATTTGCATCAGCCCTTATTTTTCTAATTATTTCTAAAAGTGTGCTATGAGTTTTTCAAGCATCTAATTAGGGAGTCATTGCCCTGAAAAGTTCCAATCTGAGCCCCTTGACCCTACATGTATACATGGAAGCTTGACTTTGGCATCAGGGCTTCAGATGTGAAAATGGACAAGGGACAGGCAGGAAGGGGACAAACCCCAGGATGACTAAGAGAGCATTCTACATGTTGGTTGTTGTGAATTTTTTTTCTTCCCCTTTCTCCTGAATTTTTCATCCAGCTCTCACCCACTCACAACATGGTGCAGTGACAGGTGAGTCTTTCCTTGGCAGAGCTGAGAAACTAAAAACCTTAACTTTAGATTGAAAGAGTCCCTTCAGTCACGCTAACACTGCCCTGTGTGATGTTGGAATACAGCTGGGAATTAATGGGTCAGAACAAAAAATTTTCCCCAAACCGGAAAAAATTCTATATTACTGTTGATTGCTTCATTTCTTTCCTAAGTACATGAGGCAGAGATCTCATCAATAAGATTTCAAGAAAAGAAAAAAATAAAGAAAAAAAAGATGCTGAGACTTTCTATATTTAGTAGCTTCTGCATTTTGGCACATTTGCTTGCTAAAAATACCTAAATGCGCTTATTGGTGGGGTGGGGGAATCAGTATTTCTGGTTTTTACCATCCAATTATCCCAGCAACAAGAGGTAGACAATTGCAATTCGAGATTCCCTGACAGCTGTCTGCTCAACGTACAGCATTTAAATGCCCGTGTTTGCAGAAGGCGAGGAACCCAATCAAGCAGGCTGCCATTGGGGTTAGCACATAGCTGAGGTGCTCGGCAGCTCACCTGGGTGTGCCGATGGTCAGCCCAGAGAGCCAGCAGTCTGGGGTGAAGTACCCCTCCTCACCTGAGGCAGAGAGATGGTGCCCACATCCCCTTTGGGCAGAGCAGAGGGGACGGGGCCGCAGGCCACCAAGGCCAGCAGGCAGGGCATGCACGGGGAGGGAGGACATGCCAGGAGCAAGATGCCTGCCCAAACTCTCAGCCCAGGACACCTCTGAGCAACTGGGATGCACAACCTGATCCCCATTCCTGGATTAGGATGCAAATTATTTCTTTAGGGAACGCGGGACTACGCTGACTCTGTTTCTTTTAAGCACTGCCCCTACATAGTGTCTGTTAGGTAGCCCAATGCCTGGCGCAGCTGGCCAGAGAGCTGAAGACCCGAGCTGTAAGCTCTTCACCCTGAGGAGGTTTGGTTGCCACATCCAGCCCCATTTAGTGGCTGCATCTCTGAAGAAAGCTGCTGATGCTGCTGTGGACATGCATTAGGACACGCATCCTGGCTCACCCGAGTTACATTTTTGGACCAGGTCCTAGGAACAAGTTTCCTTGGATCAGTTCTTAGGTTCAACCTTCTTTGTGTGGGACTGATCATCAGAGTTTTGTGGGACTCAGTCTCCCCTTCAGTATAAATAGTATTAGTGGTAAGAAACTACCTCCAAGCACAAAGTAGATTTTATGAGTATTGAGGAAGCTCCTAAGAGGTATTGGTTTAAAGTGCTGAGCCATATCCTTTCAACAGCAGAGGCCCTGAACCTGAGGTAGAAATTATTCTTAGAGAGAAGCATAACAGCCAATATGGATTTGCAAGAGCAGCTCTAGTCAGTGATCTAGTTTCTTTTTCAAACAGAGTAACAGGGCTTGGGAGGCAGTGAGTGCTATGTCTCGACTCTAGTGAAGCTTTTGACATTTTGACATGTGACTCACGATATTCAAGAAAAGATTGTCTAGGAGAACCTACTGTGGGATAATAACATTTGGTTAGAAAAACATTTCTTGAAAATAGTTATCATTATTTCATTGCCAGATGAAAGATGTATTGAGTGGATCCTACAGGTGTTTGTTGGAGGGTCCAGCACTAGTCAGTGTTTCCGTTAATGACTTGGATAATGGAATAAAGAGTATACTTATTAAATCTGCAGATGACATCAAGCCGGGAGGGACTGAATACACTGGAGGACAGAAATAGAATACAAGACAATCACAGCAAATTGGACAAATGATCTGAGAACACAAGATGAAATTCAACCAGGACATATTCGTGTAATTAGACTTAAGCAGGAATAATCAACTTCATAAATACAGAAAAAGGAACGGCCATCTAGGTGGCAATTTTACAAAAAGGAGTTTGGAAGTTACTGTACATCCGAAGCTGAAAAGCAGTAAAAACTGTGTCTCACCAACATAGGCCAAGGAAGTATCATACTGGGACACTAACTCTGACAGACATGTGTTGTAGCTTTTTCCCTGGAGGATTATGCCCAGTGTTGGGCATCTCCCTCTGAGAGACAGGCCAATTGGAGAGAGCCCAGGAGAGAAGAGGGGAATGGTCAAAGGTTTAAGATCTATGGCCAACAAGAGTAGACAGAACAGACAGAGGATGTCTAGCTAAAGAAAAGATGACTGGGGGAGGACACCATAACAGTTTTCAAATATCTGAACAGCTGCTACAAAGAAAAGAATAATCTGTTTTCCATGCCCGTGGTGAAAAAGAGGCAATAAATTCAACTTCAGCATGAAAGATTTGGGTTAATCTGTTAAGAATAGGGAAATGCTGGAATAGATTGCCCAGAGCTCAGTCAAAATATTGTTAAGGGCAAAGGAGGTGCAGCTGAGCATGCCTGGGGCAAGGAGATGGACTAGATGATCTCTCAAAGCCCCTTCCAATCCTAGTTCCTGTAGCTTTTTTGATCAGTAGTAGCAAGTTGAAACAGAAGCTGTTCACAGAACTCCCCATTCCCTCTCCTTTGTATCAGATATTTTCTACAATGAAAAGGGAGTTTTGAAGCTTTTACAGTACAGCAAAATACACACACCAGTCCCTACCCAGCTTCAGCAAATCTATTTTCTAAATACGCCAGACACATATTTAAGTGCTCTCAACCCTATGTGGAACAGAGCTTGGGACATTAATCTTTCAGCACCAAAAGCACAGTCCTCTTCTAACAAGCCTGCGTAACTGTTCCTAGGGGTGACTACGGAGCTGCAGAGCCCTGCGGTTCCCTGCACACGCCCTCCTCACTCAGTAGCCCCAGCTAGGAAAAGTATTTACATCCCAGGCTCGTTGATCTACGCAATCCCAAAAATAAAGAGGTTTTGGCATGTTTGGGGTTTTTTTTTTACTGTTTCCCTGTGGAAACTTCTCATACATTAAATCTTATGTGCCCACCCAATAAACTAGAGGTCATATCTAAAAAAGATTATAAAACCCTAAAACCAGTACCAGTCTCAGACTCTAAGCACAGGACCAATGGCAACTCCTGTTAGCAACACCTGTATTTGAAATCAATCCCCTATCTCTTTATGAAGCCCTCCTGCCAAGAGCTAGAGCTGTCGCAGGACCCGTAGCGTAGGCAGATGCCATGCTGTCCTGCTGGAGGGCATAGCACGTCCTTGGAAATGGGGAGGGAGACCATGCTGGGAACACCATGCCCTGCAGTGCTCCCACCTGAACCAGACAGACACAGGTTATGGATGCATATACTACCAAGAGGAGAAAAAGTGACCACAGGAAAATAATTAGTAGAAGTAGGGCAGACAAAGACATATCCTTGCCTTCTTAAGTGATTGTAAAACTTTTCTGGTGTTAAGATGATCAGGCGTGCATGAAACACCCCCTCCCATGCCTTAGATGTGTGCCCATACAGACCCATGGCAACTCTCTCCAAACTGAGAAAACATGCTCCCTATTCAGTCTGCTAGTGATGAAGATAATTAATACTATTTTTTAGATCAACCATAAAGTCCCAGACCAGCACCTAGCAAAGTCAACGAGTAATGTATTTTGATGCTAAAGAGCTTCTGAGAGAAGCTGTCATCTGGTCCCTGTTGTCCCAGCTCCTCCTGTGAGGCCTCACCTGCTACAGGGTTTTCCTCCCTGCGCTGGAGCTCTGTCTGCCTGGCAAGGGGCTATTCCTGCCCTGTGCTGAGCCCCCCTTGCTCCCAGGAATCAACGGGAAATGAGGGCTCAGAGAGACCCCTTAGGGGCCACCCAAGAAGAGGATGGAGTAATTTCAGCACAAGACAGAATGAGCTCCTGCTGCACCTCATCTAGGGAGATGCAGGTCCATGCAACCTGTCCAAGTGGCTCTGCCACAGGGGCAGGGCACAACTACACTTTTCTTATCAATGCATTTAGGCAGGAAATGGGGACCCATGGGGCCAAGGACCATCCCTGTGGCTGGCCGTCCTTCCTCTCCCATCTCTCGCCCACGGCATCTCTGAGCGATGCTTCCATCGCTGGCTGTGCCCCTGCTGCTTGAGTTAATTACAGTAATTATACCTGCGCTCCTCAGCTCCAGCTCCCTTTTGTTGTCACTTCCCTGCCCGTTCATTTGCAAATCTAATCGCTCAGTGGATTTTTTAAAAAGAACAGGGGTAAAGAGGGCAAAGATACAAATGAGGAAAGAAAGTACGATTCCTGTAGCAAGAATACAACAGGAATTGAGGAGCCATTGAGCAGCACCAGGTGTTTTATTTAGTACCCCTGCAAGGGCTGCACGCTGCTCCCAACTCAGAGAGGCCTTTGCTGGGCTACAGCACTAGACCACAGTGGGGAGAAAAAAAAAAAAAAGAATTGCATCAGCCTCCCCCAGTACCTGCCAAATTGCCTGGATTAAGGTTCACAGCAGAGCTCAAAATACTGCCCAGTACTTCAGAGCTCACTTGCAGAAGGGCAGAAGAGCTTCTTGGGCACCCAGTGTTCCCAGCATGCCCACACAGGCATGGGCACCACAAACCTCCAGCAATCAGCACTGGGTCCTACCCATTTCTCAGGCAGGTTTCCTGTGGGCGAGGGTGCTGCGGCCTCAGCTGTGGAAACAGAAGTCTCTTTTCATGCCTGGGAGCGGAGGCTTTCCAGCTGTGACCCTGGAAGAGCCATTGCTAGAGGTGAGTGTGCAGTTCAGGTCGCCTGTCTGGTAAGGATAGATTTGAGGTCAAACAAAAAGTGGAAGAAAAGTGTAACCAGAATAAAATGGGCAGAAATGCCTTTCTAACTGTTTTAAGGTGCTCTGAAGAAGAGGAAGCCTCTGACATGCCCTGCCAGCTAACACTGGGACCAGTGTTACATCACTGTCACAGGGCAGTAAAGTAGAGCAGTGGGTGTTGTTCACCCGGTACTGTGTATACAGTTTGAAGGAGAAAAATACAAAACAGTGTGATTTTTGTCTTTTAGGGCCAATAGATAGAGATGGTGAAACAGAGCAAGGGGCAAAGAGACACCCTGGTTCCTTTGCACTAAACACAGCAATTTTATTATACTCAACTGAAGGACCTTCACACCAGCCCTTACACCAGTTGGTCAGTGTAGCCACACACTTCTGAGCTTGTTCACATTATCATCCCAGACACCAGAACTGCCTGCTGTGAAATGTTGTACCACTCAGCGCTAGGGCTGATTTCTCTCATTACCAACACTGGAAGGGCAGCCCAGGTGGCTGTAGAAGTCCAGGAGTTTGAGAAAGTGAGGATTAAACTAACTCCCCCTGATAAAGTATTAGAAGAATAGATGACTTTTTTTTTTTTTTTAAGAAGGCCGAAAATAGGTGATGTTTCTCATGATCACAGTAGATCTTTCTTATCATATGTTTGTACACAAAACATTTATTGTTTTGCATATCTGCATAGGCAAGAAAGCACTTTTAGAGAATGGACATGAGCAAGAGTTAGACAGACTTTCTGAACATCATAGGCAGGCAGGCAGTCAAGGAAACACGTCAGAACAGTAAAGTGTTCCTATTTTGAGGTAATATCCAACTGGAATTTTTTAGTGAAGTGAGAGCAACAAATTCATTTTAATATAACTGGGGAAAAATGCAAACCCCCCAAAGTAATGCCTTGTTTCCAGGCAAAAAATATGAAACAAGAGGACTGCACAGCGTGTAACTGGAGCATGGCAAACTAGAGAGTCTCCAAGTCCTTTAGATGACGTGCTCGAAAGGATTTTCCATCTCCCAGGAGGCTGATTGCTGAGGGAGAAGAAAAAGGACCTGCAATTAGGTTGATTAAAATAGTGGTCCCAGTATGGTCTGTTCTTCACTGTTGCCAGGAGACTAGAAGGCTGCAATGAACTGTTCAACCTTTTTGTAACAAAAATAGGTGTTTATTTCCACACCGTAAGATCTCGGCCCTCTCCAAGGCTGCACATTCTCTGTTAGTCCTCCAGAAAAAAATTCCAACCCAACTTCACTTTCTTAGACCTGTATTAGGATGGATTTACCACATCTAAAACCACACCAATTCTTCTCTGCCTCCATCTTCCAAAATCAGTGCCCAACCCCAGGCTCTATACTAACCAGTCAGTGGTTGTTCTTTTACTTATTATAATATTAATCCTGTCTTTCCCTCCTGAACTGGACCCTAGTTCCAAATAGGCAGGTCAATTCCAGGTCAGTCAGCCCCACCACAGGATATATGTCTGAAGCAAAGGCTGGCTGTGTGGCTCAGCTGATGGGTGAGGGCATTGGGATGGGCAGCCACTCACAGGTTAAGTGGACATGCGCTACTCAGTCAGTGACTTATGCTAGAAAAGGTTACTATAATACCCTTATAATTTCCCTCCCTTTTCCCAGCTGATACAGAAGTGAAAGGAAACAGTATACTGGTGGGAGATGGTTACAGTCCAAAGTGAAGCCCTAGTTTTTCCCTTCAAGTCCCTTTTGGGGACCATCCTAAAGTATATTGGGGGGAAAAAGAAAGAAAAAAGAAAAAAAATTTTTAAAAAAAATCAGAAATAGTAGCTATTCTGAAGTTAAAAGCCTGAAGGTCTCCGTGCATTTGAAGCATCTTTGTAGGCTGATTTAGGCCATTTGCTTCAATATGAGTCTCATCTTTCCTTAAGCCAAGTGCATTAATGAAACTGAGCCCATGTGCCTTTTCTGTGGCTTTCTCTTGTTGTATCTGCTGCTATAAAAACCATGCCTGCCAAGCAACGCACTTGCCTTTTGATGCCCCAATGCCAACATCCTGAGCAGGAGGCAAGGGACTGCAATAGGCGGATGGATAGCTTGCACGACACAGTTTTGGAAAGGAAGGATAGAAGACTGCAAAACAGCAGCAAAATTAGCTCAAAGCTTAAGTCTCTGCTACAAATGCTGTAGTGTACATGTGGGGGAAGGGAGTTCGAATGCCAAGAGAGAGGATCCTTGCTCCTGTTAACACAGCAGCAATCAGGCAATAGCTGGAAAGAGCCATTTAAACCTCCCTGTGTAGCTGTGTTGTAACACAGCACGTAATTACTCATCGTGCTCCTTTCCACAGCCTGCGCAGGCTGCCTGCTGGAGGAGCTGTACTGCGCAGCCACCTCAGCACGGCTTGGCCGCATGACTCCTTGGGTACCCTCCAGATCAGGCAGAGGGGAATTCATACGAGTACCAGAGAGCTCCCTGGCTAAGTCACGTAACACGCACAAGGCTTCCATCATCGCCACACCAAGCTCTCTACCTCCTCACATTTGGATGGAGAAATGGCACCATTCACAGGTAAACATAGCCTGAGAATAAGGGCAAGCAGCAGGAGCACTACCAGAAGGTCTAGTTTGCTTCCTAGACTTCAGGCCCTTCACCAGACTCAGAATGGACACCAGCCCTGTTAGCACCTCTCCTCTGCGTTTGTTCCAACACTGCGAACAAGGATCTCCAAAGAGGGCATGCATGCCCAGGGACTCCGAAGGGGCTCATATGGGTGCGCAAAGGCACAGCCACATTAGTGAAGGATACAAACTCACTATTATTAGCACTAGAAAGAGAGCCTCAGGTTTCCCACCAGCATTTTAATACAAGTGTTTCTGGTTCAAAACCACCTTGACTGGATGTCAAGGACACATTATAAACGCAGGTCAATCCAGGTGTGAAGCAATGTAGCATAGAGAGAGCAGTTGGAAGAATGCCAGAAGCAAAAAAAAACCAAGCTAAAACCACACCCAAGAACCTTAAACCCAGCAAGCTCACTGTGGAATTGCTAAATGAATTGCTTCCTGCAACCTCAGATGCTAATTACTTGTGTGTTTTAATTTTTGTACTTAACATTCTTCTGTCCAAATTAAAGTAAATCTAATTTAATGTCCCAACACAAACAGACTCCAAGTGTCTTTTTCCTTGAAAGCTTCTCCTGCTAGCCGGTACCTTGATACCCTATCAGAATAGCATTATTTTAACTCCTAAGTGGCTTTTGTCTTACATGTTGCGAACTGGGCAGACAGAAAAATAGCGCAAGAGGTAGAGAATGTGCCTTCAATCCTGTCTGTCTACAGCTATAGCTATACAGCCTTCAACAAAGGCTACTGGAAAGGTTATACAGCCCAGAGAGATGCACCACTATATGTTAACAGCATCCAGGAGATGCTTCTCAGGTTCATTTCCTGACTCTGCAGGAAGGGAGAGCTAGCCACAGAGCCCAAGGGTGCTTTTCTAGCTTATCTTCAATACTTCCTTTCTATTTACAAACTCTTCTTAGATGGCAGACTCCTAGCTTTGCTTATACTCCTTCCATCTTGGATATTGCCCCTCTGACATTCCTTGCTTCTCAGGCTTCTAGAGGGTCCCTGCAGCTAAGAAAAACATCTGTCCCATTTGTTGCAGTGTCTCCAGGTCCACTGGCCGCACAGCATCAGGCACAGAGGAGCCCAGGAAGGAAGGACAGACGCAGCATGGGTTTTCTACAGAACCTGAAAAAAATCAAGACTGCTTTAAGGGTCTGCACAAGCAAAAGATGTTATTTAGCTCCTTGATAGAAAAGCAAGTGGTGAATTTACAGAACTAGACCTCCTTCCCAAAACATTTTTACCACAAATTTCTGTCACCTCATGCAAGCTCTTTGCTTCCACCTTGATGACAACCTTTGCCACTGGTGGTAGGAGAGGAGGACGTTTGTCTCAGCAGATAGATGGCTTTGCAGATCCAGAGGAATTTGTGAAGTTATTGAGTAGCTAACCCAGTGAGAATTAACAAGAGCATGGGCTATCTTTGTAATAAATGCAGCCTGCCACAGATCTCCATGTTTAACAGCAGCCTCTTGGCATCGATAGGCTCAGTATCTTTGGTCAGTCAGTAAGACCTAGCATTAGCCTGAGCAAAAGCATGAATTCCTGCTTAATAAAACATGGTTTATGTTTTGAGTCTCCCAGAAATTTTCTACTTCAACCTTCTCCTTATGTGGCCAAATGTCTTCAAAGTCCAGGGAGCAAAACAGAGGTGTTGGTGAGCCAGCAACATTTTAAGCCTGTGTGAGCAATGCATTGGTGCACAGAGTCAAAACTCCCCTCAGTGACATGGGGTGAGGAGGAAAACAGGCTGGTGGAGACCTCCACAGAATACACACTCCAAAAGCCTCAGTACTGCTTTGCTTTTCACACACCTTCTTCCACCTGCTCTCAGCTGCCATCACACACCATCCCAGCCCCACAACCTACGTACAAGATAGGATGAAGGTCCCCCCACGTACTCATTGTCAGACTTACAAAGAAATTCAAGGAGAGATACACATTCAAAAGCCACCACCATCTCCAGAAGCAGGACTTTCCCTAACCACCCCTCCCTTGGCTTTTTCCCAGACAGAGAAGCAGGTAAATACTTGCCTTTCTCCAGGTCACCAGGCAAAACCCTCCATTCCTTGAGGCAACCCCACTACTCCCAGCTCTGCCCTCTGTCCCTTTCTCCCCTTCTTCACATCACCCACATGTCACACCAAACGAGCTACCAAAGCCTTCAGCAGATGCACTCGTTACCTCTAGCAAGAGAAAAAGCAATCACGACCCAAAGCTGCAACCTCGTTACAGCTTGTAATGAGCTGATGGGAAAATATTTCTGCCTGATTAGAATCCTTAACAAGCTCCTGATTATTATGAGTGCAAGCTGGCTGGCCTCCCATTTTGTCCCATCTGTAATGGTAGAACAGCTTCTAGCACCCCCCCAAGTATCTCTTCCCTTCAGCCCAGCAGGAAGAGAGAGAGTCACTCTTCACCAATCTGTACCACACCCTGACAACAGCAAAAGAGAAATACTGCTGGTATTAATATATCAGCCCTTGCTGTAAATCAAGGCTTAAGCTTTCTGCTGCTTGGGAAAAAACTTTAGTCACCAGCATGTCACCAAAGACACCAGCCAAAGACACTGAGTCATGTTGGGCCCCAGAAACTGCTGTGGATGGGGGTTTTAAGACTTCTTAACAAGCGCTTGGAACCTAGATGCTCCTCTTCCATTGTATTTTACCTATTAAAAATCATCCCCCTCAAGCAATGGGTACTGTCAGGTGATCTCACTAGCAGAGAAAAACTGCAAAATATATATTTACAAAAGTGTGTGTAGTCAATACTGCACAATAATCACAGGGATGGGGTCTCCCAAGGTAGAAGCACAGATCAGGCATAGCCACACTTCCCCCAGATGTCCTCCCCACTGGCAGCTTCAGGAGGAGGGCAGAGAGGCTGGGACAGGAAATGTCCCATCATCCCAAGGAGGATCCCTGCAGACTAGGCTTGTGGTGTATCTGCAAGGCCATTCTCTGAATCACATCGAGAGTTTTCTTGACTTCTTTCAACTTGGATCACAGACCCTGCCCCTCAGCAGCCTCCCCATTCCCCCAGCACAGCAGGCCCACCAGGCAGTAGCAATCAATAGGAGCAGCCAACCCCTCTCCACCCCACATCTGAATTCTGGGGCATTACACCATGGAAGAGTCCTCCACCTTCATCTCCTGTCCATTTGTCTCCACCTCAAGGCCCTCCAATCTGCTTCCTCCAAATTCTTCAGCCAAAACCATTGCAAGATTCTTGAATCCTTTTCCAAAAGCCATGACAGCCAGCAGCTCCTCTCATCAAGCTATTCCTTCTTCCCTAGTGACCAGCAATGTCTTTTCTCTGGCTTCCCAACAGGCCTTTCTACAGCCCAAAGTAAACCAGGCTAAGGTCTGGGAGGGGAAGAAGAGGTTCTCCAAGCCCAGTTTACCTTATAACACAACCTAATATTACAATGCACTGATGTGACAGTCACAAGCAGCATCAGTTTGAACAGAAGAAAACAAATCCAAACACTAATTTCTCTGATTAAATATTAAAGATGGAGCATACCTCTACTGTATTTTTAAAGACCATCTTTGGAGTTTACCTGCAGTTTACAGGAGCAACTGAACCGATCTTGGAACTGAGATGCCTCATATGGTCTTGGTGATTCAAGTCCAGCCCACATAAGTGCCCAAGATGATCTGGTTATGTGACGGAGCCAGGTGACTCATATAATCAGGAAGGCTTGAACAGGACACCCTGATGACCACTGTGACTCAGTCTTTGCCACTGCTGTGTCACAAGGAATGGCTGGGCCCAGATAGACACTGTCAATTGGTTAGTAACTGTGCCCTGCACTGGTTATAAAGATAAAGGTTTCAAGGTACTGAGAGAAGGTATTGAAAACAGGCACAGTTGCATTATATGTAAATACATACATATATATATATTTATATGTTAACAGAAGAGACAGAAACTTTCTTGTTGAAAGTTTAGACAGAAGTATGGAGTAGGAAGAAACTTCTCCAGTTGGTAAGTCTTAAGTATTGTCCATTTGTGTGGCTTTTCCACCTCCCACTGGGCCAGCCAGGATGAACTACTTTTGGAGGTTGCAGTCTGGACTAGATGGAGCGTTGGTCTAATCTGGCCATTAAGATTCCAGTTTAATGTTAGAAATGGCAGCTTTTAATTATGACTAGTGTTAATATTTTAATGACTTTTTTCCATTCAGACATCACCATTGCCCTTCAGTCTGTGTAATGCCAGATGTTCAGGGCACGTGGCTTGTCTTTCCAGCAAAGGAGAACTAGGGGATTTGTGCCTGGAAATACTCTATGCATTTTCTCTGTACGCACAGCCCTGGAGCAGAGGTGGTGAAGAGCCTGCAAGGGCTCTGTTGGGGACCTCAGCCCGGGACCGGTATGGATTTCCCCTTGAACTGACATTAATAAAAGATCAAAGCAGAGAAGTGGTGCTTACAAGGCTCCCTCTTTAGGGCTCCTGGCTCTGCCCCAAAACTTGCAAAACCCCCATACTACATGACATCCTTCCCTGGCCAAACATAAGAAAAATAACTTGAAAGACTATGTGTAGTGGGATCATCCATTGGCACGTGCCTTAACAATATAGACATATGCTCTCTCTTGACACTAGTTATACATTTTTTTAACTGAGGCATTAATACTCAGCACTTGTAACACTTTTAATCCATATATATCAAAGCACTTCTGTGGAAAGAGAGATATTGCATGGGCTCGTAGGAGCCTAGAGATAACCCAATAAGATTTGGTAATAGTGGCTAATATACTCATTGACCCAGCTGAAGATGTACAGAAAAGTGACAAAACCCTGTGCCCAACATGCAGTTGGTTGGTATGAAGCCCAGAATGGCTTCCCTGGAGTAATGTGTGGAGTTCAAAAACATCTTTCTGTGAATACTGTAGTAACACAGAGCTGCCTTTGTAAGTTAAATTCTCCTGCTTCTAAGTATAGTCTCCAGCAGAATCTGTTGTTTGAATCTGTAAAGCATAAAATACCTGCCTGAGCACTTCTCATTGCCATCCCAATAGAGGCAAAGGGGGCAGAGATTAAACAGCACTCTCTGCTCTCTACTTCTCCCATTTCTAGCCATGTGGCATGTACTTCTGGGCAGAGACTGCATTGTCCCACTGTGGAAAGGTGCTGGGCAGCTGTTTTCCATCAAACGTGAGAAATTGATGACAAAATGAGGGTGTTGGTGGAGGCTGAGTCCAGTCTTGCTGTAAAACACCCAGTCCTCTTCTGTCCCTCCTAGCCAAGCAAAAGCCCTTGACTTTTTGCTCTATGCTTTTATTTTCCCTTTTGCTTTCTCTTCCCTTCCTAACTACACTGCTCTCTCTTAGAGTTGCCCACCATCTCCCTCTCCAGCCACTCTCCATGCTCAAAGTGATTAACTCTGCCACTTTCTCTGGGTCTGTTCCTCTGAAGATTACTGTCTCATGTTCGGAGTGGATAATCCATCAACCATATGGCTAGCTACCACCCAGGGGTCTGACGCAGTCCTTTGGCCCTCATGCTGAAAGGTCTCGCTGGCTGCATGGCCGGTGAAGCATGGAGAATGCAGTGCACCAGGAGCAAAACCAGCACGGGCTGGAGTTTAGTGTTCCAGCCAGCACGAGCAGACATTGACATGAGCAGTCATATGAGTTGCTCCACAGCCTCAAATCTCAGGAGATGGCTATAAGAAGAGCCCAGGAATGAATTAGCCACCAGGAGACATCTTGCCTGTCTCACACTGCAGAGATCTCCCTCTAAATCAGAAGGGGGAACTCTCCTTACCGAGAGCCAGGTAGGGGAGGCCGCACCTTGAGTGCTGTGTTCAGTTTTGGGCCCCTCACTACAACAAGGACACTGAGGTGCTGGAGTGTGTCCAGAGAAGGGCAACAAAGCTGGTAAAGGGACTGGAGCACAAGTCTTATGAGGAGACTGAGGGAACTGGGGTTGTTTAGCCTGGAGAAAAGGAGGCTGAGGGGAGACCTGATCGCTCTCTACAACTACCTGAAAGGGGGTTGTACTGAGGTGGGTGCTGGTCTCTGCTCCCAAGTAACTAGTGGAAGGACGAGAGGAAATGGCCTCAAGTTGCGCCAGGGGAGATTTAGATTAGATATTAGGAAAAATGTCTTCACCAAAAGAGTGGTCAGGCATTGGAACAGGCTGCCCAGGTGGTGGGTCATCGTCCCTGGAGGTGTTCAAAAAATGGGTAGAGGTGGCACTTCGGGACATGGTTTATTACACATGGTGGTGTTGGGTCGACAGTTGGACTTGATGATCTTAGAGGTCCTTTCCAACCTTAAGATTCTATGATTCTATGAGGTGACGGCACATGGGCTGTCAGTGCAGCAGAAATGGGGGAAAAATCAGGCTAAGAAACTGGTTGCAAGTGGGACAAATATACAAGAAGAGAGGCCGAACAGCGAGATGCAGGCTCCTTGCTGGGAGAGGAGCTAAGCTGGCCAGACTGCTGATGGAGTGAATGGAGATCTGGCTGATATAACAATCCATTTAAGAAGTCCACTTTCCTTTGCTTTTCACTATCTTTTCTGTCCCTTCTTTCCTTTATGTTTCCCTTGTTAGTCAGTTTTTTAAGGGCAGACAGCTTATCCCATCAAGCCGCCCTGAGAGGAGGGACTGGGCTATCTGCCCGTCTACCAGTTCCCTACTGACAGGCATTTATTCAAATCCTTCTCAAGTTTCAACCAAGAGAGAGACACAGAGATCCCAGAGATAGTGAAAGTCCTTTAGAGTTAATGAAAATAGGTAGGCAGATAGAGGAGAGAGGACTCTCTGAGCGTTCCCACTGCGGGAGAGATTGCAGTGTGAGCTAAAATACCAAGCACCAGAAAACCTTCATGGGAGAAACCATGTAAATACCCCAGACCACAGGAAACACATTTAATCTGCCTCCACACTCAGAAGGGCACTTGCAGCTGGACACAGAGCAGGGAGTCAGCAGGTGACGGAGGAAGGCACAGCCCATCGCGGCTGGATCAGCGGCAGGTCTCTGTTCCCGTGGCCTCTGCGCAGACAGAGGGCACAGCTGTCTGGGAGCAGATGCATCCGTTGCACCCGGCCTGCTATCATGGGGATTCCCTTCCTGGCATCACTGGCCAGCGCTGAACTGTGCATTAATGTCTGGGACTGCCAAAAGTGTTTAAAAGGCCTCTCCACCTCTCACAAAGGAAAGAGCATCCTCATCCCTCTTTACACCTGTCCCAAGAAGACTGTATCCTCTATGTTAATGATGCTGGGCCAGCTCCATAATGAAGCCACACTGTGCTGCTAGTGCTCCTGCATCCTCTAGGCAGAGCGAGGCCAATGATCCTGCTCTCTGTGCAAATCTTCCCACACCCTCTCTGCAAATAAGCTCATGCCAGGTCATAGCCTGACTGCACCGCTGACTTTGCTGGCACGTGAGTGCCCACCAGTTCCTTCAGAAGCTGCCAAACAATATGAACCATGTTTAGTGATGGATACGTCTCTTGCCTGCTCCCTACAGATTTTCTGTACTCTGCTTGGGAGATCCCATTTCCCCCTCCAAAGGAAGAAGGCAGCAAATGGAAGGGCATTATCCCTCCTATTTGCACTGAAATGTTGGCAGTGCCAGCACATAAAAAAATGGAAGGAGCCACGTATCTTCCTCTTTTAAGAACAGAAGGATGCTTTCCAAGCCTAGAAACAAACTTAAGGCCAAGGCTGACTTTTCAGGGATCATTGCCAATTAACTTAATGAATAAATTTCTCCTCTTCAGCCATGCTCTGTGCATGCAGGAGAGGAACTGAATTGTTTTCCTGCTCCAGTTCTGGATAATAATTTTTGCTGCATTCACTCAGAGACATCTGTCTGTTTTCATGCCTGCAGCGTAAGCTGGTGTTGAAGTTGCATCTGCTAAGGAGCCTCTCTGCTCCCTATCCTGGGGGCTATTTCAGGGCAAAAATATCCATTAACCGCTTAGACTGAAGCACACACTCAACAAAAGCATGAGCAAAAAACATAATGATGCATCAAGCTCTGCATATAACTCATCGGCTGTGGCCGTGCCCGAAGAGACGGAGGGAGCGGTGATCTGGAGCAGGGTGGCTGCTTGTGCCGCAATGGCCGGGCTACACGGGCTCCACAGCACCGCACCTGCACCACAGCCTGGGCAGCACAGCTCGCTCCCGGGGCATTGCAACGCAGCCGAAATCTCCAGCGTGCGTAGTGGCCCCATGCAGCCCCCGTTCCCAAGGGCACTGGGCTTTCAAGGCGGCTCTCCCCACCTGCCGGCTGGCGCTGGGGGACACGCACTGCCACGAACCCCTGCGGTCCTGCTCCTTCCCTGCTGACCCGAATCCTCATCACGTCCACCCTTCTCCCGCCACCGCCGAGGCCTGAGCGGCACTTCCCAGCCTCGCAAGCGGCTGTTTCACCAACCACAACTTAGAGATGCTGAATAAAATAGCGGCGAGTTCCCAAACCCACTATAAAAAGAGAAAGGGAGCAAGAAAGGGCTGGGTGTGGTGTGTGTTTCAGGGTGTATGAATGACTGGAAACAAACCCCAAATCCCCGAAAACTCAGAGGAAACAGGAACAAAAGGTGGGAGAAAACCACACAAGCAAGGGGGAGGCGGTGAGGAGAGGGGCTCTCGGTATTGATGTTTGAAACAGGCTCTTTAAAATGGAAGATAATGACACTGAAAATTATTCTGAGCTTTTCAAAGGCATAAATGACCAAACTGCCTCCTGACTCCTGAATTACATTATCCAGAAAGAACTTAATAGCATGTTATTATCGCTTCTCCTCGCTGACAGGATTTCGGCACTGAAAAGACAAACAAGAAGTGCATTCATAATCGCAGCTGCGTTCACCTCTGCAACGTGCCGGCCGCAGCTAATTTCAGGTAAGTGTCTCAGCGGCCGGCCGGGGAGCTTGGCGGGTCTCATTGCGCTTGGCGGTGAGGTAATTGCCTTTGTCACTGCTTGAGGGGGACCGGCTGGGTGTCCCCAGGGGGCAGCCAGTGCCGAAAACCTGGTGTATGGGGGAGAAAGGCATGGCCTGAGCTGGCCGGTGGCAGGTGATGGGACCTACGCCCCAAGGGGCCGGCTCCAGCGGGTCACGGTGCTCCCTGTCCCAGCAGGTACCTGCGAGGGGCCAAGGGATGTGCAGATGGCAGCGGGGTCCCTGTGTCTGATGCAGCTGCAGCTCCGCTGGCCTGCCGGGAGCTTTTAAGAATGGGAGCAAGACAAGAAAGGGGGACACAGGGACGTGCAAGGGCTGGGGAGTGTGAGCAATCAGCCTGGTCTGAGCTGTCCAGGGACAGCCCCAACCTTTGGTATTTGTCGTGTACAGTTACTTTTTATACTGGCAGCCCTGGAGATAGCAGAGCCGCTGATTTCCAGAGCTGGGCAGCCTGGCAAGCCTCTCCCCCTCTCCCTCTCCCCCTGCCCCTGCCACCCCATCCTCGTGCCCTGGTTCAGAGCCTGGAAGGCAGCTTGGTCACATTGTGCTCCCGACTGACCCTCGTGCCCTGGCCATGCCTCGGCACAGGCATCATCCCGGTGTAAGCCAAGGATGACTCCAGCGTCACGCAGCATCGTTGTGCCACCGTCTGAGGGACACCACAACGCGGCAGTTTGCTTTGGGCCATTCCCAAGGCCTTTCTTTGCATTTTCCTTGTGTTCTATCAATGTGTGTCACTGCAGTCCAAACCAGCTCTCTCCCAGGAGGTGCCCCACATCCTCCTGAAACCTCCCCCAACAGCCAGAGACGGGGCTGGCTGCAGCTATGGCAGGGCAGCACGGGAGCCCAGCCCGGAGGGAAAGAGACAGGAAAGAGAAAGAGGCAGAGAGCCATTTCGGGGGCTCTGCTTGACTGCCGCTGCCCCAGGACACATTTGTGCAGGGCCGCCCGGGACACAGAGCGTGACCCAGCCCAGCAGGGTCCCCGGGCAGAAGGCTGTCCCTGCTACAGTGCCAGCGTGATGAGGCTGAGCTAAACCCCAGGGGCGGCCTTCGCACAGTACTCTGGCCTGCCCGTGATTTATGTCCCAGGTTTAACATTTCCTTTCAGCAGCCATGCTCCAAAGTAGACCCCTAAGCAAGCGAAGGGGGTAACTGCCAATAATAACAGCCAGCGCTGTGCTCTGCCGCCTGCTCACTACACGTGTAGTCATGATTTTTTTCCCCTGGTAGCACAATATGGCAAATAAATAACCCTTCCCCACTCCCAGCAGAAGACAGGTTGTGGAGAGAGGTTACGCAGTGCACCCAGAGCCACCCACGTCATCCGGGTGGGACTCCCCAGGCCAGCCTCGACAGGAGGCTCCAGGAGAGGGGCCATAGGAGCACCCGCTCCCATAGCAAAATTCAGGTGCTGCCAGGGACAGGGTACATGGCACAGGAGCACCTGAGCAGCTTCGCAGCCCCATACCCTCCTACGGAGGCTCCTCCAGGGTCTATCTCTTGTCCAGCCAGTGCTCGGCGGAGAGTACCAACACAGCAACCAAAGGAAACCATGGGGAGAAGCCTTCTCCCATAAAACTGACTATTCAGCATGCCATGCAAAGTTTGCAGTGGTACCACACTTTCAGCTGACTTCCCACACCACATCCATCCGCTTTCTTCCCTCTGTCTGTTCTTTCTCTGCTGTCTTCCTCTGGGGCTCTGTCCGGCTCACACCAATGTGTTTTAGGTGCATTGATACCCCAAAGTAAATCCCCGGTCCACATCACCTCATTCCTCAGGTCTCCACACCGGCTGTTGCCAAACAGCTATTTCCATGCTGACCTTCTGCTCCCAGTGGCTATGCCGATGGGCTCGCCCTGGTCTGATTTATCTGATGGTCCCACAATGCAGAGGAGCAGCCGCAGTCCCAGCGCAGACTGGGTGCAGCACAGGCAGCCACAGGACTGGCTGCCCTGTGATATATGCATCTTATATTGCTGAGTTTTCCTTTCAGCCTTATCGGCATGATGGATAGTTTAGCCATAGTGAAGTACAAGACAGTAATAACAATGGCCATGATTACTATTTTTCATATTTTCTTTAAGAGCAATATGGTATTACCAGGCTTCGTGCATGTCACTTTGTTTATTAGCTACCATTTAGTAATCTCTTCCATCTTTGCTTTATTAAAGTTAGAGGCACTGCTAGGCTGCGGGCTTGGAGGAGAGCAGGGGCTCTCAGGGCAGCCACCCTGGGGAGCCGCTCGCTTGCTCGCTGACATCCACGCTGAGCCTGGAGCTGCAGCCCTGCAAATCACCAGCAGCTAACGTGCATTTTACATGCAGACACGTCCTGCTAGGTCAGACCTAAGTCTTGTTCCCTCCTTTGCAGTGTTCCAGTTATAGGAAGAGGTTTTGTGAGTGTTATTTATGCTCGTATGTATCGGAGTAGGGAAAAGAAACCTCAGCAAAAAAGAATCTGAATCAAATGAAAATAAAAATAAAGTAAAATAAAATAAAATACTAAAATATCAAAGCTCCTCCCTACTCCACACTGCTTGTGCAGTCTGGGTGAACAGTTTTTACCAGACTGCCAGAAATCAAAGTACCTGGGTTACAGCAGGCAGCTCAAGAGGGAAACTGCAAAGAGCAGCCAGTGATCTGACACTGTGGCTGATCTGGAGTGCCACGGAGGATAGCAAGCAGAGCCATGCTCTCTGGGTCACACGAGCCAACCCAGGAAGGCCGTTACCCTTTGACAAGGTCACCTTGAGCTGCACGGGGTCAGCGGGAGGTGCGTGGGGAAGTGCGAAGTCACGTCCTGCCCGGGGCTCCCTCAGGCACAGCTGTGGGCGAATGCACGGGAGTGATCCCTGCGGGGCACAGGGACACGGATCACTGCCCTGCGGGGAAGCGGCGACAGCTTTCCGAATTGGCGTGGGGAAGATCCCTCTGCCAGGGGTAGCTCCCGCTACCCTGCGTGCTGAATGGCCTCAGCCAGGCAAACGCTCAGTACTGCTGCTACGGGGCCTGGTCACCACCACACAGAGGTCACCTTGCGTCCCTCCAGTCCGTTCAGGAAGCCTTCGGCTGGATGTAAGTAGAATTTACTCCTGGTTTAAAACCTGTTTAAAGCCCGAGGTAGCCACAGCAGGACCCTGGGAATGCACACACTGTCTCTTCTCAGGAAGGCACCGTGATGTGCAGGTTTTGCCCCGGAAGGACCTGAGAGGCGGCTGGCCGATTAGAACTGCAAGGTGAGCTACCCAGGCTGGCATTTGGCGGGACAGGCAGGCTCACAGCCCTGGCTCTGCAACAGAACCAAACAAAAACAGCCAGTAAGCTCTGCCCTGGGCTTCAGAGCAAAGACAAGCCCTGGGCAGGGATGTTATCTTGTGTCTGAGCACAGACAGTGACACAGAGGGAGAGCTGGGAAGGGTGAAACCCAGATCCAACCTCATCCCACAGTGCTGACTCCACGGCGATGGGAGCCAGCCCCTGCCGTGGCTTATGGCTTCATGGGGCGCCTGTCTCTGTCTGCCCTCCCGCTCTGAGGGAGACTCTCACCAACACGAGACCAGCTGAGCCAGGTCCTTGAAGCCCCCTGGGATGGAGATCCTCTCAGGTAACATATCCTACCTCTGCACCACCCTCCTGGTGAAGAAGTTCAACCAATCTAACTATCCAAGCTGTAACTTGTGGCCATCGGCCCTTGCAAAGCCATCTGGCACTGCCAGAAGGCATTTGGCTCTTTGCCTCTCTAACTCCCTTTCAAAGAGTTGCCTGCCATTATCAGCTCATCCCTTTGCTTCTTCCTTGCCAGACTAAACAAGCCCATCTCCCTCGCAGGCTATGGGCAGTAGGTCCTGGCCATGTCACACACCCGACGCTAGACCCAATCCAGTTTTTCAGCATCCTTCTTGAACTGAGAGAACTGAAAGAGGACACTTTCAGGTGTGGACTCAGCAGCACCAAGCAGAGGAGGAGAACAAGTAGCCTAGCCAGCCACACTCCTCCTGATGTAGCCCAGGACATGGTTTCCACCGTTTACCTGGGGTCCCTTGCAACCTCTTCCTGCTCCTTTTCAGCAGAGCTGCTACTCCACTAGTAGATTTTCTTTTCAGCTGAAAGTTCCTAGTGATACCTCATGGAGTAAGATGTTAGGGGATGTCACTATCCCCTGTATGATGCTTGGAAAGGATAATTTTTCTCAGAAGGGTAATTAATTAATTACAAATGTAAATCTCTCACTGTCCAGCTCTTTTACAGTCCTGGACAGAACCTGAGCAACTGCTGGAGGAAGGAGGATGACCCATCCTGCAGGCACCATGGCAGGGCTGACAGAGGGCCAGCCCCACACCAGCGGGAGCCCAGTGGCAGGAGCGAGAGGGGACCCTTCCTTGTGCCAGCAGCAACAGCTCGCCTGCCACGGCATCTGGGCGACCTGTGAAACAAAAAGCAGAGAGTGCAGGCCAGAAGCATTTAGAGATCACAAGTCTGTTTAGAACTATGATGGGGCTTGGTATTTACTCCCAAAAGGTGGGGGACACACTCCTTTCCTTTTTCTTCTCCTTTTCCTTTCTGCAACCCTCCTCCCCCTCTCTCCATCACCCAGGACAAGCACATCCCCTGGGTGAGACAGGGATGGCCAGAGCTCAGGCTGCAGGTGCAGAAGCCAGCCCCAGCCTCTTACCTCTAGAGGAGCTAAGGAGGAGGAAATTTCTGTCCCTCTGTATTGGATTTGCATGGCAAGGTTTTGGTAGTGGGGTGGCTTCTGCGAGAAGTTCCTAGAAGCTTCCCCCATGTCCAACAGAGCCAATAACAGCCAGCTCCAAGATGGACTCACCACTGGCCAAGGCCAAGCCCATCAGCAACAGTGGTAGCACCTCTGAGATAACATAAAGAAGGGGAAAGAACCTCCATAACAGCAAGAGAAACTGCTGCTGGAGAGAGGAGTGAGAATATGTGAGAAGAACAACTCTGCAGACACCCAGGTCAGACAAGAAGGAGGAACTCCAGGCACTAGAGCAGAGATCCCCCTGCAGTCCCTGGAAAAGACCATGGTGAGGCAGGCTGTCCCCCTGCAGCGCATGGAGGTTGATGGGGAGCAGAGATTCCACCTATAGCCCATGGAGGACCCCACACCAGAGCAGGTGGATGCCTGAAGGAGGCTGTGACCCCGTGGGAAGCTTGTGCTGGAGCAAGTGAAGAGTGTGAGGAGTCCTCCCCCTCAGGAGGAAGGAGCAGCAGACACAACATGTGATGAAGTGATCACAACCCCCATTCCCAGTCTCCCTGTGTTGCTGGGCAGGGGGAGGTAGAGAATTTGGGAGTGAAGTTGTGCCCAGGGAGAAGGGAGAGGTGGGGGGGGAGATGTTTTTAAGATTTAGGTTTTATTTCTCATTATCCTACACTGATTTGATTGGTAATTTTTTTTTTTCAAAACAAGTCTGTTTTGCCAGTGACGGTAATTGGTGAACAATCCCTCCCTGTCCTTATCTTGACCCAGGAGCCTTTCGTTATAGTTCCTCTCCCCTGTTCAGCTGAGGAGGGGAGTGACAGAGCAGCTTTGGGGGCACCTGGCCTCCAGCCAGGGTCAACCCCCCCCCCTTTCTAGCCACCCAGTGGTCCGGGGATGACAGGGAAAGGCGCTGGCTGCCCTGAGAGCTGTGCCCCTCCGGACGTCCCTCTCTCAGCTCCCTCCTGAATGCCAGGCACCCTGGCACAGCCTGCCCTGTGTGATGGCTCCTCGCATGCTGCGGGACCCAGCAGCCTGCCCGCACCCCTTTAGACTCAGGGAACAGGGGTGCTGGGGGCAACACGGAGGGATGCAGTGGTGCTGGGGGGGCGGGGAAGAGCCCAGCCAAGCGATGCGTTGGGAGGCAGCCCCGGTAACCCAAGGGGAGTCATTTGTGAGGGGAATGACTTTGGCGCTGGCCAGGCCACGTGCTGGTCACGGTTCATTTGCTGTGGGAAGCAGGGAGTGATTCATTTGGCAAGCTTCTGCGCTGCGACCGCACGAGGTTCATACGCCCCTGTGAAAAGGCAGAGGGCACCGTGCAGCCTTGATCTGCAAATCTATATGCCACCCACTTGTCATCATTAAAGTTCACTGGATGTGCTAGGTAAAAGCTATGGTGTTCAGTCTGGACGAATGTGCTTTCTGGCTTTTTCTTCAGCTGGGTATGAAAAAAGCCTGTTCACTTCATACCTTAAATTCTTGCATAGTTTGGCATGGCAACATCATTTACCCCAACTGCCCCATCTTCCACCTCCAGCCACCCTAATGATGGTACATTTAAATGCTAGCTGAAATGACTGCTGGCTCCCCAGCATGTCTGAGAGCACCGAGAGCCTTCAGGATGGGAGCTGCTATGAGGCTACAACATAGTATTTCATATTACAGCAACTGCAAGTTGCCTATCGGTTCTGCATCTCTGGCTCCAGCTCTAAGCCCCCACTTGTTGGTCCCAAGAAAGAGTCGGCAGGCTCAGGAATCTGCTGCAAGGCTGACATTTTGCCCCAAACTCCAGCTCGCTTGCAGCTGAAGCCAGGCAGACAGCAGCTCGTGTGCCGACTGCAGGGAGAGCAGCAAGGCAAGGTTTGCCGGTGGTGAAAACACCAATAAATGCAGGTTGGAAGGAGAGGCCAAGTGCACAGAGCTGATCCAGGTTACTCATGTTTGACAACCACAAATTGGGATGAGAAAGTGTCTTTTCAAAACCCTTTTAACACATTCACCTTTGAGAGCTTTCAGCAAAGAGACAAGGCAGGAATGTTAAAGGGTCAAACTCCGGGTGTTTGCTTGTTCTTTCCTCAGGCAAACCCTCATTGATTGACTGTGGGAAGGGTGAGAGCTGAGCACAACTGACGGAGCAGTGCTAACACTGAAGCACGCAGCCTCCCGGCAGAGACTAATGTCAATGGACAAAGCTCTTCCCAACACACTCCGCTCTCTGCCCGCCGCACACTGCCAAAACCGAGTCGGAGCGGCTGCTGGTTCCCTACCACTTTTAGAGCCAGCACCTTCAACAGGCAGCGGGACTAGCATCTCATGGCTAGATTTTGGAGGGGTGAAAGAACAGTCATGGTGGCTGAGAGCAGGCTGGGGGCTCGGCAGTCAATGCAAACATCAGCTGCAGAGAGCCTCTCCATGATATGGGATCCTCTGGAAATGAGGGATATGACCAGGGTCTCACTGTGGGATGAGCTTTCATGCACAGATGTTGGTGAGACCCAGACTGTGCTCTGGTTGGTATATCCAGACATGGACGGGCAAAGGCATTTGCAGGGGCAGCTACAAGATGAGGATGTGCAGTAGGTGACCATTGCCAGAGGGTCTCCTGCACTTCACTGGGTGCACCGGGCCAATTTTTTGAGCGGAGCTCTACTTCTGAGAACAAGACAGACCCACCCACACTGGCCAGCCTACAAGCTGTAAATGCCTAAGCAAGACACTGATTCAGCCAGACTGCTCACATAAGCAAAGATTACTCATGTACAGGCTGCAGGACCAATACTCCGGGGCCCTCATGACTCCTTGCCGACTCAGGAGTCTCGTCACTGCAATTACTACCACTCCATTCCCCGACGCCGTCACACAACCCAGAAGTCAGGGGAATCACTGACCTGTTCATGGCACAGGTTGGGGACAAGCTTTGTGAGGACAATGACTCTTACCAGGGTTTCTTTTTTTTGCTGTTAGCAAAGATGGGAGAGCACATCACTCCTGCTGCTGTCCCCGTAGTAGGAAGGGCTCAGAGAACTAATGCCAGGGTCAGGCAATTGAAAGCACAGGAGACCAAAAACCCACATCCCGTAATTCCCCATCCACAACTTTGCCAATCACGCACCACTTCTTGACAGTCCTGAGCCAGCCAGCTGTGCCTACACGCTTGTGCACACAGAGTCACTGTCATAAGCCACACTTCCGCAGTCACTAACTCATCGTGCCCAAGCCCACCTGCAGTCAGGTACCTTTTCTGGATTACATCCCTTCCCTCTCCCACACAGTCAGCAAGAGAATCGGTTCCTCAAGCACTGACACATGCACTCACCCACACTCTGCCCCCTGCTTCCCTTCCCGTGCAAACGGACTCACTGCAAGGTGGGATCTCACACCCTGCAAGCTGGGAAACTGCATGCAAACGAGATGAGCACATGCTCTTCTTGTGGCTTGCTCAAGGAACGACCCTCAGCTTAGCAAGCTTGCTAGCAGTAGAGGGATATTCCCATCCTGTCCTTTGTGTCCACTTTTGCCAAGACAGTTTATGAGAAAGCTTAAACGATCTGGGCAGTCACCTCCATCCACCCGTCCTGGCTACAAGAATCCTCACAAGCAGCAGGGATGTCTCTCAGTATCCCAATATGTCTCACATAAAGCAGGCCTCTGGGTGAGTCTTCCTGGTAGACATCCCATAGCTGCAGAGTCAGAGCCATCAGACCTGTCACTTGCACCACCAAGCAAGTGGCAGGTTTTCATCTGAGGCAGTGGCAGTGAAACATCACAGGCAGTGAGGAGGTGAAATGCTCCATGCATGGCACAGGGATGGTGACGTCTCACAGATGTGCTGCAGTGTGCTTCCACAGGCAGGCAGGAGGTGGGCTCAGCATGGATCTGGGTGGCAAGGAGTGATGTGTCCTCCCAGCAGAATGACGCCTGCTTCTGCATCCCATCCCAACACACATCTGATGCAGCACTGGAGGACCCAGATGTGGAACGAACTTCTTGGGAAGAGGAAAGACCAAGAGGCCATTTCATTTGGCTTGCAAGGAGTTAACAGTGCTGCCTGGCATCACTCTATCAGTGGAGAAATGGAAACAGGACTGAGGTTAGAGGCCCAAACGTCACCCTGAGTGCACAGCCAGGCATCGCTCCCCCAAAGGTCTTTGATACAACACATTTATTTTGCTGTGTGGCAGTACTGTACAGTACACATACATTACCAACAGTTTCAGAGCCCTGAACTGTCATTCTTCCTGCCTTCCCTGAATTTTGGAAAAGAGGCAGGACCACTGTCCCCTTTCCCCATTTCACCTGCAAGGAAACAGGCCAGGAAAAGTCCAAAAAACACAGAGGCACTTGCTGACAGGACTGGAGACGAACCTCAGAAAGCTGGACTCCCAGTCTGCCACTCTCACCATTAAGGTCCCCTTTCCCTGGTGCTGGGAGGGGAAGCACTAGTGCCAGCTCTCCACAAGGTCTCACTCCTCTGAGAAGCTCTCTGCACATCTGAACAGAAACCAGACTGAGAAGACTGAGGGTCTGAGAAATGTTTTGGGGCATTCTAGGTAGGGTGGGACTCTCTTAAATTCTGTAAGATTGTTTAAGAAAGAGCCAAGGAGAGGCTTTTGCTTCCACTGGAACCTGAGTGGAATTTTCCCTGCTCAGATGGGGAAAGAAAGTACCCTGCCCTTCCTGACACACAGTATCCTGCACCACTTTTTCCTAAACCATGAAACAGCAGAGCTCTGGTACCCACACCACCTCTCAGTGCCACAGAGAAAGCTAACGCTGTAACAGGCAAGGACAGTGCAGCATGTAACGTGGAACAAGACCCAAAAATAGCCCACAGAATAGACAGAAACAGTCAGAAAGGCAAATGTGCCATGGAGAGCAGAAGGGAGGGAGGGAGCACCCAGGCCTCTCCCACCAGTTCATGTCAGTACGTGGAATGGTGCATCCGGCTCAGGAGAGCAATGACCCAGTTCCCCAGCTGGGACCCCTTCAGCCACAGAAAGAGTTCATACAAGTTGATCTGCCACAGGCTCAGGGCTTCTGTGAGTGAGATCTGGGCCCTCCTGTAAAGCGAGTGACTCTTGCTCCTTTGGTACCTAGAATGAGAGAAACACCTGCATTAGATCCAGCAGGATGCTGGCGGGAAGGAGGCCTGTCCTACATCTTTACTACAACTGACCCTCCCCAGGGAAGGGGAATGCCCCACCTCTGGAGAATCCCCATCAGTGGAGACCCCTGGAGTAGGAATTTTCTCCAAGTAATGTTCCTGAGGAGCTGCGGACTGCCTTCCTAGCACGAATCTGGCGGAAGAGACAGCCTGCTCCCTTTGGAGCCCGGTTCTCTCCCCACTGTGTGTAGTGACCCTGGGCCATGGCATCCTCTGCTTCTATGCCCAGCTTCACTTCAGCTAATCGGGACAGGTGTGCACCCCCGTAGCCCTTCCTGGTAGCACACTCACAGGATTCCAGCAATCCTGACACCCTGATTCCAGGAAAAGTAATTCTCCACTTTTCTTTAGAAGCGGAGGTTAACTGGCCTTCGTAGGTCCCTCATCAGCAAGAGAAATAACTGTTATTTCTTCTGCAAGGAGGAGGAATCTGAGGCAGAAGTGTATTGACTCATAAGACTCACAGATAGAAATCACTTGCATGACTCCTCTTCCTGGCTTTTAAATATCAGCCTGATCTTCACAGTCAGCCCTAGTCTCTCAGTCAGGCTGCAGAAACTGGCAGCAGTGAACTTGGAGATCTTTCCTACCCACAAATACTTCCCAGTGGTGATGCCTGTAATGGGCAGGAAGCCCCTTCCCCTCCTTTGAAGGGGCCAAACCCTAAACCCTTACCCTAAGGGCTCCAACTCCATCCCTGTTTCCAGCCCCAGGGTGACAGACCTGTCCTCTGGAGAGGCTGATGGGTGTGAGAACAGCACAGACAGAGGCTGACATGTAACTGACCAGGGGTAGGACCACAGCAGATGTGCTAAGGAGGGGGAGAGGTCCACAGCTAAGAGTAACAGGTCAAGTTAGGCCTTGTCAGGGCCTTGAGTAGGGGGATCTAATAAGCCTTAATGGCCCTGACTAGCCTGGGACCTCCCCCAACCCTCTGCTCATAGGCTCAGGAGCTCCAGTTAATCTCAGGCCTGCACCTTCAGTCCCTCCCTGAGCTACACTGGAGGAGTAATGGTTCCCAGCTCATGCTCTGCTGTGAAGCCGCTTGACCTGGACCTCAACTCACATACTGACCTCTTGGCTTGACTTCAGCCCTGTCTTGTCACCACAGACCTGACCCACAGATTGACTTTCTGGTTTGACTTTGGACCTGCCCTGTCACCATGATGTTGCATTATGCTATGGACTTTTGATTGGACCTGACCACCATCTCAGGGTCTGCCCTGCTTGCCTTGCTCAGCTACTGTGAGACTCAGCCCTGGCTGGCCAGCTGGCCCTGGGATCCCCCCACTCCGGCTCCTCGCCACCAGGGCCAGCCAGCCCCTGCTGCTCCATGTCTGGCCTCTGGTGCCTGGAGAAGAGACTTACGTGGAAACAGCTCTGATGCAGCAGCGAGACATGTTGAGGAAGGAACTGGCACTGGCCCGCGTGTGCAGGGCTGACTCAATCCCCCTTAACAAGTCATTGGTCTTCAGCAGCAGCAGCATCTGGCGGGGGACGTTGTTGAGGAGCTGGGTGATCTGGGGTAGGTAAGCAGCCGCGTTGGACCGGATCTCCACATCCTGCAGCCAGCCGGGTCATGTCAGAGAGAAAGAAAAGAGAAGCTGAGAGTGCATGGGAAACCCGGGTCCAGATGCAGCTGGGATTTGGCAGGAGGAGACGATGTTTTTCCAGACCATGACTCTAGGCCAGAAGCTAAAGAGCTCTTTGTCCTGCTTTCCTGCAGACTCCTGGCTGTCCCAAGCACTCACAGCAGTCACAGATCACTCCTGCCATATCTCACCTGCCCCTCAGTGAGATAAGGCCCTGTCCCCTCACTGGCAGGATTAATAGCCTCTCAGGAGAACAGGGCACTGATTGCTATCTCAGTTCTTGGCCCCGGGCAGCCCACAGCAGCCATCTCTCATTACTGCCCTTGCAGCCTTCTGACTGAGTCTCACCTCACCAGCCCCAAAGCTGGCAGAGCTGTAGGTAGCACAAGACTGCTCAGGAAGGTGGAGGCATGCCGCAATGACAACCAGGCTGCTCCTTGTCTTGCTGTGCAATGCAACTGATGCCTTTATGCTACACTGATGAAGCTGTTTCCAAGGTCCAGTTTAGTCCTCTGTCCTCAACACAACTCAGCAGAGGTGAGAAAACATTACGCAGTCCAGTGCCATGCTAACCCAAAAGATTGAAAACTGTCATCCGTAAGACTAAGGGTCTGCCTAGACCCATATCTTGTCTGGCAGCAGCCAGCAGCAGACGCCTAAGGAAAGAGTGTAAGACCAAGGCAGACACAGTGATCCTTCATGTTCCTTGGTTCCCCAGATTCCAACAAATACACTACCCATTGTAAGATCCCAGTGATAACTGATGGGCTACACCCCCCCCCGACTTAAGACTGGGTCCCGTCCAAACATAGAATCATAGAATGGTTTGGGTTGGAAGGGACCTTAAAGATCATCTAGTTCCAACCCCCCTGCCATGGACAGGGACACCCTCCACTAGACCACGTTGCCCAAAGCCTCATCCAACCTGGTCTTAAACACTTCCAGGGATGGGGCATCCACAACCTCTTTGGGCAACCTGTTCCAGTACCTCACCACCCTAACAGTAAAGAATTTCTTTCTAACATCTAAAACATGAGCCACCATAGCATACAAGACAGCCAGCCCCCACTCTTCTGCCTGTTTTTAGATCTGAGAGTTCCCCCACTATCACAGTAAACGTAGGACAGTGTGGTGCGGAGCTGATCCCATACACATAATCATGTCCCTACCTCTTCCTACAGAGGACATGACATCAATGAGCAAATCCAAACAGAAGTCCCTGGAATATCTGAAATCTCCAGAATCCAGCAGGACACATGCAGAGGGCAATAAATGACTTCCTACAGGAGGCAGGCTGCTCTGTGGGAAAGGGAAAGGACAGCTTTAAAACCTTCTCTCCTCTGGAATGAGGGACGGCTGGCCTATATATCACGATATGGGATCTCACTCTTTGTGAACTTCAGACTTCTTTCAAAGGAGCAGACCTGCACAAATCGAGTGTTCAGGTCATGATGGTCAGAGATGTATATGGCTCACACACCACCACGGTTGCTTTGCTGCTGAGAAATAAATCTTTGTGTCCTCCTGCCTCTGTCACTGACCAAATACACAAAGCTTCAGCAAGAAGATGCTTAGCTCTCCTAAATGTTAAATGTTTTGTTCCATTATTTGCCGGCAGAAAATTCCTCCCTGATTATCTCTTATCCTAGCCAGCATCACTGCAGAGCCTACTCTCTTTTTCTACACATAGGTTTTCTTTTCTATTTCTTTTCTTTTTATTTTTAGCTCCAGCTGCTTGTCCACATCACAAAACAACGACATGATCTGTCATCAGAATTGTCATTTTCTGTTGAGGGTGAAGCCTGTGCGCAGAGGAAGAAATAAGCTCTGCCACAGGACCTGAGAAAAGCCCCTTGGCTGCAATCGCTGAGGCTGCTGCAGGATGCAGCAAAACACAATCATAAAATCAGATGAGATGAGGCTAGCAGCCACCCTGAGCAGTCAGCTGCCTGGCCTTGACTTAAGGCAGGAACAACTACACCTATGGCAATCCTCACACATTTGCCTAGCCTGCTCCTAAAACTCTCCAGTGATGTGACTCACAGCCTCCCCAGACCATCCATACCAGCATTTCACTGGCCTTGCTGTTAGATCCGGCTTTTCTCATGTTTAACCCCAATCCCCTTAGCTGAATTTAAACCCCTTACTTCTTGTTCTGTTTGCAGCAGTCATTAACAAATTTGAAAATCACTACTACAACTCTTCTCGACCCATGCTTTTCCAGACTTTTTCTGCCCTAACTTGCTCAGACTTTACCTCATGGGTTGCATCTGCTTGACCACTAGTCCTTGTAGCTTCCTACTGGACTCACCCCAGTTTCAGCAAACCTTTTTCGAGATGCAGTGCTCCAGACTTGGACATAGCACTACAGATAAGATTTTGTTTCAGGAGTGTTGCTTCCTTGTCTCACAGACTACTCTCACGTCAATACAAGCGCGCTCTCCGGAGCTCTGTGCTGATGGTACCTGCCTACACAGAGCTTGGCTCTTGCTGCCGATACAATCTTTCAAATTCACCTCTAAAGTAAGGGCAAGCAGCAGCTCATTTCCTAATGCCATAGCAAATCTGCTCAGCTCCCCATTATCTGCTGCAGGATTATCCAGTTTCAGCATTAATTGTGTCGTGTAGGAAAGACAACAAAGCTGGCTGCATACAAGCAATTCAACTCAATGACAAAGTTCATCAGCCCACACAAGGCTCCATGCAGCCGCAGCTATACCTCTGGCATAACCTTCACAAGCCAGTTTAGGATAAACGCTGCTTACTAGCTCAGATTCAACACTGGCCTCGTAGTGGTGGAGCCAGCTCTCTGTTGATTTGCTTTGGTGCCTTTGAATTTTTTTCTGGAGCTACCAGCTCGAGAACTCAGCAGATGAAGCACAGATCTGCTAGACAGTCATTATATTATTTCTGATATGCAGAAAATTAACTCAGGTAGGAAGGAATCAAATTACCGGGGACAGGGGGGTCCATTACCCAAGATGTCTGACCTACTCATTGCTATGGATAATGGCAAGCCAGCGCAGCAAATTCCACCATATCCATCAAAATGAAACACCAACTCGAAGGAATTTCCAGACAAGAATTTCACAGGACAGTATTATAACGCTACTCAAATGAATTTCATCCTCTCTACTACAGATGCGTGCAGATAAAAACAAACCATAGGATACAACGTGTTTCTGCCTACAGACACTAGTCCATTGGCTGAAATCACATCACTATATGCTCATCTCTAAAAACAGCAGCAGAGTGGCAGGGGCTGCTACTATTCTTAAGGCGGTGTGTGTGTGTCAGGAGTGCGAGGAGGTGTCAGAAGGATCCCAGCATGTGTGGATAGGAAAGGGTGGAGGATGTAAGTGGCAATTTCCTAGATTTGTAGTGATTGAGTTGACAGGATCTGCAGTTAAGCAACCTTGACTCCAAGTTAATAGGGTTTCTGATTGGGACGTAATTTCCAAGGGTTTTTAGGAGTTTGTATCAGTGCTGATAGTCACTTACATGAATAGTGATAATGTATTATCCTTCTCATGTCTTCCCACTAAGCCTTTATGTCTCCTCTACCTTAACCTGTCCTCCTTGATGGTTCCCTGCACAGCTGCATCCAACACTTTTTTTAAGAAAAGGCTGATCTACAAATGTTTCCCCTGCCAGAACTGGTGAACACTTAGCTATTAAAATATTAGACAAAATTTAAGCAGCCCCTGACAAGTGAAATTGGGAAATTAAGTTCAGACACTACAAAACACACTGCAGAAGGAGTCCTGGCTTTTTCTAGCTCAGCTATCAAATGTAGAATTTGCTACAGAGCTCCCAGGGGTTGCCCAGCATCACTGCAATATCAGTGGTGCAAGTGGTTACAACAAAGAAAGGTACACGAGGAGAAGACGGGGCACACGATAGGGAAGGGCACACTGGACCTACCTCGCTGGCTGAGACTGGTGACCGGTCAATGCCCCTGTTGACAGACTCCCAGGACCTGGCGGTCAGCATGCAGGCAAAGAGAGGGTACAAATCCCCTGCCCCGAGCCGCCGGCTGTACTTCTGCACCCTCTTCATATCAGCCTTGATAAGGGCCTGCCAAAGGCAGCAGTAGTCCATGCGGAATGACTCGCTCAGCACCTGGGGAGGGAGACATGGCCTCCAGAAGTCCATGGAGGACAGGGAACTGGCGGGGGGGAAAGCCTCATGCCCCCTCCCTGTGCCCTATCCCCCATTTCAGAGCCAGGAAATATCCTTGGAGGGTTATGAGAGAACTAGGAAAAATGTATTCATATGGGTTTAGGGGGGCAAGGCTGCAGCTGGGTGTGCTCTTTCAGCCTGACACCCACAGGCAGCCTCACAAGGCCCTGGAAGCCCCCCATAGCTATGTACCTGGTAAAGCCCGTGGTCCAGGAGGATAATGTGGGCCTTGCCAGAGGCTGGGCATTTCTTCACTAGCACGTTGCCTGGGTGCGGGTCACAGTGCACAAAGCCGTTCACAAAGATCATTTCGCTGTAGAGCTTCCCCAGGTTGCGAGAGATCTGTAAGGAGACAAGAGATAGTCACATATTGCCACCCACAGCAAGGTGCCTTCCGGGGAGGGGAGGCAGCTCCTGCATGCCAACACTGCGGGGAGCGAGGGTCTGGTACGTGCCAATGTCCCCATGCAGAGCTCTTGCAGCTCCTCACACTGAAAAATGCACAGGGTGGCTGCTGGCATCTACCACAGGGTGATCCAGAGCATTCAGGGAAGGATGCATGCAGGGGCCACCATGAAGGTGTTTGTGGGGTCAGGGGTTATTTAAGGTCACTTGCCTGGCATAAAAAAAGAGAAAATACCTGTGGGTAGGAAAGGGGATTTCTGGTAATGAGGAGGAAAGTGAGACAGCAGATAGGGGCAGTCAGGCATTCACAGGGAAGGAATGGAAAGAGCTGCTGGGGCGGGGGAGAGACGGCTTGGTTTCCATCCATGGATGGCAGCAGGACCCAGTGGAGAAGGGGTGGGAGGAGACTCAGCCTGTCCATCTGCTTACCAGAATGAACATGGGTTTCCTCTCCTCTCCCTCTATCACACTGTCCCCCACTTTCCCCCTTCCTTTCCTCAGACCCATGCTAAATCTGATTTGTGACGTCTGTGAAGGTGAAGCAACACAGAAAGGCTGTTTAAATCATCTTGTCACTGCTGTGTCCCTCCATGTCACTGCTCCTTATCACCAAGAGATATTATTAAAGTTAAAAACCTCCTAGGAGCAAGCAAACATCCCCAGGGCCCGGGATCAATCCCTCACCATGCTCTAACACAGCAGCCTCGCCCTGACATCCCACTGCCGGCCGGCCCTGCCATCAGAGAGCAGCACGGTGCTCCACAGCGGAGTGCTGAACAAGCAATTAAAAGACAATCATTATAAATGATTCCAAGCATGTCCCCAGACACACAGGGTAAGCAGCAAACAGGCAGCTGTCCCCATAAGCAAAGGTGGTAGAAGAGGTAACAGGGATACTAACAACAGCTCATCCTGCAGAAAACCAGACAGCCAGGGAAGGGCTTGCTTTACCCACCTCTGAAATGCAGCCACCTCTGAGAAAAGCGTTCGTTATGAATAGTGCCCGAGTAACTACAAATGAGAAGAAAGAATGGGAACTCTTCCTGCAGCACACCAACAGGGACAGCTGTAGGACCAGGTGGGACAAATCTCTGTCCCTCAGGTGGGACCTGGAGCCACTGCTGAATGATGGAGAATGTTGCCCCCGTGCCGAATCACCCACACAGGTGGCGCAGCACAGCCCTGTGGTTTCTGTAGTGCAGCTCCCCTAATGCCACACAGGTTTTATTGTAAGGACTGACTGAGGGGAATGATGTTTCCCTTCTGAGTCACCAGCACAGATCACTGGAGAAATGAAGTGACCCTTATAGGTCTCCTAGATCTACAAGCTCTAAAAGTGGATGGGACTAAAGTACCAGGTGCTGTGACCTCCTAGAAGAGCTGAGTAGCACTTGCTGACAGTCCAAGGACATGCCAGATAGTCTGTGTTAAGCCAGTCACTCATTCACACAGCCTCCCAGGGACCTGCACACCAGGAGGAATGGACTTGGACATCATGACTGATCATAGCATCAACCACGACACCTGTGCACACACTGAGCAAACTCCATTTTGCCCTCTCTGCCTCAGCTGTCTGCCCTCCAGGGACCTGGAAGAGCACAGAATTATTGAAGAGGAGGACTTGTGGACAATCTGGGGCACAATGTGATGCCTCATACCCATTAAACACACGTCCAGACATATGCTAGCAGTGCTCCAAACCTATTGGTTGGTCATGGCTGAAGCCTGGAAAGCTATTAATTTGGGGCACTGGAGTATGAGCTGCTTCAAAGAGAGCAGATTCTCCTTCTGTGCTGCGGCAATGGCATAGGTTGGGAAAGTCAAGCAGTGGAACAAGTTGCCTGGAGAGGTTGTGCAATCTCTATCCTTGGAGGTTTTAAAGACATGACTGGATAACACCCTGAGTAAGCCTCATAGCTAACCCTGCCTTAGCAGGAGGTTCGATAGGAGACCTCCAGAGGTCCCTTCCAATCTCAAATATCTTCGGATCCGACAAAAACACCTCTCACCACATTATCCATGCCACCCTCAGAACAGCATCTAATGGCATAGCCGCAGGGTCCAGGTGGAGGGAAGGTCTCCCTTTCTGAGTCACCGTCAGCAGACAAGTTACTAAACAGATCTGTGGTCATAGCCTTTTGGAGCCCACGATGCAACACGAAAGCAGCTCAGGATTCATCTTTCCATCTTACCATGAAAACAGAGGGGTCACAGCCCCGTTCAGACCCACAGGCTGGGTCATGGGTACAAGACAATCTTCACTGCAAGATCTCCATCCTCCTACCTTCCCTGCTGTACTTATATTTACCTCTTCCTCAGCGTGCAACCTTGAGTATCTGCAGTAGTTAATTCATTGAAACTAGACTTTATGGCTTCTTTAAAGAAGAGGAATATGTATAATTTAGTTAGCATACAGAAGATATGTTACAGGGATTTATGATATAAGCATATAAACAGTCCTTACTTTTGGAAAAAAAAATTACCCAGTGTAAGAGATGGAGCTGTGCTGCACACTAATGTATTTTCACATATTTTTGTCTGTTGACATACCTCTAAAATAGGATTAAAATTAAATTAAGATAGAAAGCTCCAATACTGTTGAATTCTAAACAAAAAAAGAAGGTTGTATTTCCAGGGCTTAGAGTGCAATATGTGAATAGCAACCTATCATTATAATTCAGACAAAAGGAGCTCATGTTTCTAGAGAAAAAGTTTAGGAAAAAACATGAAACCTTTACATACATTAATTCTCCAGTACTGTGCCCCATCTCTATGGGCCTTTATTCCACCCTTATTGAGAAGGCTATTGGATAAATAACATATATAGAATTCACTCTGGAAGAATGCAGTTAGGTGAAATGAGAAAATAAACGTGTCAAAACCTCTACTCAGGAGAAGGGAGAAATTCAGCATGCATTTAGGCTGTGTAAGACCTCAGGGTGAAGGTGCATCACAAATTAGACAAAAGGTTGCAGTGATTTACGGAAGCAAAGACCAAAGTAAATACCCAGGCATTTTGTTATGACACAGAGAGGTCATCATTCTTTTCCCTGTTTATCGTCCAACACAATGAAGTCCTTATCATTACCATGGTCCCCCAGCACTGTTCTGCTGCACATCGTAAAAAAATAATAATCACCCTTGGAATCCTGCATTCACTTCCAGACACCTCATTAACAGAGAGATGCAGACTACACAGACTGAGTTCAGAAAAAGCAAATAAATGAGCAGGATGCAGGAGGAATTTACTTGGGAAAAAGATTAAAAGAGTTGAAGATTCTGAAGTTGGCTAAGGAATGGCAGAGGAGGGGCATTCTACCAATCTTAGAAGGTTTGAATAGCAAGGAAGCAGAAACAGTTGTAGCACTGGATGTGCTACAAGAAATACAACTAGGCAGAAGAGGGTGTGTAATCAAGAATGGCATAATTTAGGCATAACACATAAGAAAAAAAACTATCCTAGTCAGCAAGCAGAGCTGAGCTTGATATGTCAGGATGACACCAGACTCTGGCTCTAGCCAGAGGCATGTCCTTGCCTATTGCCAGAAGGTGTGTTGTTGCCTAAAAGAAGTTAAATTTGTCTGTCATGCTGCAGCAGAACATGACGACTTGTGCTGGGTTTGGCTGAGATAGAGTTAATTTTCTTCACAGTAGCTAGTTTGGGGCTATGGTTTGGATTTATGCTGAAAACAGCGTTGATAACACAGGGATGTTTTCATTATTGCTGAGCAATGCTTACACAGAGCCAAGGCCTCTTCTGCCTCTCACACCACCCCACCAGCGAGTAGGCTGGGGGTGCACAAGGAGTTGGGAGGAGACGCAGCCGGGACAGCTGACCCCAACTGACCAAAGGGATATTCCATACCATACAATGCCATGCTCAGCATATAAGGGAAGAAGGAAGGAAGGGGGGGACACACATTTGGAGTGGTGGCATTTGTCTTCCCAAGTAACTGTTACACATGATGGAGCCCTGCTTTCCTGGGGATGGCTGAACACCTGCCTGCCCATGGGAAGTGGTGAATGAAGTCCTTGCTTTGCTTGCATGAGCAGCTCTTGCTTTACCTATTAAACTGTCTTTATCTCAACCCACAAGTTTTCTCACTTTTACTCTTCTGATTCTCTCCCCCATCCCACTAGGCAGGGAGTGAGTGAGGGGCTGTGTGGTCCTTAGTTGCCGGCTGGGGTTAAACCACAACATGACTACAGTCACCAAGTGAGCCTGTGGCCTCACCAGTCAATGCAAATAGCAACCTACCATTGCCACATTATGTGACATGACCATGACACTGTCTCAGGCAAACCGCACATTTTCAGCCCAATGTTTTCATTTTTAAAAAAACGTAGCTGAGGAACAAGCAGAATTGCAGACAATGGAGAGTCAGAAGCCTGGGCAAAAACAGTGGAGTGAGAGATACATGTAGAACAGCCAGACTTGGAGTAACTCTTCACCAAATTAAGCATGTAAAAGTTTATTTTATGTACTCAATATGGCAATGATGCTACATGTCACAAACTATCCTACATGAGTTACAAGCCAATACAGAAGAAAATAAGAATGCAGTGCAGACATTAATGATTGTTATTGTACAGTATCACATAGTCTCTCTCTGACTGGTCAAGTTCACTGGAAATAAGTAAGACAGAAAGCATGACTTCAGAGGCTGTTCTAAAAATTCACTCTTTAGATGGTCAGAACCTTTCCCCCAAATCCCAGCCTAATTTTAATGATGTTCAGTTTAAATCATTTCCTTAGCTAACATAACCCAAGAGTTTAATTGGTTCCTTCCCTCTCCAGTATTTACTACTCCAATATGTTTACCAGTAAGATAATTATCAGCATAAATACAGCATAAATACTGCTCCATTTCTACAGGATGCTCCTTTATCTGATGTGTCCTAGGAGTCAACCTGCCTTTTACACAGTCACACTGTACTGGAAACACACACTTACTTACCCTGCGATTGACTAATATCTCAAAGTTAATTCTAATATGTCACTTCCCTCTGATAAACTCCCAGCATATTTAAGAAACTCTTCTTATTAGTTTTTAAATGCATGGCTTTTCACTTGGTATTGCTCATTTTTATCCCTTTCTATCACTTCAGTTCTCAAGGCCACAAGTGCTATTGCTACTCTGGTCCTCCTCTACAATGACAGAACCTCCCAACTTGGTGTCATCAACAACCTCCTTCACACAGTTCTGTTTGTGTCGAGGTCATCACTGAATTTATTAAATAAGATCAGTTTGAAAAGCAAACCTCACGAAATTCCACTACGGTAATTTCTCTCTACCATTGCCTCTATCAGTTTCTTACCTACTTTGCAATTTCCATACTAATCACCACCTTCTCTAGTTAGCCAACTTATATTCAGTGTACCAAGTATTTTACCAACTACACCTACTGCATTTCTGTCATCTAATTCAGAGGATCCCAAGCTGTAGTACAGGTAGCAGCAGTGATATATTTCTTCTTGTATATGTCCACGGTGGCAAACCGTTGCTGCCATCAGTTCTGAAAGCCTAGACAACCCATTACCCTCGCATGATCCATTAGGAGCTACTTTTGATGAACCCGTATTATATTCCCTTGCATACAGCCCCATAGCAGCAAACTCCTGAGCACACACCAGCCCCTGTATGCAACTCTCCTCTTAACAAATCAGCGCACCCAGCTGACAGAGCAACCTGACAACAACAAAACACTGGAAAGTCCATCACAAATGATTATCTTTATAAACACCAACACACAATAGTAAGAAACGTCTCAGGAAAGAATGCATGCAAGTTTGAACCTATGAATGCTCCTACAGTAAAAAGATGGCACATATATCATGTTCATGGGTAGCTGCAATGTAACAAACCAGCCTGAATTATCCAGGGAAAGTCACTGATACTTTCCTGGCCTTGTAAGCCACCTGGAGTGGTCCTGGCTTGATGCCTCCAACTGACATGAAGAAGAAAAGCAAAGAAAGAAATCCTGTGACATGGTCCTGTAGAGCTGATCTCACCGCCGGCCCCTGATAAGTCCCAGATGAAACTGCCTGATAGGACATCATCCCTTTCTGTCCCACCTCCATCTGTGACTGTCTCTTTAGATCAGGAGCAGATACTAGTCTCTGGCCTTAATTTGGCTGTAATATTTGCCAATTATTTTAAGAGATAGCGACACTAACTTCTATTGATCTCATTAAAAGTAAAGGTCGTTGTGCAGCTCATTTCTCAGGGCTCAATATTACCTCCTCAGGCCAAAATAATAGCATTGATTTTGGAACCTTAATCGAAGGTTAATTGGATTGAAGAGTGTATTGGGTTTTTGCTTTCTTTCGTTGTTGTTATTACAGCCATCATCTAAGGGTTTGCTTAATCCTGCTAGGGCAATCCTGCCCAATTAAACTGGTGTCAAATTAGCAAAGGGTGCGGATGGAGAATAGCCACAATTTGGAGCCTGCTCTGCGTCTCTGCTCTGAAATGGCTCTTGTCCACAGCAGATTAGGATGGTCACACAGAAGAGATCCAATTTCACACTCTGCCGTCTGTGATCCAGTTGTGAGGATCAAAACACAGTGCTCTGTAATGCAGCACTATCACTACGCACTGATCTAGCATCACAGCAAGGTGATGTCTGGACACACACGATGTCATTAAGATACAGGAATAGTTTTTAGGACTCCTGGAGCGTAGTCCTAGCATGCCCCATATTCTCTGTTGGGGACCGAAGAAATTATTTTCCTGCTCAATGCCCCATCTTCCACAGCATTTAAGTGGGGAGAAATATTCTGACTCATCTGCCCGGGGAACTGAGGGACTAACTTGATAAGTTTCTATAGATTCTCAAAAGCACACAGGTAGAGAAAACTAATCATTGTCAGACCAAAAATGGCCATGGGGATCATCTTCTCTTGGCTTTAAACATAGTCGTACTTCCTTGGATTTAATGTAAAGCATCTTGCTGAGACTTAAGCAATTGATTGACACTGATGCTTGAGACTGACTTTCAGTAAGAAACAGGTTCATGTGTAATTTAACTCTTTTACCTGGTGTCTTTGCACAGTTCAGAAGCTGGAAATGCTGGAGGTCACTATCCTTGCTTACCAGTGCCTTGTGAATTTTCATTAAGCTTCAGACAAGAGGAAATGTAGGAGAATCTGCAAGGAAACCTCTTCCCAAACTAAATCAGCAGGTGCAAAGAGCAAGAATAGCCATTTTCCCCAGAAACAGTGCTCTTCTCTGTGCTCCATTTCATCTAACACTTGAGTGTTATAAGCACAAACTCTTGTGGCATAAGAGGTTTCCACACTTGTGGTGACAAAGGGATCCCACCCTGGGAAATCCCACTTAAATTTTAGCAGCTACAAGGCAGCAGCTTCTGACTCTTGGCAGAAGGGTAAATCCCACACTGAAAGCATATTTCAAGTTACAAAGCTGTCACCCATAAGAAGGTAGCTGGGCTCTTTATCAAGCTAAGAGATACCATTCCAGTGCAGAACCCATTTAGTAACAGAAGGAAACAAAAAGCCACAGTAGGATGGGGTGACAGATGGCAATAATTGCACACAGTAGCTCATCTTAAGTACCTAAGCTGTTTCCTTTCACTTCTCAGCTGGACAAAATGCTTTCCTGACTTCTGAATCATCCACGGCTCATGACCAGGCTCTTAGTGAGCTGAAGTACATGGCATCATTTCCTTTCCCTGACTCAAGTCCAAGCCAGGACGATCATGGGGGACTCTCCACTTGGCTACCTGAGCTGGCTGGTTAGTTGGAGGCAACACAGCACATGCCACGAGTGCATCTGTAAGCTCAACAGCTCCCACAGTTTGCTGATCCAGCAGCCTCTGCGGAGACAGGCAGAGCATCCACAAGCTGGGACAGGGAGGACTCATGCAGCAGATCAGAGATAATGGTAAATTTGTATACAGCCAAGGTCTCTCTAAATCAATCAGGTAAAATCAGAATAGGTGCAAAAGGAGCATTTGTGCCAACTGAGATCTTATTTAACAGTCCATGCTCTAAGTAGCCTTGCTATCCTTCCTTCTCTCCTGCATATAGCATGCTACAAACATCTTGAGAGGCCCTCAGTCTATTTTTCCTCCCTTCCCTCCTCTACCCACTTCTTCCAAATGTATCTTCCCAACCAAGACTGTAAATGCTCTTGTGTCTTGAAAAAGGAACAGCCCAGTTTACAGGTGCCCCCCTTATTAACCCTGCCATGGCGTGGTCTTCTCTCAAAATTCATGCCAGCTCATTTCTTGATAACTCCCCTCTCCAGGCTTCCCTCCCACTGTCAATATCCTAGCTGCATGCTCATCCTCAGCTACACTTGCACATGAATAAGTAACTGTTCCACAGGCAGATATTTCAGTGTTTGCACTTGTCTTTAGAAATCAAAGCCTTCTCTGATTAAATGCCATTACAATCCAGCGCTTGGACGGATCCAGAGAGATTAATGTGCTTTTGGGCAGCTTTAATGATAATCCTGCTACAGACGGTATTAAGTAAATGTCAGTAACCTGGTTTGAAGGGAGCTTTCACCTCAGGGATCCCTTCCATTTAGAGGAGAGAGGCTCAGCTTGCTTTTCAAGGCTGCATTGTCACACAAGAGAAATCCTGCTTAGTGAAGACTCCTCTTCCTCCGCCCAGTAAAACAAAATGGAGTAAGATAGAGGGGTTGATAGATAGATAGATTGAGGTGATTTATAGGGAGCTAATGCATCTTCTGAAAGCTAGAACTGCTGTATATTATAAGCCATGTCATAGTTTTAAACCTGGGTTGCCACATCCTCCTCATGCTCCTTTCAGTGTCTGCTGCCTTTTGCTCACTTCACCAGCATGCCATGCAGTTCTTTTTACCCAGGGCATCAACAGCAGCAGCTGATAAAGGACCTTAGTCATATTTGTCCCCATCTGCTGCACCTTGCCAGAGGAGCAGTCTGGGGCACACACTGCTCCCACCTCATCTTACTGTGGTCATAATAACAGACTTTGTTCCCCATCACAGGCTTCTGACAGACTTGGTATCACCTCCTTTGCTCTGTTGCTTTACTGGCAATCAGTAAAAGTTAATCATTTATTTTGAGGGGTGAGGAGAGAAAAGGAAGAAAGAACAGTTCAGCGCAGGCACTGAGAGAATTTGCAGAAATGTCCAGTCCTACCACTGAGCTGAATAACATCATATACCTGATAGATTGCCAGAAACCTCTGAGGCTTATACTTGCAGTAATGTGAGTCTGTTGACAACTTTTTTTAAATTACATCTTAGCCATCACTTAGAGACCAGTTGAGTACCAGCAAAGTATGTGGTTTCATTGCTGCATGGAACCTATTCTGCTAAGATGCCACAACACAACCTTCCCAAAGGGGCAGATGAACAAAAATATGAGCTCAATTTTCATCCTAAATCTCTCCTATCCCAAGCAAAAGCCTCTGCAATTTAGAAAAACTGAAACCAGCTGCTTCTCTACTTTATTTTGGCACATACTGGCAGCAAAATATCCCACTGAAAGGCTGCAGTTACTGAATTTTCCACGCTGGCTGGAGAAAGCCATGGAAGACAGCAAAGAATGTTTTTCCTTGGGCTTCTCCAGACAGCTTGCTATCTCCAGAAAATTTGAGAAATTTTAAAGAAGCAATCAAAGTCCCAAGGAGCTACACTATTCTGGCTACCTTGATCTCAGAATGGATCTGCTGTCCAAGAACTATGAGGAAGCCCAGCTCAAAATCTGAATGTAAATATTGCTCAAGAGTCCTCCTGCTAATGCATCAAATCAAGCCTTTCTGACTATTTCAAGACTTGAGGAATACTCACTCTCATATCTGAGTGCTATGGGCTAGATTAGACATCTGTTTTTATTGCAGAAGGAAAGGATAGGATAAATTCACTCAAAGAAATGGCTCCCTTTGTTTTGACCAGTTGTTTTGTCTGGGTGAATGGAGCTGACTGGGTGTTCTGCCATGGACCAGGCTTTTAAAATCTCTCTTGATAGCAAAGTCCATGAGTTATCATGTTCTCATGAGTCACACTATGGTACTCTTTGCAGACCAGATGCACCTTTGAGGCGCTTACCTTGGTAAATACAAGGAAAGATCATCAGAACAAAATAGACACAGAGAAGGAATTGTGTCTACCTCTGATCGGCTCACAATGACTTCTGTGATGCCCTGATGGGAGAGAAGAGGAAAACCAGTGACCCAAATGCTCCAAAGTCTTCCTGATGGAGGTGTGAAAGGAGAGAGACTGCACTATCTACAGGCGAGGTTATACTCATTTAAAAAGTCCCTTGAATGAAAATGAACCAGATGTCTTGCAGAGACGAGAACGTCATTCACTATTGCCCACTGGCCTTGGCTTGTTCATCACAATTACAATGGGAAGACAGTCTCAAAATCTACTTTAACCTTAGACCTTCCTGTCCTGTATTTCAGTGGAGAAACACATGACAAGGGCCTGCCCTTCTGCCTGCAGAAGTTACGAGAAAATGTCTCATGACTTCTGTTGGGTGCAAGAGCAGAAGGGGCGAAGAGGCAGAGGAACAGGCACATTACTCGGTCCTGCACCTGTAACTTGTCTGAGCTCTTCAGGCTGAGAAAGAGCTGCCTGCTAACTTAGGGAGGCACCTGAGAAGATACACCTAACCTTCTCTCCTTGTGGGGCATACCAAACTCACAATTCCCTTCCCTTGAGAGGTTTTTGTCATGTCCGTAAGTGATGCCACACAAACTTTGCCATGGACAGAAAGGGAACAGAGAGGAGGAAGAGCAGAGAGAGGAAGCATTCAGATTTCGGAGGTAAGCGGATGGACAGATTAAGTACAATGGATTTTATGTCGTAGCTCTTTGATAGCCAGTCAACCAAGTGCAGCTTTGAGGCTCATCGATAGGGCACAAGGGGAAAGGCAAGCAGCAGTGCCTCAATCAGCACTCACTGACCGGGAGGGGTGTCTTGACATACTGTCCAATGGCTCAAAATCCTTTCCCCAGGCATCTTCTCACCCCTTCTGGGAAGTTATACCTCCTTTTTCTCAAGAATCAATCAGCCACAGAGAATCCAAAGTGCTCTCTCGACTTCATGCCACACATACAAATTATTTCACTCATCAGGGAAACGTAGCCTCTCCGGGGATGAAATGTGGCAGCTGTTTAATGAAGGACTGCAAAACTACACAGTAATATAGGACCAGGAAGCAAAGAAGAAAACCACCGCATCCAGAAGAAAAAGGGAGATTTTGGAAAGCAGAAGAAAACAACCCATGTCCAAGGATTATGCAAAGCACCATGGCTGAGGCTCCAGCACTCTAATACTGTGATCAATATAAGACCTTTGATTTATGTCTTCTTCATAAGGTGATAGCTGTTGGGATATAAAAGCTACATCCCATGCATTTGCCAAGGAGAAAGTTAATGCAGAAGCAAGAGAGGAGAAGAAGAGGAACAAAAAGAATCAGAAGCTGAAGTTGTTCTTTTAGGATAACAGGAACTGCCATCTTGGAACAAACCATGGGTGTATGTAATATAAGAGCATGGACATCTTTCACTGTCTCCTTGAAGTTCTCTCTAGCTGCGCAGCATACAAAAGACTGTTCCACAAAATGGGTTACATACTTTTCCCAGAAGCACAAGAACTGATATCTCTCAGATTGATTGCTCTGTTCACATCCGTCTGTGCTCCCTTGTCTGCCCCCTCCTGTCGCGTCAGCCTCTGTTTTGTGTCAACATCAGTTGATGCCAACATCAGTCTTGCATTTCCCACCATGCCCAATTCAGAGATGGCTGAAAAACTACCTCATTGACATTGATGCCATTCCTCTCCATGTAGGCCCTGTCGTTCACCTGTCCCCCTTCCATAAACTCCATGAGAAGGACGCGCCTTGTTGAGAGCTCCCAGTAGATCCTGGGGACCTGAAACAGGAACAGATGGGTTAGGTCAAACAACAGGCTGGGAAAGGAAGGAGAATATATCACACACAACCCAGAAAAGGAGTAAAAAAGGAAGAGACTGAATTGAGGACTTGCTTTTTTCCTGAGCACGAAGGAGGTAAATCCATCTACTGGCCTCTTCCACAGGACAGCAGCAATGTGTGCAAGAACATCACACCAATTCAACAGCAGCAGGATCTGTGCTCGTGCAACATATCAGGCCTTGCTTTACAAGACTTTGACCACCTCCCGCTCCCACTGATGTCTGAGAGCTTTCTTATCTGCTCTGCAGCTCCTCTAGTTGGGCTGTTTAACTAGTACCTATTGCAAGATTCTGAATCATCCACTCAGCTCCTTTAGACAGGGCCCGCTTAGGCAGCTCTAAAAATGATAAGCCATCGTCATAAATTGTATCTCCGCAGCACCCCTTGGAACACAAATGTGCTTGAGCTGACAAACCCTGCATACTCAGGCCATCTGCAATTGAACTGGGAGAAAAATCAAGTGTCACAAATAAAAGGCTTGTTACAGAAACCCTGGGAGACCCTTAACTATCTTATTGCCAACGTGACACAGTAACGAGTGTAAAATGTCAAAGCACTTTTCATTCAATCTGCAGTAAATCAAGCTGAGTGAGGTACAAGTAAGAGGCCCCGCGTCACCCAGGGAGGCAGTGACGTAGCCATTGCTCAGTCTGGTTCCCCCTTTTCCAGCTTCTCTCTTCAGCCAAATTCCTTCCGTGTTGAAGTTCCCTACTGTCAAGAGTCCTTTTGCTGAAGTTCCCTTTGGATATTCCTCACATCACTGTGCTGATCAATCTCCCAAGCTGTCCAGATTTACCTTTGCACACAGGTGAAGCCACACAGGTACATTTAACCAAAGATATAAGGGAGCTCCACCCATTCCCATTGCTGTCCCCCAGTACAGACACACATTTTGGATCCTGTAGAGAGAGCTGGCTGTGTAGCCCCCTCTCCTCACCTACCTGACTTGGCTGTGGACTCAGGACTCGCACACTGTAAGGGTCCAGCACCACGGAGCAGGACCGGGGGAGGCAAGACCTGGTGTCCACCTCGTGCAGCCAAAACCAAGGGAACCAGCCAGGCCACTCTAGCTCATCAGAACTCCTAAACAAGCAGCATTTGGTTTATACTCTCCTTGTAACTACTGACAGTGTCTCAGTCGCTCAAAAACTATCTGCCTCCCCTGCTGTTCCCATCCTAGAGAGACCATTTTCCCAATGTCACTCACTTCTACCTCACCATGTATGTGACACTTTAGATCAAAGACTCCTTTGCTGAGCAATTCCAGTGTCCCTCAATCCCTTCATTCAACACTCAGGGCATACTTTGCATGTTAACCTTGCATAGACTTTGATGCCAGGGATCCTCTATGTGCAAGAGGAATTCAGTTACTCACAGCCTTCCCAGCTGTCCATTCTCTGCAGAGTTAAGATTGGTGAGAAAGCAAACCAACTCCATAACTAACAGCTCCCCATCCCACCCAGCTCACTGATCCCTGCTGCTTTAGATCACTTCAGATGACACCCAGTCTTGTCTCAAGATTTACAGGGGCAAGTCAGTGGGCTTGTAAAGCACTATCCATGCTCTCGGAGATGCCTCTCTCACTCACAGCCAAATTCTTCAGTGATTTTTTTAATTACTCACAGATGTTTGGCTGTAATGCTAGTGCATGGAAACAATTTATCTCTGGCTTTAAAAGCTCAAACAGGTTCACAGTACAAAATCCACTGCTCAGCTTTCTAGCATGTTTAGGAAAATTAATGATACAGTAGCCAAATTCTTCCATTGCCTTTGGGTGATGAATACCTCTCTGCATTGGCAGGTCAGACGGGAGGATCCATTATTTAGCCATCTCAAGCCATTTGTTATTGTTACACATATTGATATCAGGATAGCTCCTTAACCCAGCAAGGAGGTGATTGGCCGTCTCCATGGGGATTTACTTCGCAGTGTCCTAGTTACAGCTGCAACAGATACAGCTCTCCAAGGTGCATCACTTCTGATAAGTGCCCACTCAGCAAAATCATTGGCCTTTGGCCTTCTGTAGCCCTGGTGGCTTTTAGCTATCTGTGTCTATGAGAAGGCCACTGCTGCCACTGGGCTCCAAAAGGACTGCCCCAAACTTGGAATCAGGTGACAAGGAATTACTGCCCTTGCATGGAGGAAGCAAGGAAAAAATGGATGCATCAGCCTGTAAAGTCTAACAAAAACTCACCTCATTTCAGACATCTGTCACTTCCATCTTGGGACTTCTGCATAAACAGGAGGTGAAAACCTCATTTTGATGTGTGTATATGCAGGAGGGTCCAAAGGAGGGTGCATTTTTGCTACCTTTGTGCATGTGCAAATGCAGTTACGTCAGTGACTGTGCCCACAGCACCATGTATGTATAACCGTACTTGTGTATTTCCAAAACGCACACAGTGGAGGCTTCTGCCTCTTGTATGTCAGTAAAAGATTTGTGCACGTGCAAGTTTGAAGATGTGAGCTTATGTCTTTCCAAAAACAAGATGTGTACATGTCTGGTTGTACTTGAGACATTTGTCAGTGCCCTTAGTCAGTGTGTAGCAGGGGAGGTGGGGTAAGAGTGTCAGTGGGGAAGAGCACAATATGGATGCAGTTGAGTTTGTGTATGAAGGTAACATAAATGCATTAGCCATGGATATGTATGAAGGATGTATGCTCAATTCCAGAGTGAGAATGTGGGTTTTTGCAGGAGGAAGGATTTACATGAACATGCTTCCTCCTGAGATACACAGTGTCCCCAATCCTACTTGACATCATCGGCTTCAGTCTAGCTTTTCTGTTTTATGTCCATTTCTTGCCCTCAGTTGAGATAAAGCCCAGGAAAAGGTACCATCAGATGGCTCAGCAAAGAATGGCAAATTCACAGGTCTCTAGACAAGTTCGGAAACAGTATTTGGGAAAATGAGTAGCAGGCTCCAGAGACTGTTGGCTCCAAGCCACCACTCCTCATCCAATATACGGTGCCTACAGTAGGAAACAGACAAGGAGGAAGCATGTCTCAGAGCAGTTTCTGGTTCATATCAGCAAAGCAAAGTAGGATGAACAACATAGAGGGAATGAACTCCATTCTCCCTCTATACGGTTCCTCCAGGTGGTGAATGAGGTGCACAACAGGCATAAAATGAGACTATTCATGCACATACATACACAGGAATATGTGTTCCCTCACCTTCAGGAAGTCAAAGTTCTTGAGCATATGAGCAACCTTCTCAGCATTTCTGCCCTCATTGAGGAAATCCAGCTCCAAGGGCAGATTCTTCTTAGCTTCTTCCACCAGCCACATGAACTCAAAATCTGGAAAGATCTGCTTCACAACCAAGAGGAGAACCTGAGGACAAGGAAACAGACAATCAGCTGCATCCTAGCTCCAAAGCCACGCAACTACACACAGCACTGTTTTGACAGGATCACACTGTGTAACTTACAGACAAAAAAAAAAAAAAAAACCAGCCTGCACCCCAAGTGTTTGTAGAGTTCCTACAGTATCATAATACAACACATTGTATCATGCCTTGGTCCTGCAACACGAATGTTGGCTTGCCGTTCCACACAGGCACATCTAGGAGTTGAATGATGGCACAGACATCAAGGGGAGCCCAGCTGCCTGCTGCCTAGATGGAAGAGAACAAAGCCCTGTAGAGGATCTTGCCAAGGAGATGGCCCAGGAGCAACTCTCCTCTGAGTCCTATAACTCTACAAGTCACTGTTTGGCTTCATGCAAACAGCCCTCAGATAATGCAGAAGAGGAAGATCTAAAGTAAGACTTGTCACCTCTACATTACTTCTTCCACTGCTGAGCAAGAATTTTGCTAGCACAGAAAATCCACCAAGCAGTTCAGAGAAGACAGCGGAGTTCAGATACAGGTAGTAAGCTACAGATCTTTAAAGGACACTTCTGGGGGGGGGGGGGGGGGGGGGGGGGGCGGTCACAGGGAGATTTGCCCCTCAGCATCAGTCACAGCCATCCTTAGTGATGCTAAGGTGGTCTTTTTCTAAATATCATATATCCACCACCTGGCATCCTCTTCTTAAAGTAATTAGGTATTCAGCTGCACATGGCCTTGAAAAGCCCAGCTGAAAAGTTCCTGGAAACATTTGCTTATGGCAACATTTAATAAAGGGGTGAGTGGCGGGCAGTCCTTCCTGAAGAAAATCAAGATTATGTGGTTGGATGGCATAATCAACATTGCACAGCAGCCAAGCATGCTTTCTGCTCAAATGAAGGGCCAGTTTCTCAACCAGTGTCACAAATTTACACAAGCTGACAATTTAGACTGCATCTTAAGGAAAATAATTGGTTTGGCTTTTTTTAACTACTTGAGTCATAAAACAAGAATAAAACATAAAATGCAATCCACTTTGCTGTCTTTATCTTACTTGTTCTGTATGTCCATCTGAAAACGAAAACAGACTTGTCAGTGTGTGTTCCTGGACAGTTTGCCTTTCTAGAGCTCCCACGTTGAGGTGGGGATTCCCGCACTGAGAATTCCTCACAGAGAGCTGCTATCATGGAAATGTATGACAAAAAATAAATTTATGAACCATAACTGCTCCTGTTCAGCTGTGTGAAAACGTTTGTTCTCCACCCTGTCTCTACTTCTCTTATCTAAATGTCAGTTCCAAACTCAATGTTCCTTTAAAAATGTAATCACCAGGTTCCAGACACTACTGAATGATTTTTCTACTGTTATATCTAGAGGCATAAATCCTTTCAAATTTATGTCACCCAAATGAAATGTAACCAGTGATCTTCATGAACATGTACATAAACTTCATAGGGGCTGCAGGATTATTTCATTGGTGCCTTATGTGAAAAAACTCATGCATTGTTTTTTGCTTTCTTTAAATGTCTTTTGAATCAATTTGCCAACTTGCTCATCAGCAGGGACATACTTAACAAGTATTTGGCCTGTCCTTTTTCTGACATCTGTTTAACATATTGTCTTGAAATAAGTATTGATATAAGAGCAGTGAGTTACCTCCCTCTGGATTTATCAGATGCTGTACTGATTTTTAAAGAGTCAGCACTAATGCTATGAAACCTCAAGTGAATTTAGTAATTTTCCATCTAGCTTTTCCCATTCAGATTCCCTCCCATCACTCTTGAAATAAGACCATCTCCATCAATATTTAAATCAACCACCTACCTACCTGCAACGTCTGTCTGATTCTTAAAGGATCAGAATCAGTGCACATAATCTGGCTTTCAGTGCAGCCTACACAGACACAGTCCCACAAAAGGGTATGACGATGCATGTAAGCCAACACTCCACAAGAGACCCTTTAAAAGCCAGACTGCATGTGTCATGTCGTGAGCTACTTTCCCATAGCTGTGTGTACACAACAGATCTCAAGGATGACAAACTAGACGGCCTGTAGAGGAAGGACAATACTAAATAGCTGGTTTAGTTTCAAGTTTCCCAGGAGGATTAGTCTAAAAACAGAAAAGACAGGAATCATTCCAAAATGGTTTGTTTAAATGTCTCTTACCAGTATAACCAGCAATTACAGCAACACAGTGTGAGTTTTTTCTGTTATATGCACTGTTAAAAGGGCAAATGTCCCAAGGTGGATCTAGGTCTTGGCTCACTCATACACAATCCTCTGATTGCCCTGGTCTCAAAGTCTTTTGTTACCTTGCACATCCTTCTTCCTTGACTGCTTAGTTTCTGCCATCCTGCCCTGGGCAGGAGTGAAGGATGCCATAAGCCCCCTGAGAACTGCTGTGACAACTCCCAAAAGCAAACTCGTCGGGCACAACCACTGCAGTCAGCCCTGGAGAGGACCTGAATAAAATCCAAATCTACAGCTGGACCCAAAGCAAGCTCAAACAGTTCTCTGTTCTCAAACCAGCACTGAAACAGACATATCCCATCTTACTGGGATATTTCACTGAACCAAAAAAATTATTTCACTATGAGTTCAAAATAAATGTTCAGCTGCAAACTGATATGCTTAGCTGGAATCAGCTGTGTCTCTTTGCAGACTAGCCAGGATTGCTAAAAGCAGGGTGTTTTAGCTGCCTAAAGAAGCTTTAGAGGATGCTGGCAAGATCTTTGACTTCTGATCTCCTGTGATGGAGAACCATGTGTCATTGCATCAGCAGTACCCTCTAAACAGTTATTAGACCCCCTCAGCTTAATCTTCCCCGCTTTAGTCCCATGGCCATACTTGTCTGCCAATGGATGTGCACATTACTATAGATACAGATACAGACTTACCAGGAGAGCTGAAAGCTGTAGCGTTACCATTTACAGACCTAATCCTTCCCCTCTCCTCCACCTCAGCCCTGTCTCCATTTCCTGTTCCCTGCCATACCGCTGACATCTTTGACTACTGCAATGCAGGGTAGTGCCCCAGCTTTTCTCCAGATCCTCCCTTTAACGGACTAGACTTAGAAGTTTGGGAGAAGCTACAGTACTGCAGTGGGAACATGAGCGGTACCTACCATTCAGGAGAGGAACAGGACACAGCCACTGAAACTTTTTTCCTAGCTGAATCCCTCATTTGTGTGTCTGCCCCTGTTAGGTGACCTTCTCCATATTTCAGTGGTTTTGTTTCCAGCATGAATCAGCTTAGCATTAAGGAACTGATCAAGAAACAGAACTGAATCACAGCCAAGCTCAGCCACTGTTGATTCCATACTGGAATCTAACTGAAAAATCATGGAGAATGAGTTTTCCTTGGCCACACAGCCCTCACTGCAAGGGGAACGGAGACCAGTTTAATCCACCAATTAATGGGCACACAGGCAGAAGAGACACTTCAGGATTCACCCTCTAATTTTAAGTCTCATATGGACTTACTCAGATGTCACTCATATTTACTTGTCTCCTGCCTTCCTTCACTCTTACCTTCTTGTTCAGCCTCTCCACCTGCACAACCACCCTCACAGCAATCCTCACCAACTTTCTGTATTATTCCTGTAAGACAGCACTTATCTCTGTGAAGGTTTCAAAGCTACAGGATGCTGGTGTTACACCGGCTTACTCCATGGGTGAATGTGGCCCCACACATTTCAATGGCAATTGCTCTGTAAGTCAAAGTCAGCAGGTAGTTTTACCTCCATGAGCAAAATATCCTTGGAGCTCTGAGCTTGGACCTTTGGGTGCTGGATTTTCACTGCCACCGTTCTCCCATCCTGCAGCACTGCCTTGTGCACCTGGGCTAGTGACGCTGCTCCCAAGGGAGTGTCCTCAAAACTCAGGAAGAGCTCTTTTATCTGCCAAGAGAAGAGAAAGAGTCATCAGCTTGGGGTGCCAGAGACTATCCTAAGGAAAGCTCTGCCCACAGGCCAGAGACAGCGGGTGCTAAAGCTGTCCTTCCTCTGTCCCTTGCCTGAGCCTCCCAGTGAAGCCTGCCAAGCACCAAAGCGCCCTGAAGATACTCTGCTTACGGAAACCTGTGGCAGAGCCCCAGCAGTGCACTTCATCTAGGACACGGAGTGGCCAGGCAGCATGTGAGGGATACCTCCATGCTGTCCTGAAAACAGGTTGGAGCAATTATGGTCAGCATCCTTGGCTGTTACTGGGTGCAGAAGACAACAGCTGTACCTTTGCATGTAATTCTTTTGCAGATATTTAATACCACTCACCATCACCCCCTGATGTTCCCATGCATTACAGCAGCATCAGCCAGCTTACACAGTGAAAGTGAGCACAGCAGCAGTGGTAACAACTGGATTCAGGGCAAGAGGACAAAAATTGCAGTTTGCACCTCTGACAACTTGGCCTGAAAACATGTTTTATGTGATGGACTTTCTCACGCCTCCAATAAAAGTAACCAGTGCTCTCACCTCAGAAAAAGCACCGGGGGGGGACAGCAAAGCACTATGCAGGCAGGAAAGGAAAGTATTAGCAGCTCTGGGTATGAAAATCAGGACTAGACTATAAGGAAAGTTGCAGATGAAGAAGTAGATTCACCAGGAGGATGTCCAGGAAGCAACAACCTAGCACCAGGCTGCTTGGGCCCTGGAAACACTATTGCCACAGTAGTGTGATATCAGCCTGGATGTCTAGCCAGGCCCTTCCACACAGGTGATTAGCTCAGAGGGGGTGCCAACGTGCTTATGTGGCTTCAGGCATGGAGCTAGTTCATGTAACGCTAGTCGAGGGTTTCTGTCTTGCTCTGTAGAGCAAGATGCAGACAAGCTTTGAGGTATCCAGCAGTCAGCAAAGGGAACCTGTCCCACCCTTCCTGCAGGCTGGACTGATTTTGGGTGAGCAGTTGAGAAGCCTGTAATTTACGCAGTAATGAAAAAGAAAGAATGTCAGTGCATTTTTATAACCTGCTTTTTAAAAGGTAATTAAAGATGGGAGCTGCAGCGAGCTAGTAATTAAATATGAATAAAGACCTTCTAAGCAAAGTCTTCATGCAAAGTGTTAAATGAATATTCTTTTTGCTGACAAGGAAGAAAAATACTACATAAGGAGCAGCCTGTTCCCTCCTGCAGCTGCCAGGGAACGAGCCCCCTCCCACACCACCCTACCCCTTCTCTCCCAGCCCCTTCCACAGAAAACTATTGCTAGCAACAAACCGGCGCATTTGCAGCAATTAGATTCCAACAGAGAATCAGCTGCCTCCAGTAATTCACTAGGAAGGTGCATTTTATTTATTTATTTAATTCCCTTCGGTCCTGGCGGCAAAATCAATTAAGTAAAACAACTGCATTTAAAAAGAACTAGTTATGTGTTTTTTAATTACAGCAGGTCCATAATTCAAACTTATTGACATTTGTGTCTCAAGAGAAAAAAGGTTTTTCTCTCTTCCTCCTCCCTCCCGCCCTTTCTTTTCTCTCTCACTTCTGGATTTTGAGATTCTCATTTCGGATTAGTATGAAGAAAGAAGCACCTACAGGATGACAGAGGGCTCAGGGGACATGTGTTCAAGACACAGGGACTTTTACCTTCATGTGAAGTTAGTCTACCAGCTGAAAAGAGGACTTGTTAAGGAGAAGAGACTTAAGGTGGCCAGCAGCATGTTGGGCTACAAGATCCCATAAGGAAGGAATAAATGCAAACACGTAAGTTGCCACATGAGATCAAGCTGGGGCTTTTGTCAACTCTCTCACTACCCTACATCCTCATATTAAAGAGATGTACCCCCCAGAGTAGCAGCCAATATTACTAGTCTAACTGTCATAAGGGTGGTAACATCCTCCCAAAGGTTAAAGCACAGAATTGGAAGTTCATTGGCCTGAATCCAGTAAGGTACATTTATAGTAAGAGCACATATAAATTGGATAAAATTCCATCTGCTCTGGATTTCAAAAGCTTTTAATTGCCTACACTGTCAATCCAACCATGTCCACCAGTATTGAATGCGTGCAGGGAAAAGAAAAGCTGCACGTATTCCCTCTGGCAGGAATAATACATACAATATTCTTGTGTGACTAAGTTTTCTAAGGAAACATCATTTGAAGAAAGCTGTCTCTAGGAGTTCTTTTGGGCAGAAGGATTTCATTTAAAACCCTGTCATTTAGGACATGAAAGCCAGGTTAGCAGTCATGTCTGTTAGAGCCAGCCCAGAGGCTCTGCTGCAATTCGAGGGGGAATTTGTGCGCACCCACAGGCTGCGCGCGAGGGCAGCAAGGCGAGGGACTGCAAAAGGGCCAGAGAATTGATGGCTCCTCCAGGAGCAGAAGGGTAGAGCGTGCACGTGGGGGAGGGAGCAGATCACAGCCAGCTATTACATGAGCAGGTGTGAGGCTGAGATAAAGCAGCAGCACAATTACGGCTGGGCTCCAGGACCCCCCACTTGCAAACCACCCTCATTCATTATGAAATTGTCCTTTCGCAGCTCGCTGGAGGCAGCTAGTGCCTCTGATGCAGGCTGCATGCCCTAGACAGGCAAAAGCGAGTGAGAGGCTGTATGACATGGAAGCAGAGAAGAGGTGAGCTGGGCTCCCACACTGTCTGCTGGAGAGCAGGGTCCTTCCCAAGGGAAGGCAGCTGCACCCATTTCATGCAGGCAGGGAGTTCTTGGAGCAGGCTGCAGGCTCTTACTGCTCACAAGCACCCTGCTAATAAGCACCCTTAACAAAAACTCTAACCATCATTGCAGGATGGATAATTAGCAAGCAAAGGTCTGGGACAGTCTCGGAGCCCACCTGACATGGTACTTAAGGAACTCTCAAGCTTCTTTCAGGCCACAGCTGGTCTCAGAGGGCCTTATCAAACTGGCTGTTACCATCTGTAATCCTGGCAGGAGATGAAACAAGCATAGTTTCCAGACAAGCTTAATAAAGGTTTAAAAGAGAGAGAATGAACTTTAGGGCTGCGCTTTCAAAGGAGCAGGACAAACAGCTGCAGGTTTACAGCTGTACAGGTGAGCGGTGTCCCTGCACGCAGTGGATTCCCTCACTAGCCTTCTGCACAGCCAGCTCCCCATCGGGCACGTGCTCAACCAGCAAATGGATGTGTCACTGTTCTTCACTGGCTGGAAACACAGCCCTGATGGTTTAATTCTAAAGAATGAAACTCATTTAACTTTAAATATGCAAAATCTTTTCATGATTGTTGGTATTAGTATTCACACCTCAGGGAGCTGATATGAAAGCTCTTACAGGATCTATCTACTCAGACACTTATTAGTATGTATTTGTGCTGAGGTTGCACCTAGAGACCATCATTAAGCCCAGAGTGCCATTGTATGAGGTGCTCAGCCACCGCGGGCCCTGCACAAACTTCTGCTTTCCAGGAGTCCACAGTTGTCACCTACAGGCCTCCTCACATGCTGAAGTGCCTTCTCAAAGCACACACTCCTCTGCCCGAGGTCTGTGGCACACACCAGCTGATGCCGCAATGCTGAGCATCAGAATGCCTCAGTATTTTTTGTGAATCCTGTCCTTAAACACTTAGGAAGTTACTGGAAGTCAATTGGATTTAAGCTCCCAAATCCTGAGTCCTTTCTGAAAGTATTACCTACACGACCTGCCCAGCGTGTTCTGAGATGTCTTTGACAGAGCTGGGATTTAACCCAGATATCCCAAGTTCCAGCCTGACGTCTTAATCTCCAAACCATAAACATTAAATGTGCATGTCTTGCTAGCTAATTTCTTTTGAAATATACTGCCTCTTAATCCCAATCTTTTTATATCCATGTGCAAATGATCAAATATTGCTGCCTGGTTTCAACCTGCCCACTCCACAGAGAGGTTATGTTCTCCTCCCTCTCCAGAAAGGTGCCCTGGAGCAGGAGCCTAAGTCATGGAGCCCCTTCCTGGCCCAGCACTACGGAACATCACCCCGAGTGGGATGTGGTGGCTCTGCTTTGCCATAGTGACCACAGCAGATGAAAGGTGGCCATGTGTCAGCAGTCTGTTCAGGACAAATTTAGGGCGCAGTGGGATGCAGGATCACTAACAGAAGGTGTCTCAACAGCCCGGCCCTGTTTAGCTGGCAGGCTGAACCCCTTCCGGCATGGTGCTCCAGAACCCTCTATGTGGTGCAGCCAGAATGAGGCCACTATGGGGTCAAAGTAAGAATATTTTGCACTACAAGCCCTATCCAGGAGGTTTCCAGCAGAGTCCAGGACAATTTTGAATATACTCATTTTCCACAACCACTTACAAAGAACCTTTCCTCTACTCTGCCAGAGCTGAACCAGTCCAGTACAGGTGGTGTCAGTGAGGAGACTTTCAAATGCTCAGCATTTCCCAGGGAAAGAGAGTCCTTCACCAAAGCATTTCAAAACTGCCTTCAAATATTTCCCAGGACTTCAAAGGACTTTTCAGCCTGGAAAGAGAGACAATGGGGAGGGAATGTCACAGAGCTCTATAAAATCACTTCTGTCACAGAGAACGGAATTGGGAATGCTCGTTCACTCTACAGAAGAACTCAGGAGCAGCACACCAGATTACCAGATGGCAGGATTAGAACAAGCAAAAAGAAGTATTTTTTTCCCCACACCAATTAAGCTGTGGAACTCATTGCCACAGGATGTTATGAATACCAGAAGTCCAGGTGGGTAGATAAGTCAATGAAAAAAATCCATCACAAGTTACTAAACACCAAGATACAATCTCTGGCCCAGGAAATCTCTAACCTTCAGATTACTGGAAGCAGGGAGATCATACCAGGTAAAGCGTAACTGTATGCTTGCCATGCTTTCATAGCCTTTGTCTCTTAGCCAACACTGGCTACAGTTGGAGGCACAGTGGTGGGCTTCAGCTTTTGGTCTGATCTGTACAGTCATCCTTATGTTCCTCAGAAGCTCTTCCACCAGACTGACCAGTCTAGATGACAGCAGGATAGACAACGGAGGAATTGCTTCATCTGCTGCTAGCCTGGAACTCAGTTGCTGTGTGACAACCTAGAAAGTTACTGATAGACCCCGTAAATTTCTGAGAGTGCAAAGGATATGGGGGAACTACGCTGGAAGTGGCCCAGTCTCCATGGTATACCCTGAGCTCTGGGAACAGTGCATCTTCAAGAAATGTCTGTCATGTAACTTGCAAACAATAAAGTTGCTTCTGTTACCAAAAGTAAGGTAAATATGCCAGAATTGAGTATAAATATGCCCATGTCAGGGGCCTCTGCCAGAGTCTGGCACATCTGGGGAACATGCAGCAGGAGCTGAGATCATCTCAGACAGAGGCCACATCCAGACACTTCACTGCGCTCCACAGCTTCACCAATCACAGTCGCTCGATATAGTTCGCAAAAAGGAGCCCAACAAGGATGATGCTATTCTTTTATCACCAAAAAGCAATGCAAACTGAAACATTCAAAACCTCAACCACAATTTCACAGCAGATCTCCTCTTCTGATCACAAAATACTGTAATTGCTCCTGAGTCTTGCATTCTGTATTTGGAGATAGCAATCTATGAGATGTCCTGCTATTTCAGAAGGGGCTGACTAGGCAACACAGGATTAACTTGAACTTCTTGCCTCCAGGATACTCATCACAGGCCATGATAAAACAGAGCTCCATTAACAACAGTATTGTGTTGTGACAGCCAGGAGCAGCTCAGTCTCCTACCATTTCGATGCCATGCAGCAGCACAGGAAGATGCACATGGGGAAGCTGGTATAAATCCATTCAAGACAAAGGGAATCATAGAGTTGGGAGACAGGTCCATGGCAGAAGCTGACAGCAAGGAAGTGATTAAGGTAAGTAAATTTTGCACGTTTCCTTGTGCTGTGGTTCTCCAAGCTGGAATTCCTTTGACAAGGTGACTCAATTCATCTGTTTTTTCCACTCCTGACAGAGACAGCACTGAACAGTCCCCTCTTAATCACGTCTCCATGGATGGCAACTTGCTAAGGTGAGCTCAGTCTGCAAGAGCTTTCTGAGATTTACACAGGGATCACGCTGTCTGCAGCCTCCCAACTGAGACAGCACGGAGCACTGTGATAATGGGATTCGTGACCTTGCTGGAAAACAGACCAACACAACACCACTCTGGGAAGAGACCAGGTTTCCCAGGGAAGTTTTGGGGGCTGCAGCTGCCATCTTAGCACTGCCTAGTACAATGTCCCTTCTATTTCATGTGGCAGAATAGCTGAAGAGTTACTCAGTTGTCTGTCTGACACTGCATTTCTAAGGCTTGTGGCTCCCAGAACTTTTGGAATTCACTTTGTTAATACTAGGACCCTACTGCTGTCAGAAGTCTGAATGCCTTTCTTGGACTAGGTTTAAGGGATGTAAACCTCATCCTAGGCTGGTCATCTTTTCAAGAACATACACGTAACCATCCACTGCACCAAGGACTCACCGATCCCTGCAAGTCTGCAAGACCAGAGTTCTAGGCATGAGAAAACGTTACCTTGGAGTAGAGCGATCTGCTTCCCAGAGAGCAAAAGAGGGTTTTTTCCATTGTCCCAGCCTTTCTATCCCCTCTACAAAAACAAAATGTCACAGTGTTGCTCTGAGAATTATTAAGACAGCAAAAACTGAAAGATTAGATTTATCGCAGCAGACAGTGGATTATGAAGAATAATTCATCAAACGTCAGAACAAACAGCCCACAATTTATAGGTGGCTTTGTGGAGTCAGTGAAATCTGATTGGACTTCTCCCCACCTAATGAATGCCAAACCTAATTGATGGTTCCTAAATGCATCTGTCAAGAACATGTATTTATTAACTCAATATTTTTAATAATATTGCAGATATATACAGAGTAGTGGTTTTCTTCTGAATGGATTCCCTGGTGTTCATCTTACATATACATGCAAGTGTGCACATATATAGAGGTATACACTGCATCCAAATGAGTATAGGTAAAAGGTATGTGTGTATTCTGATGCACTAAAACAATTACATATGGCTTATTACACAAAATCCCTGCATCTTTCAGTGCAAAGGATGGCAAAGCAATGTGGTCCATTTCAAGGGGACATGTGCGTTCAGGTGCCTGCCTAGAATTTGGAAGAGCTGAGCTCTAGCATTGGCTCTCCCTGATATCCCATGTGATGCTGGGCCACACTGTGTCACAGAGCTCATGCATGGATGAGCAGAATTAGGGCTGTCCCATCAGCTATAAATCTGTCCTTATCTAATTTCTCAGGACCAAATTTGTAACTTTAATATCTTTTTTAAAACCTATCTGTATAATACATATACAGCAGTTATTGCACACAGCCACAGAAATGTAACGTCATCTGCCAATGGTATACATTTGCTCCTGGCATGCTGATCGCTGCTAACTTGGTTAATCACTGCTAACATTGCACCACAATAGCACAAAACCAAGGCTGTCCATCAACCATCAGCCCTTCTTCTGGGAAAGGGCTGTCAGCTAGTTGGGGTATGAAGTTTACCTTTTCCTGTTATTTCTACCTGGTACCACTTTGGCATTCTGCAGCCCACTAGCAGTTACACCACTGAGAATCTTCTCTGGGATCCTACCAACAGCATTTCCCAGATACAAAGTTGTGAATGTTACAGAAATGGAACTCTGCTAAAGGAAGAGTCCTTGATCCCATCGTCTGGAGGCCAAAGTTGGCTCACTCATTCTCTGCCTGATACCTAGGATCCTGGCTATTCCCTGTTCTGCTCACCTACCATCCTCTTTCTGTGATCTCTCCTGGCTAGAAAAGCACTGGGAAAGCCTACATGAAGCCATCCTTGCTTTCATCTCATCCACCCACTGGGCTGTACAGCAACAGTATCAGTCTACTTGCTATAGTATCTTTAATTATTACAGAGCCATACTTTGAGGAAAACAGCCTTTTATTCCATCCCTGATGACTCCTGCTTAATAGTCTGTGCTCAGACACACACATGGTAGCTTCATTTATTTTCCTGAGTAAAGTCAGATCTTTAAGACAAGGCAGAACTGTCTGAGAATATCACTCACCCTGGATCGAAACCAATCTCAGTGGTGACACCTACAACAGGCAGTAACAGCAAGGAGCAGACAGAGCTGATGTACATCTCCTGAGACCCTACCTGTGAGGTGGACCTCATCTCCCATCTCTCTGAAAGACTCCCACAAATAACAATATTCAGTCCAATAAAAGCATGGATTGTCTGGCCAAACTGGAACCTAACTGGCTCAGGAACATCCTCCTGACTGGTACAAGGAGATAAATGTTTTTCATCAATCAAGCTATTGGGTGTCACCTCCCAGTGACACAGGATGCTAAGATTAACAGACTAGCTCAGCACCCTGAGAGTCAATGCTTTCAACAGTTGGAGTCCTACAGGTTTTCCTCTAGCATCACTACAGCCTCTTTCATGCTTAACTTCATTCAGCTGTTCTTTGTCCAGGTGCTGGTTTCACAAAACACTCAAAGCAGAGAGACTGCACGTTAGACTTCTGACATAAGGCAGATATCAAGCTGGATAGTAGGAAAGCAGAGTCCAGGCACTACCTGCAGGGCTAGCACAACATATTCGGTAGCACAAGCGCATATGGCAAACCAGAGAGAGGAAACAGCAAAGCTAGATGTCTCAGAACAAGTCTCTAACCCATCCACCAGTGTGAACATTATTCCTGGTCAAAGTACTCCGTTTCAGACAATGTAGATAGCTTTCCCCCATACTTGTAATCCCACACTCAGAATTAAATTCCAAGAAGCTCTTTCTTTCCAAAATGTCCCTTACCAAAGGAAGGATTTTTGCTGTTGGAATCTGCATCATAATTTTAAGCTGCAAGTCCAGTTCACTTCCCTATAGAGAAGCTGGAAGGCGGAAGAACCTTGCACCACTGCAATCAATTAATTTCCTCAGGATCCCCCTGAGTGATAACAAAGCACCAGTCCCTCTAACCTTGATTGGGAAAATGCTCATTTCCTGTTTCCAGATGCAGTTAATCAGCACAATGACCGAGCTTGTTCAGCATCCCACTTCTTTGTACCTCAGAATAAACACCTTGTGGAGCTAGTGACCTTCCTGCTATCCTAAACCACTTTCACAACCCGGCGTGTCTGTGACTGGCCTCCAACAGCAGCCAGGGTTTCCTGATCCAGAGAGTCAAGCCAGAGTCCACCAGCAACTATGCTTGTGTGGAGAGAGAATGTGAAAAATTATAATCTCTAAAAGTGTACACTAAATAGTGTCACTGTGCACTCTATTTTGCATGCTGTAAGCATCTTATAGCGTATGCAAAATGTACAGACCAAAGAAGAGTAAAGCTGAGGCATGATATATACATATATATTCCTGTTCACTTCCATTCCATCACGCCGAAAAAGAAAGTAGTGACTTGTGAGCTACTTATTCCGTCCAATTGTGCAGGCTATGGGGCAGATGTTCCAACCTGCCCCATGTTCCCCACCCTCCCCTTGCACATACAAATGCTTCCCTTTATCTTAATTTGCTCTTTCATCTTGAGCTGTCTCCCATTTGAACAACCCTCATTAAATACACTCTTTTCTCTCTGTCTTTTTGGAGAAATATTACTTCACCTGCATCTCTCCTGTCTGTGAGGATGGAGCCACACTTGTCAATCATTCAGACAGATTGGAATCGCAGTCCTTCAAGAGCACACAACTTCTCTACTCCCGGCCATTTTTTGTGCTTTAATTGAAAGCACTCTCTCTCTTTCTTTCTCTTTCTCTCCTTGCTAATAAAGGAGGCTCTCACTTGTGATACCAGCGTGCAGTGAGAGCGGGGCAGAAGACAACTCTCTGCTGCCAATAAACTCCTTTCTGCATCCCACTTGCCCAAAGGGACTCTTATTCCAAGGTTTAGGAGGAGCAGTAGTGGTCCCTTTCTACTGAGATCTCTGAGGCTTACTGTGCTCTCTGCAGCTCCCAAGCAATAGAGCTGAAAGTGCTAACATAGCAGGAGCATCCTTGTAGTTCCTAAGGAAGGGAGCAGTTTCCTCAGTCTTCTGCTCTTCTAATGGTTCTGTTAGCATGTCTGAGCAGCTTATCCCTTTCCCAGCTTTCTGGAGATGTTCCACAAAGCTCTGCTCACAGCCCCTTTCCCCACCACTGCATCTGGAGAATAGCTCACATAAAATTCCCACCTCCTTTCCGGTGACTTGTAGTTCTATCTCTGTACTCTAGATCAGCCTGCTTCTAGCCAAACTACAATTTCGGCCTGTGTCTCAGACATCTTCTTCGAGATAGCCATCTCTGTGTTCACATTCAACAAAGCTAAAGCACGGTTCCTAATCTTCTCACTCAAACCATTCCTCCTGTTGCCTTTCTCGTCACAACAGACAATATCACCAACTTTCAGTCAAGCATGTCTGTAGCATTGGCCTTGTCATCAACATTGACCTCCATCCAGATCTCATTTCCAGGCCAGGTCTAAATCTAGAACTGGACATCAAGTACTAATGCTCACAAGTGACAGGTGACAACAATCCAACTGTTCTCCCCCTGTTCCCCGCAAAGTACCCACTTCTCTTGAGCCACACATGTAGTAAGAGATGCGGTGGTCCCCAACATACTCAAAACACCTTGATCAGATTCCTGCAGGAATATTCTCAAATGGTATATCACCCTTATAGATGCCAGCAGCCTGTTGCAAAATGAGCACATTTGGAAAGAATCATCAAATCACAGAACAGCCCAGGTTGGAAGTGACCTCAAAAGATCATCTGGTCCAACTTTTTATGGGAAAAGAAACTTAGATGAGATTATCACAACTTGAAAATCTCCAGTGATGAGGACTCTACCACATCCCTAGGGAGGTAGCTCCTGTGACTGACAATTCTCAATGTAGAAAAATTTCTTTCTAATATCAAGATGAAACCTCTCCCAAAATGCAACAGAGAAGAAGTGTCACAGAGCTGGGGCCAGCTGACACATTAAGCAAGAAGGTAAGATTGAAGAAAGTACCTAGAAGCAAATGAATTTCCAAGACCATTTTGACTGCAGGCATAAACACATCCCTGCCATGCACTGGCTGAAGCCTGAGTAGGAAAGGGTCAAGGGACCCACAACAAACAGGTTCCATGTTAGTCACAGCCAGGCAGATGGAGGCTTTGCTGAAGAGACACTGCAGAGACACCCTAAGGGCCCTATCAGCAGTAAGCCTGCACAACAGCAGCAGTCCTGTGAGAAATGACCAGCTGCTAGAGCCTGAGGATATATAGGGACCATTGGGAACACACATCACCTGTGCCTCATCTCAAATGCCTCTGATTCAGCTTTGAAAGCCTGGGGGCTTTGGGAAGTGTATGAGAGAGGGGGTGGTGTTGGGAGAAATGTCTGTAGGCAGGTTTATGTGACTATAGAGAGAGTGCTGGGGGGAAGTCTGGGGGTATATGTTTGGAAAAGGTGGGCTGCAAGTATCTGATCAGCAAGCAAAGCTGTGCCAGGGCTTGTGCAGAGAGTTAAGGAGGAGGCATGGGGGAGTGGATTTGTGTGCACAGCTTGTGTGGGGAATGGTAGGCAAGATCCTCCACCCACAGAGAGGCAAGTGAAGAACAGGGTCAGGATAGGTGTTTGTGTGTGTGTGCAGAGGCAGGGTGTGCAGGGGGAGTGGAGGACTGCATTGTAGGGTATGTATCTGGCAGGACAGCACTGCATATATGTGAGTATATGCTACACTGACAGACCCTTCTACTCCAGCTCTGTAAAAGGGGAGAGAGAGGCATACTCCTGTGAGTACTGTGTGGAATGCTTTTATGTGTCTCCTCAGAAAGGGATGAGAGAAAAGTGTTTCTAGGCCTGGGACAAACAGCAGGAATGACAGAAGCAGCACTGCATAATCCAGCAGCCTGTCACCAGGGTGGACAGAGGCACAGTGCAATGAAAATCCCAAGCATAAAGACAGGTTGGGCAGAGAATGGATTGAAAGCAGCCTTGAGGAGAAGGACTTGGGGGTGTTGGTGGATGAGAAACTCAGCATGACCCAGCAATGTGCACTTGCAGCCCAGAAAGCCAACCATGTCCTGACCTGCATCGAAAGAAGCATGACCAGCAGGTCAAGGGAGGTGATTCTGCCCCTCTGCTCTGGAGAGACCCCACCTGGAGTACTGTGTTCAGCTCTGGGGTCCCCAACATAAGAAGGATATTGAGCTGTTGGAACAAGTCCAGAGGAGGGCCACAAAGATGACCAGAGGGCTGGAGCACCTCTCCTGTGAGGACAGGCTGAGAGACTTGGGGTTGTTCAGCCTGGAGAAGAGAAGGCTCTGGGGAGACCTTATAGCAGCCTTCCAGTACCTGAAGGGGGCCTACAAGAAAGCTGTAGAGGGACTGATTACAGGGGCATGGAGTGACAGGACAAGGGGTAATGGCCTTAAATTGAAGGAGGGTAGATTTAGATTAGACATTAGGAAGACCTTCTTCACTGTGAGCATGGTGAGGCACTGGAGCAGGTTGCCCAGAGAAGCTGTGGATGGCCCCTCCCTGGCAGTGTTCAAGGCCAGGTTGGATGGGGCTTTGGGCAACCTGGTCTAGTGGAGGGTGTCCCTGCCCATGGCAGGGTGGTTGGAACTAGGGGATCTTTAAGGTCCCTTCTAAGCCAAACCATTCTATGATGATTCTACAAAAACATGCAGAGGACAAAGCCCAGTCCCAGCCAGATTCTGCCCATCTACGTTCCTTCCTCAGGCTTTGGTCATAATTACATTGATGCAAGCGTGATAAAGTTTTACTGAAGCACAGCATTGCCCCAGAGTAATAGGACAGGGAAGTAGGAGTGAGCATCTGAGGTGGACATGGAAGTACATGTAACCCGGCAGATGTGGGCAGCTCTGCCAGAATTGAATTCGTATCAAGAAAGGGATATAATGAGGTCACTACATTAGAAGAAAGATGCTAAAAAGGTAGTAAAGCCCTGCTGAAGATGTAAAGCTCATAAGCCAGTTACTGGTGCTGACTGCGCCTTGATGGGATACTGAAACATCGGCACACATGGCAGGCCAGTCAATGCAAGAGGCACAGCTGTACAGCAGTCCACACCACAGAGAACAAGGTGCAGGGACTGAAGAGAAGTCAAGGTAGAATAACTTACAAAGAGACCTGGATGGGACCCTGGAATTTGTATCCTTTGCAGCCTAATCTCAGAAAAAATTACAGAGATCCAGAAAAGTCATTCAAGAGAGACAACTGCACAGCAAATTAAATCCACAGCCGACTCTGCCAACAGCATCACTGGCACCATGCTGGGGAAGGGGTTCCATGCATCCCCTAATGACCAGTCACACAAACCCTGGAGCCCAGAGCTCTCTGCACTGATCCAGAGAGGAAAGTCCTATGCTAAGCCAGCCACATCATCTCCTGCTTCCTTCTTGTCAATCTCTCCTCTGAATATCACCCTCTCTTTTCTTCTCCTGCCCATATTTCCCCTGCTTTTCCTGTCTCTGCTCTGATCCATCTGTCCCTTCTACAGTTTATTATCTGTCTCTTCCTCCTCTTCCTCCCATGTTTTTTCCCTTGCCCCCAGATCTTCTTGTTGGGCTGCCAGGTCTCTGGTTCAGTGGTGTAACTCAGCTGATTTACTCTCCTTAAAGCGGCATCTTCTCTCATGTAAATCACCCTCCAAACCCAGCTTGTGAAATGGGCTTGTTCACTAAACTCTATGAATAGGAAAGTAGGCACAGCTGGCCTATTCATAATCAACATAAAAAATAGATTAGCACTTTACAGATTAAACATTATTGTTTCAACAGTTAACATAAATCAACTACACTTACAGGCCTAGCATTGCTGCTGCCACTGCAGGGTGACAAGTGTCGCAAAGGGAAGAGCTGCCAGTCCGGAGTGCAGTGGGAAACAGCTCGTTTGTCTTCCACCCTGAATTTAAGTTCTCCTCTGGCACCCCCAGGGCGTACTGCTAGAGGTTGTTACAAGGAGAAAAGTAAGCTAAGGAAACAAAGGTAGGGGGTTAATTTTGATTAATTCACATGCATTTCCAAGCAATGCAGCAACCCGCTATTCTAGAGCCAGAATCCAATTGCCCTACTGCCCTCCCTAGGGTTGCTGCCGCTTAAAAACAGATGGAGCAACAGTCAGCCTCTGGAATAGGAACAGGACAGGGAGCCTCTAAACACTGACTGGTATCTAGCTCTGATTCCTATAGTTCAAAATCATTGGGCTCCTGGGGATGAAGTAAAGCAGTTTTGTGGATTCTAGCTAATGTAAGCAGGGGCACCCATCTCAAAAAACACCTCATCATAACCTGGGGAGCCACCTCATCAAAGAAGGGCTGAGGACTGAGATCCACTCCAGACACGCCCCATGGAGAGCAAAGCCAGGAGAGATTAGCCCAGAGCCTGCTACTGGTCAGGGTGCACATCCTCCTTCACTGGGACACTAAGTCACTGGAGATGCTCCATGCAACACACTGTCATCCATGTGCTATGGTTGTGCAGTCAACGGAGAGATAAGGCCCACAGAACCAGTACAGTCCACATCCTTCTCTTCCTCCCTGCTCACTCACTGAGAACCACCCAGTGTCTCAAATGTTTAGCTTAGAGCAGCCAACTTGTAATTCTGAGCTGGTCCTGATGACTGCAAGGGACTGGCAAAGGCCTTTGATGGGATATCCCATTAAGAACCAGCATCACAGCTCTTTCAAACAAAAAGAAAAAAAAAATAGAGATGAGGAAGTGGTTAGGTTACAGTCCAAAGGACAAAAGACAGCCTGGGACAGGAGGTGTGGGCTTAGAGGTTTTCTTGGCAGCCAGGGCAAAGACAGTAGCAGTTCACAAAGGACAAGGCAGCATAAGTTACATGGAGAGACTTCTTTAGTATAACCCCTCTTAACAAGCCCTGGTAATTTTAATTGCTCTAGCCTCCTTCTAGCCTTTCTTGATAAATGGGAATAACAGTTAATAGACCTGAACCAATCAGTTACATCCAATAAGGTGTTCGGCAAAATTAGCTTTTTTCTCCACTCACAACTGATACCATCTCAGTTTCATTCATTATCTGAAATGAGCCAACTAATGTATATTTTCTACTAATCATTTGAAATTTGGAAGGGTTGGTGCTGAACAGCCCCTTCCAAGAACTTGTCAATTTGAGATGGAGTGGTTATGAGAGCTTTGTAAGGGAGAAACTCATGGGTTTGCTTCAGCTGAGCTCTCCTGGCATAAGCAATAGGTCATGTGAGTTTATTGCTTCAGTTGTCACAGACAGCTTCACAGGTTTGGCTCTGAACCATGCATCCTGTAAAACCAAAGCACTGCAAAGCTTACAGAAAATAAGTGCAAAATTTGCTTAATGTTCACAAACATAACTTGATTTCCAAAGAGGACATGAGAAAACTTCCTCTCTCTCAGGCTGTCCTGCCTACTAGGGACTGACATACTTTGCTCACTAACGGTAGAAAGATCTTTGAGACCCCTTAGATCCCAATTTTTGCTTCAATTCTCAAAACACAAAAGCGTGTTGAGCGTGAGGCTTCCCATGAGGAAAATTTTCAGTATTCTCACCCATAGCAGCTTTTTCAGAGAGGATAACTTGCAGGCAGGGTTGAAGTGCTTTCTATAGCTCAGCATCCATCCATGGAATCAGGAGCTGCCTCTCAGACAGATTCCAGAAGTGCCATAAAACAGAGCTTATTAAATTACTGTACATCTTAAAAATTCATTAAAATCTTATGTGTCTATTCTGTGTGTTTGGAAAATGCAGATATGTCAAGGTCGGGCCCTATAACTTCTTACTTCATCTTATGTCACTTGTTTCATCTACAAATAACCTATTGCCAAAAGTCGCCAGACTCACTGCATCATGTTTTCATGTTCCTGATTGGTCAAGAGCCAAGCAACTGGGCAGGCATAAAACTCCGGACGAAAACAGGAGATGCTAACCAGGCAGAATCAAGTAGGATATTAAAAGATCAGTGGGCAGGCAGGTGACAGGATTTCCTGCTCCCTCAGAGAAAAATCAGGCATACTAAACTCAGCCTGTGTCTAGATTAGAGCATCAAGTAAGAATATTTCTGAGTGCATCAGCAGCAGGCTTTGAAATAGAAGCCAGTCCCTCCACATGGCAGCTCAGTGTTTCTGCCCCTGCCCAGATCCTGCTGTGTCATAAATGCATAAAGATTGCTGAGCAAGTGAGACACACATCATGTTTGAAAAAATGAAGTCTCCATATGCAATAAGGCCACATAAGGACTACTAATCTCAGTTACAGACAGTGATTTCCAGTGATTGTTTGGAACTGGAAGGGTTACCCATGTGCTGAGAGGTGGTTCCTGCTGATGGCTAGAGCACTGCTGTGCAGCACATCTACCACCTCCGCAGGACGTGGACACTGAACACAGCCCAAGACAGCTGTGGTATGCATTGCTAGCCAAGATGTATTTGCATCAGAGCAACACTTCAGGTGTCATCAAAACTCTGAGAAAACTGTACTGAAGAGAGCTTACCATCTGCACACAAGACACTGTAAGCCAACAAATACCATGCAGGTATGTCATACACTAACCCCCAGGCACCTGAAGAATTTGTAAATTAAAGAAAAAAATGTCACTAAGGATGCGGATCAGAACTACTCCTTACCAGGCCATTCCCCATCACATTTTTTGATCTCAGATCTCTCACTTCCTTGCAGAAGGCCCTCCAAAAGATCCTTCAGAAATTCCACTGTCCAACCTCCTGTATTGTAAATCTTATTAACCTGAAGGAAGCCAAAGGAAACTATCCACTAATCTATCCACAAAACCTCCCTCTCAGGCAATGGGGCTTAGAGCACCCATGAAGAGGCTGCCATGAGCAGGACTCAGCCAGATCCTCTCCCAGGAGCTGCAAGCAGAGACAAAACCCACAGAAAGAGGGAGTACCCTGTCCCAAAGCTCCCCTGGTAATAACGACACCAGGTTGTCCTTGGCATGACACTAAGGGTCAGCAACACTGGAGCTTGCAAACGGAGCGAGCAGGGACACAAGGAGCAAAGCAAAGTGGACGACCTGAGCCACGCAAAGCTCCCTGTTTGCTTTCCCCATCTACCCTTGGCAGCAGAGCAGCGGTTCTGGGCAGCTACTGCCCGCACGAGGGCTTGGAGTAGAGGCAGCCACAGTGAGATCCACCAGCGACTGGGGCCTTTGACCAGAGACAGGGCAGGGAGAGCATGGCAGAGGCTGCAGCAGCAGCGGGACCTGAACAGGCAGCCGCTCCTGCCTTTCAGTTGAGTAATGCAGGCCCATTTGTTCTGGGTGACATTAATGCTATTCGCCATCCATCTCAGACTCTTTAAATTACCTTTTTATGGCCAAAATCCTTTTCATAATTGATAAAAATCTCTTTTTTATATCCCGAGTTATTGAAAAAAATGTGAAGTTTTTTTATTCCTCATTATGGTTTTAATACAAATGTGTTTTTTATTGACGGCTGCTGGGAAGCCCTGACAGGCCTATTGAGAGAGGCTCAGAGGGGTGGGAGAAGGGCCAGATCCTCCTGTCCCACTTTCCAGCCCCTCACACTGTCAGAGCAATGGCCACCACAGCCCAGCCCCCACCTGGGTGGGTAACGGAGGGTGGGTAACGTCACACAGGAAGAGGAGTTTTCTTGTGATGGACACAACACCCATAGCAGGCAGAAGAGGCACTTGCTGACCTAAATCTAGTTTCCCTGCGTCTGTTAGTGACGTATGTGAGGGGCAACTTCACAGAGCACCCCAGCGCAGCATTGCTGGAGTGGGGTACTTAAAGGACAGAGCCGGGGTCACAAGCTACAGGAGACCTGGGTGTTCAGCAGAGCCATTCAGCATCAGTCCCACAGCCCCAAGCAACCACGAGAGCGACCATGCACTGACTGTGCCACACATCAGTGCTTTCAGGCAGAACACTTGACTGCAAGGCTGTGCCACACCAGAGGAAGCAGGCACACATCCTGGCATCCTAGATAGGTTAGACAACATTGCCAGCCTGGGAAGAGGCTTCCCTGGAGCCATTACAGGATCTGCAGCATCATGACCTGAAGACCTTGTGATCTAGCAAGGGTAAATGAACCTTCCCTAGGGCAACATATGGAGCCAGCTACAGAAAGTGTCTCATATTCCCTTGGGAACAACTTGGATGCTGTAGGACATGCAGCATAATATCCAACAGTCTATTGAAGGCCTAGCTGCTCTCCCACAGGGCTGAGCACTGCTTCAATAGTTCTGCAAATCAGAAATAAGCATATGTCTTGCCACAGCCTAAAATGCTAATCAACACTTCCAGAAGGAAGGGAATCAGTGTGTCCTTCTCCCTCTCACCAGCACAGCAAAAACTGCCATGCTGTACCAAGAGTGCATACAGAAATAGGAGTAAAAAGCGGAGTCTCTTCTGTTCCCTCTGTCTTTCCTCAGACTCCAACAGTTTGAGGGCAGGGACGTCTCTTGCTGTGGGGATTAGCACCTTGCTGTGGTTGCATTACAAACCTTTCCCATGGGCATATGATTTTTGTCCCTCCTTGTCAAATGGCCGTGTGGCATTGCTGTGCATCATTGCAGTGACCATGCTCCCAGGTGTATATGGGTACATTTCAACAGTGGATGAATAAAGCTTGTGTACCCAACCTAGGAAACACTTTGGGAACCTTGGAAGCAATTTAAAGTACAGGGACAAAGGGCAGCATCCTTCTTAGCTGCAGTTTTGCTGCAGTGACAATGACTTCTCAGATGAGAAGTATCTGTTTCTTACCGCACAGCATTAGTGCCATGCCAGGTAAAAGAGTAGGAATCCAAGGACAGCAAAGCCCTTTAACAGAAGGCTGGGTCCCCCAAGCATCACTATCTGTAAAAACGCATCCTGCTTCACAAACCACAGCACAGGAGGTTCCTCTACCACACGTGTTTTGCTTACAAATCACAGTCGACTCACTGACGTATCCTGCCCTGCTCAATCAGCGAGCTCCATTATTGTATGGCTGCAGGAGGCTTCTTGCAAATGGCAAAAGAGTCCTTGAACAACAGGTAAAAGCCGCAATTACATGTGGATGAAAAGGATGGTCTCCTTGGAGGTGCTGGCTAATCAAGCAATTAGAAACTACTTCCCATTACCTGCACTCCCACAAAGCAGAGCTGGACTGACATCCTTCCAAATGACTGTCTTTCCATCAATTTAAGCCCTTTATATGATTTGGCTTCAGCAGAGACAAGCCTCGACCTTTGGGCTCTCCCCAGACCTTTCTACCAGCTTTGAACAAAGCAAGCACTGGAAACAACACGTTCAATCACCGGTGTGTTCTGCCTGTGGGAGCCTGTTTTGCCTTTCAGCCTTCCTGGAGCGCAGCAAACTCACCAGCAATGGTATAAGCATGCATGCGGATGTGGATACCTGGGGTCCAAGCAGAGAGATCTTGAGATCCCTCACTTAATAGCATCTGAGACTGCTCAACTTCAGCAATTTCCACTCAACTTGCAACAGCTTCAACAACTGTTAGCAAGGGGCCAGAGATGTGAGGATAAGTCAAGGGGCAAGGAGGAAAGACAGACCCTCACTCCCATGGCAGGCGAGGCTGGCCCTGTGCCCTACACCAGCCCTTCGCCCCCAGGCAAAGGCACAGCCTGGACACACAGAGCACCTGGGCAGCCACACAGTGCAGGTGCCCCACCAGCATGGGCAAGACCCTATCTGAGACCATGCTGGCCTCATGGGGATGCTAACTTTACCCTTGCCCTAACTCTCAAGTGCACAACCTCAGACCAGACATAGGAGCAGGGACTTGAGGACCAGTCTGACCAGAACCTGCCAGAAAGGAGCACAGGTGGAGGAACTGGGATATTTCTCAAAGGACAGTGGTGAGAGATGGGCAGGGAGGGAATGTCTCCCACCAAGAAAAATTACCTCCAACATGAGTAAAAGCCTGGATAGAGTATTGAGTACACAAACACACTGAGGGGGAGAATAAGAAGTCTTGGCGAAAAGGTCACAAAGTTGATTACAAAATGCCAATGAGTGAGGATGGGCTGGAAACTAATGAGCAATGGGCTCTGGAAAGTGACGTCTTGCTGTACGCAGGAGAGGGATTACAGTGGTGCTGAGTGCGTAGAGCCATGCTGTGGCCTACTGGGATGTGCAGATCAGATGGGTGACTGCAAACCAGGAGGTATTTTAGGACTAGAAAGAGGTAAAAGAGTGTGTTGGCACAGATAGGAGCACACAGTGAAGTCAGCCGATGTCACATCATCGTTGCACAGTGGCAGAGAAGTGAGACCCACAGAGCCATATTAGGGACTGCACTGGACAGTACTGGAGCCAGATAACAGAAAGACACCAAAGATATTTGGAAGAGCAGGGTTGTAAAAGCTGCCAAGTCATTCTGCAGCCACTCAGTTCCATAAGGAAGGATGCTCTGGAATGGCCTTGATCAGAGCAGAGAGAAGCAGAAGTACTTTTGAAAGGGGAGAGTTTCACAACAGTCTGATCAGTCTTAGCAATGAGCAATAAGCTCCTCTGAGCACCTTGTCCATGGAAATCACACACAGGAGGACCTACAGGAAGCCTTTCTGACAGACACCAAAGGGTTGTCAGGGGGAACTTGGCGAAACTCAGAAACACCCTGGGTTCTGCACATCTGCTCTGGGACCAAACTGGCATCACCTCCCTATATCCCATGGCCACAAGCCAGTCTCTTCCAACAGACCTGCCCAGAGGGAGGAAATGCCCCTAATCCCAATACTGGTAGAACATTTCTTCCATCATTTCTAGTTTCTAAGCACAATTTTGCGCTTTTTAAGGTGCAGCCACTCCAAAAGATTCATCTTCCAGAACCTGTCATCCGTCTTTCTCCCAAAATGTCTGCTGTCCAAATTTCACCAGAAATTGCCTGGCTTTGCTCTGCATGCACCTTGTTGAGTTAGAGAGCTTAGCTGAACCAGCTATCTTCCCTGTGTCATTAATAGCCCTGCAGAGAAAATTACAATTGTGGGGTAGGGAACATACTCATTCCATGTTTGTTTTCCACGTCTGACACCTTTTCACTTTCAGAACCTTGTTCAAGCAGGGAAGATGAGAACAGAGGTAGGAGAGAGTCTTTCATTCATATCTCATCATCCATTCTTATGCACACAGCTCTTCCCAACTGATCCAAGGAATCCATCCAAAAGAAGCCCTACCTGTGTTATCCCCAGCATCTCCCCAAAATATTCTCACTCTATGATCTTGATGGTGAATGTTTCCAGGAGTCATTGTAAAGATTTCGTTGTGCAGCCTCTCCCACTGCTACTACTCATGTTACCCTGAGAATCCCACCCCCACCTCAACCTCTTGCATACAACACTCAAGAGAATGATCACCTCCCACTGTCACTTAGCCAAACCACTATGGCTGAGATTAGAAAGCCAGCATCCGCTCACTACTGATTATTTTTATCCCAATGATTGCTGATAGGTACACAGATTCACTCCAGACTTAAAACAGGGTTTGACAGGGCACCCCACTAGTCAGTATATATGATGCTTCTCCTTCTGTGTCGGATCAGCACACATGCCATTTGCCTTTAAATCCATCCATTAGCTCTTGCAGCAGAGCTATATGCTGCAGCTCCCAGTCTCCAGCCATGATGCTGGCCCAGAATGAGAGTTCCCCTAGCAGCAGGGTGTCCCGCAAGTCTGCGTGGTGACAACAGAGCGTGGTGACAGTCAGACTGCTGTAAACCCACCTCACAAGCCCTCTGCCTTGGCTCAAAGATCAGTCCCTTTGGCATGCTCTCCACTTACACCAGTTTTCCCACAAAATCACTTCATTTGTCAAACATCCACAGCTCTGATAAGATTCTCAGGACTAGGTCACAACAGAAGACAGACTATTTCCATTGACTGAAGATACAATGCTTCCATACACAAAACTGGCTTTTTTGATCTTCATGCCCTTTTGCAAGCTCTTGCCTAATTTGTTAGCTTGTCACATTCCTCCCCAGGTATCTCTGTATTTCCAGTAGCTATTTCCCCCGTTTGTTCTGCACTGATCCAAACTGCATGTAATTACTTCTTGCCTACACTGGAGATTCATCTGAGAAGCCCGCTCTTGCACTTGATGGGGGAACTGGAAGTCTTACCACTGAATTTGAGAGCAGCAGGGTTAGGCCTAGGCGCTCGGGGAAGGTTCCCTCACTGTTATTTTCTCTTCTATTTGAATTCATTTGCAAGTTCCCATGTGTGATGCTGGCCCCAAGGGGAAAGGTTTCAGGATCCCCCTTTGCACTCCCCTCTGCTCTGACGCTCCACCTTGCCCTTCTGCCATCTATATTTCAGCTAAGTATGTTGTATTTAAAATGTACTGAGAATGTAGCTACACTGGAATTAAATTTGTTCCTGAAGTAACCCTATTAAATTCTCTGGGCTCCAGGAAGACTTTGGTGCATTAGGTTATCCAAATCCTTTTTGCTTTTAAATACCTTGATTTGGTACCTTGTAACCAATGAAAATGGGCATTTACCTCTGCTGTTCATACTGCCCAGTTTCACCAGCTCCTTTATTTTATACATGCCATTCTCTTCATTTCTCTCTTTTATCATCACTCTCTTCCTCTCATTAGCATTTCCTCTCTATCCCTTTCTTCTCTTTTCTCTATCTCATTTCTACCTTTTTTTTTCTCCCTCTCTCTGTCTCTTTAAAATTAAATATTGCCCAGCACTGCCCATGTGGGTGAAGTGAATGCTAAGAGAAAAGGCTGCTGTGGAGACTGGATTCGAGCTGCCTCACTGGGAATCAATGAGGCATGCAGGGCTTGTCTAGCTCCCAAAAAGCTGAAAGAAACCAGGGCATATCAGTGGCAGCCGAACACACACTTGATAGAAAAGAAGAGGGCCCACCTCCGAGCACCTGGCTCAGCCTGAGAGACACCACACAAACTGAGCCAGGGCTGTGGTCATTTAATGGGGGCTAACCTCGAGGTGGCTTTCCGTGGCTTCTGCAGAGGGGAGATTGCCAGATGGAGGCCCACGGAGCAGCAGGGGTCTGCAGGGAGCAGCCAGCCTGCTCTGCTCCATCTATCCACTGAGCTATGAAACACAGCTGGTACCAGCCATGCTACAAGGATGCAGCACTGAGAAGAAGCATTTTGCAGGTCAGGGGCTGACATTAACCCTGCCATTAAACTGCTGGGAAATATTAGCTGTCATTCCTGGCTAGACAATACCTAGGCCCTAAAACTACACACAGACAGACCCACCCCATCCAAATCTACCCATAATATACTCACTAAGTGCAAATACTTCACTTACGCCATCATGTCACCCCCATACCTCCTCACCACACAGTCACACATGCCAGAACACCCCAAAACATGTGTCCACACTGCTTCCATTCTTCAGCCTCCTGTCTTCCTCTCCCTCACACCCACCTTCTCTCCCATTGCCTTTGCACATTGTTGCCTCCTGCCTCCCTCTCACCATATCGGTTGTGATCCTTGAAATGCCTCTCCCCAACCTGGGCTGGAGTGTGAGGGAACCTCTTCTTGTAAAGGGCAGGATGCAAAGTAGCAAAACACCCTCTCTAAATACTCTGGTTACTTCCCTTATATCTAATGAACACAGGCATCCACCTCTGATCTCAGTTCTGTGGGCTGCTGAGGGTTAATGGTGACACACTTCTGGGCTACTGTATTACCTGACAGCAAGCACCAAAAGTGATTTATGCCATTATTTTCTTTGGGGGTTAATTACGGGCTTGAGAAAGTAAAAGGCTGTCAGTGCTAGCTGGAATTGGTCTAGTGCACCCAGGGGAGAACAGTCGTCCCTCACAGAGCCCTGCTAATACATCTTTGTCCTGAACATCAGCATCTCCAGCTCCCACCCCTCAGTGTGGCAGACAGCCCTCCATCCTGACCTCCAGCAAGCATGTTAGTCTTGGCATAACCTCTGGGGTACACTGCTCTGCTGAGCTCTGCCGAGCTCTGCCATTTCCACTTGGCAGCCCTCACACCCTTAATCCTCTGTTATCTTCTCCTTTCCTAAGCTGGCCAATAATGTCCATCAGTGGACACGGAAAATGCACATGGCATTCTCCCAGGGGCAAGGAGGAGATATGTCCCCTTGGTATCTCTCGTGACTGAGAACCACCAGGGACCTCCTTGCTCCTGTTTTCTTTCTTCTAGCTGCCTAGGGCTTGCTGAGGCCTGAGAAGCCAACACAGGCTACGGCTGCTCCTACCTCTTTGCCCAGATCCTCACGGATGACTTGCTCAATCTCCTGCCTGGTGCTTTGTGGGGCCTGGCTGTGCAGCACTTTGAGGGTGCGGGTGTACTCCTCAGGCAGCAGGTAGTCAAGCGCTCCCAGGTGCTGTCCCACCTTGATGAAGGTGCCTCGGTTGGCGCAGCACAGCTCCCGGAGACGCTCAGCAGAGCGCAGGTGCACCTGCGGAGAGACCAGAACATCAGTCAAGCCCTCTTGCTGTCTGTTACATGCACATGCCTACGTACATATCTTTTATATGTTCAGTATTTAAACAGACCAGGGATTTCCCTTCTTGATTTTGGGCATCATCACCTAATGTGTCAGTTAAGTATTAGGACTCTGGCTTGATTTAGAGGCACTGAACCAGACTGGGACAAGATGCTCCAGAGTATAAGGGGCTTTGACACTTGTTTGCACAGGTACCATGATCAGTGACAGTTTTTGGCTCTGTCTTGGCTACATCCTTGCACAGAATAAGATGTCTAACCATAAGGCAGCATTGATTTGTCACTGTGATCCACCACTACGATGCACAGTTTGGGAACCCCTTGTCAAAAGAGAGAAGTCAGGCCCCTAACTGTGTATGTTAGACTCTTAGTCTGAGTGTAATGAATTAAAGTGAGAAGAAAACTACAGGTACCATCCCAGAAACTTCCAGGAACTTGGAAGAAGAGTCTGTTAAAAATCAAAACTACAGATGTGTATTTGGCAGTGAGGAAGACAGTATGTGGGTAGTCCTTCATCCTCCTCAGCTCACTCTGACACACCACAAGGGGAAATTACATCCCTCTGGTCCAGCCAGGTCTTGGTCTTACTGCTTACATTGCCATCAAAGTCCGCAGCGACAGTGGTTTTAGAAACTAAAAATTAGAAGACTTGCCAGCTTTGCTCACATTGGCCAAAATACAGCCACCAAACAACAAACCCCATCACCAACCACTTCCCTGGGTCTGGATTTCAGCTCCTGAGGTTGATTCTGCCTCTCAAGAACAAACCAGCCACCACATTCTTCAGTGACAATGATTTATTCTGCCTTTATTACTCTCACTAGAAAAAACCCTTGCAAAGGACACAGCTAAACTCAATATTCTTTAATAAACTTCAGAGAAGTTTATGCTGATACATTAATAAAATCAAAGCAAAATCAATGACAAAAAATAACTCCGCACCCATCTCCTGTTAATGCCTGACACCTGTTTGCATGGAAGCTCCTAATTCCTCTGGCTTTTGTGTCAGCAGTCATTGAAGGTCAAATCCTGTGTCTGCAGACCTCATCTGCCCAAGATCCTGTGGTGAGGGACTTCACCAAAAGCCTCGAAGTACGTGGCAGAAAGGAACACCACACACCCCCACTCACCCACCCCATTTAGTGGCTATCTTTGCCCTCCATGTAAAGCAGTGCCGTGTCACGTCACAGGACAGGGCGAGTGTCTCGCATTTCGGAACACGTCAGGGGACAGACTGGGTGCTGAGCTGCAAGTGCACAAAACACAGGCCTAAGGGACTGTGAGGAGAAAGCCTAATGTGCAAGTCTCACACTCAGCGTGTGAGACTTGACAGCTTGATGCACACATGCACGCACGCACACACACACTCTTTTGTAGGTGGGCGCGTACGGGCATAACTCACGCTAGGAGAGTGAGCTTCCCCCAGCATATTGCCTGCTCCAAAGCACTCACAAATACATAGGCAGAAAATAACATCCACGAGCATGCCTGAAGTCTCCCACATTACTGTGCTCCATTTTACACATCAGCATTAAAGCTCCTGCTGTAACAAGCCTCTGCCCTGGCTGTTTCCCTGCTCTCCTTCCCTGTGTGCAGTAGGGGCAAAAGCAGGCCAAAAGGGGATGAGGAAAGGAAGCTGTGAAAGAGGATGAGAGAGCAAGAAAAGCAGTGAGGGAGTAATGGGATGAAAGAGAAAGGCAGTGGGAGGGAGGGAGCCAGAGCAGCTGGGTAGTTTGTCACAGCACCAGGAGTGCAGCCCATTACAAGGAAACAGCTTTTATGCAGCTCCGATAATCGCTCTCTGCCCGCTGCCTCCAGCCATGGAGGAAACCCCCTGCCAGCAGTGAAGGGAAAGGGAAGCAGTGGCCGGCCACCCCCCGCGAGGTGTCAGGCAGCCACAGCCCAGGGCACGGCAGGAAACAGTGGCAAGGCTCCTTGCAGACGTTCTCCAAAAAACACAGGACTGAGCATGGGCCAGCACAGGGCCCTGCGACCTCCCACAGGCCTGCAGGAGCCCATCAAATGACTCCAGGCTGCGGCATGGCTCAGGGCAGAGTGGCAGCACCCCTGGGGCTGTAGTGCGGTGATGGGCAGCCAGCTCGGGGTAGAGGTGCCAGCTCCAATGCACCTACCCGCCCCACACAGATCGCCAAGGGAGATGGAAAAAACAGGATGGAAGACTCATGTAGCTGAAAATGAAACTGGTTGTAGACACACTTGGATGCAGAGTGTGTCGTCATGTCGGTCACTGCTGAGGAGGCAGAAATAGCCCCTCTCTCCTCTAGCACAAGGCATTCCCAAACTTATCCACCCTGCAGAGAACCCAGTTAGCTTCATGGACACAGCAGTCCTGGCCAAGAGAGACAGAAGTACAGTGAGAATGAAGCAGGACTGTGAACGTAGCTTCCAAGGTCTCTTTTCTTATCAACCAGATAAGGTTTTTTAGCAGAAAAATGTTTATAACACTATCTATTAATTGTCTGGATCTCCCCAAGCTAGGTCATGGTGCAGGTGCACCACTTGTTTCTCTGACAGATGACCTTCTCCTAATCATAGGCAAAGTAACAGTGCCACCTTCCTACTACTGTGTCCTATACTGTTGACCCGCATTTCTGTCCTACCTTGAAGAAACTGCAGGGTAAATGGAAACCCCCAGAATGGCTCAGAGCTCTTCTCCAAGAAATCTCACAAGATATTGCTCTTTGTTGCACAAGCAATACCTTGAAGACTCTCCTTATCAGGGAAAAGAGCTGGGAACAACAGCTAGTTAGACAAGGAGCCACTTGTATACATCATGCCTAGGAGCACACTGCAGAGAAAGCAAGCATTTCATGTACCAAGGATTACCAAGAATAAGCCTCCCTCAGGAAGCACTTCAGATCACAAATGCTGTCTGAGTGTATATATGGTTCTTTCCTCAGTCTACATGGGCACCTCTGTCTCAAACGCCTTCCCCGAATTTCAGCAGAACAAATTCTCCATTGGCCCACAGCATGGCTATCAGACCATGCAGTTTACCTAAACACTGGGTAGATTGGGATTAACACTGATTATTAAAATTGTTCCATATGGGCCATAATGGAAATAATAACTGTCAGGTATGGAAAGGATCTGGGATGAAGCACATACTCAGCAAGCAGAGCTGCAAAAGGACATTTTTCAATTTACCCTTGATGTACAAGCAGACCTGGCTTCTCAAGTAATTTCGATGCTTTTCAAGGGGCCTTTACTCACAGAGACCTTGGCAAAGAACCACTCTTTAGAGCATCAGATGTGCAAGGTGTTACAAATTGGCAGATGCTAATCTGGTCTTAAAAATAAAGGAATTAATTTAGCAGAAAATAAATACCAAAGTTAAAATATACTGGTGAAAACTTCGAGTATCTGGTGACAGACCTGGTGACTCTGTCTGAGGTCAGAAAGGCCACTTAAAGACAGTAAGGTAAGTGGTGGAAGCCATTCATATGAAAAATCCTTCAGAAAAGTCATTCCAACCCTGAAGGGCATACTCATAGCTGGCAAAACGTGAAATGAGGATTAGGAATGCAGAGAGAAAATTTGAAATGCAATTAGTCAAAGACATAACAAACAAGTCACCAGAAATTCCTGGCGATGAGTGCTGCCTCCAGGAACACTGTGAACACAGACATCTCACAAAGGACGTCCGGCTGGATCTCACCCAGAGGACAGGGCTAGCAGGGCTGCTCCTCCTCTCACCTCCACATTGGAGAGCACTTTTGTACAGGTGAGCAGGAACAGCTCGCATCCCACCTACTCCCAACCACAGCAAGGGAAAGGAGGTGCCTTCTCCTGCTGCATGGGGCAGGATGCTGAGGAGAAGCCTGCCCATCACTGCTTACAATGGAGATACATTCTCCAAGACAGTAATTCCAGAAAGATGGCTCCAGAAAATACCTTGATAAAAATTACAGATTAATTCAAAAAGTAGCTGAGATGCTTGTAATCATAATAAAAAGGGGATTGCACATTAAAACTGTTAGCTTCCAGAGGACTGAAGGGGAACAAATGTTGCTCTGTTTTTAAGAAAAATCCAGAGTAATCTAGGAAATTATAGTCCTGCAAGCTTTTATTCTGTATCAACTAAATTAGTTGAGACAATAATTACAGACAGTACTAAAAATTGTCTAGCTAAATGTGTTATGACTGAAAAAAGCCAACAGGGATTTTGAGAGGAAAAAAAATCATTCTTCACCAGTCCACTAAAATACTCTGAGCATGTTAATGCAATGGTCAATAGAAGAGAAAAGAATATTTACTGGGACTTTCAGTGGCTTTCAATAAATTCCCTCACAAAGAGTGAAAACTGAGTAATTATCGGAGAAGATGCAAGAACATTCCTTGCTCATTTTATCCCATTCCCAGCTCAGAATTCCCTCCCTGCAACACCAAGCCCAGCACCACAGAGAGCAGCAGTGGGGGACTCTCTAGTTAGGACAAGACTGCAACATTTAGCAATGATTTTACCACAGCTTCATTTCAACCTGCTCTGAGCTCTTTCAGACGAGGTGATACTACAGAAGCCATGTCTACATTAGCACCTGCAATGTTGTTACTTCCGCTGAGGCTGAACTAGCACTGGAAACACTGAGAAATGTGATGAAAAGGGAAACAGGTCCAGGTAGCACCCACAAGGCAGAAGGGGCTCTCTACTATAAATGTGTTGATACACATCACTGTCAAAAACAAACAGCAGGGTGTCCCATTACACCCATTCTTACACCAAAGTTTAATTTCCCTGCTAGTCATCTGCAGTAACAAAAATTCCATGAGATGCAACAGAAATGATTCACCACTGTGGAAAAATAAGCCCTGCCAAGACCCTACCAAAGATCGATGAACAATCGATAGACTGGCAGATCACCCTCAGCATAGATGGCTGCAAGGTTACACATACTGGAAGGTGCAATTTATCCTGCCACACACTGATGGGCTCTAAATTAACTGTAACCACCCAACACTTGCATCACATTGTTGTGGATGGCTCAGTGAAGGCACCTGCTCAATGCACAGTGGGGGTCCTGAAAACCCAAACAAGCTGCTTGACTGTGTTAAGAAAGGAAAAGAGAAAAACATTAAAAATATCAAAATGCCAATGTATAAATTGAAAGCGCAACCTCACCTTGGATTCTGGACATCCCATCACAAAAAGTACAGAAGAAAAAGAAGAGGACACAGAAGGACAGGGAAAAAAATATCACGGACTTGAAAAGTCTATAAAAAAAGAGATCTGAAATGTTGGGAGACTGTTCAGACTAGAGACACTGATGCATAAGAGAGAAGAGTTACATGAAATAATATAAAGAAAATCTCCCATTCCTATTCCCGTTAGCTCTCACAAAACAGCAAATAATAGGGCATTCCACAAACCAACAACCTTTTTCAAGTATTTATTTTACATCCCATTTTGCACAGTACAGCATTAACCAGTGGCACTCACTGTCAGAAGACAGAGAAGCCAAGAGCTTAATGGAATTCAGAAAGGCTTTAGACATTTGTGATAAAACAACCATACCTGATTTTATATGGAGCTTTTAATCTCTAAAAGTGCTTTTAAAAACCTCTTTACAAAACTCAGAATTGCTATCCTCCATTTTACAGACTGATAAGAACAAAACAGGTAATTGTGCTGGGTTTGGCTGGGATGGAGTTAATTTTCTTCATAGTCGCTAGTATGGGGTCATGTTTTGGATTTGTGCTGAAAGCAGTGTTGATAACACAGGGATGTTTTCGTTACTGCTGAGCAGAGCTTACACAGAGCCAAGGCCTTTTCTGCCTCTCACACCACCCCACCAGCGAGTAGGCTGGGGGTGCACAAGGACTTGGGAGGGGACACAGCCGGAACAGCTGACCCCAACTGACTAAAGGGATATTCCATATCATATGACATCATGCTCAGCATATAAATCTGGGGGAAGAAGAAGGAAGGAGGGGATGTCCAGAGTGATGGCGTTTGTCTTGCCGAGTAACCATTATGTGTGATGGAGCCCTGCCTGCCCATGGGAAGTGGTGAATGAATTCCTTGTTTTGCTTTGCTTGTGTGCACAGCTCTTGCTTTACCTATTAAACTGTCTTTATCTCAACCCATGAGTTTTCTCACTGTTACTCTTCTGATTTTCTCCCCCATCCCACCAGAGGATAGTGAGCGAGCGGCTGTGTGGGCCTTAGCTGCTGGCTGGGGTTAAACCACAGCAGTAGTAAAATGTCTAAAGGGCTTTAAACACACTTGCTCAAGGCATCAAGACAAAAATTACCATTTTGATTGGCCACAGTGAGAGACAGAATGCAAACAGGGTGCACTGATACTCCCAGCATCATTAAAATCTTTAAAGAACCTATTTGGTGTATCCAGCTCCCCCATTCCACCTAAATTGGTCACCCCTTCTGCTGGGGTTCAACCTGCTTCCAAGGATCTTCTGTATTTACTAAATTACCTGCCATTGCAAGGACTTGGGACATTGGCGATGAACTCTTCCCGTGGCACAGCAGAACTGCTGCTTACGGTCTTTTGTATTAAGCCTTTGGAATGCTGGGAAGTATCTTGTAGTACACAGTGTGTGGGAGCATCCCAGGCATATATGCTGTCAGCCATCCTGGACAAGACAGCTCTTCCAGGAATGCCTGCAGTAGCAGGAGACCAGACTGGAAAAGCCAGGCTGTCCCTTGGACTCCATAGAGAGAGCAGAGAGGATGTCATCACACCACTGTAGTGGGTATCCCCAAAACACAGTAAGTCAGGGATGGAGAAAAGACATGTCAGAGAAGATAGGAGAGGAATCTGGCCACAGTCCTTTTCTCTTCCACTCCTGATAATGACAAGGCCATATACATGACTGGTAAAACAACAGAACAGCTTTAGACGACCCAGGGTGGCACAAACAGGAGAGGAATGAAAGGATATCCACCTCAATTTAACAGGGTGAGAGACTGAAATCAAGTGCCAAGGATCTGTGAAGATGTTTAGGGAGGATACAGCTACTGGTGAAGTGAATAGGGTACTTGGGTGCTTTAAAAACAGCAATAGAAAACCCAGAACCCATTGCAATGGCAGTGTAGTTGCATCTAAGGGGCTGTTATCACCTCTTTCAACAAATCTGAATAAGCATACAGTTAATACAAACTATTGTAGCCTTCACTAACACTGCGAGTGTGGTAATCTAACTGATTGACAGCAGGGATGCTGCAGCGAGACACGCAACTCTAAATGGAATTGTTATTGCCTCTTTTTTGTACTATCTTCCCTGTCTACCTTTTACAAAAGCTCATTCCTAGGTACACCAGATATTTCCTATTCAAACGGTTCCTTATACCAATACTAACTGATCACAGACAGATCCGTGTCTTTGGAACTGGAATAACTCCTGGTGCAATGTACCCCATTATCTAATAATTCATTATTTGTGTAAGTTATGTATGCCATTCCTAAAGATTTACCTATGGGTCTCTGCCTGCCCATATGAGAGTAGGGCATTCCATATGTTCCCACTTAGGCAGGTATATTGTTACCTTTTCAGACCTATACTTTTTAGTTAGTTCCCCTTGGTGCAAACCCTGGTTAAAAAAGTATCTCCCTAATTCTCAAATTGGACTTCCATAGCTCAAAATAGTCCTAGCAGAGATCAAGATCCTTCAGAAATTCCGGCATAACAGTTGGTCACCCATGGGACAGCCAAGACGTGAGAAAGAAAGTTTTATAGCTTGCAAACAATAAAGGACAGAGGTGATCCCCTAGGCTAAAGTGACAATTTCTTATCTTCTCAGTTTCACAAACATGGGAACAAGGAGTCACACAACTAGCAGGATGGCCAGTGAACTCTGTACAAATGGAAGGATATACACAGTGAGCCTGCATCAGACAGCTGAAATCTGATATTGGTGCTGGGGCCTTGCATCACCAGTGCTAAAGGCAGCTGAAATTAAAGCAAACATGTTTCATGATTTGTGCAAAACTTCCCTGGAGATCATGAGGGACTTTTCCAAATGCAGGCCAGCCCACTTCACACTGAACGGACGTGCAAGCTCCCACCCTGCGAGCCACCAGGACTCTGAATTTCCACACACAAGCATGCACATACATCCACCTCCCACGCTCTTCCCCCTAATACCTTGATTCACAACATGGTTCCCTACAATCCGTACAGGTGATTAAGGGGTGGCCTAGCAACAAACCCCTAGTCTGAGATGCCACTTGGTTGAGCAAACATTTACGCTGAGCTGAGGTCCATCTCTTTAGCCAGTCACTTCCCAAGCTGCTCTGGAGAGGAGGAAGAAGTGTTGCTCGACCGCAGCGCAGAGCACCAGCAGTCACCTTGCTGAACCCTGCCCTTGCTGGCTGGTGCATACAAAACCAGCACCGATCGCCTGCTCGTGTTCCATCTTCATTTTGCTCCAAGCTCGGTCATTTGTGCTCTGATTATCTCTCATTACTGACGACCTTGCTGTAATGAGTTTTAATCTGCCTCGTATTAATTAGAAACATTTTCATTAGCCGGCTCAATTTTAGGTAAATAGCTAATAGAAGCAACTGAGCTGCAATTAGTTATCTGTGGGGCAGTTCAGGAGAAAAATCAGAAGGGAGCAGCTGTTTCCCCTCTAGACACCTCTGTGATATAATGCACTATTCTAAGTCTCCTGAGCAGGGAGAACAAGGAGCACAGGGAAGGGATGGTCAGAGACAAGGGGAAAATAACATGATAAAATAACTGGGATGTAGCACTTCTATGGCTATAGCATTACCTATTCTCTCCTACTAACAATTCCAGATCAAACTGTTGAACACAGGAATCTGAGAGTCAAGCTGAGTTCTTTACATCTACAGACATCACCTCCACTGAACAAGGTTCTGCTCTTGAAGCTGTTTTACTCTCTGACTGTACAACAGGTCCTTCACATAGGCTGTCTTTTGGCACACATACACTTATGTGAATAGTACTTACACGTGAGGGTAAGATCAGATCAGATTTGCATGAGAAGGAAGGACCAGACCTATGTATACACAGATGTATAACACTTGCAAAGTCAGCAGGTTCCCAAAAGTGCCCTCAGTGCCTTGTTGTCCAGATAGGGTTGGTAATACAAAGAAATCTGTCCTGTGCTTCATTGCAGAGCACCCATGGAGGATAGGAAGTAATTCAACAGCACGGCTGCAGAAGGCACAGAGACATTTACAGAAGCCGCAGTGAAATTAGGCACGCGTCTCGATCCATTGATCACAGTGCCTGCAGCTCCTGTTACGAAGGCAGGTGAAATGATAATAAATTTGACACAGCATCTCTCAAAATCTTGCTAAGAAAATTAATTCAGCTCAGCTTGGATCAGACCATGTGGGATGGCAGTGAAAACAAGGTGAGGGCTGTAAAGGCACCATCTTATATGGCCTTGTGTTTAGCTGTAGTGGGGGGCTCCCAGCCATCAGTCCCGTTAAGCCCTGTTTTATTCGCTATTTTCAGTTGCTATAAGGAACAAGATCAACTGAGATCTGTGTTACATTCAGGAGTGTTCCCTAAACAGGAGCTGCTGACACATCCTGCAGAAACAGTAGATTTTTGACTGAACAGCAAGAGATGATGTTGTGCAGCAAAAATGACCTGAAGGGAGAACACTCCCCAGACAGCTGTGTCCATGTAAGGAGACCCTGGGAAGGCAGTAGCATGGGAAGTGAGGGCTGGTCCTGAGCCACGGGGAGGGCAGGGGGAAGAGATCAAAGAAGGCCACAGTAGGAATTAGCTGTCACTGAAGCTCATATAGTTACGGCTATGCATAGAGAGGCTTCGCATCAGGGAGAGGCGTGTATAGATGGTCTCTTCACTTAAAAAAAAAGGTCTGAAGTTCCAGATAGAGAGAGCAAAACAAACAAGGAGGAGTACATCAGGAGCCACTGCAAGACAGATGGATCAGTATGGTACAAAAAAGAAAGTTTCATGGTTTGTCCTCAATAACAAAACAAGATGGCACCAAGAAGGCTGACCTGGTAATATTTTCCAACACTCAAGAGGTCAGATGCTGTAAACAGGAAGGGAAACATACTGGCTGTTACCAGGGTTAGTGAAGAGGTGGAAAATCAGATGAAATGAGTATCAAGGGAATCTGTTCAATGCTGAATACTCTTGGCCTTCAAAGCAAAGTGAAGGAAGGAGGATGGACATCTGACAGCCTCACAGCCTCTTCCCTTAGTCCCCACACCCCATCCTGCAATAAAATGGGGCTGGAAAAGCCATGAACTCCACAGAAAGCACTGACAGACAGAAGATACACTGAAAGACACGCTGAAAGGTGAGATTTATCAGGATGGATGGCCCAAGCACCAAAGAAAAGATAGAGAAAGCTCAGCTAAGTCTCATCTAGTTCAGCAGCTGAGGGTCAAGACAGGGTTGCTTCACACAGTCTGCTCTCCTAGTGTGGGTGTGCAGGGAAGAAGGAAGCACAGAGGCAGCCATTGCAGCTGGAGGGGAGAAATCGTCACATCCACTTTGTCAACGCCAAAGAATCTGGGCTGACATTTTTCTGTTCCCAACAGTCGAATCCCACCCTACCAGCTGCACGTCACAGCTGACCTCCAGTCAGGACCTATCTGAGTCAACGTCAGGCGATTAAACCGTGCAATAGCAGCTTCTCCCCCTTGTACATATGCAACTGCTCTCCCAGCAGGTCACTCCAACAGCCAGGGGAGCAGAACAAGCGGGCTCCCTCTCTTATAGCCACGCAGATGGGCAGCAGCATTCAGCTTGGTCACAGAACCCAGAAAGAAGGGCTTCCACTGCAGTCTCTCTAGAGATCTCAATACAGGCCCTTACCAAACTGACAGAGGCAGATTCCTTTCCCCTTCTTTAATTTGAGAAGCTCTGACCTTTAAAGTACAGACCTCTTCCTATAGGAACAGGATGCGTGAAGAGGAGAGAGACAGTAACACATGAAATACCTAGAAGTGATTAAATTGGATTGACGAGGAAGTCAGGAAAGATAACAACCATGGGATTATGCTGTCAATTCCAAAAAACCGCAGTGACTGTCACAGCACCACATCCAACAGATAGAGAGTGGCTGCAGTGCCAGTAAGTCATCACCAATGGCAAAGTGCAGTTCTACTTTTAAAAGTGCCTATGTTGAAAAAAAAAAAACAAAATTAAAAAAAACACGAAATGTCCCCTTGTTACTCAGCAGGACTGTTCCCTTCTGGGTATCAGTCAGAGTTGCTGACTTCAGTGAAAAATATATATATAAAGATTACTCCAGCTTTTTCATCCAGTTAACACCACACAGCTCCACACCAAGAAAGGCAGCCGGTGTCTGTTAGCATCCCAGCAATGTCACCACTATGGAAAACTGAGCTGGTGTCTCTTCTGATTCATACACTGTCAATAAACTTGTTAAATTGCAATTAGAAGGTAAGATCCTTCCTTGCAGCCACTCCTGTGCTTTCTCAGTGAAAACAATAGGTTTGTGCAGGTGCCAATGGAAGCAGAATTTGGGAAAAATGGGCTTATGTGGGTGCCAGTGAAGGTAGCATTTGGTCTACTGAATCCTTACGACTGCTAGGAACACAAGCAACAGAGAGAACCCATACTGGCTTTGAGAGTGCTACTTTAAAATAACATGAGATAGCAGTTCAATAAAGTAAAAAATATGAATATTTGACATGGCACCAAACTGAGATGAACAAAAGAAGAGCCCAGGTGAGGCCACATGTTGGTTATTCATTATCCAGAGTATATTACTTTTGCTCCCACAATAAGCGGAAGGAATTACCCCAGCAGTACCAGAGGCAATTGCCTTTATTGCAGCTGGTACCACAATGAACAATATCGTACATGTCTCCCCTGCACTTGGCTGTGGCTCACCACGGTTGTGAAGGGAATAAAACTGAGATCATTTTTATACACAATTACATATTCAACATTTTGCCCTTTCCATTGCCAGTTCTTGAGTTCTCTCTCTCATCTAAGAGATGAATGAGCATCCACAAGGCAGGGATGCTGCATTTGTAAATGTCAAACATATTATAAGAACCTAGAGTAAAATAGTCAGTAAAGCTGTTGGATGTCTTGTCTCATTCTAATTTTAAGAAAATGGAATGTTCCTCCACCTGCAGACTCACTGTCAGCCATTATTTTATGTACGAGGAACTGGGTGCAACAGGAAACGTCATCAGCGTATGGGGAGCTAGACACACAGCCAAGAAGAAAAGGAGCAGAAAGCCTCCACCTCCAGGTTACCTATCCCATCCAGGATCAAAGTGACTGGTCAATATTTAAGAGTGGTTCAGACTACGACATTAGAAAATAGATTTCTGCACAATTGCCTGTGAAGGAATTATCCCCACCCTTATCCCTCATCCTTCCAGAGAAGCAACTACAAATAGCAGGAAATGGGCTTTATCATGGAAATCTAGAGTGGATTTTTTCTTGATGTAAAAGATTCTGATTACCACAGATCACCTGTGCAAGTACCCCAAGGGGTGGCGTAAGGGAAGCCTGGTCCATCACTATGCAGTTACAACTTCTCTGTGGAGAAAACTACAAATTGGGCAGCGCTTGCCACAATTTAAAAAAGAAAGCACCATCTAGGGATTCAGAGGTTTCAGTCTGAAGCTCACATGAGCAAAAGTCAAGGTTCCTTTGTTAAAAGGGGGAGAATCTAGTATAAGAGGCTAACACTGGACAAGAAAAAACAAAGATGACACTGCAGTGGAGATAATAGGCAAGAGGCAATCTCCATCAATAGGCTAGTCAAAGATAGCTAATTGCTAACCTTGGCTAGAAGGTAAATAGTAAACAGACAGAAGGCCTATCACAATGGCAATCAGTGCAAAACCTGACAAAGATCCTCCAAAGAATCAGACCTTGCTAGCAAAAGACAATCACTGTGCATAGCCCCAAAGATAAAATTTGCATGCCAAAAAGGACCATAGAGAATTAGCGGTACACAAGAAAGACCTGAAGGAAAGCAACAAAATCAGATGCTCATTAAGGAGATCATGGCAGGAAGAGGGGTTGTGCATTGATTACCACTGAAGATTTGTTCCTCTCCTGGGCAGGGACAGAGTGCTGCACGTATAAGCATTTGGCCAGAGGTGGTAAGAGGGGACTCCAGTCCTGACTAGGGAGATTCTTTGCCAAGTAACTACTGCCTGAGGACTTGAGTGAGACATCAAAGGCGGCAAAGCTGAGCACTTAAAAAGGCCTCCTCCAGGAGCCTTTTTTATGCCTATTCTGAAGCCCAAAATAGGATTCTTTTTAATCATGTGCTCATCAGCACCTGGGATTCACTAGCATCCCATAGTAGCCAGTCACCTATGAGATACATAGCTAACTGCCTCTTTGAAAGCGCATTTATCAAGTCTACATGAATTGCTGTCCTGACTACACATAAACTGAGTGAGCTTCTAAACACAGCCGTGAGCAATCCAGATAATTTCAAACTCCTCCTCCCCCGGGCTTTGACAGAACACTTCAGTCACAGGAAGACAGGGTGTCTCAATCACCTCCACTACAGGAAGGCAGCTGTCTCGCACCACATCACAACAGTCCCCAGAGAGCACCCCACAAGAATAATTTGGGGCAGGTAGTCTGCACCTTCCAGGGAGACACAGGCAGACAGAACATCACTGGCAAACTGGAACTCAACCAGCACATAAGATGTGACCTCCCTGACACAGGGAACCCTTAAGTGGCAATAAAGCAGTTCAGATAATGACTTTAAGTCTTGTTCTAAAATCCACCAAATCCACAAGTCCAGCATTCCTCACTTCCAAGCCTTCATGATGCTGCTCAACCATGACCCAAACAGAAGACACTGGTCCAATACAAACCACGAAGACCTCCCCTCCATATGGCAATGCCCAGATTCAAGCTCATTTTGGCACATGACATTGGGAAACCAAAAGCTCAATAAAAGCAAGCTTGGAAACCCACTCTATACTCTACTCCTAGTTTCACAAATTCCCCATCTCCAACAAATTATGTGTTGGCTTACAGAGAAGCACGTGTTTCTAGCAGTTATACAGGAGCTGTTAGATTTTACTATTCAGTTGCCTGAAAGAAGAAAAAGAAATCTCCTCTGTTGGCCTATTAATCTGTCATAATGAGATTCTTCATAATTAATTTGTCCCTAACAGTTGCTTTGTAATGGTAGCAAGAGAATATTTCAGGAATGGCAATTACCTCTGGTGTCAAAATGATGAGGAAAACAAATGTTCAACCATCAACAAAATGCAGTGCCTTTTCCACTCCCACCCGATGGTGGGTGACAGCACTGCACATCAGAATTACAGTGCGGTTAATTACCAGGCATGTTGCAATTGAGAATTCATTTCCCCTCTTGAGATGAAATTTGTTGAGCAATGCAGGTGGAAAGAGGGGCATCTGCCATGAGGATAGGGGTTGTGTGGGTAAGTGGTCTTATCTGTACATTGCTTCTTCTTTAATTTACTACACATAGGTCCAACAATTATAAGCAGTGAACACTATTTAAGAGAACTTTCCTTCACTAGCTACCCATACGTCCCACCATTTCAAAGATTTTGCAAAAGGACAGAGCTTGACTTCTTTGTTGGTGCTTTATTTAAATTTAGAATCCTTCAAATAAAAATCACATGCCTGCATTAGTCTTTCAATACTAATATGAAATATAATGGGTTTGTAGGCTGTTCGTAAATGGAAGAGTTCTTTGGGCTGTGAGCTCATTGGATTTCAGCATGTTACAGAACCTGACATCTGACTGTTTCTGGAGAGAGATTTCCAGGAACAAAGCTAAGGCATATACCATGTGGAGCTCATCTCTCCAGGTGAGGACCGAGCTCTGCCAGTGCTGGAAATCGTACTCCAGAAAGGGACTGGGAAGGGGAAACCTGCTGGCTTGGCTGCCATTGACAGAGGTGTGCAAAGCTGCAGCCTGGGAGAGCTGTCCTGCCTGGGGCTGCCCATGAATCCACCCAGTGCCTGGGCCTCTATTTTCTCAGAAAACTAAGATTGTGGCAAATCTTTGCCACGTGAGTTGCTAATGAATGTAAGACCTGGTAGGGTAAGTCTGTACCCAATCTGACTGCAGCACGGTGGGGGCCAGGGAGGTGGCAGCCAGGGTTGAGGCACGTGTGGGGAGACGTAAGGGCAGAGCTGGGGCAGGCTACAGGAGAATCAGGAGAGCAGGAAGCTGATTCAGGCCAGGTACAGGATGGCAGTGCAAGTGAACAGAGAGGTCAGCTGTGCAGGGCTAGTGAAGGAAGCTGCATGCATCCAGACAGGGATATACCAGGAGAAGTACATATGTGAAGCTGCTTCTGCCTGCGTTTTGCTCAGTCCTAAGACACATTACCAAGCACTTGCTACCCTAAAATCAAAACATAGGTTTAGAAGAGTAAAACATCCCTCTCACTCCTGGTACAGACTCAGTCCCTAGCCTGTGGCCTCTGGGGCCAGTGGAGGTGGAGGAAAGTTGCAATTGATCTAACCCTGCCAGTCGGTGAGGCAGGAGCTGGTACAGCTTTTGGGAGCCCTACACATGCATCAGGTTGCAGACATCTCGTCTTCAAGCACACAGCCCAGTACAAGGACTAGCTCAGAGCAAGGAAAGCACAGCTAACAGCCTTGCTGTTTCTCACTCCCCAATGCTCAGGAGCCATCATTTCATTATAACAATGTTCCCCAGTCAAGGATCACCACTCCGTATATTGGCAGTGAATAACTCCCAATTCAGACTGCCACAGCAAAACCTCAGCTTACTGCAAGGAACAGAAGCAGGGAAGCTGTCCTGGAGAGGGAGAGACAGAACAGGCGATACCAGAGCATTCCAGAGATGAAACAGCTCCTGCTGGGCTCTGGAAATGCCCAGCTGTGCTGTCTGACTGTGAACGCAAATAAAAGGGCCCAAGGGAGAAAAGTGTATCTTCCCTACTTCTCTTCACACAACAGTCCTACGATAAACAAATGGGAGTGCAAAGCCTCCTGCCCTTCAGCAATCCCGAAAAAAACAACTTGTGTTCAGAGCAACTCTACAGTAGCAAACAGGCTGCACAGTTACAGAGTTCACAGGCAACTCAAAACAAGTACATTTTCAAACAGAGACTGTAGGGGCAGTAAAGACATTTTAGGAGCTGTGGGTTTCTTCGAAAAGCAATTCTACTAGTGACCTTTTCAGTGAATTTACCTCTAAATTCAGCAAAGCTGGCAAGACAGTAAATGGATCCAGGCTTGGCAGGAGGTATTTCATAAAGCACTGTGCATGTGTTTGTATGTGCAGGCTCATATGCAGATTCATTGTTAAAGTGGAGCTAGGAACAGAGTGGAGGCTGTATAAAGATGACCCTTGTCACTAAGTTTATCTGCTCCCTGTGGGCCCCTTCCAAGTCACATCAGCTCAGTACACTGACAAAAACAAGTTGTTACTGGTGTCAGACCTGCCAAGATGATGTTGCTGCAGAGGAAGGAACAGCAAGCTGCTCTAAATGGTGCACCATCAGCAGAATTTGCAGCCACTGAGACAGGACTCTCAAGTTAAAGCAAAGAAAGCAACAACAACAAAAAAGAAACCCCAAACCAACTCTATGGGACCAAAAGTAGGCTTAACTAGGGTAGCAGCAAATGCAATTACCATCTTGGCTTCACTCCTCCAAAGCCATCTTTGACCCTTTGACTCTGTCTTAGAAGTGGCTATTTCAACAGAAGCACTCACACCCTGAGCACACAGGCACATGTCTACAGGCAGACAGATGTGCCTGTCCAGATGTATAAAAATGCAGACGCGTGCTTACATCAGCAGATTTCTAGGCAGGGCACCCAAACACCCTAGTCAATAAAGAGTAGCTTCCAAACCCGGCACTGAACTTTACATTCTGTCTTGTCCCTAGACTAAATCAGCAACTGCTCCAACTCAAGAGAAACGTAGCTTCCTTTTTCCGCAGTTCCCAGGGCTTCCTCAGCCTGGCAGAGTCCTGTCTGGCCCTGGGGCACCAGATGGAGGAAGACAGCAGAGTTCCCTTCAGAGACACCTTTCCCTCAAGTAGGCAAACAGGATGGTCACCACATAGGTCAATGGGTTTGCCTGGAACCCACTAAGATGCTTTCAATGTTGCCAAGAAGTCCAGAGAAGTGTTTGCAACACACCACCCACCACAGCAAGTCCCTCAACATTGACTTAACAGACTAAATGAAGACACTGGCTTGACAGGTAAGATAATCGTGTGCCACCCTCCAGCATATTTTTTTATCAAATACACTTTGGGGAGAATGTGATAAGGTCACTGGTTTAGCAGAGCAAATCTACAGTATTCAGTCCTGCTCTGAAATTCCAGCCTGGCCTGATATGTGAAATATCCTCTGCACGCCACACCAGTCTTTTCACTCCTGTTTTTACATCTCTGTACTCCTAATTTGAGGTCCTTAAAGTTGGTGTTTCATTGCAAGCTGACTACAGTAACCTTAGAAAGGGGAACAGAATCCACAATATGGGTCTTGTTAAGGACTCAAAGGACAAACAAAACAACATTTGAGAAGCTCAGGTTGCCATTGCAAGCACTGACGTTCCTAGTCTCAGATAAGATTATTTAAATTCTCAAGTCAACTGTCTTCCTATTTTTAAAATAGGTAAAGCACTGGCTACCTGTCAGCTCTACTGATTTTACAGGTGGCCTCCAACAACCAAGTCATATAAACTACCCAGTAGTTCAAGGCTACACAGTCCTTCATTAAGAAAACATCCCCACTTAGAGCCTGATCCAAAGTCAATGGGACCAGCCTTAAGTTACTTACAGGGGCATCCTAAGCAATTCCTGCTTTCTTTTTGTTTCCTTCCCTCTTTACACAGGCCCTCAAACCTGTGAGAAATCCTACATGTGTATCTATTTGCACTGCCCACATCTAGGGTGAAAATCTAGGCAAATAAATAAATCTCAACAATGAGCTCTAAAAAGAAGATACCATCTCTTGCCATATCTCTTGACTTTGCACTGCTGAGTGTTCATTTCACACTGGGACTCAAGGTGTAGTCCAAACACTAAATAAAACAAGATTATTTCTTCACTTTCCATTTGCTCTTTTTATAGTGCTCTTCATGGTGCAGGCTTCTTGCAGCCTACATCCTTCAAGGGCTTCCTAATGGTTTCCTCACTGTACCGGTTGAGATGTTCTTCAGATATTCCTCTGGCTATTATGTACTTCTTCAGCAGCTATAAGGAAGCAAAGTAATGAAGTCTTCGGGGATTCAAATGAAAAGGGATAGCCCCACCTGGAGGAGAGAAGGCTAAATGCTCCTAAGGCACAGCGTTTCACTGCTGCTGGGGAGGTGCAAGAAAGATGCAGGACCAGTTAGGCAAGTGGTGTGCCTGACACCTCACATTCATGCTCTTGGAGCAAAGCACTTCGGGGACAGGGGTGCACAGCCAGGGAAAAAAGTGCAGTAAATGAGACACTGCCTCTTTCCCCTCCTTCCTCCTCCAAAAATGTCACCGTGAGATGGCCCATCTCTCTGCATAAATCACTGCAGAGGACCGAAGAACATCCTGTTTTATAGGCACACATCCCCCCAAAAATGGGCCTTCCTAATGCTACAGAATTAAAACCTAGAGATGCTGTGGCCATAATGTTCAGCTGACACCACTCTAGAAAGCAGAAGGAGAAAAAGGAAGTGTCTTATAATTATAAGATTTATTTTACAGCTTGTTATGTGTTTTCAGCGCAAAGCTTTCATGCTTTATGTGTTGGCAGGAAGTTTGCTAGACAGCAGTGCTCAAATGTAGAGTCATCAAGCCACCAGCTGGCCCTGCCAGTAGCTTTTTTAGACTGCATTAGCATCAACCATGCCTTTTAGATGAAGAGATATCCTGGGGAGCCCATAATAGGGCAACCTAACATGATCAGCTCAGGGACTGTGGATGGGCTGTGAAACTCTTCACCTCTATTACTGGTTCCCATTTAGCTTGGTGACAGAAAGTCACTGCCACCTAATGGCTATTCCATGTCTCCTAGGGAAGTCCATTTGCTTCTTCTCATCCCAGGTCACCACAGGTTGAAGCACAGGCAAAGAGAGCCACCACCACACACGCTGGCTGTGGTGTAGAACAGCCCACAGTCCCCACTCACTGTTGCCTTTTTGAAGGAATGCCATGGAGAGCTCCTGGGGATTTCTCTCTGCAGGTGCAGCCCACCTCCATCATGAAGAAACGATTTTAGGACATCACTTCCTATTATTTAAGGCACACAGTGTTACATAGGGAAGTCCAAAGACACAGGCTATTTCATTGGTCTGAACTATCCAGAAAGTGTAGGTTTAAAAACACACACACATGTACACCCACTCATTTTCCTTCCAGGATCCTTCAGTTGGGCAACTTCACTATGAGACACAGCTCATTTTTAAAACACCTACCTCACCGTGAGAAGCAAACACAACAAACGCCAGGAATAGGCTGCAAGGAGCAAGAAATCATATTCTGTATAATGATGGCACAAGGTTACACCTTCCAAATATTTGCCCAGATACTCACAGCCCAATAACCAGGAGTTTGAATGAGAATATCCTCTTTCTGTTCTCAAAAGGAAGAAAGTTAATTAACCTCCCCAAATGGCTTTTCCCTGACAAAGCAATTCTGTGGCCAACAAAGTTAATTCAAGAATGGATTCCCACTGTCTCCCAAGACACCTTGACCACAGATTCTTTCTCTCCGTGCTATCTCCTCTCCATTAAAAAAAAAAAAACTGTATCCACATTCACAGCAGTAATCTTTTATCCTACACAGGAAAACAATAAAAAATGCTCTGGTCAAGATTTTCAACTGTGGCCACTAGTGCTGAAATCTGCAAGATGACCAACCCATTGCTATCCTCTTACTACACTGACAACTCAGAAGCCTATTGATGTCAGCCCTTAAACAAACTGCATGTTGTGAGATACCTCCTGACTGACAGCAGGATCAACAGAAATTGATGCCAGCAATATAGGAAGTGTCAACTAAGACATCCAGGTGCTACGATGAGAGGCACACGGGAAATGTCACAGGGTAGGCTGACTTGAGAATGAGGAGACAAAAACACTCAAGGAGGGAAACACTCAAGGAGGTGGAAGAATGTCAGAGAAATGTGGCCCTCTACAGAACAAAATGGTTTGTTGAGAAAGCAATAGGTAAGGAAATGGCACTGAGCAGGCTGCCCTCCTTCTTCCTTTGACCCAGTACAAGCAGGGGCAGAACTGGGAAGAAATGCCGAAGCTTACATTTGCAGAGATGGGCAGAATCATTTAATGAAATAGACATGAAGTGAAGAAAGCTCCTATCTCCCTTAATGCTCCTGACACTAGACCTACAGACATCCAATTTCTTGAGACTAACTATGGCTACCACCAGCATTGACATCAGTACACTGGCATTACCATCATATGCAGGAAAAAGGCAGACACCCCAGGAAAGGATTCTTAACTCAGGAAAAAGATCAAGTTACCTATACAGTCCAGCCACCAGTGGTGAGACGAAGCAACCACTGGGATGGACATAAAGCCTGACCACTTAAGCAGGTTTATCCCTGCTACAAGCAAGAACAGGAATGGAAAGGATAAGACATCTTTTCTCTTGACTGCTGCTGAGGAAGGGCTGTGAGTGCCATCAGGAAGGTAAATTCTTCTATCTCCTGGGTGATGGGAGAACCAGAGACAGGCCAACCAGCCCCAGGGACACTCGGTGCATTTCCAGCTACTGCTTCCTGCCTCATAGAGAGTAGTAAATACACCCTCAATATGCTCGCCATAAAAAGCTGCTGAGAACTGAGTGGCTGAGAGCATTAGCATCAAAAGCAGCCCATGAGGGACCGAAAACCAAGGTAAGATTGAAGAGAATTCCTTGGAGCTAAGTGGGAACCTGGCTAAAAGCCCCTGGGGAACCCATTTCCTTCTTAATCTGCTTTGCATTTAATTGTTTCCTAATAACTATATCCCTCTTTCGCCCCAACAGGCTCAGGGGTCTGGTGCTGCCACTGAGGCTCCCCATCTCTCACCTGAAGCCATGGGTAATTCAGAGCCTCCAGTTTAATGGCTGACTGGGAATCCATGGAGAAGGAGTTAAGTATTATCATTTGCACTCGAGTAGTACCCACCAGTATGCTGAGTACCAGGAGGAGCTGCACAGAAAAAGTGTTTTTCTACTCCCAGCTGCAAGCCCATCCCAGACATGCATGCAGCTGCACCCCCTCACCATCAACAGAGGCACAGCAGCTGCACCCAGACCTGCTGGCACTATCTGCAGTCCCAAGGTCACCAAACCCCTGCCTCACAGAATCTCTGTTCTAAGCACAGCACCAAAAGTGAGGCTGGAAATCAGTAACCAATTGATATGCACACTTAAAAGAAAATTTCAAACGTTCAGCATATGAAGAAGAGGTTAAGCTGGTCTCACTCGGAGGACAAAAAGCCAAGAGAGTACAATGAATGGCTGAGAGTGCCAGAGATCTATCCAGGACAGAGGCAATTAGAAGCAACATCTGGATAAGTATCCTTCACACACAACTCTTACTCACATCCTCTTGGTCACATCCAGTGACTAACCTTTAGTACCAATTCCAATGGGGGAACTTCTTAGAAGTCATTCTGAGCTAGTCTGAGACGAACAAAATCAGCTCCCACAGTGTTAAAAGAGCTGCAAGATGGTAAAGACTTGGTTTCCAGCCACTGAGAGCTGCACTGAGATAAAGGGTTTGGCGTGCAATTGCCCAGGCCCAAAAAATTCTCCCCTGCCAAGCTGATCCTTTGCTAGCGCAAGCACTACAGGGATGGTGCTGAGGAACCCACAAGGGCTGTCACAGTCAGGCTCAGTGGTGGCCCTCCATAATACCTGCCAACAGCAGGACAGGCCTCCACAGGTCAGTAAGTTTTGCTAACTCATGCTATGCCTGCACCTACTTCCTCCTCTCATCTCCCAGCTCATTCCTCTTGATGTAACCAAAGGCTAGTGCTGGCCATGCCATAGAGTTCTCTTGTGCCATGTTGACATGCTGCACTTGCCACTGGCTCTGCCACATGCAGAGGCTGAGTCAGCTAGTCTTGGCTGCCAAGCAGGCAGAGCACAGCTCTGTGCAGCGCCAACAAACAGGGTTCTTTCTGGCTGCCTGGGGCATTAATTGACAAACCATCAAAACCTGCATGACAGAGGTTAATGAAGCCATGGAGAGACACAGCAAAAGGTCAGGAATTTGCAAGGGCTGCTGCAAACCGCTGCCAAATGACAAGCTGTCCACAGCACTGATAACTCCATAACTTGAGTGTTGCTCAAGAAAGCTACAAGCAACTATTCTGCAAACCAGGTTTTAAAGGCATGTGGCAGAGAGAAGGGCAGATGGAAAGTGAAGCTCCAGACTCCAACACTTCTATCTCCAGTTTATGCTAGAGCATCAGTGCCACTCATCTGGGGTGAGGAGCTACAGCAGAATAGCTTAGCATCTTTAGACGGGAGAGGATGAGAACAAGCCCAAGGAAGTCTCTCTGCAAACTATCCCAAACAGTCTAAGACCACACTGATGATGATGTGGATTTTCTGCCAGAGGAATACTAAAAGCGTGCTGGAGTCCAATGCCACTGATTTCTACCTGGCCCACCGCTGTTTCCAGCTTTAGAATCCCTCCACTCTGAGAGTCATTGGAAAGCATCACCCCATGCATTAAAACCACACCAGTGGCCTAAATCCTACATGCACTAAGAAGAAAAATGAGGTTAAAGACCTTACTTCAAACATACTATGCAGACTGGCCTAATTCGGCACAAGCTACGTTTCCCACTGCAAAGAGGTCCTGAGCTGGAATAGCAGAGAGACCCTGGTTATATACACCACGTGCACTCAACTAAAACTCAGTGTCACTCACAGCTCAAGGTATTATAGGGCTGTAGGCTGGAATGAAAGGTGCAGCACAGGACTGAGAGGAGCAATAGGGGTGTTTACCTTCTCACTAGAAATGCTTTTTCTATTCATGTTAATTAGTGATATCAAAACACAACAATATGTTTTGCAATGAGATGTACCTTTCTTTGCCCGATTCTCATATCTTCAGAGATCTGCAAGCCTGATTCATCCCTATTATTTCCCTTCCAACACACTCCTTTTATTTAAATCCCTCAGCCTTCATGTTATGGCCATTACCAACCAATAAGCAGGCTAAGAAAGCACTGCCAGCCCCCTCCCAGCACCCGACCTCCACACAACCAGTATGGGCAGCAGAGAGCCAGTGACAGAGCACAAACACATCTTATCCCATACACTGAGAACTTGAACGGACATAAGTGAGCACTGGTTGCATGACATTACTCTTGATGAGGGATATTCACCACTGGGTGATGCAGGTCCTGCAAGAATCTTACGTAATATGCAGCACAGTTTGCCTCTGCTGTTACCAATTTGGTAGAAGGCATATTGAATTATTAAGCTGACAGCTTGACAGTTTGTTTTGCAGCAATGGCTTTGGCAACACACCCTGCCTTGCAGTTTCCGAGAAAGGCAGACCAGTGCTATCACCTACCTGTGATTTGAGGAAGTCATACTCCTCTGATCCGTATGGGACACTCCGAAGGGAGGTGAGGTAGTCATAGGTGATAACTGCCGTCTGCAAATGAAACCAGAAACGTTCAGCAAGCTCTGCAGTATCTTGGATCACAACAACAAACCTTCCATTAGGGAGAATATATGTAGCTTAGGTTCCAAAGTTTTGGCTCCACGGTGCAGTTTACAGTAACAGACTCATAAGAAATGAAAATATTTAAATTTCAACGAACATTTGTAGAAAGCAGTTCAGGGACCTCATTGACATATAGCTATTAAAAATAACCAACACTTGGCACTCCTATACTATCTTCCATTTGAGAAGCTCAAAGCATTTTCATAATCTCTGTATAGTGGACTCCCATTGTCTGTCAGCTTCCACAATAAGATCTGCTGCTAGTAACAGAGGCCATGAAGACCCTGTTTGTGCCCCACCAGTTATCCCATACTTCATCTTCACACCTCCAACCTGCCTAACCACACTGGTGCACTGTGAGCTCAGTTTAGGTAGATGGTTCAGCAGGGAGCGGAGTGGCTGAAGACAAGCTCACCGATCAGCACAAGCAGCGGTACTTTTGGGGATATTCAACTGCACAAAGGACTACAGAGTCAAAGGGTCAGATACCCAATTACAAAACGATATGGGGATCCAGCTAAAGCTTATTAGCTAGACATAGCCACAGACAATGGAATTAGATTCCTAAGTGCCTTAATGATTTCTGAAAATGGATCTAGGGTATTTCACAATTTTATCCTACAACTAAAGTTCCTCTCTTTCCACAGTCAGCAAACAGAACAGAAATATACAGGCCACATTCATAAAGTTTATTTGGAGGGAGAGATGGGAAAGTATACCTAGATGAACCTGTCCACTAACTTGTCATTTGAACTTCAAGATTCTTGCCATAAAGAACCATTTCCATAACTCAGGTCAAAAGTCAGATTTCCTCAAACCTCCCTACTGAAGGAGTAGTACCCCATTCTGGGACAGAATACCACCCCCTCTCCCACCCCCTTTCACTGCAAATGTGGCTAGTATGGGGCATAAAGCACAGTCAATGTAATGCGAAAGCCAAGAAGGCAAGGGAATCAAATCTGGTTTGAGACAAAGTTGCTGGAACTGACAATAGGGAAACAGTCAAAAGCTCAGAGATGCATCAAAGAGGGGATCAATCTGGGAATCAGTTACAGAGACACACTCCTTCCTTGTGGAGGTCAGGTTTCTCACATTTCCTGTTTTCCAGATTGGAAATTGAACTTTTCAGGCTCTCTTGCTCCTAGTGAACTCAGGAGCTGCACAGCTACAGACAGTCACATTCAGAAGAAAAACTTTCAAAGCATCTTGCCAACCTCAAAGAACAACTTTGAAGTGGAGGGAGGTTCAAATCAGCCTTGCATGAAGGCTTGAGTTGGTTCTTATTTTATCTCTAGTCCATGAGAGTAATTATCACCTCCAACTTGAAAAGAAGCAGCTAACAGATTGGCCTGTATTACAGAGGAAGAGGGAATTAATTAAGCGGTTGCTAATTACATTGTAATCTTAAACACTAAATTAGTATTATGATGATCCTGATAGGCAACTCTGACATTGCCAAATCCCTGCTAGTGTCTAAGATGTATTCCAGCTACTGCACAGAACGTTCCTTCCACATACCCAAAACGACTGGGATACCCTCAAAGAAATATGGCAAATGCACAACTGCTCTGCCAGGTTTCTAATTTTACCAGAATACAGAAACTGTCTGAAACATGATGCTGTCCAGGCCACTGACTTTGTTCTCATCCAAGACTAGTGCTGTCATTCATGTTACAGTGTGAGACTGAAGCTCGGAGACATAAAAAGACCTACAAAATCAACCAGTTCCTCTCCTCACAAATGACAGATTATTTCTTTAACTGATCTTGTATCCAGTCCAGTGTTAAAACGTCCGAAAGACTTGGGCTTCCACTTTGTATCAATGAATTCTCAACACCTCACGCTCTTCCACCACACCAAAACTATCCTCAGATCTCACCAGGTCATGGCACAATGTTCCCTCTGAACAGTTGTCCACCCACACATAAGCAAGAGCCAGTTCCCTAAACTGAGGCTCAAGAAGAAATGTTCTGCTAGTGCACTTCATCAAGTTTCTTAGGAAAGTCTGTAAAGGACTACTGAACCAGTATGCTTAAAATACAAGCAGACTCAAATCTTTCTAATCAAACTCAGATGAAATCTGTCCAGAGTCCTGTAGTTCTAGGTCAGGTTTCTTGACCTCCATGTGTTCTTTTCTCCAGGCTTTTGTTTAGTTCACCACATCATAACTTGTCTTAAATTTTTGTGTCTGCTGCTGCTGAACTTAGGTCTTAAGGATTACAGCCTCTTAATTACAGCCTGCTTTTGCCTGGCTATGGTCCAATGATTGAATCAAGCAGCCAGGTAAGAAGCCTGGGCAAGGCTAAATTGAAGGACAGACACTTTAGGTCCATGCACATGCCACTGCTATCCAAAGTCGCTTGTTTTCTACAGAGTCTCAGCTTTCATTTACAAAAAAAGCAAGCCCAAGAAGCCAAGCTTCTTAGAAATGAACATGTCAAATTGCTTTACTGGCTTCATCCAGCCTATGGCTAAGGAATAAGAGTATGTGTTGGGTTTGCGTGGCAAGGTTTTGGTAGTGGGGGGGCTACAGGGGTGGCTTCTGTGAGAAGCTGCTAGAAGCTTCCCCTGTGTCTGACAGAGCCAATGCCAGCCGGCTCCAAGACAGACCCACCGCTGGCCAAGGCCAAGCCAATCAGCGCCTCTGTGATAACATATTTAAGAAGGAAAAAAAAACACTTAGAGAGAGATAGCTTTTGCAGCCAGAGAGAGGAGTGAGAAGATGTAAGAAACTCTGCAGACACCAAGGTCAGTGAGGAAGGAGGGGGAGGAGGTGCTCCAGGCGCCGGAGCAGAGATCCCCCTGCAGCCCGTGGTGAAGACCATGGTGAAGCAGGCTGTCCCCCTGCAGCCCATGGAGGAAGGATGAGGGGGTGTAGAGATTCCACCTGCAGCCCGTGGAGGACCCCACGCCGGAGCAGGTGGAGGCACCTGAAGGAGGCTGTGGCCCGTGGGAAGCCCACGCTGGAGCAAGTTCCTGGCCGGACCGGTGGACCCGTGAAGAGGGGAGCCCATGCCAGGGCAGGTTTGCTGGCAGGACTTGTGACCCTGTGGGGGACCCCACGCTGGAGCAGTTTGCTCCTGAAGGTCTGCACCCCGTGAGAGGGACTCCATGCCGGAGCAGGGGAACGATGAGAGGAGTCCTCCCCCTGAGGATGAAGAAGCGGCAGAAACACCGTGAGATGAACTGACCGTAACCCCCATTCCCCGTCCCCCTGTGCCGCTGAGGGGGGGGAAGGTTTGAAGCCGGGAGTGAGGTTGAGCCCGGGAAGATGGGAGGGGTGGGGGGAAGTGTTTTAAGAGTTGATTTCATTTCTCATTCCTCTACTCTGTTTTGCCTAGTAATAAATCAGATGAATTCCCTCTCTAAGTTTGGTCTGTTTTGCTCGTGACAACAATTAGTGAGTGATCTCTCCCTGTCCTTATCTCGACCTACAAGCATTTCGTTATGCCTTTTCTCCCCTGTTTAGTGAATGAAGGGAGTGAGAGAGCGGCTCTGGTGGGCACCTGGCCTCCAGCCAGGGTCAACCCACCACAGAGTAGTATGGGCTGCCAGTGCTCAGATGAAAGCTGACCTCTGCCTTTCCAACAAGGAGCAGACCCCAAACTGGGAAGGCAGAGGTCACTGGTGCAGCAGGACTAAAGGAGCAACCTAACCACATGCAATCCTATGTAGTAGAGGGAACAGAGAATTCAAAGAGACAGAAGATTCGTGTTTGAAAAGTATACAGACACATAGATACAAGCACATGCTGCCATCACCTACAGAACAGGGAACATTGGCAGCATGTTTTTGGGGGTCATTGCTTGCAGCTATGTGTGCAGAACCCTCTAATGCATTTAAAAGCAGGGCCAGTGAAGTGCTTTACAGCCCATGACTTGTGACTTCCCTGAAGGCAGAGGATGTGAGAGTCAAGCATGCCTTTAGCTTCGCCAGCATCTAAAGCATAGAAAATCTCCTTTCCCCTACTTCTTATTAGTCAGGAAAGTAATCTCTCACCATCACTCAAAACATAGACCAACTGCACAGCTTCAGCACTGCACAGTTCTCACTTATTTTTGTCTTACAACAGAAGACAGCCACAAAAAACACTGGCTTCAAGTAAGATTGAGAAACAGTGGTCAAGCAGGCAGAACTCAAGGGCAGATTGGAGAGCCCAAACAGCCTAGAAGGTAGATTCCTCTCCAGGCACAATAAGTTGTGTTGCCTCTCCATGCCTCAGTTTCCTGTGCAGTAGAAGGGAGAGAGCTGCTCCCTGCCACCAGGCAGCACTGCCTTATGGTCAGGGACAGAGCACGAAACTTAGCACTTATTAGCTAAGAAGGAAAGATTACAGTTTGTATTTCTGCCCTCACCCTTTCAAAATAAACACTCACTTTTCACAATAGTTCATGGTGCAGCTTGCACATATAAACGGCACGGCACCTGAGCCAACCCACAGAGCTTCTTTCTTATTGCATCTGCCCTCAGGAGCTGACTCCCTGTAAAACTCATTAATGAAGTGCTTAAAAGTCATAGAATATGCAGGCAGACAGCTGCTTACCACTGGGGGTCTGTAAATGATGGAGATCGTGGCCTGAAGTGACAGGCGTATAATGCAAGTGAGGTACAGGGAGACTGATACCCCCTCCAGAGTCTCTGCTCTCCTTGTTCCTGGCTGCTCATGGATTCATCAGTGAATATTCTCAAGGAGAAGGCAGCAACCTGTTCAGCTGGCAGTCTCCATTCTCAGGTTTTCTGGAGCAGTGATCAACACAAGGGTGAAATAGCAGTGATGCTAGGCAGATGTAGCGTTTATTTTACAAATCTGGAAACCAATCCAATGTCAGAAGTACATCATCTCCAATCCTTAGTTTACCCTTGCTTTAAGAATGATCCTCGAAACACCTGCCCTCCTCTCCCCAAATCTCTTATACTAAGGGTCATAGGGCAATGGCTACCGTAGCATATCAATACAACAACCACAATCCTTAAAACAAAATGTTCCAATGTAAAAACTGGCATACGCAGACAAGATAGTTTGAACTAGGTCACCGTTAAAGGCAGCACAATACCGTATCTGGGTGACTGACCTTAAAGGATGGCTGATGAAGATGTGGGCCCAAAGTGAGCCCTTGTTCTGAAGGTCCCACCCTATCCAGTGAAGCAGAGACAGTTCTCTGCAGCCCAATATCTCTGTTTGTTTCTTCCAAGATGTGCAAACAACAGCTCTATTCCTTCTATGCTTTCCCCTCTTTTCTCCCCACCATGTCGACAACTCAAAGAGCTCCCTATTGACCTTCTGACTTTCGGAGCCAGCTGCCAAGTGGAAATGCAGAGAGGGAATACAGGAAATCCCAAGTTCTTGTGAACACCAATTCCCTTACCCACCTAGGAATGTTTCCTGCGCATTACTAAGATGAAACTTACTGTGGCAATGGCTCGGCCCACACGAACAACTCCAAAATCATTGGGATCCAGGAACTTGTTGCCATACAGATAGATGCCAGAAGTGGCTGCCGCCAACGTGGCAAGTTTCAAGGCCCTTCGTGCCATGACTGATGAATCCTGCCAAGACACAAAACAGCAACTGTAACACCTGAGAAGGATGTAGTGATCGGATGCCTACAGCCCCAAGGGACCTGACAATCCAAGTTTTAATTGCTCCTTTCCTAATGATGCATTGCTAGCCCTGCCCCCAGCCAAGAACTCAAGCGATCACACAGCAACCCAACACAAGCTCTAACTTCATTGCTATTTCAAACTCAACAGTGTCTACGGGCCACAAACCCAGAAGTAACTCACTGTGCTAGACCTTGGGCACCCACAACAAAACATTTGTTCATGGTCCCCAAGGCTTTTCAAGGAGAAAAACAGGTGGACAGAGACAAGGGAGCACGTGTTCACCAAAAGTCAACTCTAATCACAGCAACAGGCCACCTCTTCACTGCAAATGTTTTGAAGATACCACAGCACAGGCAGATTGCAAGGGGATAATAGAAGATATAAACAAGTAGGGTTTAAAAAGAGCTCTTGCAACACCAAGAGCACCCAAAACTTGTTGGAAACTGTCAGACTAGTTGTGAAAGTGCCTCACTGCTGATGAGCAGTGGGAGAAGCAGCGATGCATCCCTAGAGGCTGCATTACAACTGCACTGGCCGGTGGCAAACAACCACATACACCACAGGGGATGGAGGACCTGATCAGTGACCATGTGAGACTTGTTTTCTCATCATCACTGTCCTGTTCAAGTGCCAGGCAGGGACTGCAGTGGCAGAACGGACATCTGCAAGAATCAACAGCCTAATCCTGGCTCTGTCACAGGCCCAGCACAGGCCTGGGTTGAGACACTTCTCTCCTTGCTCACTTTTTCTCTGGAAGACGGTGGGGAACAAATGCATTTCCCACACTAAGCACTTTGCAGCACTGCGTTCATTGCGTACAGTATATAACCTAATGTAAACATGTCATTCATTACATGTGATATACACATGATTCTTTATGTCACTTTAGAGGATTCAGATCTGAAAAAAAAATTACAAATCAGGTATAATTTTCTTTCCTTTCCCCTTGGCTGGTATTGGATAGGAAATATGATTGAGCATTCTTTCTGCTTACAGCACAAACCAAGAGGAATGGTACACCTACTCTGCAAGTGCTCAAGAGCACCCTTTACAGAGCGTGGGCTTTTACCCCATCAAGATGGAGTCCGCTAACCCTCCTACTCTTAGACTTGATTGAGAAACTTTCCTACTTCTCCCCGTGAACCTTTAGCGGGGTCAGTTTGGCTCGTGCCTTTTGTCTTGGAAGCCCTGTAACCAAAAAACACACACCGTGACATAGGTCAAGCCTTTCAAAAACAATTCACAAGAACACAATCAGCGAAATAGGCTAATGTAACACAAGAGACCTCTGTACATGAACCTTAGCTAAACTTTATTATTTCCTTTTATTTCCTTACAAGCCCTAGGCAACTTTGAGGCAGAAAAGCTGAGATATATTCTGCCAGTGCCAGTGAGAGCTGCCTGCAGCACCCCAGCTCCTTCTCCTGTCAGAAGGGGTAGCTGGCTGATCAGGACTCCTCTGAACTTACGATCAAACCCAGGAGAAGAAAAACCTGGTCCCTTGGCTGCAGCCAAATGAACACATGCTTCCCAAAAAAAAGCTACCTTCCTCTCCCTGCCTCACTGAAATTCTAGAAATTTTGGGGCTTCTTCCAGGAGGACTCTTCTCTTTCGTACAGCAATTTCTTGTATCCTCTGTCACCTTCAAAAAACATTTTCTGCAAAGTGTTTTAATTAAATCATTTCTGCTCTTTGTACGTTTTTGTAAAATTTCATTTATTGAAAAGGTGCAGTGACTTTTTTTAACACAGAAAGTATGCATCTCTCATTATTTTTTCCTTCACTTTCTTTATTACTAAAAGAACATTTGCTTGAAAGCAGGATGCAAGTCCATCTGTTCTTGTATCTTATTCCTACCTGAAGCTATAATCTGCAGTTCGTGACATCACATGTATTGCCATACCCGCCAGCTGTACGTCATGAACAGAAGATGGGTACTTTAGGTAGCAAATAAATAGGCAGAGCAGCTGAGCTCTTCAGGAACAAAGTTCCTGCTTTCATGCTTAATGCGTTGTACCAATAAAAAGGGAAGAATTAAAACCACTCCAATATACGGTACAGAAATGGAATTGCCAGAAATCAATTGGATTTCAAAGTTTTGCATAAGGTGTGGAGAAGCTTTTTCCATGTAAATGAACCATTACAACACCCCTAGGGGCATCTCGAAGGCCCTGTCAGCTGTGAAACACACCTCACCATGTCACTGCCTCTCCTTACTAAGGCCTGCCTTGATGAATCGCCTCCCGCTCCCCTTTCCCCTAAGTGACTTGGCTTCTTTGACTTTCACACGACATCGCACACGTAAGGTGCCCCTTGCCTACAGCCAGGCGCTGTGCCTCTCCTAACCCCACTCGGTGGACCGGGATGGACGGGAGGTCACCGGGTTTCTCCCGGAGCCCAGGAGGTGACTCCCTCGAGGGCCACCGCCGCCACCTGCCCAGGCCTGCGCGGCAGCGCTGCCCGGGAGATCGCGCTCTCCCGAGGCCCAGGGAGGCACGGAGCGCTGACCACCCCGAGGACCGCCGCAAAGCCCCAACAGGGACGATTCGCCCCCCGTGCCCGCGCCCGCCGCCGCAGCAGGGCGGCCCGAGGTGTCCCTGTGAAGGACGCGAGGGGCCGGCTCCGGCTACTTTCGGTTCTCCTTCAGCCGTGCCGTACCGTGCCTCCCGAAGCAGCGCCCGCGGCCCCCGCCACTCCCGCCGTCAGAAACAACCCCGGCCCCGCCGAGCCCTGCGGCAACTGGGCCTCCGCCCCCGGGGCCTGCGCCCGCGGCGGGCAACCGCCGCCTGGGCCCGGACCCCCAGTCCGGCGGCACCAGGCGGGGCGCGGGGGGGCCGAACCGAGCCAGGCGCAGCGCGGGGGGAGGGGATAGGAGGGCAGCGAGAGTCCAGGTCCCTCCCCGCCGGACCCTCCCCAGCCTCCAGCACCGCATCAGCGCCTCCGCCGGCGCATGGAGCCGGCACTTACCGTCTCGCCAGAACCGCGGATCTTCAACTCCCGCGCTCTCAGCCGCCTGCTCCCCCTTCGCCTCGCACATGGTACGGTCCTGCCCCGCGCGGCATGCTGGGACATGTAGTCTCCGGCTGCTGCCGCTCGGAGCGGCCGGGGCGCGGCGGGACTTCGAGGGGCGCCCCTGGGCGAGCCCACGGGGGAGCGGCGGGGGGGGGAGCCGGGCGCGCTGCTCTGACCCCGCTGCAGGGGTGCGCACTGCTCCTCCTCGTAGTTACAGAAAAGGAGGCGGACGGGCAGCACCCTCCATTTCGGTGTACAACAGGGTAACACAATCTCCACCTCATCAGCGGGGCTCACAACCTGGCACAGGTGGCCCAGAAAAGCTGTCTTCTGTGCTTTAAAAAAACCCCTCAGACTTCATGATATTTTCATTGGTTTTCAGTGTTTGCTCACTGAAAGCCCTACAGGAGAGAGAAGATATGTATACATATATGTGTATATACATATATATCAGAAGTCATGAAAGAGGGTAGGCATACCAAACTCAGGTATCACGGCATTCCCTTTCGAGACTTATGAGGCATTGATGCTTCTATTCACTAGAAATCAGAACTGCTCTTTAGTGAAGGGTGTGGGTTTGGCCAGGGCACTATGAACACCTTGTGAGTCTGGCTATTGCAGCACATCAGGATTAGGTGTGAGCACTGTCACCTGCGCAGCCGTAGCACCTGAGCTGGCAACGCCATGTCTGTTCCCAGTGCTAAGGGAGTGCTCCCACCAGAGTGCTTCTGGCAAGAGTGTTTTGAACACTTTTGTCCTGTTCCTGTTGAACACGAAACAGTGTTGTCCATCGTGTGGTCAGATCCTCAAGCAGCGTAAATTGATAGTGTAAACTATGCAGCTATACTTAGCTTTTATAAATCGGTGAAATATATATGTGGCTGCTTAATATCAGCTTGTATTTAAGGGTATAATTCCAAAGGCCAAAGAGATGCGTATCATAAATATCTCAGAAACTGCTGTTCTCTATCCAAGAAAGAGAATGATCCAGTACAACTGTGTTCATCAAGAATAAAAGAGCTGTTGGCAACAAGGAAAATAATTGCAGAATGAAAAAAAAACCTTTCTCTGCAGCTAACCTTTAGCTCCTTACTATAAGGAATTAAAATGGTAATAAATTTTATCATATTCAAGGTTCAATGCAAAACCAATCTCTTCGCCAAAGTCTTCTTGCAATAAAGATTATGCTAAAAGAGAGAAAGAACAAAGCAGAGAATGAAAACATGTTGTTGAATCATCATAAATATTGTAAGACAGTCATATTCCCTGGAGCAAATACCTAGTTTGATAGTTACCCACCTGAAACTTAGCATTTCTGGTTGAACTTTTCTCCTCTTGTGACAAGAAGGAAACTCAATGTTGTTTTCAAGTTAGTATCTTTCTGACAAAGAACTTGCAATTCCGCAACACCACGGAATCCGTAGTGGAAAATTTTAAGTATTTGGGACAGAGTTAAGGCCAGGGCTACCACAATTAACCCGTAATACATTAAAAGGATGCTGGAGACCCAAACCAGAATGAGACCAAAAAGATCTTAATTTTTTGAGACTTAAAGTTTCCAACAGGATTCAGGAAACACTAAAACGAATCCAGGAAAGCATCACCACACTGTGTTTTCATTCATATTTGCAGGGATACAGTTGCACCCAAAAAGGTAGAGACAGGGCAAAAAGTGATCTAGAAACACTCAGATTATGAAGCAAAAGGTCTCAGCTTCTAGAGGAAAGAGTAATAAACCAGGACATTGGGCTCAAGGAAAGATCCTGATGACCAACCCTTCTTCCAGGATGGCCAGGTTTTTCATCCAAGCCCCTGTGGAAAGTGCTGTAAAGGTAACCTGTCCACCTTCGCCCTGGGTGTGGGACAGTGGTATATTAAAGGTTTTCCTAAAAGATTAAAATAATATTGGGACTATTTGCTAGGTACCCCTTTTGTTTCCATCTGGCCTCATTTCAGTTTTGTTTTCCCTACTTGTCCCCTACAGCAGACACTAACATAAATGCCTGCACAAGGTGGGCTTCCTGACAAAGCAGCTACAAGTTATGAAGGGCAGAGTTAAGGGTGATTACCCTGCCAGCACACTGAGGATACAGCGCCCACATGGCCAGTTGCTGCATCAGCCATATGATGGCAAACTGGCTACAATCCCGTAAGTTTCTTTCCCTTTTTGGACAGATGGGAGCTTTTGAACTGATGGGGTGCAGTGAAGCATCCCAGCTTAGTCTTGGACCATTACAAACTGTGTAGGAAAGACTGTTTGTTGGAAGGAAGCTTTACAGTTTAGAGGGTAATGTTAAAAGAGGAAAAAAATAAAAAGTGAGATGTGCACGTGATGTACTACTGAGAAAATGAGAGAGAAATGAGTGCAGGCTGAACCACTCTGAATGACAGGATAAAATAAGCTTAGAAATATGGGAAAAAGATCTACTCCTGTATCTACTACAGCCTGTGGAAGTTTTGCTATACATTTTTGTGTTTACAAATTCACAACCTCCATGGCTCAGGCTGATACTGGGCGTAATAGTGGGGTTTCCACTTAAAGCTACTGTGCTACTGCATATGAAAATCCAAAATAGAGACTGTAAACTCAGCACAACCACTGATTCCTGATCACAGCTCGCTGCTTCTACCCGGGATGCTTAAGACTGCGGCCCAGGCTATCAATCCTCTGGTTTAACCGCTAGATCACAGGCATTGGCAAAGCTCCCAGCAAAGGGAGCGGGTCAGTATCTGATTTTTGCTGGCCTCTCGGAAAAAGCTATGGGAGGTTGCTTCAGATTAATTCTGCTCCTTGCAGCTCTCAGTTAAACAGGCTGATGCTGGGTCTGTTACAGAGAGGGGAGGGAAAAAAAAGAGGCTTTTGTAGTATAACAATGCCCTGTGCAATGTGCAGTGGGCAATTATGTAACCAACGCTAAATCTTTCTATAATTAGAACAAGCACCTAGTTAGAGTGATCAGAGCTCTTTTGTGTGAGCCTGAACGGGGGTAGGCAAGAAAGAGCTTGGCTCAAAAGAAAGATGCTGGCTTGATTTCCCTTTCCCTTTCAACTGGTGAATAAATTAAATCTCAGATTACCCCAAATTGCTGTGAAAGACGAAAAGCGTTTCCTTTTCATTCTTGTTGAAGACATTTGCATCCCAGGTGCGAATCTCATGAAATGCAGAAACAAGCCCAAAGACTCAGGCCTATCTGTCCCAAGCACCAGAGCGGGAAGAGCCATCAGACTGCCTGAATAGAGGACAGAAGGTCAATACCAGCTCTTCCTACTGGGAATCAACCTCTCTTTTAGATTCCCTTTGATGAAAACCATGGAAAGCTATCTGGAAAGTCTCACTGATACTAGACATTCCTCGTGTACAGGAGGAGGCCTGGGAAAAGAAATCAAAACAGTCCCAGAAAGCAAGGTGATCCTATGATTTTGTGGACCCACAGAACTAGCTTAACGAGGAGACATGAAAAGGTATGGGGAGAAATTGCTACCACTGCAGTGGGAAGAACAGCTTGACCCAGCAGATCCTTCTTCACTCTTCTGATATGTCCTGCCATTCTGTGGATGGTCAGCAACAGAAATACTGAGGCAGATCCATCTTCTGCAGCTATAAACAAGTTCAGCTCTAAAAGTCACTGCAGCAATGTGAATTTATACAAGTTGAAGATCTGGCTAGTGGGATCTTTGCTGCTAGAGATCTCTATTTATGAAATACTTTCTGATTCTTTTCTGGTTAGTTCAGGTCACCAGAAGAAATATGACAAATACCTCTGTATAAGGCTTGACAGATGTACAAATCAACATGGAACACAAGAAGCAAAACAACCTATCTAATTCCAGAAGATAACTTAGCATACTCCACAGGTCTCCTGCCAGGCCAAACCCACCCACATTCTTGGTTCAAGTTAAAATGGAGATTGGCAGATTTCGTCTATCAGCAACAGAAAGCTCAGAGCTGACTCGGGGAGCCATCCAATTTTAGAATAGGATCTTCATACTGATCATACTGTACAGAGCCAATATGTGGATAAGACAGCTCTCGAAAGGAATGTGCCCGTTGCCCCAGGTAAGCCAGTGCCTTCGAGTCAGTAGTGACCAATGGCTGAATGTGACAACAGAAGGTGATGCGCTGCTTGGAGAGCTGTGCTTTAGGTGAGCTGCAAAATCCACTTCTACTAGTATTTTGTTCCTTCAAGGCCTTTGCTCAACCTTGTTGCCTAATATCAGTTTAGACAACCACACGCCACCTCCATACCTCTCTCTTACAACTTCTGTTGGCAAAAAAATTCCCCTTCGCTTTGTTTGCTGAAGCTGTTGGTGGCTTTCCACTCCTTCTTGCAGGTCGTTGGGAAGTATCAGTGGGCCACCATGTCCTGTATGTTTATTAGCTGGGAGTGGAATGCTTCCAGAACAACATTTGCAAAACACCCTGGAGTCTGGAAGGTGTTACAGAAGTAATGAGATGATTTTTGCCTGAGAAAGCTTACTTTCCTACAAAGTATAACAAATAATAGAAATTAAACCAGCCTCCCTTTCAGTCATTCCAGGTAATACAGACATGGCTTGAAGAATTTAAGGATTTTTACAAAAGCACTAATAGACCTTCTGATCTTTCCCCCCAGCTATAATTACTCCTGAATGCTGCCTGTAACCCCTAAGGGAATGTGAGGTGCAGGGGTTGCTGATGTGGCTGAATCTTTCCATCTAGGTAAATCTCTTCTTTTCCACTGTTTAGCATCTTACCTATGGCATAATTTATCCCTTGAGTTAAGAAGTGTCATTTCATTTGTTTTGATTATTTTTATCCCACAATGTGCAGTGACTGTTAGGCATACAGATATCTGATATTAACAATAGATTATTCCATTACTTTGTATTGTCATCTTCATTTGTTACAAGATATTTCATGAACCATTTAATTCTGCATTTGAAAATGTGAAAAGTGCTGAAGTAGATAAAAAAGGTGGAGAGCATTTAACAGCCTAAATCTACCCCAAAAGACTCCTTGGAATGCATCAGAAATATGTTCTCAAAACCAGTTGTGGTATTTGCAGCAAACTAAAAATGTGCCTGCTGGCAGCCCTGCCAAGGATTAACTCCTCTGCAGAGCCTGAACTCCTTACTCCCCATAGGATCATTTTGGCGTACTTGTGAAAAGCGATGTATGTGGAGACCTGATAGCATGCATTACTGTCCAGAAATGTTAAGCAAAAAAAAATCATGGTAAAAATAAAAAGGAACTCATTCTTCCTTCTTAGAGACAGAGTTATATTTGGGGGAAAATGTGTTTAAGGATCTCAGAACCACTCCTTGCCTAATGTTTCCTCTTATCAAAGCTCTGCCACAGCTGGCATCTTTGAACCATTACCAGGTCTGGTTCAAAAAAAGTCTAGATCTAGGAGATGCATGAAGATGCACAGAGATGATCAATTCACAGAGCCAGAAGAGAATATTAACTCTTCTTGCCTGATGCTGTATATATTGTGGGACATGAAGTTTCACCCGGCTGTTCCTGTACGGGCCCTGGTTGCTCAGGCTTGCAATAAAGCAAGCGTCTCTTCCCAAGGGACTTCAGCTTTGATTATAAGATAACATGGAAAAGTGAGCACTCCCCACAGCTTTCCAAAGGCTGATCACTCTCATTGTTAAATATTTCTGTCTAATTTCTCATTTGAATTTCCTTAATTTCCACTCCCAGTCATTGGTTCTTGGTTTGCCTTCCTCTATGAGATTAAAGACTAATTTCACATCTTGCATTTCTAACTTGTACAGGTACACATATGTGATGATCACATCTCTTCTCAATCTTTTTATAATGAGCAAAACATGCTAAATGTTTTAATTTGCTCACTCAGATAATTTGTCCTTGTAATGTAATTGACAATAAGTACAGATAAATTGAGTTTACCTCATTCTAGTCTGGCAATATAACATTTACCTCTTAAAAGTTCACCACAAAACAAGTTTACTGATTTTATTTCCCCTACACTTCTTTATATTATCTTTGTAGTCTTCAAAGCCTCTTCAATCTCCCAGCTTTGTTTTAAAAACACAGAGTCCCTCTACAGTTCACCATGTCCCTACTTCTGCATCCACGGGCTGCACGAGGCTTTTTGTTTCTTCCCAGAACAAGAAATTCATGCCAAGCTGCTTCTCTCTCATAACCCTCCTGGATCTCCACCCATGTAGCATACATCTTCAGCTGTTGCACAGTGCTAATTCTTTAACTAAAACGTTATGAGAAGCAGAAGACAGAAGTAATGGGAGGTGTACCAGGTCTGGCTCAAGGACAACTATGTGAATAATTTATTTCTTTGGTCTGGTGGCTAACCTAACACAAAACCTAAATTGTTTTCTCACTTCAGGAAGAAAACTGGGGGAAAAGAAACCCCACAAACAAACCAAAACACCATTCTACGTGGGGGGAAATAAAAGATATTAGATCAGAAATTAAACATTTCAGTTTAAAGAATTTTCCCACTTTCAAAAAAGTAAGCACATTCAGCCTATACTCGGCCAACAAACATTGCTTCACATCAAAGTTTGAATGGTCCATTTTGAAAATGTTGAAAAAGATTCAAACTTTCCAAACTTCCCACAGTTTTTGAGTTCAGAATTTCTAAATTTTTTTTTAATCCCAGTAAACCTTTTTGACAAGTTAAATCATGTATGTAAACATTTTCTAGGTTTGATACGTGATAGGTAATGCAGGGCAGGAACAAGAAGTTATTCACAACTGGATTAACAGCACGTACATAAAAGACTGTGATATGTTTACAGAGCCATATGGTTTTGAATAAGCTTGTACAGCCCCTTCATACCATATGGTCCCCTCTATCCAGTCCTAAGAGCCTTACATATTCACAAACTCAAAATTAGCCAACTCAGACATCAAAATTAAACCAAAAAGAAATTAAAAAGAAAGAGGTTCAAGGGGATGAAAATGAAATATTAAATACAACCGGTCTTGCTTATAGCCAGCCAGCTATAAACATCTGCAAGCACGAACAGCTCACTGCAAAGAGAAAGCGACTGCACAGTTCTAAGAACAAGCCGTGAGACTGAGGAAACCAAAGAAGCATCTACCTAGTGTAGAAGCTGAAGCGTATTGCTCACCTACAATTTTACCTTCTAAACAACAATTTTGTATTGTGGCTGTCACGTAAACTGTGTCATGAAATAGCTGTTGTATATTTACCATACAGGATTAAATAATGCATCACAGCAAAGGAAGAAGGAGAAATGTAAAAGCAGGAGGGAGAAAAGATAATTTTTCAGCTGAGGACAACAGCTGGAGACAGAGACCATGGCAACGTCCGACAGTGAGAGGAGGCTCCTGAATCAGGGGGCAATACTGCCAGATGTGACAACAGCAATTCTGTTGCTAAATGACTGACAGAAATGGGTAGGAGAGGTGACAGATGAGTTTTGCTCAGGAAAATTATTGATAAACGATATATTTCAAAGTCTTGTATCTTTAGCTTTGTCTGAAGTACTCATAAGAGGCCAGCTGTCTCGGAGAGAAGGAGAAGTATCTGTCAGTCACAGAGGTGATGACAGAGCTGCTGTCACCACAATGCAAAGCCAAAGTCTGATTCCCACTGGAGGCGACAAGAGTTTTGGCATAGGACTGCAACAGGCCTGTCCTTACCCTCCTCCAAATCTCCTCCATTCTAGAAATTGTAGCAGATTAATTTAGTCTGCAGGACTATGCTGTCCTGCAGATTAGAAGACAGTAAAACAGACAAAATGACTTGAAGACTACAAGACAGACATTTAGTCTGCCTTATAGTTTCCCTGCCTCATACAGTATGATTTTTTATTTCTAATAAAAACTGTCTTGGTTTTTCACACATTCTACCCTTTTCTTCTCTAGCCAACTTCTGTTTCTCTTCTAGATGAACCATGCTTAGCACAACGGGACTCTTCTCCCTTTGACTCACTAGATGCTAACATAATGATAGCAGTTACTGTTTAATAACTAAATTTCTTTTGTTATATATGTTGCCATATACCACCACTTCAAAACCAATAGCAACTTATCCATGTGATGCTCTACCTAGTTCCCACCACAATTCTCTGGGAAGTATTTTTCCCTATTCCACATTTTAACTATTCTCTAGAGTGCATCTCTTGTCTTGATTTAAAAAAAAAAAAAATTCTATGTAACATATGGATGCCCATTAAACACATACAACTCTTGGCATTTAATAGTGAAATTTTTACTTTAAATCAATGTATTTTTACAGCACTTCTAATCTCTCTTCTTCTGTTCTCTCTCCTGATATCTAAGTAGCAGGTATCAGAATAACAAATTTTATTTCAATCCATTTGCTCTGTATTTTCTGCTTTTTACTTGGACACCTTCAGTGGGATGAACCATAACGTTACTGAACTTGTTGGTAACCACCTGAATAGACAGGATATTGTACTGAGCTCCCTCTTTTTACTTTTTCTTCCAACTGTGCCTCATGGATCTGTATTGCTTTTAAGTTTCTAGTGCAGCCTTGTCGGGATTGCGCCATGTCTGTTGGGTCCACCTCCTCTGGCCAAGGTTGCCGAGGCCAGCGATGCTGGGGTGGTATGCAAGCAGAACAGCACTCGCTGCTGGGAGACACCCTGCACGTAGGTTGAGGGGTTCACTAGACAGCAGATCTGGGCCCGGTGTTGCAGGCACCGCACGGCCCGGGGGTGGCTGCCAGGCCGGGGGATGACTGACTGTGGCCTGCTGCAACCCACACCTCGCAGCAGCCTTGAGGCTGGCCCGCACGGACGGAGCTGTCCCCCACAGTCCGGGGCGCCCTGAGTCGGCCTTACAGAGGGCAAATGCCCTAAGGGCCGCTCCGTCCGTTGGACAGACCGTTCAGCCCGCAGGTGCAGCCGTTCCCTCACGGCCGCGGCCCAAGCCCCTCTCCTGGCGGCGGTGGCAGCCCCGTAACGCCCCTCGGCGCCCCTGGGCTGGGGAAACGACGTCTCCTAAGACGCGTTCTGGCCTGTGCGCGTGAGCGCGAGCACGGTAACGGTGACATCACCCAGACTACAATTCCCAGGGAGACACTGAGTTACGTGACGCATGCGCACCTACTGTCACCTCCCTTCCCCCTTCCTTCCCCCGCGGCCTGGCTCCCGAGAAGACGACGGAGGCGGCAAGATGGCGCTTACCAGGTGGGTCTGGCTGGCCCCGGCCGGTCTGGTTTGGGTGGCTGCTCTCCTCGCTCTGTCTGCGGCTTCCGAACCGCTGTGTGAGGCTCCGGCCGACGAGAGAGGCCGCGCTCGGGAAGCGCGCAGCAAGGCCGCGGCCTCTCTTGGGCGGTGGGCCCGCCGGCCGGCCGGTGAGGAGGCCGGGCCGCGGCCGCGGAGAGGGCGGCGAGGGCCGAGTCGGGGCTGGGGGAGCTTTGTCTTGCCCTTGCGGGAGGGGGTGTTTGGCACTGCCTCCGGCTCAGGGCTCTGCCTCCCTCCCGTATTTTCTGCGGGAAGAAAGAGCTGCTCCGCCTCGGCTGGAGGTGATCGGATCCGTGGGGTTTTGTCGGGGTGTCTTTACCGTGAGCGAGGCGAGAGGTCTTTGTTACAAGCTGCTGCATCCCTCGCAGGGCTCAGGAGGGTAGCTTCAGTGGTCTGCCCTGGAACGCCGACTGTCTGGGGGGTGGACGCTTCCTTAAAAAATGCGTAAAAGGGCCCCGTAGTCTAGACAAGCTGAAAAATGGGAGGTCAAGAAATTGTGTTTCGACTAATTGGCTTTGGCCGGGAGGTATCTGGCCTGAAAGGGGGAGCTTGTTGACATCTTCTTGTGGGCGTTTTCCTTGAGAGAAAGGAAGGGGAAGTGGTTGGGACTAAGAGCATATTTTCTTTTTCTGCTCCATGGTGATAGAAAGAATATACAGTGGTGTGACATTCCTGTTGGAGAATGGACATTGTTATGTATTCCCATTCAAACAAGATGTGAACGTGGATGAATTGAGTATCGTATTTTATAGGGATCTTCCAGAATACCAAGAGAGCACATGTTGCTTTTGTGCCTATAGTCTCAGAAGTTATTGCGCTCAGGCTTATGATTACAACACTCAAATTTCATAAATTGTTTCTTAATCTGTATGGAGTGATTGTAAAGAAAGTAATAATTTAGTAGTAGATTCAAGTGTAGTTGAGTGTCACTGAGTGAAATTATCAGAACTAACGTTATGTTTCTTTTTTTGGTGGCTGCCTGTGGATGTGCAGTTTTTTACCAGCTCCAACTCAGCTGTCTCAAGACCAGCTGGAACTAGAAGAAAGAGCAAGAGCTCAAAGATCTAGGCAGACTGCTCTAGTCTCATCACGACGGGAACCTCCCCCATACGGGTACCGGAAAGGATGGATACCACGAGTGCTAGAGGTAGATATTTTAATTCATGCTGTAGTAGTGTGTCTGCTAATGGGGAAGAAAATATAATTTCTGGAGTAGAAATAAACTCTGAGCATCTCGAGTGTAGCACAGAGTTGTGCAAAGCCTTACCACATGTGGAATTTTCATCCAGACTGATGGGTATATTCTTCTGTTGGGGGAAATTGTTCTGTTCAACAGATTACTTAAAACACTTAATGGTAAACAGAATGCTATAAGGATTCTACCCTTTTGGGATTGTTCAGCCAGGAGAAGAGAAGGCTCCAGGGAGATCTTATAGCAGCCCTCCAGTACCTGAAGGGGGCCTACAAGAAAGCTGGAGAGGGACTGTGTACAAGGACATGTAGTGATAGGACAAGGGGTAATGGCTTTAAGCTGAAGGAGGGTAGATTCAGATTAGATATCAGGAAGACATTCTTCACTGTGAGGGTGGTGAGGCACTGGAACAGGTTGCCCAGAGAAGTTGTGGATGCTCCCTCCCTGGAAATGCTCAAGGCCAGGTTGGATGGGGCTTTGGGCAACCTGGTCTAGCAGAGGGTGTTGCTGCCCACAGTAGGGGGGTTGGAACTAGGGGATCTTCAAGACCCCTTCCAACCCAAACCATTCTATGATTCTATGAAATACACGTTCCAGATTATAGCTGGAATAAGTGCACATGTGTGTATCAGAGAACAGATTGGTCATGTGTATTCTGTTCTTAGCATAGCAAAAGGTAGCTGCTAGTGGGGGAGACAATTGTTAGAGTTGGGAGGAAACGTAAAAAATTGTCAGTTATTCATTGTTTAAGTATGTTACTGGCAAAAGGGTTTTGACAATCTTGTGTGTATTTAGCTGTAATTCTTGCCAGTTTAATGTAATTTCAACTGGAAATCTTGAAAGGCAGAAGGGAAAATACAGATGTATAGCTCTGATTAAAAAACTGTTTTAGTACAGTTTCTCACTGTGAACCACAAAAACTTGCAGATTTTGAAAAGGTACTTGGCATAACATCTGAGACCTGCTCTGATGAGTCAGAAGCCAATACTCTTGTGATGAGGCACGCTGCTGTGGTTTTGATACAGTACTTCATGTGTGATCCTGCATTGTCCCCAAATGCTGTCCTCATGAGCTAGTAACAGTCTCACTCTCATTTATGTTTGAGTCCCATTTTTGTAAAGATGGATCCAACACTGTACCATGGTGATCCATTAGTGCTAGATAAGGTGACTTCAAATAGTAGTTCCAGTGGTTCTCTAAAATAAAACATTTTTATGTAGGTTCAGCATTTAATAAAGCATGTTAAAAATTATACCTTCATTATACACAGTGTAGGGTTCCCTCCCTACACTGTTGGTTACTAAAGTTAGTATTTTAGTGCTTGTTCTTCCTAAATGTTAGCAAAAGACCTGAAGTCATGTGATGAAGGTTCATCACTGGGCCACAAAGTGATGCACATCTCAAAAAACAAAAACAAACAAAAAAACCCAAAACAAAACCCCCCCACCAAACTGTTAAGGACTCCTTTCTGCCTCATAAACAAATGCATATTTTTCAAGAGTGTTAAGTGTTTCCAAAGCATAACCTTTGTCCAGTGGTCCTGGAATGCCATCATTAGAAAAAACAAAAAATCTGTTCTTAATAATAGGTCAAGAACAATGCAAAAAAAATTTGAGGAATGACTGGCTTTTGTTCTTGCTAATGCTTTAACATTGATTCTGTAATTAATTGTCAAATGTGGGAAATCCAATGGAAGACTCTAAAATAACTGAAGCTGTATTTCAGTGAGCACTTTAAGATGGCATAAGCATATTCTTTGGAAGGAAGCGTTCTGCTCATTTATTCCAGCCTCAGTCCACGCTCTCTGTTGTAGTGGTGTTACCTATTTGGTCATGTGGTGAACATGGAGGGAGATCAATCTACCGAAGACACCTATTCTTCTTTTTTGATTTGGTTCTTTATTGGACTCCACATAAGCAGTGCCATTGCAACAGAGGGAGGGGGAGATGCTCATGCTGCTTTTAAAGCAAATGCTTCCTCTGAAAAATTGCATTTGAAACTGTAGCCTGAAGTTGTTTTATGAATAGTACAATTCTGTGTGCATCCTTGGTGTTACTGAGTCAGGATGATCTGATTTAAGAGGTCTTTTGCTTATCTGTTCACTAAATGCTTTTACAGCAACATGTTGAACAAGAGAGGAAGTAAATTTTAAGAATATTGCACTGTTGGGTGCTGTCCCAGTTTTCAATGTATTCACACATCAAAGTAAGGAAATGGGATAGCTTGACATTTGTACCATTGTAAAGCTATGATCTACAGGCTTTGAAAGGAGTGGAAAGGTTTTTTTAACTACTTCATTATGGTGTGAAAAGCAACAAATAACTAGTAGAAATTTTCATCAAAAAATTGCTGCTCTTGTAATTTTAGCATCTCCATAGTTGCTTTATTGCAGAAGGTAAATTTTGAAATTCTAATTAATAACTCATGTATGAATTAAATACTTTGTCATGTATTGTCCGTAGCATAGTAGTCGCTGCACATTCTGGTCAGTGATATGGGCTCTTGCTCTGTACGGGGAATAACTACTGCAAGATGTTAAAAGACACTTCAGTGTCTTTTAATAACTGTAAGTTCTATCGTCCATTGCTCTCTTACCAGCTAAAATAGTAAAGTTACTAGAGCTTTCTGGCAACGTTTCATTTTGTTAAACTCAATCACCTCTTTCATTCCATTTCCCACCCATGCAAAAGTTATACCATGATTTTGTCTTTCAGTCATTCACTACTTTTTCTTTTGTGTAGGATTTTGGAGATGGGGGTGCTTTTCCAGAAATTCACGTGGCCCAATATCCATTGGATATGGGCCGAAAGAAGAAAATGTCCAATGCTTTGGCTGTTCAGGTGGATGCAGAAGGAAAAATAAAATACGATGCGATTGCTCGACAAGGACAATCAAAGGACAAGGTAATATTTCTTCAAATATGTAAACTGGCATGTATATCTGAAAAAGTTGTATGTACTCATTGCATATACTTAAACTCATTGGTCTGGCATTAATCAAATGGATTGCGTCCTGTTTTCTTAAAGTTTAAGAACTGAAATAACGTCAGACAGACACAAGCATTTTGACTGGGATCACTGTGTGATCTTCTCTGCTTTGTAATTAAAAGGCAAGGCAAAAAATGGTGAGTCTCTACGCAAAACTTACTTGTTAGCTTAGCAGCTTTTGTTAGAGAGCTTTCCAGTGAAGGCAAGAAACTGAAAACAAGCCTGGTCAGAGGCAGCCTCATCTCTGTGTAGAGAGAGGGAGCAAAAAAAGACAGAAAACATAGTTCAGCTTTCAGAATACTACACTTTGTGTTTTACTAATGTAACATTTGAAACTTCTGGCTGTTTTCAATATTGTTAGGCACTTTTTTTTTTTTTAATTGCAACAGAAAGTTTTGCTGGTGGTTATACTCCAAAATTTTTGTATTAAGTTCAGTGATGGCAAGGTTCTCATCAAGTTTAATGGGAACCAACTTCAGTTTCCTGTATACAGTAGCCTTTCCAAAACCAGAGATGACACTTTGTATTGAAGTCCTAATTAGTTTTGAGAGACCACTTAAGTCTTCTAAGTCCACTTGCAGGAGTACCTATGTCTGCCTTTTCAAATGTAACAAAGTGGACTACATTAAAACTTTAATTCTCTTAAGCAGGTATTGGGGGCTGGAAAACTGCTGAGGTGTGACCAGATGTTCGGCTGTTTGTTACAACAAGCATCTCCTGTAAAGAATAGGGTAACCCCAAGAAAAGCTAAAAAGAGGGTTAACTACAGAGGGTGTTCTAGTTAATATATATGAATAATTGTTTTCAAAATAATCTGACTTATTCTGCTTTAGTTTAGGATTCCTTGAAAAGCTTATGAGTATGTAATATGCCTGATGTCTTACTGCAAATTAGGAAGGGGGAAAAAACCTATCTCAGCAGAAAAACAAAAGGTGAACTTCATCTCTCAGACAAAAAATAGGGTGAGCATTCTAAGAATATCAGGGGAAATTTTCCGAACAGATGAATTTTTTGTTGTTTTAAATTGATCCTACAGTTGCCAAAATTGCAGAAAGTTAATGCCAATAGGATTTTATATTTGACTATATTAAGCTGAGTGTCAAAAAAGTGTCACATCTTGTATATCTTCATCCTGTGCATCTTAAGTTACTGCGGTACCTTTGAAAAAAATTAGTTCAAATCAGTTGCACTCCATGCTGTCATGTGGTAGAAAGTAGTCAGACTAAACAGAAAAAAACAGCAGTGGCAATTTTTATTGAGGGGAATTTCATTGGCATTCAGTCAGACTTTAGGTAGTGTCTTGAATTTTTTGTCAAGAGGAAAATATTAATTACATGTATAGAATTCTGTGATATTAAATATTTGATAATCGGTACTAAATAGAAATTTGACTTATCCCAAAGCTTAAAAAATAATTTGGAGCAGAAAAGTACATAAATAATAATCGTACTGATTTTGAGGAAGCTGCAAAGCAAATAAGCAAAAAAAAAAAGTTTAATTAAACCCTAGTTTTTACAACTGTTCAAGTAAATCTTTACCTACCTGTAGGATCAGATTTAACTTTCATATAATAGAGCTGTTCAGATTGGGATCTAAGTATATTTGAAAAAGAAGTAGAAAAGCAGAAATGACTTATCTTTCACTGTGCCTTATTTGGTTCAGAGTTAGGAAAATACTTAGAACAGGTAAGTTTAACTTTAAGCTGTTAACATTTGTCATATTTGATTCATGAAGATCTTTACCAGCAATCATTAACTTTCCATATGGCATCTCTAAAGAAGCAATAATATTCTTGTTTTGTGGCAGTAGTTACCAGGATGGAGGAGATGAGTGGCTTTTCCAAAACTGGACTCTCTCACTTGGGCTCTGTAGAACTGAAATTAGGGTTTCTTAACCCTAAGATCTGCTTTCTGGATCAGCTTGATTCTGATTGCATCCAGCTGGATGTAAATGCAGAGACTAAAGCCTAAGTATGGCTATTCAAGGGGGAGTAAAACTGGGGGAAAATTAGACATTTGAAACAATTTCACTGAAAGTAGCAGAACTACTATTGCTTCATTTGTTTTGCAGGAGAGAGAAAGTCTTGCTAGAGGTGTCATAGGGAGCAGTTCTTTAGTGATCTGTGTTGAGTTGAATAATATGGAATATTTTCTCTAAGAACATACAGAAGTTTCATTATCCTGAGACCTGCAGTCATAATTCAAATATTTCTTCAGTCTTAATACTTAGAGCTAAGAGAAACAGATACTTAGTAGCCTGCCAGAAATGAGATGGAGTTTCTGATCCTTTTTATGAACTACTTGTTTGGCGTGAGTTAAGAAGGAAATTCTACTTTTGCTACAGCTAATGGATTTTTTGAAGTTGAATTTAACATTCTGCCTTCTTGTAGAGGCAGCAGTTCCATCACCCAGACCCTATATCTAAATGGCTTGTCAGCAGTTTCTACTGTTGCAGTGGTTCATCTCTCTTGCATCTGTTCCCTTACATATTTAAAAAATAGTTGCTTCAGAGAATTTTCCTTGAAAAATGCTGACATAAATGAGATAGTCTGACAAGCCTCCTGTTTGGGGCTGGCAGAAAGTCTGCTAAACGTGAAATGCTGGATAATGTTGGCAAACCTGGATGCATGACCTTATGGATCCAAGGATGGATTTCCATCTGGCTGTCTAGATGAAGGATTTCCAGCATTTGCCATGTGGTTAGCTCTTGTGCTGCTATAGATTCTTCCAATACTTTCTCTACTCACATGACTAAAAGCCAGGCTAAAATAATGCATCAATAACTTATATATTTTGGTGAGACTGGTGCTCTGTCCACTTATTAGGAAAATAAGGACATAAAATTGCTTCCTGTGTTTTTATTAAGACAGAAGAAAGTGAAACCAAGGGAGGGAATTATTAGGTCCATTACTTTTTTCTGGCAAGGGTGATTTTTCTGTGCAGGAGTTGGAGGAGTTCTTAGTGGCCCAAGGTTGCAGCTTAGATGTTAAAGGAGGAAAAAAAGAGCCAGAAATCCTACCTACATTTTTTTCTCAAGACTGTGAATTCAATTGAAATATTCACAGAGAGTTGTTGAAGGAACTCCTGTCACAGTGATGGAACAGGACAAGAGAACATCTACATAACTAAAATAATCAAAAGTATTCATTACTTGTATTTACCTTTGTGGTAGACCTTGGTTTGAGAGCTTATCGCCAATTTTTTTTCGCTGATGTGCATGCCAGGCTTCCAACCAGGTAATTGTAATGACTTCTAAAATGTTATGTGCTTCATATGGAGAAACCATTCTTTGACAAGGAAGAAATTCATTCTGCAATGCTTGATGGTAACTTCTCATTTTACACGTAGGATTGATGAGCACTGTACAGGGCTGCTCTGGATATATAGAACAAAATATGTTGAAGGGAGGGATTTGTGTGTTACAAATTAAGAAATTTCTGTCAAGGCAATTGCGTCTATCGGGTGTTTTGAATCTGAATGTGGTCGATGTCTAAATCCTACCATGAGCTACAGTATCTTATACAACTAGTTAGGTAAGATTGTTCTCTCTCTGATGGCAGTGGCATGCAGATTTGTAATTGCTGCCTGTTAAGGCTCCCCCAGCCAGAGAAGGAATAATCTAGCTATACCAAAAATTGAGCATTTTGTTTCTGCCTAGAGGGAAATTCTGCTTTTCAGTAGCAATCAAAATGAAATATCTGAAACACCAGCTGATAGTTCCTTTTAAAGTTTGTAGATGAAAAATGGTAGTGAATGGGCATACTACAATATCAAACAGTCCCAGTCTCCTCTTTATCTGAGATTAATAAAATGTCTCAACATTACTGTAAAACAACACAGTGCAACATCTTTATCTGCCTCTCTATATCACCTCCAAAAAGGACTCCAGTTGGAATGCGCAAGTGTGTGAAGTTTTTGATGGAGATAAAAATTTTGGTATTTTCAGGCTAGTTTAATCCATATTATGGATTTCTTCCACATTAATGCAGCTTGCCACTTGCATGTAATATTTTAGGATTTAACTAGTTCATGTAGCTCATTTGTACTTCAGTGTACTGTAGTTTTTAGAGCACCTCTTAGACTTTATTTTCTTCTTTGTCTTCTGGGATACTCTGAGCTCTTTTAGCGTACTTTGTTCTTCATGCAGCAAGACACTTGGACTTAGAGTTAATTACCTTAGAGGAACACTGCTCTTCAGATGTCCTTCATTCAGTATCTGAGAAGCTAGGATAGTATTGATAATAATTCAAAGGATTAAAATTTTAGGAGTGAAGGATGAGAAGCAGTAAATGGCTCTTGTGTGACAAATTAATGCTGAGGCTAAAGGTCACTTTGATAGTTGGACATGCACTTTATAATGAACTTGAAATAATGAACTCGTAATGACTTTTAACCTTTTGAACTAAGACTTTCTGATGTTATTTTGTTGGACAAATGTGAAACATTAATGCAATACAATGTTGTTTTTTTCCTCTAATGGTGTACTTTCCCTATATTTAAAAAAGGAGCTTAAAGCTAGTGACAGCTAGCTGCATGTTGTATGAAGACTGAAGTACCCATATTAGGGAAAGTGTAAACAACAGATTTCTCAAGCATTTATTTTTTCAAGAACGTAGCAAACATAATGACATGAAAAAAAAAAAGGTGCTAAAAAAGGCTGGTATCAAATTCTTAAGCAATCCTTGAAAAGAGAAGTACAAATGTGGATTTTTCTGTCTGTTTCGGGGAGCCTGAAAAAGGGAAAGAGTAGGAAAGGGAAGCAGGAAACGTGTCTAAACCCAGCTCTGAGAGTGATTTACATAATTATATTTAATGAAATAGCTTCTTCAGTTATTCCAGCTGTAAAATAGGCTCTAGAGTATATTCTCGTTCAATGGGAGTCATTGAAGAATATATAATTGTAATGCATTTAGAGTTGTATACCAGTTTTAATTAGTACCTAAAGGAAACGTTTTGGGCCTAGGTTGTACTTTGAAATACGTACATTTATTCCTATATGCCAGCAGTAATAAATTCTAATGTTTTTCAGGTTATTTACAGCAAGTACACAGATCTTGTGCCAAAAGAGGTCATGAATGTGGATGATCCTGAACTGCAAAGACCAGATGAGGAGGCAATTAGAGAGGTATTATATGCACTGATGTGCCTAGTTATCAGAGGTATATTGTATGTCTTGCATGTGTGATGAGATGCATTCTGTGGTACTTTTGTCTTCAGATAACAGAGAAAACAAGAGCAGCCTTGGAGAAATCAGTCTCCCAAAAAGTTGCAGCAGCCATGCCAGTTCGAGCAGCTGACAAACTAGCTCCTGCACAGTACATTCGGTATGTAGTGCTGGTGTGTGTATGTAAGATGTTGTTATATATAAAATTGATTAAAATTAGGATATTCCTTGAATTTCTGAAACAGAAATTCCTCTTGAATTCCGTTCTTCTGGAAGTAATATGAAACTAGCTTATATATTTTGAATGAACCCACTAATGATAACCTAGTTTGAAGTGTGTTGAAATATGTCTTAACATGTCATGAGTTGTGGCACGTTGTGGAGGGGTTATTGTTTTAGCAAAAAAATGTGGATTTGTCAGGGAACACCATGAATGATGCTGCCCTGGAAACAGAGTCTTTTCTGGGAGTTTCAACTCTAGGAATGTAACAAGGTTCTTCCCTTACATAAAATGAGCAACTGGAAATAATTGAAATTACTAGGAGATTGATACTCATTTATGGTGATTTTCTGCTGCAAACACAGAAAAAAGTCATGGCAGGGTTAGACTTGGCCTAAGGTGAATTCTGAAAAAAAGTATCTGAAGAGGTTCTTAATAACCAGTAAGCAGTCACCAGGGATTCACAGACGTAGGTAAAGAGTATTGTGATGTGCTCTTGTGCATTCTATTAGTTTGTTTCTTCTACTTTGGAATCTAGGTTGAAACAGGAGAATATAGCCCTAGGAAGATACATTCTATCTGGTGTAGTTGATTCTCTGCCTTCACTATCCTTTCTGTAGTTACCTGCTCCTGGTGTTCACAGTGGATAAAAATGAAAATGCAGCTAGAACAGTGAACTGAGTGAAAATGGAAGTGGGAAAGGAATATCTAGCTCTGTGCAGAGAACTGAGCCCTTTGTTTTATTCAGGTACACACCATCCCAGCAAGGTGTTGCATTCAACTCTGGAGCAAAACAGAGAGTTATTCGGATGGTGGAAATGCAGAAGGACCCTATGGAGCCTCCAAGATTCAAGTAATTATTCAAAACTTCTTCATGGCAAACAGAAGATTCTGCAGTGTATTTCCATATACAACATGCTGATTGTATTTATTTTCTTAATTGTTCAGAATTAACAAGAAGATTCCGCGTGGACCACCTTCTCCTCCAGCACCTGTAATGCACTCTCCTAGTAGAAAGGTATGAAATGCCATAGCTGTTCTCAGTTTTGAATTCTGGATGGGTTCACAAATTCTACTTTGATCTAATTAATTTCTATGCACCTTCTCTTTATTGTTCTTTTGATGTGATGTTAAGTGACGAACTTGGTACCTGGTACAGTCTTTCTTGGTTTTTGGGGGCAGTTCTGAAAGTAGCTCTCTTTCTATGTACCTTGTCAGAGGTTGAAAAGATTTCTTATGTATTTTATGCAGGGTTGCATTGCTGGAGTTGTCCGTGGCGTGGATGAGTTGACTGAGGCTTTAGCCTTGGTGCGCTGTTGCCGCTTTTAGACACCACTATTAAGCTAATCCTTAATAACGCTAATTTGTGTTGCGTTACTAACAATTAGCTTCCTTTTGAGAGATGAGGGTGGTGGTGGTGGTGGTTGTTCATAAGTTTTCTACAACTTGAACTGCCATTAAATGTGCAAATGTTAACAAGCTGGCTGTGAGTTCTGGTCTGTGTGATGAAAGTTTAAGCGGATGGCTCAAAAGCTGTCATGACTTTATTCAGTATTGGCAAAGGTACAGTACACAAATGAATATCTAATTGCTGCTAAGAAGGGTAGAGGTTTTTTGTAGCAGTGCCATGAACTTTGTACTCTAATTTATTGCAATAGTTTCGTAGCTGTCTTTGAGAAAGAAAGATGACTTTGCTTCCTCTCTTAAATCAGATGACTGTGAAAGAGCAGCAAGAATGGAAAATTCCTCCGTGCATTTCAAACTGGAAAAATGCAAAGGTAATTAAGTTGTCATAAATTCACCTTTCTAGTGTTCCACCCTGCTGGGAGTCTTCTATGAATCATTTAAGCTTGAATAATACTGGTTTTAAACATCTAGAGTTAGGTAAACTGTCTGCTTCCAGCATGAAGAACACACATTTGTACAGCTCATTTTTTTTCTCTTTGACAGGAGTATAGAACTGAGAGAGAATATATTATTTCATGGCAGAGATTATGCATTTTGAGACGAAAAAATGGCATTAGTTAAAATCCCCTTAATAGTACAGTATGTGGAGTCTGAAACCTAAGTCTCTGGAGCCCACAGTGTAAAGCCATCTAAACTGAAAAAGGGAAGGGTAACTCGTAGAGAACCAAGCATATTTCTTTTTAATACTGCAGTCCGGATTTCTGGCCAGTTCTCCACATTGCCTTCTTTCACTAATTAATTTTCATCAGTGGTTAGCTTAGCAATTTTTATTTCTTGTTTGAATAGGTATGTCCTGTCCCTCTGATTTTTATCAGTCAATAAGTTGATGTTCAGAGAGAAGGGAGAACTTATAATTTGCTGCAGTAACTGGTTTAATCATTCTCAAACTTACCAAGCTGTTGTTGTGAGGCAGCCTCTTCAAATGGAGGAAGGAAAAGCTGCATGTTTGGATGTTGGTTTTTTTTCCTACCCCAACACAGCTGTATAACTGGGACTGATACTAATCAGTAGATTGAATTTTAGGTTACAGATGCTAAAACCAAAGAAAAATTTTGTAAAGCTCTCTAAAAGATCGTAAAATAACATCTATAAATACTTTTAGGTTTCAGCTTTTGAAGGCAAAATTGACATTTAGTGTCTCCTGCTTTTGCTGGCAACCTTCCCCCTTTCTCATTTTGAATTGTCTAACCTCTTAACAGGTATAAAAGCAGTTGAGGGAAAACAGTTTTTTAGCACAAATGGTAAAACAGCTTAGAGACTGGAAAGCTATTACCTATAGTTCTTAACACAAAGCAAAGAGTGGACTCTATCGATCAAAAACTGTCATTCGTAGTAAGATGTAACTTGAAGGGAAATTGTGATTCAGATTTTGGGGGAGTGTGGAATTGACCTGAAGCTTAGTATTACCTGGTCTGAATTTGAAGTACGTATAAAGGAGGTTTGTTGAGGCATATTAATGATCGGCTGTGAGTTTTGTGTATGTTTTTGTTTTCTTACACAATAAATGTCATAATGTTTGTCATTCCAAATAATGTTAGTTTGTGTGATTTAACTGCCTCTCTGTTTCCACTATAGGGTTACACCATTCCTTTAGACAAGCGTCTGGCTGCGGATGGCAGAGGATTGCAGACTGTTCATATTAATGAAAACTTTGCCAAGCTTGCTGAGGCGCTCTATATAGCTGACAGAAAGGTCAGGTGGCTACTTCAATGGTTTTGTTCCGTGTGGTTTTACCTTCTTTGTATGTTTATTTCCTTGGGAAAACCAATTGTGGATAGGCTATAGCTTTTGATTTGTCACGCTTCTTGGCTAACATAAGTTCTTATCCCCAGTATCTTTGAATCAGTGGCTCAGTGTGGGTTAAATAAGTGGAGGTCATGGGTCTTGTTTCTCAGTTCTAACTGCTGTGGCTGTCTGGTTTTGAGCTTCATCTTCATGGCTTGATTCCTGCCCTGTGTACTGGGTAACTGCATGACAGATCTGCTTGCATCCCAGGTGATAGCTTTCTGTCATTTTAACTATGTCTTAATGTGTGCAGGCTCGTGAGGCAGTAGAGATGCGTGCCCAGGTGGAGAGGAAGATGGCTCAGAAAGAAAAGGAGAAACATGAGGAAAAGCTCCGAGAAATGGCTCAGAAAGCCAGGGAGAGAAGAGCAGGGATCAAAACCCATGTTGAAAAAGGTACATTTCTTTGTTATTAAGATGCTGTGGGTTTTTTTAGCACCCTCTGAAGTGTGGGTTTGGAGGACTTACAATACTTAAACATCAACTGTAATTTCTAAGCATGACACCTGTTGTTCATGTCTTTACTTGGTCATCCAGTGAATTTGTTTAATTCACTGGCTGTTTTGATAGGATCTGGATTTGAACCTCACAGCAGTATGTCAGTGTATACAGGTTTAGGACGTTGTTGAGAATTTCAGAGTTGTTAATGGATCAGTGCAAGTAATGGCTTTCATGGACTGCTGTAAACTAATTAGGTTTTTTAGAAAAGGCTTGTGTTGCAAATGAAGAGCAACTTTGAAAACTTAAAGATGGTTTAATTCTTGTAAACAAAGATGGTAAATGCAGTATTCTGTCTCTTGCATTGTTATAACTGATCTTGGAGAACTGTAGTGCTGTTGGCTGCTAGGCCCAAAAACTGCTAACCTAACTAAATCATAACCATTGTGGTAAGTCTTGTGTTTTGATTGAAATCACACTTCAGAGATCAAGATGCTGAACTTACAGAGCAGTTATGATCTCTCTAAAAGGTGGAGGATATGGTCATATAATGCCAAATCCTGCAGCTGGGATGGATTAACCTCTTCCCAACAAGCTGGGGACTGCCTGGCTGGAGAGCCACTCTGTTGAAAAGGACCTGAGAGTCCTAGTGGGCAATACGCTAAACATAAGCCAGCAGTAATGCTAAGGGCGTACTAAGCTGCATCTGCAGGAGTATAACCAGTAGGTCAAGGGAAGTCATAATTTCCTTTTACTGGTGACCTGTTACACTGCATCTGGAATACTATGTGCAGTTATGGGCCTCCAGGTACAAGACAAACATTGATAAACTGGAGCGAGTTCAGTGGAGGGCCATCAAAACGGTCAGGAGGCTAGAGTATCTGCCTGGTCAGGAGATGCTGACAGAATGAAGCTTGTTCTGCCAGGAGAAGACATGGCTTTGGGGGGGACCTAGTGGGAGCTTTCTCATATCTACAAGGAGATTCTCAGAGCTCTTCATTAAGCTGCACAGTGGAAGAATGAGACAGTGGTCAAAAGTTGAAGCAGGAGGTTGCAGCTACATGTGAGGAGAAGAAATTTCACCATGAGGACAAGCAGCGGTGGAACAGGTTGCTCAAGGAGGCTGGCAATCTCTGTCCTTGGAGATTTTCCACACCTGAGTGGGCAAAGCCCTGAGCAACCTCATTTGAATTCAGCATTGATCCAGCTTTCAGCAGGAGGTTGAACTAGAGACTCCCTTCCAACCTGAGTGATTCTCTTGATTTTGAGTCACTGAATGTTCTTCAAAGCACTTAAATGCCTGTGGTGTTTGAATGATATTTTTACACTTAAGAGATAAAACTATGATATGATGATATGTAGGGGTGTTAGGGTATTAGTTCCTAGGTGGACAAGTATTCTAAGCTCTCGAAGGCTGAGAAAACCTAGTTGTTGGATATGTCTGCTGTAACTCTCTCCTGTCCAGGACAGTTAATCATTTGTGGCATAAGAAAGCTGTGGTTTTTCATGTGTTCAGTTTGTTTGTAAAGTGTAGTATTTTAAATAGTGCTATGGGTCACTTCTCTTCTGTAAAAGAATACTGAATTGAATCGCTGTGCCAATGTCTGTGGCATAGTTAATTCAAACTTCAAATATTTGTCTATAATGAGCAATATTGCATTTGTTCAGAGGATGGAGAAGCTAGAGAAAGAGATGAAATCAGACATGACCGGCGCAAAGAGAGACAGCATGACAGAAATCTTTCCAGGGCAGCCCCTGACAAAAGGTGAGTCACAAAAGAAAGCTGCTTTATTCCTGTACTGGCACTGGCTTCCCCACTAGGGAAACTATTACACTGGGCTTCCTTTTGCTTGATGTAAGTGCCTGAATTTCACCTTGTCGAGACATTCATTGTATGAAATGGTATTACTGTGTTAGGACACTGCAGTACTCTCTCTTCTAAATTTAGAATTTTCCAGATGAATGGAGGAGGGGGGGGTGTTAGTTTTGGGTGGGCTTTTCTGTAGCAGAACTTCAGTATATTCAGATTTAATTAACATGTTGACAGCAAAGGTTGAAACCTGGATCCTATAACTTCAGTGAGACCAGAGTACCATTAGTGGCTTTGTTTCTTGAAGCTGTTCATTTGAAGGCAGCCTACACTCAGAAATCTAAGCTTAAGTATCTTGTTTGCCCAAGCCAGAGAGATTTCTGAGCACAAATGGGTTTTGGAGGCTTCAAAACTCTTACTATCTTAAAATGAGATTGCTCGGACTTCCCAGAGTATAATTACACTGGTTCTTGCAAAAAATAAATATGACATTTTAGACCAAGTCAGCTTGATGTAAATTGCAGATAGTGGAAAGCAAATTTAAATGTCATGCCCAGCTAAACATAACTTTCCCAAATGTTTCCTTTGCCAGGAGACAAATTTGAAATGTTACCTAGTATGGAAGGGCAACAGTCAAAATCTGGCTCCTGAGGCAAATTGTTAGCAACTAATACATTTTCAGGTTGCAGTTGAGCATGTCAACAAATACAGTTTACTGACCTAATAAAACTTAAAATTTTTAATTCAGGTCAAAGCTGCAGAGAAATGAGAATAGAGACATCAGTGAAGTTATTGCCCTGGGGGTACCCAACCCCAGGCCATCCAATGAAATCCAGTACGACCAGAGGCTGTTCAACCAGAGTAAGGTAAAAATACCTTTTCACAGCTATGTAGCTTTCTATGAGAACAAGCTCATCCTTCCTTAGTGGGTATGGCTAGAATACAAAAGGGATCCTCTTGTCATGGATGGTGTGGATGAACTCTGAAGTAGGTCTCTACATAACTGGTTAGGAAACTGTTCATCTCCTTTACCCATAGCTGATGCAACAAAAATGGAATAATCCGAACGTATAACTGGATTAAAGTGTTTTTGTGGTTTTTCTCAGTGAGGAGTGGGGAGAAAGAAGCTTGTTTTGCCTTCAAGCTGCAGTGACCTAATTTTCTTCTTTTGTACAAATGTACTGACTGAATAAGGGAAGCCTGCTCTGAGAGAGAAGCACATAAATACTTTCTGTTCCCATTATTGCTTATGTTAAAGATCCTTCTGAAGATATAGTTAACAGAAACATTTATTTTCCCTGAACTTCATACTGTTCAGAGATGAAAAAGTAGATTAGGCTTCAGAAAGTTCCTGAATAGACCTGCAGTTTGTCAATCATTCTTTTTCACATCTCCAGCGAAAGACTTGCAGGCAGAAGGGAAAGCTGATGAATCAAGTGAAAAAGCAGGCACTTGTACTTTCACATTTTACATAAGCCTCTGTGTGATTTGGATAAGTCAGCTTAAATAATGTTTTCCAGAAATTCTGAATATCATTTCTGTATGGTTGTACTTGGCTATAATAGACAGCTGTACTTGCAGGGCAGACGGAAATGATCCATTATTCTGAAATATGAATGGCCTGTAATCCTTTCTGTTGCTTTCTGGAAGAGTAGAAGTGGCCCTGACAGAGGCTTGTAATGATTGTGTCACGTTTGCTGAACTTAATCCCAGATGCAAAACCACTCCTAATGAAGTGCTTGAACTCATTTGAAATCAGTAGTAACTCACATGATACTATCTTTGTGTATCTGCATGACACCATCAGTGTATCTTGACATTAAAATAAAGTAGCTGGAGACTCATTTGTGTTATACTGCTGTTTGTTCTTCTTAGGGTATGGACAGTGGCTTTGCTGGAGGAGAGGATGAAATTTACAATGTTTATGACCAGCCTTGGAGAAGTGGCAAGGATATGGCCCAAAACATCTACAGGCCAAGTAAAAATGTGGATAAGGACATGTATGGTGATGATCTAGAGGCTCGAATAAAGACCAACAGGTAAGAAAATAAAGTTAAGAAATATTCTTCATTAGTACTCTGAAGTTTCAAATCAACTGAGTGTCATCTCTTTTTTTGCAGGTTTGTTCCTGACAAAGAGTTTTCTAACTCAGATCGTAATACCAGAGGGAGGGGCAGAGATGGACCGGTTCAATTTGAGGAGGATCCATTTGGTTTGGACAAGTTTCTGGAAGAAGCCAAGCAACATGGTGGATCTAAACGGCCATCGGATAGCAGCCGCCCAAAAGAACACGAGCATGAGAGCAAAAAGAGGAGGAAGGACTGAATGCCTCTGGTCCTTGAGAGGTAGAGAAATGGACTACAAGCTTGGACTTCATGCAAAAGGCATTTTGAATATCAGAGGTGTATAGGGGGATGGCATTGTAATGCAGCAGTTCACAACTCTTGTCATGTGGATGTATATACACAATTTCTCCTACATAGGACAGCTACCCCAGAGAGCAGAGGAATGGAGACCACTTTGAAACATTTCACAAGGGAATTATTCTTTAGCAAGTGCTCTGACTTTGCTGATTCCCTGTTGCCCAGCATCTCAGGGTAAGAATGTAGCCCCTTCCTACAGCTTTAGTTTTGTAGGTAGTTAAAGCTTTTACTTCATCTGTTAAAAGCTTTCCTGCTGTATATAATTGTCTTATGCTGTAGTGGATGCCAGGGAGTTTATGACTGTGTTTCAGTGTGGCTATACAGTTTATTTGAACAAGGAGGGGAAACAGCTGGATTCTGTTTTAAAACAAATACTCATTCATAGTTTCTCAGTAATCTTTATTTTAGTTTCTTTACATTTAGTGAAATAAAGCCTCCTTCCATCGCTCACTCACTTTGATTCTTTCTTTGACTGCGTCTTCTGTAGGACTGTTGTTTGAGAGAGAGCTGAAAATAATGGAAATTATTCAAATTAGTTAGGAAGGAAGGTTTGATATTTTTCATTTCTGATTTTCTAAAACATTCATATGGAAAGTGGAAGATGGGTTTATAACAAGTTCACTTGCATGAGCTATAACCATGAATGCTAAACTCCTGACAGGAAAGATGAATATAATTTGCACAGCAATTGCTAGTTCTATCAGCAAAATGCATCTTAAAAGCTTGTGCTTTCAAGTGGAACTAATAGAAGGTAGCTGTCTAAACCTAGCCTAGAACAAAGTAGGAGAAGTGCTCATGTATTTTGCTTCTAGAGAATCTTGCATTTTTGAAGAAATGAAGAAAGCTAACTGCCTGCTTTCTGCTTTTTATTTCACCATAAAGAAACCTCTTAGCTTTTGCACCTCTTGGGAGAGTATAGTCCTCAAAGCCTAGGCAGTTAAGTGAATATGGCTATCTTGCAGCTTCAAGAATAAAAAGCACCAAAATAATTTTCAAGCTGACACTAAATATTTATCTATGCTATTCCTAGTACTTATTTTGATAATTGCATACAGATAACATCCTAGTTATTTTCAGCCCAATTTATGAGGGATCAGCCTATTGCCTAGCTTGTCACAGTTTAAGACTGAAGCTGGCAAACCACTCCATTTCTGCTTCCATTTTTTGCACCACAGTTGTAACTCACAGGTCAGCCCTTCTTAGGAATAGGTACTGAAGGCTTCTGCAGTAGTATGAACCATGTCAAGCAAAATAGCACAGTCGACGTACTGCATCCCTGAAGTCTCTTGCCAGTTCATTTCACTCTTACCACCTCCTAGCTTTGAAAGTCTGACAACTAGTTTCTTGTTTTGAGAAGAATATTGAAGAAGTATTAATTATTCAAAGACATGAATTGATCATGTCTGCTGTTACACCAGCCTGGTTGTTGTTCATGGTTTCACTCTATACTATTAGGTCTGAGTAGCTAGGTCAGCTGAAGCTGTACGTCTACAAGAAAATCCCCATAGTAATTTGCCCCTATTTAGTGAACATACTAGATGCAAGTTTCTAATGATTTTGACCTGAGACCTGTTAATTTATTAATGGCTTTGGCCAGCCATTTACTCGTGGTCCTTTTATCCCTAACTGTCAACACCACAGCATAGTAGATGTTCCGGAAGCAGTGGGATGGCCATTTCTTTGCTTTGTTTGCTGCAGTGAAGCTAGATGATGCAGTTGTCTGGCTCTGACCAGTCACTGACAGACACTTTTGTATGGGTACTAGACAAAGGTTTTCAACTGATAGTGTACACTGTCTCTTGATACCATACACTAATGCACTGAGACTGCTAAAGCATCACATTTTTTCCTTCACTAACACTTTAAATGTTAGAGACGCAAATAAAAAAGCTACACTAAAGCTGATTTAAAGTTATCTTGAACACATGAAAGCAGGCAGCTGTTTTTTCCTATAAGAAATGATAGCTGAAGAAAAAAAAAAGTTTTCACTAAATTTCAAAGCTTAGCTTTACATTCTTTGTCATTTTTTCCCTGCCACCCAACATCCAAGTTACATGTTGAAATCCACCTGCAGAAACCTGTATTACAAATAATAACTAGTTACATGGCAGTCCTGAACAGTTTTACTGCATTCATATTCCTTTAGCTGAGTATAGCAGGAGGTTTTGATCTCTGGTATGTGACCTCTGTGCTATCCATGAATAGATGATCTTGAACCATAACAAGTTGAGAAGGGGAATAAACAGAAAGTGTTAATGATTTAAAAAAAACATTAAAAGCACATTAAGTGGCAAAATGCTTAACCACACTTTGAATGAGTATGGCAATATTTTGATGTTACTGTGTCCAACCAAAGGCAAAATTAAAGAGCTCATTATGTTACTTCATTAAAGGAATTAGCACATTACCTTGGCACCTTCAAGTATGTGGGTGTCCTTCTGAAACACATTCCAAACATCATCTTGAGTTGAGAATTTAATCCAGCAATAACGTCTGTGAAAGCCTGTATCTTTGTCCTAGTTACCAGTTTAAAAAAGATAAAATACAATTACTGTAGAAAATATTCACATAGGCTGATAAAAACTTTATACAGATACTTATTTTAAGGATTATCAGAGAAATTGGCACACTTGCTGTTTCAGAAGCCTTTTTCATACTTTAAGACTTTACTTTCATTGACAGCACGCAGGGGCCTAGTAGAGGCTGTTCTGCATCCCTTTCCCTCAATTTGAGTCCACCAATAATAAAAAATTTTAAGATTTTAAGTTATAGCTGAAGACTGGAATAACGCATAGCTGGTTGTTTCAAACTGCAGTTGTTCTACTATTATTATCTACTATTAAGCCAGTCACAACAGAACTGACATTTAAATGGCTGCCTGATTTGAAAATAAGCCTGCCACAGCATTTGAAAAGCATTCAGCAAGATAAAGCTGCTGCTTAAGATACTAAGAAAGCAGGCTGCAATTCAAGATGATAAGCACTAGCTGCACTGAAAAGAAAAAAAAGTTATTTTTAAGAATAATTTGCCAATCAGGAAAGACAGTCATCAATAAAGAACAGATAATGCAGAAAAGCCAGGTCTACCAAAGTGCCTTTTATCCCAGCTCTGCCACGGAACTCACTGATTGCCAGGCACGACTGGCAGCCCTTCCAAACACAGGTGAAGTTTTCACCCACAAGGTACAGTAGTTACACTGCTCAGTTTCAGGATGCCAGTGAGGTCTTAATTGAGGTATCTTATGCTGCTGGCAGATTTTTGTACCTCTGGCAGTTTTAAGCATTAATGAATGCTACTAAAGTAATCACTGACTCAAAACATATACACGTGCATCAGTGCAGCTTTAATCGGTGATGGAGGGAGGTTTACAGTAAGCTGCTAGCCTTCACAGTGAAGCAACGCATTCAGTCCTGGGGCTGAGGAACAGAGCATGGCAGGCAGACACCTAAGCTTCAGTGCTCAGAAACAACCAGGCTGTTTCAAACTATCTTTCTCCATTTCAAAACTACTCCTCAACCGATAGTGAGCCCATCAGCTTACTAACTGAAGTTCACTACACACAGAGCTTAATTTAACAAACCATGACTTCACATAGAGAAACGCAGGCAGGCAGGAGAACCTCTACTCCTTCAGCAATGACCTACAACTTACCCATAACAGAGTAGGAAAGGAACACTTTTTTTTTGACTGTTCATCTCTAAGAAACTGCACTAGATACTATTATCCCTGACTTACATGCTCAGAAGATAAAAAAACCTCAACAGCAGAGGCATGAACAACTAGCAGCTTGGGACCATATTGAAGAGGTTGTGATTTTTGTGTTAGTCCCATGCTCTGGATGAGGTATGACCCCACCACAGGAAAAGATTGTAGATTGATACCCACATCTTTAGATTTTTTAAGGCCTGTGAGACCACGCACATCAACACTTTATTCTTTGTCAGAAGACAGATAACAGGATGATAGAAAAGCTCAAAGCACTTTTATGTTAATTATGCAAAAATAGCAGCATCAACAGGATCTGAGGGATGTGCTTTCTAAAGCTTTCAAAGCCAATGGAAACCACTAAGCACCAATGAGGCCTACAGCTCACGCTAGGGGAAGGAACTAAGGGTAGAGAGCACCAAAAATCTGACTAGAATAAAAGAAGAGGCTTCTAGAAAGCAACTCCAAGAAAGCGAGGGGAGCCGGCTTCGGGGCAGGGCCTGAGCAGCGGGACCAACCCTGCCAGGGCCTGGTGAACACCAGCATGTGGTTCTTCCCCGTTTTACCAAGAGGACATGAACAGCGGCCTGGGGAACGAGCCGGTACTCACAAACGGCAGGTGGCACCTCTGTACTGATCCGAACTGGGAGAAGTACTCCTTCAGCTCCTCTGTGGAAGAAACGTACACCTGGTTACATGGGCCGGGCGCCCCCGCGCAGCAGCCCTGGCCTAGCCCCTACGGCCTGTGCCAGCACACACAGCCAGCCAGCCCACCCGCCTGCCTCCCGCCTGCCTGCCTCCTCCCACGCCGCCCAGCCCACGCCAGCGAGGAACGAGGGGGACAGCACCAAACTCACTGCTCGATACTGTCCAGGGAACCTCAGCCACGAAGATGTCGAAGAGGCTCCTGGAGCGGCGACCAACGGCCCGCGCTGCGCTGGCCGCCGCCATATTGGGAGCTGCGGCAGGAAGGGGGCGGTCGGCCCCGCCCCGGCAGTGCGCGGTGCCGCCCTCCGCGGCCTGGCCGAAATGGCGGCGGCCCTGACGCGAGAGGGCGGAGAGGATGCTTTCCGCCGGCTTTTTCGCTTCTACCGGCAACGTGATGTATCAGACTTGCGGGGTGTAGTGGACTTTTCCGTGCCGGGGGCTCAGGTAATAACGCTGGGTTCCCACTATCCTCGCCTCGTGGTGAGGGTCAGGTGGCGGGGCGCTCTCCGAGGTTGTCCCGCCCTCTGAGGGGTGTCGTGGTGCTGTGGGGGTGTTGCTGTAGCCTGTTCTATCGATCTATTGCTTCCCTTAGTGCTCCATGCCAGGTCTCTAATTCCGCCCCGCTACTGGCTATAAGGCGCCATCCTCCAGCTCTGAGCCCCTTATGGGTCTCTATAGCGTTTAAAAAACTATTTGCCTGACTGGAGGCGAGCAGCTGAGGAAGGGTGTGCAGCTCTGAGAACTCAGGGCCCCTTTCCCCGCCGGACCCAGAGTAGGCTCACCTGGGGTGCCCTTGGATCGGCTGCTCGCGGCGTCGTGGGGCTCTGTCTGAAGGCACAAGGTGCTGTCCCCGCCGCCCTTGGCCAGCATGCTGCCTATTCACAGATTTACCACTGTTGCTTGTGTTTATTTACTCGCATAATGTTTAATTAGATCCCTGTGCTGCAGTAAGGGATCTCCAGAGCCTCTAATAGAACCATGTGTTACTTAAGGGAAGCAAAGGAACATGTGGATGGAGGAAAAAAAAAAAGCAAGTTTTGCTGTTGGAGCTGATGCTGTTTCCTGGGCCTACTTGTCCTTGTCTTGGCCCTGAAACACCTGGGTGAGCTGGAGAAGGAGCCAGGAGCAGCTTTACCTTGCTGTGTGGTGTGTGCCCAGAGTTCTTGCTGTCTTCCCCTTGGTAAAGTTTCTTCTCCTTTCTTACTCCCATATAATAAACATTTGGTTTAGCCGTCAGAACAAGTCCGACTGTTGCAGTGGATTAGGGGCATGCAGTCAGGAGCACATCTGAAAGTAGTAGCCATCATGGTTAGTAGTTTACCATGTGTTGAGTGATGGAGAAGTGATCCTTTAAACTAATTTTCTGTTTTGTCACTTCATAAAAGGATAGTGGATATCTCCTGAAGTATTGTTAACCAGGGATTTTTGACATATGAGCCTACATGAAAAAAGGGAGTTGGGGATATAGTTTAAATGAAACTTTGTCTAATTTTTCATAGTTCAAATGCTTAGCTTTTTTGTTTTACTGTTCTATTAGAATATATATTTTTCTATCTTTTTAGACTACAATTTTGATATTCTTAACAGGACACAAAACCTGACCTGTATGAAATTGTTCAAGGCGTTAGCATTAAATAAGGGAGTTGTTAACATTTCAGCCTTTCTTGAGCTTGCAGCAATCCTTTGTCAAATAAAGGATTCCAGCATTACAGCCCTTCTGGGAAATTCAAAGTACTTGAAAGCATCACAAGCATCTGTCCCCTCTCTGTATCATTCTTTTTGTGCTTGTTACCTTCTAAGATCACTTGATAGCTTCCTAGTAAGAGCATCTTTTATTCCTCTTTCCCTCAGGTTAAAAACATCTGCCTTTTCTCTTTAAGAAGAGCTACAGGCCAGGCAGATTGGCCCAGATACTATTGTTCTTTTTCTTTCAGAAAACTGCTTCAAGTGATTGAGCTCTTCAGTGAAGTGTGACATACCCCAGCTGCCCTGCTACCAGGCTTATTTAACTGATTCAGCACATGTAGTTCTTCAGCATAGAAACAGCTCCTGTTCTCCGGAAGCCCTGGCAGCAGCTGGTGTGTAAGCAGTTTGAGAAGACTGAGAGGTGGCAATGTCTTAGTTGAAGGAAGAGCCTTCCTGGGGAGGTTCTGCAGACAGGACTCTGAATAAAGCTCTCCAAGGCTGGCAGTCACAAAGCTGCTTTTGGTAGAGAGCTGAAAAATTGTTAAAACTGAGGACATTGCCAGAAGCTGCTGCCCAGCACTAGTTTAGAGTTTGGTTAGAAATTCTGTGTACATAATTTAGACTTGTTGCTGAGATGTTAACCAGAGCTGTCAACCTGCAGAGAGACTGATTTACACATTCACTACTGCAGAGTCTGTGTATAAAGGCCTTAATTTAACATACACTTAAAATTGTCAGAAACAAAGTCTTGCCTGTCTCTGCCTGCTTATTCCCACTATGCCTGGCCAGCTCTTTCCTTAAGGAGCCTGTACTTTTGCACAGTGACGTGGAGAGCTGGACTGGGGAGCTAAGCCAGAACACAACCAACCTGCTTCTATGCTGCTCTTACTAAGATGGTCCCTAATCCTAAGGGAAGAAGGGAGTGGGAACATGGTGGATGAGTTTAGGTGTTTTGGTTTGGTTTTTTGGGTTTTTTTTGTTTGTTTGGGGTTTTTTTGGTTTTTGTTTTTTTTTCCAGCAAGTGTTGGCTTATTGCAGCTTAAATACTCTCTTGGGTCACCACAACATATGTATATCAAGTGTTTTGCTAAGCCTTGAGCTGTTGACCCTGCTATTGGAAACAGAAGTGGCAATGTGGTATTCAGAATTTACAGGGTTTCTGCATATCAGACAGCTTTGCCCACTTCATCACTGTACTACTCCTTCTGTAAATTACAGATGAGAATAGTCATCTACCCTATGGGATCATCAGTAACTTGTATTTGGAACATTCTTTGAAGGTATAAAGTGTTATGGGTACTAAATATTGTTCTCTAATGGAGACTGATAATTACCAGAATATTTTATAATGATGAGGCTGTACTGTGAAAATGGACAAATAGTACCAAATTTTTTCTCATTGGTATAAATTGTTTGGAGTTTTTATGGATGGAGGACATATCTCCTGAGCCCTAGGTATTGTAAAAACTGTAGGTACCTTTTGATTCTTGTGTGGAGTACATACTAGCTCTGAGCAGCAATGCCCGGTTCTGGTCACAGTTGCTTAGACAATAGTTCTGTGGTACAGTTGGCATTTTCACATGACTTACCTTGGTATATGGTAGCACTGTTTCTTACAGTTGCTATTTTTCAATGAGTTTTGTATTTCTTCCTCTTTTTTTCCTTTTTTTTTTAACTGCATCTGTTTTTTCTTTTGCCAGGTGTTCAGATCACAGCTCAGTATTTCCTCAGTCAGTGATCAAGATGCTTACAGAGCAGGATTACAGCCAGTTAGCCAGTGGAAAGCCTATGGCCTCAATGGGTATCCGGGTAGGTACTTCTGATTTCAAGAAAAATTAAACACAACCTTGATGCTTTGGATTCAGGCATCTTCCATCTTATCCTCCTCGCCCTGTCTGAAAAAGCTATTTTGGTTTGCTGAAGTGTAATTTAATGTTATTTTAAGTACAGGAGGACAAATGAGTCAGCTAAAGGGTGGGATGTGGCTATGTGAAGGTGAGGACAGAAGAGCCAGTTGTTTCACAGTTTCTGATCAACTAGACCATCCCTTGTAAGAATGGACTCCTGTTGCCTTTGAGGAAAAAAAGATGCTGAAATAAAAAATCTCTATGTATTTCATGAAAATTTGATAAGTGACTGAAATACAGTCATTTCAGGGCTGAAGTGTGGCATCTACTTGCTGGTGAACACTGACTACAATAAGTGAGTAAGAACCACTTGTCCTATTCAAGGTACAGAGTAATTTGATTAGGCAAGTTATTTCAAAAACTGAAATGAATCTTAGGTTTGCAGGTCACCTGGTAGAATCACAGAAAGATGTTCAGCTGGAAGGAAACTCCAGAGGTCTAGTCCAGCTCCCTGCTTAAAGCAGGGTCAAGGTGAAAGTTAGATCAGGTTGCTCAGAGCTTTGTATGGGTGAGTTTTGGAAATCTCCACGAATTTGCACACCCTTTCTGGGCACCTGTTCCAGTGTTTGGCCACTCTTGTGTGTGTTTTTGTTTGGGTTTTTTTTTTTTCACCTTATCTAACCAAAATTTGCCTTGCTGTAACTTGTGACTGTTGCCTCTCATAATCTTGCTCTGCACCTCTGAGAAGAATCTGGCTCCACCTTCTCTATAATGCCCCTTTAGGTAGTTCTTACTAATATAGGCCAATGTGTAATCAGCCTTCATTGCCACAAGGGCACACTACTGACTCGTGCTCAATTTGTCCTCTGAGAACCACATGTCCTTTGATTTAGAGCTGCTCCCTAGGCCTCAGGTCCTCGGGCCATACTGTTGCATGGTGTTATTCTGCTCCAGGTGCAGGATTATCACCATGTAACTTCAGAGGTTCTTGTTGGCCTGTTTCTTTGGCTTGTCAAGGTCCCTTTCAGTGGCAGCAGTGGCCTCCAACATATCCACTGCTGCCTCAATGTAGTGTTTTCTCTAAGTGTGATAAGGCTGAATGTCCCATCATCCAGGTTGATGCAGATGTAGTTATCAGTCTTGGCCCCAGTATGAACCCGAGGAATGCAACTCAACAGCCACTGCTTACACTTTGAACCACCAAATCACTATTATTTAAGCCTGCTGGCCCAGCCAGCTTTTGCTCACCCTTTTAGTTTACCCATAAAAATCCATGAGCTGCCAGTTTGGCTCCAGTGGTGCTGCAGGAAACCAACTGGAAAACTTTGCTAAAGCCAAGGTAAACAGCATCCCCTGCTTTCCCCTTGTCTGGGCATCTTGCTGTAGCGGGCAGTAAGGCTGGTTAGATAAAATTTGCCTTCAGTAAATCCGTGCTGGCTGTTCCCAATCACTTTGTGTCTGGAAGTGGGTGTCATGAAAGTTTGCTCCATAATTTTACCAGGGGTTTTGGTAAAGCTAATGAGTTTGTAGTTCCCCAGATCCTCCTTATTTCAGGGATTTTTGTTGTATTTGGGGGTTTGTCATGTTTCTTTTGGTTCATTGGGACTGCAGTCAGTGTCTGTGTGGGTTGCTATGAAGCCAGCCTACCATTTCTGAAACTGAGGCAGCCACACCAGCCATCTGGCATGGTTAATATGCAGGGAATTGAATAATTCAGGAGAAAGACTTCCACCTCTTCTGGCCTCTAAATTTTTTGTTCCACTTACCTGTCATATTATAGCTGCCCTTGCTTGTTATTTTATGTCTGTCTAAATGTCTTTCCTAGCAATTACATGGCGGGAGGGGATCACAAGTGTTCCACTTATCTGCATTTTTCTTCTGCTTTGACAAAGAAAACTTTTCACTAAAATGAAATGCAAATATATTAACAAATTCTTAGTCCTGTTTAGAATCATGCTATGTGTGGACAAGAATATTTCATCCCTTTCCAGCTACCTTTATCTGGATATCCTAAAGCACTATAAGATATTTAACCAACTGCCCCAATAGCCCTCTAAAATAAGTTAGAATTTCTTTAGTTTGTCTGTGGGCACATGGAAGTGAAGGCATTTGGTTTTATCCCCACAGTAAGTGGATGAAATAGAAGACCAAGGAAACTGGGTGAATTTCTGTTGCAGTATCCAGAGTTCTCCAAGATGTGGGTGATGCTGGTTTTGGGCTTTATAACTGACACAAATTGGTTTTATGAGGGATTTTTCTTGTTGCTAGACATCTGTGTGTCTTATTCTTCCTTTGACCGAGGCTGGAGACCACTTTCACGAGGTGTAAATTAATTCCTACTGTGCTGCAAGATTTTGCTGCAGTAAGAGAACTGCCTCTGCTTCCTCTAGGCAGATTCCTTTAGTATACAGATCCCCAAAGAATTCGTCTTTTGCCCATTCCACTCAGACCAACTTTTTCAAGGCCAAGAGGTTCAATTGTGTTGCCTTCAAAGCTTATCTGTGGTGTTCTTTAGTCAGATCAGGAAGATTTCTACAGAAATATATTTTTACTCTTCTCCCTCCAATGTGTGGTAAGTCACCGATTTGTAGCACTATTGGCCTTCGCAGGAACTATTAGTCTTGTATGTTAGGGTAGAATTTTATAGTAAAATTCTGCAACTGTTAGAAATTCAGGGGTTTCTGCCTTTCTTGACATCAGAAGCATAGCAGCAACCCATTTTTAGTTGTTCTTGCTTCTGTAAATCTAGACTAACCTGGTTTCTTAGGAGTAAGCAATGAGAGGTTTGGAGACACGTGAGCATGTTCTAAGCTTCTGATACAAGACTCATAAAATTTGCGTTCTTGTTATCGTCTCTGTGTGTAACTAGCCATCCAGACTTCAATTCCCTCATTAATACTTGGAGATAATACATACATAGTAGAGCGTAATTTCATGAATGTAGTGAAGTGCTTTGAGAACCCCACATCAAAAGCTGTAGAGGGGAAGGGCAATATTATGATTCTGTTCTATGTAGAGGCCAACAAAAAGTAAATTTAATGCTTCTGGCAAAGAAACTTCTTGTAACCACACCTATCAGAAGGCTGCCATAGTCTGAAGGTACAGGGAATGGAGTGAAATGAATGACAGAGTATTATTAATACACCGAAGGCTCTTTTTCTAACCAGTTAATTTAATCTTGTGAGGTCTGTGAGATATGCTGGCAGGAAGCTTTTTCTGTCCTTTTATTACCACTTTCATGAGGCCACAAGGCAAGTTTGTATCCTACTGAGGCTCCTAGCCTAGCTTCTTCCTTTTTCATCTATTTTTATCTCTGTTTAACTTGACTGAGAAGTTCAAAAAGACACAGTAGGGCAAAACCTTGAAACCTCCTTTTTCTTTGTTCCTCCTATACCCTTATCTCTCTTTGTATGTGAATTTTGTGTTGGTGAGTCTTACTGAATTGATAGTCTTTGAGAAAGTGCCTTGATTCTCAGAGTAGGTACAATACAGACTAATGGCGTCTTCCTGTCAGACATTTATTCATCAATACTGTCGACCCTGGCCTGGAAGGAAACACCCCAGGGTGCTGGGGAGAAAATTCCAGTGAAGAATCCTGTTAGCAGTCTTGGTGATGGCAGATCTTGTGTCAAGGACTCTTATCTGATAGAGACCAAATCAATCCATTACATCTCTGCTAACCCTCTTATTTGGGCTGCTGTGTGAACTCTGCCTGAGGTCCCTGGCTAAATGAATGTGCAGACTAGATACGTGTTTATTTTGTTTTGTTAATTAACAATGACTGCAAAGTATTAGCAGTCAGCAACAAGCAGTTTAGGATATGACTTTCATCCCTTTTGAGTATTACCATACCAAAATACAAAGATGGATACAACCAGACTTAGTTGGAAATAAGCGTGAAGCAAAGGAGAGCATGGGTTACGTTACTAGAGACTTGCTCAGCCCATGGACTGCTGTCTGCAGTTCATGTCAGTGAAGTAGCAATAAGAAGACACTATGAGTTCAGAGGCAGCAACAAGGTTAGTTTGAAGTCTAGCAAAACGAGGCCAGAATTACTTTAACTTTGCAAGGTTCAAGAGAAAAATCTTGCTGAATCATTTCAAAATCAAATTTACCCCAAAGCAATTTGCTTTCCAAGTTCTTACTCCTTTATCTACCTGTAATCAACATGCCTTACACAGATATGTCCTTTTTTGTAATTTTTTTACTTGGACCAGAGTTGGCTTCACTCCCTGCCTTCTACCTTATGTGCACCATTTTTTTTATACTGAAAAAAACCAATAGGTTTTACCTTAACTGTTCAGACCTGTTAATAAATTTCATCAGCTTACATGCAAAGTCAGTGGCTGTGTGTCTAAAGTGGGTTTTTTCAGTACCTCCGATCCCCATCCTTTGCTCTAATTTTAGAAAAAAACAACAATATGCCTAATCATACCTTTTTTTCCACCCCCTCCCTTTTTCTCTGTGGTCAGGGTTTATCTTCATACCAAACCCTTTCCTTCCGGGCTGCCAGCGTCACTGGGTGAAACAGTGTCTCAAGCTATACCCCCAGAAACCCAATGTCTGCAACCTGGACCTACACATGGCTCCTGAGAAGACCATTGACCTGTGGGGACAGAGCAAGGAGCAATTGAGGTAAGTCCACAATAACCTTTGTTCATGCTAACGGAGCCAGAAGGTCTCGTCTCTGAGAAGGTTTAAGAAAAATGAGCAGGGAAGAGAACCTGAAAAAGATTGCATACATACTGGCAATATACAGGTAGTGTCAGATATGCCATGTTAAAGATGGATTTTTCATGGCTTGATGTGCGTCCTGGTTAATTCTCTGCTTTCACACTCACAATGGGATTTTGTAGTAGCAAATTATTCCAAATCCATCAGTCAAATGTAAAATAGTGACCCTGGCTGATATCATGGTGCTTGGAAGCTTGCTAGGCTCAGCTACACGTGGAAAAGTAAAACCATGAGGACCCTCTAGACCTCAGTTTTCCTGAGGCAAAAAGGATCCTTTCCAAACACCTAGCCCTTCTTCCCAGTCAGCTGTCAAACCTAGTATACTGTAATTGAAAGGCCGTTATCTGCACTTTCTTGAACTTCTCAAGTCAGCTAGTTTCTGTAGTTTTATTTTCCAGAGTATTTCTTTATTTTGGTTTGGGTGGGTTGTTTGGTTTTTTTAATTCAATCTGAGATGGTGATTAAATGTACCATTTCAATGGCAATCCTGTTTACTCTGACAGATTCCCACAGGGTCAGAGTTTTGTGGCAGATGCAGCTGCCTTTCCTCTACCTGATTTGGAAGTTAATTGAGAATTTGTCCAAGTTTTGAAGTCAAGTAGAAAGTTTTAAAGACCTTTTTTTGCTTAACTGTAAAAATACATACAAGATAGATGCTGTTTATAGTACACGATCTTTTAGTTATTTGGGTATTTAGCATTACCTTGTTGATTTCACTGCCCATTTTTCATAATAATTGTTTCATGCGATGGAGTGACCAGAGTTCCGTACAACTCTCATCTTCCACCTCAGTCTCTTAGTAAAATTGACATGCTGAGATTTTTCTTCAAAAATACTCTTAACATCTACAAGATATGGAATGGCAAAAACAAGATTTGGACTCCTAAATATTTGCTCCTAGGATAGAAGTTACACCCCTGCTTGTGTTTTCCAGGCTCAGAATTACTTACAGAAATTCAGATGCCTTTTATGTATTTAAAATATTGACTTTTACATTTGTGTTCCATCAAGGATGAAAAATTGTTCTTTGAAAGTGTTGTGCATTGTGCCCTACAGCTGAAAAAAGTGGGGTACTGTTACAGCTTGACAGGCCTTTCCCAGCAGCACCTCCTGCGCGCACACGGAATGATCAGAAAAGAGGTTAATTTGCAGCTGAATCCAGTTCAGCTGAAAACAGTGTTTGGAAGAGTGATGGCTGGCAGAAACACTGGCAGTTTTATTAAGCACTTGCCTGAATCTTCAAGTGAGCAAACTGCTGTATTTGTGCTTTTACCTAGAGGACAGCAGATCAAACTAGCCAACCTGTCTGGTATCTGGGGTGAGAGCCTTTTGGGGAGGGGAGAAACAGAGTGCTTAACTAAAAAGAGGTCTACTTCCAAGAGCCGACACAACTTTAATGCTCTTTAAAGCCTTCAGGAAGATGCATAAATGTGCTTGGGTCATGGCTTATCTACTCTTTTCAGGATGCAGGAATCACAAGGTAGGGAGAGTCCATGCAGTTCCTAGGAATGTATGCAATGTTCTCTCCACAAAGTGGAGTTTGGCTATTTTCTTTAGTGCTGGGACAATTAAAAGCATAAAAGGGGGTAGAGCATCCCTACAAGGGATATATATGTATATATAGCCTTGTGTATAAGGAAAAGGCTGGGGGGATTTTACAGATGCAATCATTTACCAGTGGATAAAGAAAAAAGGGAGCTTCAGGCCAAAGCCCCCCTGCTTGCTGTTCAGGCTTGTTCTCTAACATAGTTATACCAGAATTTCTCTGTGCTTTCTTGTAGGAGCACCTGCTGCTACAACTCTAGGAGCTCATTCTTTCCAGATATGTAACACTTATACTTTCTTCTCCTCAGCAATCACATGCGAAATCACATGCAAAATAATAAGTTCTGGGAATAATGACCTACTGAGTATATTAGGATTCCTGCTGTTGTGCAAACACTCCAGCACTGTAGCGAAAGAAGGGCACTTTCAAAAGGCACGTGCTAAAAATGTTTAATTATGAATATTAAGTTTGTCGACTGAAAGATGTAGAGGAACAGGTTGTGGACTGTCGCTTTTTTAAATGCTGTGTTACCTGCTTGTAGGCTCCATAAATTGTTCCAAGCAGCATGTTTTGACAGTTACTGTGTTGCTGCATTATGGTAATTGCAGTTGCTATTACCCTGTAACAAAGATGGAAACTGGAAAGATGACTGACTTTGAATAATCAGTGAGCTATGAAATTTTACTAAAGGTAAAGAAATCAGCCTTTACTCCTGTTCCTGGTTTGGCTTAGGACCTATCAGTACAGTATAGGTGAAGGGCAGAAACAAACTGTGTATCCAGGTAGAAATGTGTATTAAATGCAGATGCTTGGCTGAGACTTGACCATGGCAGCACAAATATGAATCTGTTTTGCAAAAGAGAGTATGTCTTACTGAACCAATGAGGCTATAAATGAGAGCAAACCATCTGGTGCTACTGTTTATCGTGATGTTCTGAGTACATTTCCCTTTTCTTTCTTTCTCTACCATAACACATGACTTAGCTTGAGAAAAGAAACTGAAATTGCTGGAATAAGTGGACTAGAAAATAGATGTGTACCTTTTTGTATTTGTTACTAGCATGTTTCTATCTGATTTACTATAGTAATACTCTCTGTAATTTTTTAAGGACTTTTCCATAGGCCATAGTAAAAGCATATCCCTGAGGTCTCCTCCTGCCTTCACTGCCTTCAAGTAAGAATGGTAAATTGGCGTGTGGCTGCAGATCACCGAGTCCCTCTGCGTTAGGGCTGTCACTTGAGAAGACCGGTTTTCTGTCCTGCATAGCAGTCTGGGTAGGAGACACCCGCAACCTAGACTTCTTGACATTACAAGAAATGCATGGGCATAGCTAGAGCAGTCTTGCTTCTTACTGAATATTGAATCAGGCTGTCCTAAGGACTTATTGTAAGAGTGCCAAGTAATAGAACTAACAGCCCTTTGCAGTATTATGCAGCGTGGTATGCTTCACTGTCAGGCAAAGCACTTTCCTTTCTTGTCATTTTCCATTAAGCACCTAGAATATTTTTTCTTTGTGTTTGCAGCTTTTAGATCTCCAGATTCTGTTCTTTCACTTCTAGGTGCTTAAGTAGTCCACGCTTAATTCTGAGTTCTAAATCTGCACCAGTTCATTGTGTTATCTCCATCAGATAACCTGTTATGTACTACATTGAAAATACAAGCTTTCAAACTGACAGCAGTTGGCAGTAGGCCCTATAGCTTGCACAAATTGCATGAACTGAATTTTCAAGGTCTTTGGAGGAAAAAAAATAATGGCACTGAAAATAAAAGTTTAGCATTGATGGTTTTAATAGGCTGTTATATGGATGAGTGAATCTCATTACTGTATGCTGCACTACCAGAAAACCCCTCGGAAACTAACACAGATCCTATTTATTTCTATTTTGCCTTTGCAGAAGGAAAGGTTCCAGTAAACGGGAGCCCAGAAGCTTATTGGAGAAGCTGCGCTGGGTCACCCTTGGTTACCATTATAATTGGGATACTAAGGTATTGAAATTAAATTTTTCTCCATTTTTCTTAGCTGTAAGCTCTTAGAATGGCAAACAGAGGGAGGGTATCATGGAATAAATTGCTTATGATCCTACAAGACAGTCCTGAGGAAAGGCTGTAACAAACCACGCTTGTAATAACATTTTAATCTGTATTAGTTTACTGTGAAGGATTTAACAGCAAAAGTCTATTGCTGCCTCCCTTCCTTTGGAAGGTGACATGGTAGCATATACTCAGCACTAGACCTGTGACTCTATTTCAGAGTAAGTGAGGATTTTTCCCCTACCAAAAGGAATAGTTGCAAAAGCATCATTAACTATTTAAGGTGAGGATGACCTTGACTAGCTCTCAGAAGACAGCTACTTCTGAGAAACTGCCCCTCTTTGGAGGGGTGAGTGAGAGCAGGAAGAGACTGCTGCTGATGTGACTTTGAACTTAACAGCCTGAACCACTATAGTACAGTCTCACCAATTAACAGCTATTTTGGGGCTCCTGACCAAAATAAACATTTTCATAAGACTGAGTCGGAGGCTGAGAGAGGATGGCAGAGTGAATATGCAGTCTTATCAGTATATTGCAGATACTTAACCAAATCTGCTTGCAGCCTTGTATTTACCAGGTCAGCCTATTACTGGGTGGCCTTAATGAAGACTTGGTTATTCCCTCTCAGAATCACTCATGGAAGAGAGGAAAAAGTAGATTTGCAATTGATTCTTGTTTGTCTTACTCTTCAAAGAAGGAACAAAAGTGCTTGTTTCAGAGCTCTGTTGATGAGATACAGAACTCTCTGTCCATTGGCAGGTTTAGGTAGTGACCAAGTAGATCCTCAGGATGTTGGTACTAATCTTACTGACTTCAAGTTTGCCATCCAGATATAATGATTAACTCTATGATTAATTGAATATGGCAGTTTTGGCATAGGCCCAGAATTAAATAAGAGGTAGATTTGCTGTGGTTCTGCCTATACTGTAGTCATTTTTCCAGGCAAATATGATGTTGTTCTTTATGACTATCAGCCAAACATCTGAGTTCTCATTCAGTGTTTGTTGCCGATTGTATTTGCTGCTCTGATGTTCTGGGTGTGGTTTGTTGTTTTTGTTTTGTTTTGTTTTTTTCCACTCTCCTTCTTCCAGAAGTACTCAGCAAATCACCACACTCCTTTCCCCTCAGACCTTGCATTCCTGTCAGAACAAGTGGCTTCAGCCTGTGGATTCCGGGGTTTCCAAGCCCAAGCAGGGATCTTGAACTACTATCATTTTGACTCTTCACTGGGAATTCATGTAGATGAGTCTGAACTAGACCATTCTCGGCCTCTTTTATCATTCAGGTGAGTCAAGGAAAGCACTGGAGTGTTGTGGAAGGGTTCATGGCTTTTCTCCTATGGTTGCATATGGTTATAGGAAGTTGGTATAATGTAGTTTGCTAATTGGGTATATAATCTTCACTCTCTGAAGACTTGAATAGTAGGAAGCTGTAGCTCAAGGGCATAGGTTTTTCTTTGAAGACTGCTTGAATAGCATGGATGTCGTGCCTAGAGTGGAGTGGAAGAGCTGTTTGCACAGAGCACAGCTCTGTTGTAAAGCAACAGAGTGGCAACTGGGGATGAGCAGGCAAGGATGAAATACCTCAGCAGGGCTTCAGACCTGGCAGGGCAGATGCTCACACTATGCCTGCCTTGAACCAGGCCTCTTAGTCTGTTTTCCGTGTTCTCATTGTGAAGTTGTTACTCGGAGCCCATCTGGTTTCTTGTTTAGGCTTTTTGTTTTGTAAAGGGATTTAACTGCTAATATTTTCTTACTGTACATATCATTGTTCTCTACCTGAATTTGTTTTCTCTTCTCTCTCCATCCTCATACTGTCTCTAGTTTTGGGCAGTCCTCGATATTTTTGCTTGGGGGCCTGAAGCGGGATGAGGCCCCAACAGCAATGTTCATGCACAGTGGAGATATTATGGTGATGTCTGGCTTCAGCCGTCTGCTGCACCATGCTGTCCCCCGGGTCCTCCCCAACCCTGAAGGGACAGCTTTGCCTTCATGCCTGGACCAAGCAGTTTCTTCAGACCTTCCTGTTGACTCAGTCATTGAGCACAGCTCCGATGAGGATTGGCAGGTCTGCGCCAAGTACTTGCAGTCTTCCCGCATTAATATGACTATTCGGCAGGTGTTGGCTGAGGGTCAGAAATTTCCAGAGGAATCTGGGACAAATGGAAAGGGCCAAGCACCCTCAGAGTACAGTCACCAGCAGGAGAACAGCAGAACCAAGAGACATAAACCAAATGCAGACAGCTGAGACTGGGAGATCCTGCTGACATGGATTGGATAGGCAGCCTCCATGCGGAATTGGGAACTAATGCCATCATACTAGAAGTCACTTGTCTGTATTGGGATTAATAAACTTCTGCAAAATAAATGTAGTCCTTGCTGTAGGAAATATGTCGGGGGAGAAAAAGAATTTAAAAGGAAAAGAAGGCTAAGTTCATGACTGGGACTTAAGGGATGAACTGTTGTTGTTTTGTTGCAGACTTTTACTGTACTTGGTTCCCTTTACAATACCTGTATGTCAGAGAATTTTAAGCTTGGTTCAGTGATGCTCAAAGTATTCTGAAATCATTGGCCAGAAAGTGGTAGCAAGAGAGACATAATTGCTGTGTGTTAAAAAATCCTGTTGGGGTTGTAAAGCTCAGCTGAAGTGTGGTAACAAGTATGAGTGAGAATAGGCTGCTATGGGTGTAAGACTTACCTGCAGCGTTTCCAAGAGAATTGCCTCTGCAGCAAAAATTGGTTCATCGAGCAGAAACTAGCAGCTCCCTTGAGCAACACCTGCTGTAAGCTTGCTATAGTCCTGTGCTCTCCTTTTGCCTGCTTGCACCCCCTCAGCTGCAGCAGAAACTGCTCTTATGAGTAGAACTGGAAGTCTTTTTGCATACCTCTGATTTTAGAGAGAAACAATTGGGGGCAATATCTACTTAGAATATCTAGTAGCTTGCAGCTGGGTCTCCTCCCAACAGTAAGTATGTGACTGAGCCCTACATCCTCATTCTTTCAAAACTGCCCCCTCTTAAGTGCCTGCAGATTATGGTCCTCAGTCCCAAGCAAGGAAAAGAATGACTTGCAAGTAGAAGCAATGAAGTTGTAAATTAAGTACCTAAAAAATTAATCAGTGATTATCTCTGTCACCCAAAGATAAATATATTGAAACAAAGAAAAGCACTAGGTTTTGTGCCAGTTTTCTTTAAGACTCAGACCTTCCTATCTGCTTTTTAATGCAATTTTAATTGTTGGAGTGGAATGCACTATCCCTGGGGTATTTTGTTGCACTTTCCCAATGAATAAACTTACTTGGTTTTTAAATTAAAGATCTCTATCAGGTTTGGGCTAGCTTTTTTCTTCTTTTCTTTTTCTCCCTGTTATTTCAGTGTATTGTTAATGCTGCCGCATCCCTTGTGCTGTTCCCTCCAGGCTTTTTTTGGACCTACTGCCTCTGCCATCTGCCAGCTCCGGTGGAGGAGCCTGTATATGTCTGCAGGGCTGCTTTGCTTAGGGGCAGTTCAGGGTTTGTTGGGCAGTTCCAGAGAGGTGTTGCCTGCAGTATCAAAGTCCAATTTAAAATGTATGTGGCAGCTTTTCCTCATGGGGAAAGTGTCTGGTCTGCTTATTTCATAGCAGGTGAATGTGTGTATGTGTGCAATCAATTCCTTACACAATACTGGAAAGAGCTCCAGTAATTTAATGTCTAAAATAATCAGATGTGGATTTCAGTATCTTATTCTATGCCAGAAATGTGTCCTTTCTGTAACCTAAGCCTGGTGTATTTAGACCTGACCCCTGGGAGAGTGAATGCTATTATGCAGAGAGGCTATAACATGACCAGAAAGGAAAGTTGCCTGAGTAAGTCTCAGAAAACAGCAAAGCTCCTTTAGCAGCACCTGAAGGGGGGGAAGGGTAGAGGAATAGTTGTTTTCTTCCCTGTGAGAAGGCAGACTGTCTGTTCCTCACTCTTGAGAGGGAAGTGAAAATCTGCCAACTCACCACTGCAGAGAAGACAGTCATGGAACTAGATGGTCATTAACTGGAGCTGGTTTCTTCATGCCACAGGCTGAGGTTTCAGTCCCTGGTTCTCATTTCTTATATCTTCAGTTCCCTACAAATAAATGACAAGCAACCATTTATTCCAGGATTCAATTATCCCTGCGATTCAAGGACAAGAAACCATACTGTTCATCCTCTGCGGTTTGAAACTGTAAATGCTGCAAACTACCAACAGCAGCTGGTCATGGGAACTATCCTGAAGCTTTATGTTTAGATGTGACTGAGTTGAGAATTTGCCGAGTTACTGCCTTGCAGTCAAGCTTGTTACCTAATGCCAGTGTGAGTGAGAGGCAGCTCTGATCTAATTCTGTATCAGGCACCCAGAAAGTGAAGAGTCCGTGGCCCAGAAATAGGCATATGGGAAATAACCTGGGGGTGGGGACAGTCATCTGTGTACAAAGAGAAACAACTCTAAGAAGGGGGAATTTCCTGAACCGCCAGCCTAGCAGGAGCAGTGCTTCTGTGACCACAGGAGACTGGAGTACAAATGAGCAAACCACAGGACTTCTGTGGGCTCTGAAAATGTGCTTCCAGAACATGATTTCAAAGAGGCAGCGCCAGCCCTGGGAAGAAGGTGGGGAATAGGGCTGCATCCAGTGATACACACAGCTAATTTTCCTTCTAGGACAGAATGATTGGGAACCACTGACCTACTCTACACAGCTGTCAGGCTGTGACACTGCATCTCATTTGGTTAGGTTTGTGGTGACACAACAGGATTTTTCATAGCACTGATCAAATTTTTGTATCTATAGGTACCACAAATATTTGCTTGTGTTCATATAGGTGCATGGTGAGATAATTCCTCTAAAGGAGAAGTACTGCCCAAGGGCCACAAGCACAAAATTGCATCAAGGGCATAGGTGGCAGTCTTCTGGGATGTCCTGCTGTGCACAGCTGAGGGGAGGGAAAGAAGAGGTTATCTGGACCAATTCTGCAAGAAAATTAATGTAATGAGCTGATTACAGGAAGATAACCATGTGTTAAATTCAAGGCCACCTGGAAATGAAGCATGTTGTATACCACATGTACTCTGTCCATTATGTGATCTATAGATAACGCTAACTGTCCAACAGAGTTTAAACAATTACTGGTATTTTTTATAATCAAGAGGAAAGGGAAGAAAAATCTCCAGTTAAATCAGAATCAAAGCAGAGTGGGATGAATACTAGAAACAGAAGAGGAAACCGCCTGTACAAACTTAGAATTTTCAGTCCTCTTGAGACCTCTGTGCTAGCAAAGTTCAGTGTTACAAACTGGACTGCTGGCTAGGGCCCAAGACAGATTTACTGCATGCCCTCTGCACGCCAACCAGGTGGTAACTTCCAGGCAAAGCAGTCCCTAGAGCCGTGCCTGCTGCTGGAATGATTCGGATATTTGGTATTCTTCCTTTCTTTGAGAGCTTGTTGACATTTTTTCCTCAGTGTTCCACATCAGATATTTCTACAGATAGTAGTAAGGTACACCTAAGCTCCTCTATTTATGCTACGTGCTCTGCTGAGCTAGTAGGTAGGGAAAACCCAGATAGCAGCACAGGATCTCACTGCCGTGGCTACACGTCCAGGTTGAAGCCAGCTTATGGAGCAGAGACAAGAGCTTGGATCTGTCTTCATCTATTCATCGAAGTCATTCTCATTCTCTGCATCACACCTGAAGCAGAATAGATTTAACACAGAAAAGAGACTTGTCGGTGACAAGACTTGTCTTCCACTTAATTGGGATGCAAAATTAATTGAGCTATAATCCAGTGTGCTTGAAGCATACTTTAGTTCTGATGAAATCATAAAACTTGCTTGGGTCTGAACACATTACCTCAAAAAGTTAACAGAAGTACATGGACTGCAGAAATTAATGATCCATAAAAATAAGTTGCTGGAGGCCTCAAAAGACCCATATATAAAAGGCCTTTTTTTTGGACAATCTCTGTGCAAGAAGAGACTTTGAGAGAAAACTAGTGACAGTCATCCACAGTCTGCTGATGCCTCTCTAAATCCTAATAACCAAAGCTGGTTGAAAACAATCTGTAGCATAATACTATGGAACTGGTACAAGAGGCACAAAATGTGGCTGACAAGTTTAGCGCAGTACAAGATAAGTTCAGCTATTTATATTTAGCAAACAATAATCACAAATACCTTAATAAAACTATTTTTCTATACAAAGAATTGAACACTGACTAAGAATATGTTCACATACACTCTGGTAAAGTTGAGGTGAGATAAAAGTTGCCACTGTGCAAGTTACAGCTTAGGTCATACAAGCTGTTTCCTTGCATCATCTTCTGATATCTGTAGTCACAGGACCACAGAAATGGCGGTTGAAGGGACCGCTGGAAGTGTCTGGTCTACTCTCCCCATAGGAACAGTGCTCTTGCCAATGGGCTACCCAAGTGAGACTTAGAAACCTTCCATGATAGAGACTCCACCATTTCTTTTGGTAACCTGTGCCAGTGCTGCCCTACTCACCTTATGAAGAAACTTCGCCTTGTGTCCTGACTGAGTTTCCCAAAAATACAACTTGTAACCATTCCTTCTGTCTTTCTCTTACCATCTGTTACTACCAAGAGTTTGGTTCCAGTGTCTTTGTAACTCTCCATCAAATAAGTGAAGTCTACAGTGAGACCTGCCCTCCCTTAGTCTCCCCTGTGCCACATGAAAGCACCGCAGGACCCACAACAGTCCCTCACAGACCATGTGCCCCGGGCCCCTGACTTGCTTTGCTAGCCCTCTTCAGCACCTTTTCCCATTTCAGGTGGTACACCACTCTCTCTGCTAGTGCTGGTTCCTCTTACAAACAGGATGCCAACAACAAATGGACTACTGACTACTAGTTCCTAAACCCACTAGATCCACCAGATCCACTTCAATCCACTGGATCTTAGGCTGTGGGGGGTTTTTTTACAGTGTTTCCTAAATTAAATATTTTTTCCTCCCATCTACATCACAATAAAACAAAAGCAGTAGTTTTGTGAGGTGCAGAATGAATGTACCATGGTTCCCCATGGATTTATGTTCCTGAAAAACTGTGAGGTCTCACTGAAGCTTTTATGAGTAAAGCTGAGCTGAGCATTTATAAGTGATTTTTCTCATGTGATCTCTCTAGTGTTTAATACATGCACAGTGCACCGTTTTCCTGAATCAGGGTATTTATAGGGTCCCTCTCCTCTAACTGGCTACCTACTAAACCTGCAGGAACTTCATAAGCTGTGAAATTCATGCCATCTATCAAATCTAATTGAAATAGACTGACAGGTTTCAAAGTTACTGGACAGGAATGTGAGGACAGGAATGACACATGCACAAACCATGAGAACAGAAGCCTTATTCCCTTAGGAAGCCAGGCTGAAAAGCCTACTTTTATGTTCCTAATGCAGACTTGTCTGGACTTTTATAGCAGGTCCTGCTCTGAGGGGCTTTGCTCTTGGGGTCCCGGTCAAGAGAGGAACAATCTGGAATATCAGTGTAATTTTAGCCCAGTGAGCATCATCCCCATCCAGTTCCTACTATTTTAAGTGTATGACCCCTCTTAGGAGGAGCTACGCACAGCGACTCTCAACAGGTTAATCAGCTAAACGCTTATCTCCCTAAGGTGGTAAATAAGAGTCTGCAGCATAGCAGGAAGCCAGATCTGATTCTTATTCACAATTAGGGCTGCAGAAAGGCATCACGGAAGGTATCTACCGCTTCCACTACACTGGGGGAGAAGGAGGGAGGGGATGAAGTCTGGAAAAGCCTGCAGTAGCTTTCCCTCTCTGCAGAATAGAGGAGATGTTTATTCCTCTGGACAGTGAAAGTTTTAACCTTGTAGAGGCATTTCCCATCTTGTTTTTCCCAAGTCAGTAGGGACAATTCTGTCTCTGACCTTTTCCTGCGGTGCTGTTGAATGTTCTCTTCCACAAAATTCCTATGCTTAGTTTCTCTGTGTAGCCTTTCCCTTTCTGTGACTGTAACCACACATCTTAGGACTGAGGTTGTGACCTCCTTCACCATCACCAAATGCTGATTTCCTTCACTAAGTGCTCAGTGCTGCTGGCTGGGCTGAAGGAGGCCACTTGCTCACAACACAGCTTTTCTAATCTGCTTCATGATCTCAAAGCTCTTCCAAAAGGTAGGTCAGGAGCAAGGCCAAGATATACCAAAATGTGGGGAAACTGAAATAGAAGTAAGGTGAGGTGGGACTCACATGTAGATGTGGCACTTAGGGACATGGTTTAGTGTTAGGTTTACAGTTGGACTTGATGTTCTTAAAGGTTTTTTCCAACCTAAATGATTCTATGAGATCAATGAAACATTTTCCAAATATTCTTGTTGAAACTATGGATAGAGAGTAGAAAGTGAGTCAGCCTAGAAGACATACTGCCTCTTTCTTCTCTGATGTTGGGAAGTCAGCACGATACATTAGCTTTTAGCTTCCTTCTAGGTGAATTTAAAACTCATTCTGTATTTACTGAGGAAGGGCAGAAGAATCAATAAAGGCCTTGGCTTTCTAGAGGTGATCATCTCACCAATCATTTCTGTCTCTGTTCTGCGCTAAGGGCTTAGATAAGAAGGTTTTGTTTTTGTTTTCTTTCTCCTTAACGGATAGGTTTCTTAATTAGGATGGGGGAAAAATGACTGCAATTTTGCTGTGGCAAATTAAAACCAAAATGAGGTAGCAAAGAGCAGGGTCTGGAGGAGAGGGGGGCAATCAGAGACAGCTATTGATTTTGAAATGATGGAGGAGCCAAAGGAGAGCACACAGCCTGGAAAGGAGATTCATCTTTCAAAGCACTGCTCTTGCTTAGAAACAATCAGTCCAGGCAGAGGTGCTGGTTGTTGCTGAAGCTTCGGAGTTAGCTTTGTTTCCAGACAGAATTTAAATTCTGGCAAGACTCGCTGGTTGATAAGGGGATGACTCCTTAGACAAATCTTGAGATTGTGGAGCTAGGAATCATGGAATGGGGCTGAACAAAAGTAAACCTGAGTGGAGCATCAAGAAATTCTTAGCAGTAGTGGTAACACAAAAATGTTTGGAAATAGGTTCTTCCAAGGACGAAGAAAAAGTGTCACTGCTCAGAGCCAAGGCAGGCAGACAAAAGGGAACAAACATATGCAGAACATGGGACAAGCACCAAGATCTAACACCCTTCTCACTCCTGGTTGTTGCATAGCTCGTCCCATCTTTTCTAGAACAGAGAGAATTGGTCTGGTGTTTTTCTACCTTGTCCCAGTGGCTGAGATCAAGCCCCGGTACAGCTTTCTGCTGCTCCAGTCAGCGCACTTTCATACGCGCTGGCCTTTTCCCCCTTGGCTTTTCAGAAAGCATTCCTCTAAGATTAAAGTCAGATGTTAGTCTGACCTTTTGTCAAATATACCCAGCACCTGGAAAGAGAGAACAGCACCAACTTGTAATGACTGGTTTGAGTTTGTCAGCTTGTTCTCATTGCTCTGATGAAACATGACTTTGCCAAAGTGCTGATTGTCAGGTGTCTATGACAGGGGATCAGGAAGATTTTAGCCACACTACTGCAAATAATCTGCAGCCATTCTAAACCCAGCTGAATGCTACACGCAAATAAGCCCCTTTTCAGCCCAGATAGCTGAAAACATGCCACAGATCCTTTTAAAGCAAGGTGTTTGTTCTACCATCTAGGACACCCGTCTTCCATTCTTCACACTGACGTTGCTCCATCACATCCTCATCACAACGCTGGTGAGAAAGTGGCATCTCTTTTGCTCCCCATAGGGCTGGCAGTTTGTAAGAGATAGCATGTCCTTGTCCACAAACCATTTTCCCCCCTCACTCTTCCTCTTGTCTCCAAGCAGTGCTAGAACAAGTGCAACAAAAATTTGTCCTTTCCCTGCCACTGCCTTTGTAGCTGAGATGCTGTCATGTCACCTGTTCCCTGCCTGAATCCCAACTGTAGACAACACACATAATTAGCTGGCAGAGAGAACTCTTCATCCCCTCCTAATGCCCTATCCTCACCTGCCAACAGCAGGAGCACACCTCTCCAACAACTGTTTCTGCGGCTGCTCCTGCCATAGACAGTTGCTGCTGGATGTCAAACACAAGTGCAGGGACATGATCTCCTCTGAGCCCTTCCTGGTCCAGTGCTGTGATTGTGCTCCAGGAAAGATCCAAGTTTGGCACACTGTTTTGATACGTCAGCATTTACTTGGGCTGAAAGTGGAACCAGTCTGCAGACATTTCCTGGCTTGCACAGGGGTCTTACGCAGCAAGGCAAGTCTTGCATAGTCTTATTAACACCCTTGTCTAATCCACTAGCACTTCTCCCCTTCTCCTAGGACAAAATGATAAGAAAGAAATTAAAGGAAAGAAGGAGGTGAGCAAGCATAAAGCAGTGAAGATATGGCATGCTCTTTCTGATCCCTGTGGCCTACTCACCCCTCTGCTGTAGCTGCAAGCATCACTGCACACTGTTCTGGAACAGCAGAGGCTGCTCAGTGCTGAAGGCTCCACAGATCCCTGTGCATGCAATCCACATGCAATCCCTGGCTCCACAGATCTTTAATACCTCCTTTCCCTGGAATTCACACAAGAAATGCTGTTTTTTCCAGGTCACGTGAAACCTACTGAGAAACCATGGGTCTCATCTGGAGAGTAAATGTGCAGATACTCAGTGTTTGATTCATTGAATATTATTTTCTGCAGCAGAAAAGTGGGAGGGAAACATTAGTCACATACTTGCTTAATTGAGATCTAATAGCCAAGGTCAGTGCTCAGCCAAGAATAGATAGCAGAAGCCTCCTGTGATGTATTTTTGTGATGAGATGTTCATAGCACGCAGACTGATCTATTATCGGTTTTCACTATGAAAAATTTAACTATCTCCTGGAATATGCTCAAATCTATTTTGCATCATCTCCTTGCTTTTTCATTTAAAAATATCTTTGCTATAAGACCTCATGACCGTGCAAATTAGCAAATCTCTGCTGTGTGGAGAGATTGCTTCACCTCCACTGAAACGCAGCTATTTGTTCTCTTGCCAGGCCTCTGCAAGATGACAATACCTGTTTGTCAGTGTCTAGCATGCCTTTCTGTGCTTTAAACAAAAACCTTTAAAGGGAAAGATGAATACTCAAGGGAAGATGCTGCAACGGGCACATTGGTGAGGAAGAGCAGCGGACCTTTGCCTCAAACTGTGTTCTGCACGTCTGCAATGTCCCAGGGCAGCAGAAGCGCTGTGACGACGTACCTGCTGGTCTACAGCGCCTCTCTGGTCTCCTGTGGCACTTCAGCCTACAGGACCAGCGAGACCATTACTTCGTTCTTTCCAGCTTTTGCATATGGGTCTGTGCAGGATGCGTCAGTGTTCCCCTCCAAACCAAGCAGTTCCAAACCTTTTAGGGCCACAAAGCCTTTCCTCTTCAAAGTTTTCCCCACAGACCACAAAGCAACTATCTCCCCAAACCTTTAACTGAGAGCACAAGAGAGAGATGTGATATATATGGCCTCACAGACCACTGAGCACTAAACCTAGAGAGTTGATGAAAGAATTAAGGCCTCTGAAGATGGAGTAAGGTCTCTCTCCTACCACTTTAGCTCCTGTAGTACCTGAAAGATGCAGCTGTACTTCCTTGGCTAGGGGCTACAGCAGAGGACATGATCCAATCCAACCGAGTAAGAACAGAAAACGTACTCCATGTGGGCCCCAACAGCAAGCATGAAGGTGCAAGGAGGCTTTATGTTCTGGTGCACATTTGCCTTCTGTCTGTCCTTGGAGTCCTGCAGTACCTATCACTGGTGAGCTCCGAGCTCCTGGTAGTGCTAGGGTTGAAGTTGTTCACTGTGATACTCCCTAGAGCACCTCTCTTGCAGCATGGGTGTAAGGTCCTCCAACAGACTGCTCTCTGCAGGTGCCTAAGAACTGGCTACTTCAGACTTCACTGCTCCTGAGGAGGACACTGTGTGGACACACAGTGCAAGAACCATAACGTATCATAGTAATTCAAACCACAGCCCCTCTGTCTTTGCGCTGCAGCAGCCCCCAGCATAGGAGGTACCCAGACAGCAGCCCCCTTCTGCTGAAAGATGGAGTGTGCAGAAATCACCCCCATATCCCAGTGGCTACCGCTCTTCCAGTCTGGAGAGGGGGCAGCATGGTCCTCACCCATTTTCAAAAGAGGGAGAGTGAGTTTGGGGCTTTTAGAACACCACACAAACATTATTGCCTGGGAGCCTGGCATCTGGCAGGGAGAGGAGAGCATAGTCACCATGGTAATTCTTCGCCTCATTTAACTGCAAAGTAACCTCTTGTGTCGTTACTTGCAGCCACCCCCAGCACATCTGCCCTGCGCACAGCCCAGGCAGCACGCTGCCCGTGTATCCACATGCACAGCAACCCCTGCCCGCAGCCCGCACACACACTACATACCCTGCTGTGCAACACCCTTGCCCATATATGATACACAACACGTATATGCTGAACAACACACATTCCCTCTGCTCTCTCCCACTCTTATCACCTATGCCTCTAGATAACCAGCCAGGCTCACAGTCCCTGCTCCTACAACAATGGGTCCCGCTGCTGCACAGGCGTAAGATGCTTTAGGAGCACACGATCAACGCATGCTCAGCCAGCCGCCAAAGCACGCACGTGCCCTGTCTCCCTCAGCCTTGCCACAACACCTGCCTACAGCTCTTGTACAGTTTATTCTTGGATGCATTTTGCTTTCATGCTGCGGCATGAACAAGGAATAAATTCAGCTCTGTCTCATTCATTTTCTTCTCTTTCTGCCTCTGAGGAAAAAATGTCCCTGAGAAGCAGATCTATAAGGAGAAGACTGTGTGCCTCTCTGCAGTGCCAGCTCATGGGAAGCTGGTGGTCAGGTCATTTGGTGCTCCTGACTAGACCCTGCTGCTCGCATTTCTTGGCAGCCCGTGGGTCCCTGCAGGAAGGCTCAGTTCCCTGCTATCAGCAGGGAAACAGAAGTCCAGAACAGCAGTGACTGATTTTATAGCATAGCAGGAGCATGGTAGGTAGGAGCCACAAGCTGAGTCCCTAACACCTCTGCTACACAACAGCCAGGTATCACCCCATATCAAAAGATGAAACTCAGCTCCGACTTATACCACTGGATGCAGGCTGGGGACCTCTCCCAAGCTACCACTGTCACATCAGGATCCCTCAGCTCTTCCAGAAGGTGCTGGTGTGATTAGAGCTTGGGCAATGTTACTAGGGTGGACACAGACCTGTCCTCAGCCAGGCGGCAAGTAGAAACTCCTCAGCCATATGTACATGACAGCTCCAGCTAACAGGGTCCACGGCAGCCAGCGGGCATGGACTTGGTGGAGCCTTGAGTTCCCATATTGCATGGTGCAAGTGTCCTTTTCTGCCTTGTGCTGTGGTGAGTTTAACAAGCATGTAGCAAAGGCAGACAGTCAGGGATGGCCCATATCGCAAGGGTCACCTGATACAGTCACCTGAGTCTGACAGGGTTGCTAACAACCAAGTCCCACTTGTTATTGCTATATAGCTTGCGTGCTCTATACATATGGCCTACAAAATGCTCTGAGAAGTGCTTCAGGCAAAACATCTCCTTTAGAGAGCTGGAATGGATGCCTGCCCATATCCTTTTGGACCCACTCTCCTCTTTGTAAACCTCTCAAGCTCACTGCTGACTTCAGCTGTCTTTCCTGTGAGGTCCCCTACCCCTCCTAAAAGCACCTCAACATCACCACCCTCAAGCCTGAATGCCCTAATCTGAGTGTGATCCAGCTAATATAACCAGTGATATGATGTACATGTGTGAGGATGCAACTGAAATGAGATTTCCCCACCTCGCTGCCCAGCACCTCTGGACAAGACAGCCCCAGTTGCACATCTCATCCTCTCCCATCTCCAGGAAGCAACAGGCACCTGCACATGACAATTCACCTTCCCTCCCCTCTCCCCTCATCCCCATCGTTGCTACCTGCACGCCTGGCTGTGGCTGAGCTCCCCGGAGGCAGAGGCCCTGCTTTTAGCCCTGCACAGGACGTGGGACCCAGACAGAGCCAACGCTGCTGGCAGAGCCCGCAACCAGCCCAGCCGGGGTTGCTCCAGCCCGGAGAAATACCCAAAGCCTGAGCACACACTTCCCTCTTATGGCCATGCCCGATACAGCAGCCACTCAGGGCTGCAGCATCTCCAGTGGAGATGGGATTTTCCAGTGAACGCTGACATTTCCCATAGTTGCCTCTTACACTTGTTGGGCACAGATGTCTCTCCCCTGCCCTTGAGGGGCAAGCACAGAGCCAGCCTTGTCACCCTGTTTGGCTGATGCTGATCAGCACACACACTGTGAGCAGGAAAGACAAGTCGAGCGCTCAGTACGTGTCCTGCCTGCAGTGTCACGCTGATAGAAGCCCAAGTATCCATCCCTGGTCCTGGGGCAGATTTCCCCTATGGTAGGGCACAGCCTCTAACACCTTTCCTTTCCTCAAGTTGAGCATGGCTTTTACTTACTTCAATTTTGAAGGGAAAGTCTTTAACTACCTAGTTATGCGTGGTTCAGGATTCTGTTCAATTTCTCCCTCATCCCATTGCACTGTATGGCAAAGTCTCTCTCTCTCCTATCCAAATAATAATATCCTTGCCAAAAGGAGAGACAGCAGCCTTCTGTTCTCCTGTACTGACTTTTTTCTCTGGACTGAGCTTCAAGTGGTGGTTCTTTCTGTGCTCCCATCACCCCTAATACCAGATTTATAATTCAAGAGCAATTCACTGCACAAAGGGGTAGTTTCCCCTTACACCTAACCTGTGGCCAGCTTCCCCCAAGCCACCAGGTCAGTTCAATTCACTGACCTGAAGGAAAACTAGTCAATTTTCCATGGGATAATTTTCTGTTGGATCAGCGAGTTGAACTGACTCGCTCTGCAGGTAGAAGGCTGAGCATTAAAAAAAAGCTCCTTTAGTCAACTCTTTTGTCAACTTATCTCACTTCATCCAGTTTTTCTAAAGAGGAAAGACAGGAGAATTAGAACCTGCAAAACTGTGCTTGGTACCTGCAAGGGGACCTGCTCCTGCTCCTTCATTCCGTCTCCAAGCTAAGGTTTGGTCACTGCTCAGGTGCTAGAGTACTGTCCTCACTATCTCTCTTCTCTACAGTACACTGTCTTCTCATGTGCCACCTTTGTAATAGCATCACTATCAACAAAGACACATTTTCAAGTGAACACTGCTTTTAGTTCTGTTCTTAACACACGACCAGGTGAGTAAGAAGGAACCTCTCCAGTCTCCTGCAGTACCAACAACATTGTCAGAAGTAGCAGAAGCGGTTGTTATCCTCCCTGAAGCTAGCCACAGCAGCCTGACTGCACTCTGCCAGGCTCAGTGCCCTTTATCAGAGTTTCTCAGAGCACTCTGCAGCTGTTGATAAAGTGAGACCACATCTGCTCTGAATGTGTTCAACAGGGTACTGGTGGGAGGGGGGTTTGGGGTCACTTCCATAGTGCTAAAAGTCGTAGGCCCAGATCCTCAAAAGTATTGAAGCACCTAAAAAGAAGTTCAGAATTAAAATATCATGGGGCTCTGGGTCCTAATGAGGATGCAGTTATATTGGTATTCAATGTTTTTGCTGATATAGCTGATAGTGCTTGGAAAAGTTCTGCTCAAAAAAGAGCCCTATTCTGCTGACATAAGCTGCCTGCACACAAGGAGGGCTTCACTGGTACAACTCTGCTGCTACAGCGATATTACACGCATTTACATGTAAATTAGGGCTTTGTTTATACCGCACAGATGCAGCCTTTCACTTCATCCCAGATGGGGAGGGGAGAGGGAGGGTAATGGTCTCACTACTCTCATTTTATGGACTCCAAAAGCAAGGCACAAACAAAATGAACTCATTGGTTCGATATCACCCAACACGGGTGGCAGAAAAGGCAAAGACCCTGGTCACAGGTTACAGCCACAGAACTTTCTTCACTCCAAAGACAGGGAGACAAATGAGTGAGTCATCAAATAGGAGCCCCATCACGTCAACTATACAAGGTCAAATCCCCGATGTGTTTGAGATGGAGGGGCTAGCAATGAATACACAAGGGAGCCCTGAACCCAGGGGACTGAGGCCTGTTTAGATTCATGAAGCACTGTCAGAAAGTAACTGAACCTGAGACCTAAAGAAAGTTTCTACTATGCTGCTTCACCACTCGCCAACCTGAGCGACAAGAGGCATGAGCGACAATGAATGTCCATGGAGGATGGACATGAAAGCTGAAACAGTACAGGTGATTAACAACATATCACAGGAACCAAATACGAAATCAGAAGGTACTGAGATTACCTTGCTTCCAACCACTGCTGCCCAAGTAAATATGCACTGAATGCACCTCCATTCTGCCAGTACTCCTGTATCTTGACCACAGACTCTGCCAGGCCTTATTTCCATTTACAAAAGCCAACATAAGCCAAGAATGGTAAAATAACTGATCCCATCTCAGCCATTCATTCCCAAATCTGCCTCTCCTGCTCTACTAAACCATGTATCTGACATGGATACAAGGTGAATTGCATGGTAGGACCAAATTCATCATTTTTGCTAGGAAAGTTTTAACCCATATCAGTGTCTCTCAGTGGCAAGTACAAGGGTTCCTGGAGCCTTGTTGGTCCCACAGTGCCAGTAAGTGACCTGAGAAGACATGTCACCACACAGCTCCACTGTGATGGCATGAAGAAAGATCCAAAACTCAAGGTCCAGAAAAAGCAGGTGTCGCCATGGGTTGGGTGAAATGTAGTGAAACTGGGTGGATGTTACTGCTGGCCTTAAGCTATAAGATACAGTCCAGCCCCATTACAGAGACACAGCAATCTCCATTCCAAAACACTGCACAAGTCACTGCCCAAAAGAGAGGCAAACATCCAGAAATTTGAACTGGGAGGGGTGAGCGGACAGAGACATGACTTTGAGTACTATTTTGCATAGGAGTCTTGCAGACAGGGGACATGACAAAAAGCAGATAAAACATAGAGAAGATGGCTCCAAACAAAGCTAGGACAATCTTGATAGTCAGTCCTAACTGAAACCAAGAGAAAAACAGCTGGAGCCATGAGCAAGGAAATAGCATCCTGCTGCTTCATTCCCCCACAACATTGGAAATATAACCTTATACATATTTTGTAATTTTAAAAGAAAAGACAAATACAGTTGTCTACTTCTCTCCTAACTGAAGGATTAAACTTTTGGCTAGCTGTATGTATCAAAAGGAATAACAACTGCAGGGGGTTAAGTAAGTCTGTTCTTAATCCCCTCTGCCACACTGGATTCTTTCCCATGCCCTGTTCAGCTGGCCAACACCCTGATCCTACATGTAACATCCCACCCCCTCTAACATCTCTTTTCTTGTGGCTCATCAGACCCGTATTAATACACATCTTTCAGTTCCTGGTATATCCCCTCAGGCCTCTTACATCTCTGATCACAAACCTCCCATCCTGACTCCTTTCCCATTTCACCACAAAAATGTTATGCAAGCCTGGCTGGTTTCTCCAGGCAAACACACTGAACAGTGAACAGTTTGTCATGTTTTCAAATTCTGATCCAAACTAGTGCCCAGAGATAGGTTAAGTCAAGGCTTCATTGCAAAAAAGAGGGAAAAATAGTCTGAACAGAATCTTTTTAGCACTGTATAGCTTTAGAGGTTAAGTTATTTCCAGAATAATATTATTCTCTGAGCCAGTGAAACAGAAGCTGTGGCGAGCCTAGAACTGTACCATTCACAGCAGAAGGTGTTAAGGACAGGGAGGATCTCTCCTGGAGCAGAAACACAATTCTCAGCTTAGCTAAATTTAAACCAACCAACTCCATTATTTAGAAAGATGTACTTGCCTCCCCCAGAAGGAAGCAATCTGCTGTTGACATTCACGGTTTACCTACTTACCAAGATATGCTGAGGGCAGGTGATGGTCATTCCTACACCTGGCTAGCCACCTTCCAAGCATCGCTCCCTCTTATGAGCTATGCCAAGGCCTCTCCAGCTTTCCATGAAGTTTAGCTAGGTGCCTGACAAATTCTCATGGGGCACTCTCAGAGCTATCTGCTTTCTTCAAGGGCTACTTAATTAGCTATGAGGTCCCCAAAGAGCTTTCCACACTTCTGTTATTTCTTTTCCTATGCTTCAGACAGATATTCTGTCATTCAGACCCAAACTAAAACCCAAGGTTCAGTGCTCCCCTGGAATCGTTTCCCAGCACAGTTCCTGCAGTTTCAGTGCTAGGTTGCTATAACTATGAAAGAAAAACAGGAAACAGAAACAATACTCACCTCACAGCACTGCCTCCGTCTGCCCAAGCTGCAGCCTTTTAAATTACACCTTCAGCACTCATTTCGTGCTTGCTTCAGCCTGCACCTGGAGACTGAAGACGAAGAGGAAAGGTACCTGGAGAATGTAGACTGTTCCCTTTCAGAGCAGCCTGTCTGCTATTAACTGCCTTGAATACAATGGCTGAGCCACTGCCTATTTTGTCTCTGCGTTGCAAATGTAAAAGTCAAAGGCTTAGACTTATTTCTGACTACAGCCACCTTGAGACCTTCCATCAAAACTTTCTGCATAGCTGGCATCATTAACATACCTGATTTTGTCTCAGTTATCAACTCTCTCCTTTCTCAAAGGAAATTCTTCTCCTCAGGCATGTGTCAGTGGCGAGTTCTGATTATCTTCTACCGTTTCAGAAGGCCTTCGCTTTCTGTTTGGGACGCTGGAGCGGAAAATTTTTCTGCTACCCTTCTCTGTCCCAGTGGTTGCCCAATTGTTCCTTCCTGAATTCACCCTTCTGCTGCTTCCAACTTCACAACTCTACTCTGTGATCCCAAAACCTACAGATGAGTAAAAACAGCACCCATTGACTCATGCCAGAGATGTAAGCCCTCCATTGATATGAGCCTGCTGCGCGGCAATGCCTGCCATCTGACTTGTTACTTATGGTCCACTCTTCCTTTTGACTCATTAGATTTTTGGATACAGTCCTTTGCTTTGTTCAGTTGGCTGAGAAAGGCTGTTTACTCTGCCAGCTCACAGGAATAGTATTCTCGAGACCTAAAAGGAAACTTAGAACTGGAATTTGCTGTTCTGAGTTTATTTAGCCCCTCTGTTTTGCAACTGCGTAGCCAGCTGTGTACATGGGCATCTTGTGTGTCACACCAAGCCGTATCAGAGCTGCCTGCAGGCGTGACTCCAGGAGCTCTGTGGGATGTGCTTGGTGCTGCCTGGGGCAGCAGCTGTGCCCTGGGATGGCACGTCTCCATGGATATCCTGGGCTCTTCTCTCACTGCAGCCCCAGGGGGAGCATGGCCTCCCCTACCCACTGCGCTGTGCCAGGAGGGGCCAAACACCCCTCAAACACCAGGTTATGCTGGCCCCACGCTAAGGGCAGGGTAGGTCCTGGCCACACAATGAGGTCCCACACACAGGGAAGCACTGCAGCCACTGTGTGAGGCTGACAGGTCCCGCACAAGTTAATCAGTTGGTCCCTTAATGTTTTTTCTTCCTGTGTTTCCTAAACCAAAACTGAAACCATTGCATTGTAAGGGTTTGTGCCAGATGGGTTTAAGGACAGATGAAGTAACCAGTCTGCAGGTACCTACATGTGGAAGGGCTTTGGGCTCTAATTGAACAGATAACATGGCAGTGAGATCCAGTGCCTGCCAGGTGAAGCAGCTTATCCTCCCTAGAGAACAGCATTAGCAGATGGAATTCCTCTGTACACAGGTGGGCAGGGAGTGGAGGGTGCTGCCCCACACACACCCTGGGAGCACAGGCTGCTGGACCATCTGCTCCCCATGGCACAAACTGGTCAGTATCATTCAATCTGTTCTGTCCACACAGAGAGGAGACAGGAGGAAAATGCCAACAGCCAACTATGGCAACAGGGGAAAAATCCTACAAAAAAAGTTCTACAGTATGTGGTCCCCTAGTACACTTCTCTCTCACTTGCTCACTCATTTTCTTTTTTCATTATAATATCTGTTCATCTCCTCATACATTACTTCAACCCTGAAAAGCCCTCCCTTCCTTATCCAGAAAAACCTCAGCAGCAAGAGTGGTCCCTGTGCCCACCAGCACCCCTAACTGCAATGACACTGAAGCAAGCACAAGCACCCAAATGCTGAACAAGGGTGTTTGCTGCTTTGATCACTAGGTCCTTCCCAGCAACACCAGTCTCCCCCATGCTCCCATCCTGCAATGTGAGAGAGGGGACACAGCCCATCCCATGTTAGCTGATGGCTCTGTCTCACTGCATACCGAAACCAGGTGAAGAAAGAATGCTTCTCGGGCAAGTCCATACCTGCTTTAGTGGCAGTCAAGATATGGGAGTGGCTGCACACAGCAAGAAAAGGAACAAGGTCTGACACAGCTCTAACCCTACATGGTCCCACACCCAGCCTGTGCTTGTTATCCCTGAGCCTGTGGTTGTACCCCTCGTTACAAAAGGAATTCTTGTCTGCAGGTGACCCAGAGGTATGAAGTGTACTGCTGCCTACAAACAGGCTGAAACCAGGCAGTGAAGGTCTCCCAAGTCTTCTTGAGGGAAGAAAAATGATTGTCTTTCACAGAAGCTAATTCAGTTTTGTTAGGAACTCCATGTTCATGTTGAATTTGCAATGAGATCTATGACAGAGGCTCCAAAATGTGACTATAATACAGAAAAATACCTATCAACAGTAGGAAATCAGAAAGAAAAGGATGAGACCATTCTCTCAAATTCATCTGCTTAAACCTGTTAACTTTTCATTGTGTTAACTGGGATTTGTTCTGATTGTTTCAAGTTACATTCTCAGAAACACCACGGCCCTTCCCTCTCAATTACACTTAAGAAATCAAAGGTCACACTCTTCCTTCTCTTCAGTGTGTGATTAAACATTAGGCTGTTTACTTTCTACCAATTAACACTCCTGCAACTCGGAAACCTCCAGATGCCTTCCCCTTCCCACTCCCTCACCAACATGTATGCAAGCTGTATAATAGTGCACAAATACAGATGCTTTGTAGTTTGCAGAACACCTTTCTTTGGTTGTCATCTGCGTGATGTTCGGTAACCCAAACTTAACCAAGGTTGGTAATACCTACCCCTGAACTAAACACAGCATTGAATTTACCCAGTCTTTGAATGAAGTATTTCTTTCCAAACATTGTCAGGAAATACTCAAATTCATAGCCAAATATACAATGATTTTTAAACACAGCCGCAGGCAGTTAACAGACTGGCAACTACAGCTGTTGGGGATACTAACTCAGGAAGGCAGCCAAGCATACACCTATCTTTAAGCCCAAATTTAAATCCTATTGACTTAAGCTCTGCCTGGAGCTTGTCTGCAGGGTTCCTATCAGGTCCTTCATTACCCAGGTGGACTTGAGCCAAAATACACCTCTCCCAAGCCGATCCTAGGCAGGAAAGGGCATTAGAATAATTAAGTCTGACCCTCTAAAAAAGCCATTCAGAGAGTTTCACCAGGGGTTCTCCCACACACAGCCCATCAGGACACAGCCCGAGGCCTGTGTGTCCTGGGGCAACCCCCCGGGCCTTCGGAGCAGCGAGGGCAGGTGCGGTGCTCCCTGCCTGCCTCATCCCACCTCGGCCCTCTCCCCGCTCCAGCAACTGGGGTGCCCCGAGGGAAGGGCCGCCACCGGTAACAGAAGCGGCACCAGCCCGCGCACCGCTGTCCCCTTTGCGTCAGGGAAAGCGTTTACGGACGTGCCGGGTCCCCCCCGGACAGTAGGACAGCCTCACGCGGCCGGCGCCCTCGCACCCACCCTGCCCAGCCTACACCCGGGTGGCCGCCGCGCAGCGCAGCAAGTCACCAGGACCGGACCCGCCCTGCGGCGCGGCCGTTGGGGCGCCTCACACGCCACCCTCTCATACCCTGCCCCGCGAGCCCGCCTCGACGCCCGCCCATAGACTGCCGCCTCAGCCACCGCCCTGCTCCTCCCTCCTGTCATTGGACGGACCCCGCTGTTCGCTCGTGCCCCTCCCTTCACCTCACGCCGTGATTGGCTAACTCATCTCCCTCTCTTCGTTCCCGGTTCCATAGCTGCCAAGTGGTTGGACAACTTTCACCTTCTGGCTCCACCTCTCTCCGAACTTTCTGCTTTGCGATTGGGCAATCCCCTTCCTTCACCTCGTTCCCCTCCCATCTGATTGGAATGCGGGGCTCTCATTGGGTTCCGTTTCCTGTGCCCCGCCTCCTTTCCTTGGCCTCTGCCGGCAGCCTCGCACGCGCGCTGCTGTGTCGTTGCGGAGCCCGCCTCTGAGCGTGACGTCTCCACCGACGATTGGGGGAAGCGGCAGGTCGCGCTTCCGGTGCGGCGCGGCGGGGCCGGGCCGGGCGGGGGTGACGGAGCGGGCGCAGCGGAGCCGAACCGGCGGGATGGAGCGGCCCGAACGGGCTGCGGCGGCGTTGGATGCCCAGCCCCGCGTCAATGGCTGCAGCAGCGCAGCCCACGGCGCGCTCCGCAACGGCTACGTGCGCGGCCTGCCCGCGCCCGACACCAAGGTGTGCGCGGCGGGCGCCCTCCGCCGCCCGGGCGGGGTCGGTACCGGGGCGGGGGGTGGGCGATAGTCGCCCGTCTCAGGGGCTCCGGTGGCGGGCAGGGCTTGTAGGGCCGCCTGCGGCGCGGTCGGGGCTGTCCCCGGTGCCTCTTCCAGGCGAGCGCCGCCTCGGTGCCTCGTCCCTCTGCGCGAGCCGCCAGTCGTCCCCCCCCCAGCTCCGGGTGGGCTGGGGAGCCGGGGGAGCCTGCAGCTGCCTCTCACGCCGCGGCGGCGGCAGGCGGGCTCCGGGAAGCCACCGAGGTGTGGCTGGTGGGGAGTTCGGCAAAACTTCGCCGGCCGGCGGGGGCCCGGGTTGTGCCCCCCGGCCCTCGCCTGGGGAGGGAGGGCAGGGGCCTGCCCGGGAGAGCAGCGCCTGGTGGGTGTTTGATCGCCAGCCTGGTAACTTCGTGTCAAGCGGCTGGCCCTCAGGTCATTGCTATACCTTTACTGCAAAACTTTTGTTAGAAGCAGGGCTTTAAACTTAAACCTTGCTATAATATCCTAGGTCTGTGCTTTAGAAGAAAAGATTTTAGCAGTTCTTCACTGTTTTATTGTTACAGGTGTGATGCACAGGGCTATGGGTACAAGTGGCCTTGAGTAGGGACTTCCTTCTACAGAAGAGTTAAAGGTTGATGCGACACTTCCCATCTTGCCTTATTATCACCCTGTGATGCGAGTGTGTATTTGCGCTTTCAGACTTCTAGTTGCTTCTCTGCAAAACACCGAACTTTTGTGTTATAGTGTGAGGTACTTAATGGTTCTTATGGAGGCAATCCCAGCAGTATGCAATAGGTCATGTTTCCTTGGACATGTAAAGGTGCTTGAGAAAAACCTTTCTCCGTTGCCATCCCTCCTCTTGCTCCTTCTTTTCACTCCTGTGCTGCCCCTTCTGTTTTTCCAGTGTAGGCTTGTGCATTCACTGTGTGAACCAGATTGAGAATTGATGCAGGATAAAACAAATTTTTTTTTTCCTGAGTTAACGTGGGACACTTACTGTATTTCTTTCACTGGATGGAAGCTCATAGTCTTGCTCTGGCACTTGGGAGGGCATAGCACCGTATTGGGAGTGAACAAATGGAGGAGGAGGGTGCAGTACCTTCATTTGGCAGTGATATCAGCTTGTACTGGTTCAGGGACTATGGCACTGGTAGTCTTGCCTTGCAAACACCAAGTACTGCCAACTATAAAACTGTAGGTGTAAATCTTTGCACTAAGACCAAACATGGTGGTGGTGAGTGTTCTTCTTTGAGTGTTTTTTTCCCCCTCTCTGTGCTTTTTTAAAGAAGAAGGTCTGAATACAGTTATGTTCTGCTTCAGAAGAACAAAAAAGTGGCGTAAGGAAGCTGTTTCCTTAAGGATTTTGTTAGCTGTGTTATCTGGAAAACATGGGAGATGCAGCATGTGAATGGAAAAAACATCAATGTCAAACTGAGGAAGCTTAAAAACCTTGCTGTTTTATGAGACATTCTATTCAGTTCATAGTTTGCGTGTGATACTACATTCAAATATGTCGTGGAAGCCTGAGGCATTTGAGATAACTATTTCTAAAGGAGGGGAAGGCTTGCTGGAGAAGTGGTCATGAGAAATCTTAGCAAAAAGCCAAAGTGTAGCGGCATTGTCAGAGGATGTAAGAAGAGTATAAGAAAGTTTTGTGTCTTTCTGGCAGCTGCTTGCTGGTCAAGGAGAGATCTGTAATTAGGAGTCTTGCATTCTTTTCTCCATAATTTTATGTGGGCCAGATTGCTAACTTTGAAAATGAGAGTCTAAATGTTAGAACCTAACTGGAAGAAGTGACTGTTTAGGGGTACTAGGCATGTAAAGCTTTCTCAAATAGCATCAGTGATGGGAGCTTAGAGCTGCCAAAGATATAGTTGCTGATATATCACACATTTGGCTACTTGACAAAAGCCTTTTGGCTTTTGAATTTTGGTTGTTGGGCCTTTACACAGGAGAAGGGAAACGTGTTAATGCTTACTTTGTGTTGAATATATTTGTCTATGTATGCATATATCTATACTATGTACATACCGCATACAACACTTGAGAATCTGTAAGAGATCTGTGGAATGCAAAGTAATTAAGTACCAAAAAGGAGGCAGCTTACATGTGAGTGTGCAATTCCTACTTAGTAGAAAAAACCAGGAAAGTAAGGATGAAGAAAAAACGTTGCTTTTGCAAGAAAGCCTGTGATGGAGTCCTTGAGAGAAGTAGGAGGAAAGAAGAGATCTTGATAAAATTAATATATTGATGGGAAGAGGAGGGGGAAGGAAAGCCATTGGTATGAAGAAGTGTTGCAGTCACTGGCGATTTTTCTGGAAAAGCCTGGAGCTTGTGAGAGGAGAGCTTAGAGACAGGGTAGTACATCACTGCACCCTCCTGTAGGGCTTGATAGTGCCAGGATGCTTTACCCATTTGTAACGATGTGAAAAAAGGAGTCTGCCTCTACCTAGGACATCTCTGTTGTTGTCACCTGAGTAAGTTTTGGAGTTTTTTGGTTTGTTTGGTTTTGTTGTGGGTTGGGGGGGGGGGGGGGGTTACCCTAAAAAAAAAAAAGAGTTTCGGAGGTTCAAGAAGAGTTTACAAGAGATTCAAGGCTATTATTCTTATGACACAGATTTCAAGCCTTCCTTGCAACTCCCTCCCTCCCTCCCTCCCTCCAGAGAGAGAGAGAGAGACTGGTATTTAACAACATGGGCTCCTTACTGTCATTCCAGATGAGCAGAAGAGGGTGAAATTGTTCACCTTAATTTTTAAATAGGTTGTATTACTTTGTCTCCTGCTGGCATCAGAACTGCTAATCCTTCCCCTTGGTAAGAGGAGAGGGGAACTTACTGCCTACTAAGACTGTACAGTCCTGACTTTGGCTACCTTGGACATAAATGAAATATCATCAGTGGCTAAGAAAGTAATCATTTGAAGTTAGGGCTTCAGCATATTAAAAAAACATTCTGTTGAAATACTAAGATAAATAACAGCTCTTTCTTTTGCTTTCCTGGCAAGTCCTGTGTTCAAATTACTTTGATTATGCTAACAGTTAATCTGTTTAGAGATTCAAATTCAGTGAATGCAACAATCTTACTATAAGCACCTTAATTAAAAGAGGTTGAAGACCCATGTAGCAATTAAAAATTGTGGGATATTGAAGAAAAGTAAGTAACTTATTTCTGACCAGATACAGTTAAGGGAGTGTGTGGTTAGGGAGAATAGTAATCTATGGATGGGTTCAAAACTGATTTAATGCTTCAGTGTAATACTGCACTATGTAAGATGAAAGCCTGACATCTCAAAGGTTATCGTCATGGCATGAGGAAATGAACGCAGCCAGGAGAAAGAAAGCAAATCTAAATAAAAGCACAGTGAAGTTACCTCTTCAAGTTGTGCATGTTTCTACTTTTTATGTCCTTCTGGTCTGCTGGAGAGAGTGTTAAGTGAGTTCAGTAGAAAAATGGTATTTGGGATCTATCAAGACACTTGTGGGAATAATAAAGAGTGCAGGGAAAATTGCTTTTCCTTTCTGCAATGCAATTTTAAACTGGAATGTATTTCTCCATTGGAGTGTTTTGCTCTGAAGCAAACAGCTAATGGTTTTCTAATACTGCATCTGAAATCTTTTTTCTTGCTTAAAATAGAGAGATTGGGACATATTTAATAGGACAAGGTCCCCTTATTTTCCATTGTAACTTATTGGAATCTAGCTATTATTGTGAACAGATTTTTAGTAATGTATTTTTTTTGACTCCTTAATTGAGCTGCTCACTTTAGAATGGTTCTGTTATGCTTCTAGAAGTTGAAGAAGAAATTATCTCAAACTAAAACAATAATTGGAATATAGGGTTTAGATACCAAGTTCTTAATTTCTGTTGTGCGCGGTATCTCCAAGTCAGTTAGATAGGAGCTGGAATGATATAAACAAATATTAATTTCCCTGATGTTTCTAGAAGGTCTCCAAATGCCATACTATAGCAATCTCCGGATAGCTTATTGAATACATGCTTTTGTAAACAAGGTCTCATACTACTTCCTCAGGAAGACAAGGAATAGTTTTGTTGAAGAGAGTGGGACGACTGTGGGATTTGCATTCCTTTAAAAGTGTCACAAGTCCTGAATTCTTACAGCTATTAAAATGGACAGCGTAAATATCTTTTTCTGAAAGCTTTGGTGTGTACATGCTAAAAACAGCTTGTGTGGTCCTGTGATACGTGTTTGGGTTTTTCAGAGAGAGCAGTCATACTGCTTGTAGGCTCGTATCATGACATCCTTCAGGATGCAGGGGAATGATGGCTTCACCTTGATTTTATAGGTGCTTTTGCTGGAATTTGGGTTAGTGTAAATTCTTTGGAGGAGCACACTTACGAAGATGAATGCAAACAACACTGGAAGGTTTTCTTGTTAAGTGGTAGCAGCAATGTGAATAAACCCTTGTTTCAGATGAAGGTTAGGATAAGATAAAGATGTTAAATAACTGCTCTATCCATGGGTATAAAAAGGAATTCGAGTACAGAATTATGTTTTTTTTTCACATCTGCGTGTAACTTAAAATGCAAATATTTCTGATAAAAAAGAAAAAAAAATTGATCGTAAAGAACTAAATCTCATTAACTTATTCACAAGGAAGTGATTGTTCCCCCTTACTCAGTATTCGTAAGAGTGCATCTTCAGAGCTGTGTCCAGTTTTGAGCTCCCCAGAAAGATGCTGACATAGCCACATGAATCTGTGAATCCAGTGGAGGACCCCCAAGAAGCAGAAGACACTGGAGCACGTGAGGTACGAGGAGAGGCTGAGAGAGCTGGGTTTGCTCAACCTCAGGAGGAGAACGCTCAGCTAGCTGGCTGGAGAATATAGAGAAGATGGAGCCAGACTCTTGGAAGTGTGTGGCAATAGGATGAGAGGCAACGGATGTAATTTGGAAGAATGGGAAATTTTGTTTACATAAAAGGAAAATAATTTTTTCCTGAGGGTGCTAAAATACTGGAAGAAGTTGCCCAGAGAGGTTTATGGAATCTCTGTCCTTGGAGGTGTTTAAGACTAGATTGGACATGGCCCTCAGCAACCCGTAATTAGACCTTCTTTGAGCTGGGGATTGGACATGATGACCACTGGAGGTCCCTTCCAACCTTGGTTATTCCATGTTACAGAGATAAACTCATGGATTGCAGGAGAGTTTGCCCAGGTTTAGACATCAGCATTTAATCCTTGAACCCCTATAAAAATCTGTGCCTTAAGGCTTGTAGCATTTACTCTGAGGCTTGCATCAGACCTGGGGAAAGAAGTTATTACTTTCTGCCTCTTGCTTGGTTTTTGACTGACTGCATTTATTGTGTCAGTAACATAAAACTGGAGTAGAAAATTGGTTGACCTCAGAAAGACTGCGATCTCCTTCAGATGTTTTAATTGACAAAACTCTGTTTCTGATGTGCATGAGGATACTTTTCTAATATAAAAATTAATTATAAAAGACTATAAGCCTTTGTGGAAAGAATAGCTGCTACACAATGTTATCTGGCTAACTGAATATTTGAGGCCATCATATTAAATTAGTAGATGTGCCAGTGTTGTACTTGATGAGAATTTATGTATCTGTACTGGTATGAAAACAAACACCACTGGTAGCAGTTGATGTGACTGGCTGCTCTTAGATTTGAATAAGTGCTACTGAGAAGTCAGTTTATCTAAAGTGTTAAATTCATTCAATTATATTGGACGGTGTGGTGGGTTGACCCTGGCTAGAGGCCAGGTGCCCACCAGAGCCGCTCTCTCACTCCCCTCATTCACTAAACAGGGGAGAAAAGGCATAACGAAATGCTTGTGGGTCGAGATAAGGACAGGGAGAGATCACTCACTAATTATCGTCACGAGCAAAACAGACCGAACTTAGAGAGGGAATTCATCTGATTTATTACTAGGCAAAACAGAGTAGAGGAATGAGAAAATAAAATCAACTCTTAAAACACCTCCCCCCACCCCTCCCATCTTCCCAGGCTCAACTTCACTCCCGGCTTCAACCTTCCCCCCCTCAGCGGCACAGGGGGACGGGGAATGGGGGTTACGGTCAGTTCATCTCACGGTGTTTCTGCCGCTTCTTCATCCTCAGGGGGAGGACTCCTCTCATCATTCCCCTGCTCCAGCATGGAGTCCCTCTCACGGGGTGCAGACCTTCAGGAGCAAACTGCTCCAGCGTGGGCTCTCTCCCACAGGGTCACAAGTCCTGCCAGCAAACCTGCCCTGGCGTGGGCTCCCCTCTTCACGGGTCCACCGGTCCGGCCAGGAACTTGCTCCAGCGTGGGCTTCCCACAGGCCGCAGCCTCCTTCAGGTGCCTCCACCTGCTCCGGCGTGGGGTCCTCCACGGGCTGCAGGTGGAATCGCTACACCCCCTCATCCTTCCTCCATGGGCTGCAGGGGGACAGCCTGCTTCACCATGGCCTTCACCACGGGCTGCAGGGGGATCTCTGCTCCGGCACCTGGAGCTCCTCCTCCCCCTCCTTCTGCACTGACCTTGGTGTCTGCAGAGTTTCTTACATCTTCTCGCTCCTCTCTCCGGCTGCAAAAGCTCTCTCCAAGTGTTTTTCTTCTTCTTAAATATGTTATCACAGAGGCGCTGATTGGCTTGGCCTTGGCCAGCGGCGGGTCTGTCTTAGAGCCGGCTGGCATTGGCTCTATCAATCAGACACAGGGGGAGCTTCTAGCAGCTTCTCACAGAAGCCACCCCTGTAGCCCCCCCGCTACCAAAACCTTGCCACACAAACCCAACACAGACGGCCATTTGAAATTTAGCTGGTGATAAGCCTTAAGTGCTATAATAAATTGTTATCAATGTATGCAAGTTCATTTTTTGTTATTGTAACTTGAGTCACTTGAGTGATATGTCATGTTGTATTTTCCTGTCTTAATTGTACAGTAGAAACGTTGTTTTCCTAAATGTCATGCTTTCAATTTGTTGGAAAAACCCTTTTTCTTAATTATCTACTGACTTCAGTTTCTCTAGGAGGAGCATAAAACATTGGTCCAGTTTCAGCAAGGTTTCCAATCTTTTCTTTGCCTTCATTAAGAAATCACTCCTAGAAAAAAATCCACTTTTAATTGAAAAGTGTAGTCTTGAAGAATACTTACAGTTGAGAAAGCAGGAGCTGAAAAGTTTAGGAAGTAATGGGGTTTAATGTCTGTAAAAATAAGTGAGAGTGAATTCTAAAGTACATTAGGAATGCTTTTAGGGGTATCTGATAGCCTAGAGATTGACTTGTTAGTGAAGTTAAGGACTTACCTGTCAAAATGCTGTACATCTAAAATCTACTGAACATACTAGATACAGTAACATATTAGGTTTAAAGTAAGGTCATCTGTCAGAAAAAAGTATATTCTCAGTAGGATTCAAATTGTCAGCCAAATTTGTAGCAAGCAAAAAACCCCAAACTTAATTGCATCATTCACTTGCTAAAAGGAAAAAAACCAAACCCCAAACAACACTTAAACATTATGAAGATTTATATTGTTTGTGTAGATATGGCAAGTGCATCTTAACAAAGGAATGCCAAATTTGTTGGGGTTAACTAGTTGCAAATCAAAATATTTGATAATACCTGCCAACAAGAACAGATGTTTAATTAGGAATAATGCACTGGAGTGTTAAAATCTGTTTTGTAAAACAAGTGTCCCTCCTGGGATGGTTTTTTTCTTTAAAAAACTTAAAATGTGATTCAAATCAGTTCGTTCTAATTTTGGTAGTAAATACTTGGTTGTTGTTTTACCTGTACAGCAGTCTGAGATCTGAAGTTAAAGTCCACATTACATTTCTAAAAATGAAAAAAAAAACAACTGCAAAGCTGCTAGTAAAATTTCTGCAGTGCGTGGTATGTGTCAGTGAGAAGCTACTGAATTTTAATAACAATTTAGTGAAGTTGTGTTCCAGCATAAATAATCCTTTTAAGGTGTTTACATAAGGTCTGCCAGGTTCATCTGACTGTTCTTCCTGGTAGCATGAAATGAAACAGCCTCTTTAATACAGTGTTAGTGGTTTCCTGGGGTAGGACCACAACCAGTTACTGCGTATTCCACTCTTACTGTGTGCTGCGTGTTGCACTGGCAGCATCTTCTCTCCCTGAAATATATGCCTGCCATGCCAGATTCCTGTGATAAATCCTGTGTGTTGTCTATAGCAGTGTCTGCAAACATCTCTGTTTAAGCATGGCTTTTGTCTGCTCACAAAACTTCTCTAATGCTTTTGAAAGTTAATGAAAGTTAAGCATGAGTAGGTACCCTTCAGTCTGAGGGTGTTTGGCTTCTTGTGCACTGCTTTGCATTTACTGATTTCTACCATGATGACTTTTTTTAGGATGAGTTCTTATCCAAGTTCTCTGCTGACACAGGTATAGCAAATATATTGAAAACCCTTTTTTCTATTGGTTTTGAGAAATAAATTTTCAGTGGAAAGTAAGTCAGGTTTTGGGTGCTGGCAGTGAAAGCATAATTAACACTAAAATTTGTATCTGTTTGCTGGCTTCATTTTACATGCTTTGTAAATCCATGACAGGGTGATGTATGGTAGTCCTCATCTGAAGATCCTACTGTCCAAATTTAGAAAAGGGAAAATGGTGAACAGTACTAGTAAAAGCAAGTTTACTGCTAACTGTTGTTTATGAATTGCAATTTTTTAATGCTCTGATAAAAGAGTTATCTTCACATCTAATATGATAGTGGAGGTTGTAATCAATAAAGCATGCAACTGGATACATTCTAGTGTGAGTTTATGCTCAGTGGGTGGCTTAAATGAGAACTATTGTTGTGTAGATTAGACTATTCTGTCCCTAATGCCAGATGACCTGTAATCATGCGAAGGTAACTGCGAAAAAGGTATTATGTGAGATGTTTTCTATGTATGTCAGTAAAGAATTTGAATAATTCAGGATAGGCAGAAATACCTCTTCTGTCTGTGGAGCTGGAGTCTCATTCTGATGGTACTTAACCTTAAAGCATGGCAAGATCTGATGCTATCTGGAGGCCAACATGGTCTTTAAAGTGTAACTTTGTACAGTGTTTGGGTAAGAACATCAGGTTGGGTGTAGTTGTGCCGCGCACGTGTACATCCACAATCCCATCCTCTGCCTGTACTAGACGTGCTGCCATGCTACTTATAGTGATTCTAATTTGCAGGATGAACTAACTCTGAAGTCAGTTTTGTAATGTAACATCTTGTGAATCGGAACTGTTTGTTGCCAGTTTGGAGAGATGATTATAATCAGACTCCCTGCTGTGTTCTGCCTTAAACCAGTGCGGTCCTTCCTACCTGTAGCTGTATGATGCTGCTGCTCAGTAACTGTTAGAATACAGTTTTATGTGATTTGTTTCCCCAAGAGCTTGGCCCAACCCAGGCTTTACTCGTGGCTGACTCGGAATGCCATCTCTTTGCTGCCTTCTGTAACCAGATGGGTGGTGCTCTCTCTGATTTTTTTTTTTTCTCATTATTTTTTTTTTCTTCTGCAGTTGAGTTTCTTAATGTCACAGTGCTCTTCTGTGTACATACGGTCTGGGCAGTACAGGAAAGAGAGATGTATGTGAGCATACACCTGCTTTTTTGAACCACACGCTTAGGGTGAACCTTGACTTTTCTTTGTGGTCTCCACTTAGATATGCAGAATATTCTAGTTCAAAGGTCATGGCTCACTTTTTTTATCGTAAGACTTGTTGAAACCATAAAAGTCTTAATCTTGCACACTTCCCCCCAGAAAAGGAAATGAATCGCTAAGCTGTACCCACATTCTTTCTTGGTTTCTGGAACTGAACTTGCTGCTCTTTGACAGCAGGCTTGCAGCTCACAGCGTGTAAGCTTTTATTTGAAGGCTAATGTGCAGATTCATAAGGCATTCTTGGAAAAAAGAATAGGCTTGTATCCAAAATGTGGCTATGAATGTTTCTTCTATAGGCAATTCTAGAGTGTATTTATAATCATAGTATGCTTCATGAAAAGTCCGTGGAATTGCATTCAGAGTATTTCTTTAATATTTAATTGAGATAGGATAGCATAGAAGCTTCTTGGCTTATGTGGTAGCTGAGGTGAGAGTATAAGGATGTATAAGCACATTAGTAGAAGAACACTGGGAGATGAAATTAATTGGAGTATGTGTTGAATCAATCCAGGTATTCCCAAAAGGGCCTTTCTCAGTCAAATGTTGGGTTTGACCATGTGGAATAACTTGTTCAGTTTTAGCATTTGACACATGCAGAGGCCCCTCTAATGACCTGGAAAAAATTGTAATGCTTTTACTGTGATTAAAATTGTGTATAAGTTTGTGTTTGTTTTGGTTTGGTTTTCTTTCCAATAGCTGTTTTTTTGCTATTAGCTAACCTCAGATCCCTACCTTTAGGATGTAGCCTTTCGTCTCCTCCGGATGAACTTCCAGTTACCTGGGAAAGACGTTAAAAGCTTTGATGAGATCTCTGTTAGATGCTAGGTAATTTGTGAAGTAGTCACTACTAGTTTTCTGTCTGCTTATCCAGAAATCAACTACTAGTAGACAGCCACAGGTAACAGGTATGTCATGTGCCTGCTCCTGAATAGCTGCTATTCACAGCCTGGTCTATCAGCGTGAGGACACCAAATTTCAACTTTAATTCATCAAGCTGTGAAATTGTAGTAATCAGACCTTTGATGCGTGTTCTTTCTCAGATCTGGACGCAATGAATTTCTATGGTTTCATGAATTGGAGCCATAGTGATACAGTTAAGCAACCTCAAGAGTAATAGAGAGGAGAAATCTTTCATGGATTTTCCTCTGCAGCGTTGGCTCACAGTCTGTCGATTGCCATGGTGCTGCTGTCCCTCCTCTCTCCCCAGCAGCTGCTGGTTCTTTTTTGCGGAGATCTATCAAATGAGTTTGTGGAGTGGTACTGTAAGAACTATTAGGGTCTAATAAGTAACCTTCTGCAAACCATTATATTTCCAGCCTGGATCAGTTCAGTATTGGAGGGACGCTATACTGAAAATGAGATTAGCTTTAGTTGTGTAAGGCTATTGCCAGAGCGTGGTGCGGATGGCTCAAAGTGGGAGCGAGCAGGGCGGGGACAGTTCCTTTGGCTGGCACTGTTCCTGAAGAAAGCAGCGTATGAACCTGTGGCCTTTGCTAAAGCTTTAAATTGCCATCATCTGAGCTGCAATGTAGTAAGCCAGTGTTCCTACACCTGTTCCGAAGCATGACAATTTTCTAACTTAAACCATGACTATACACAGTTTGTTTTTAAAACTACTTCAGTGTTAAACCTGACCTCGAAGCACTGCAAATTAGTTATTTGCATCTGGCATAAGTGCTGCTGCTAAAGGAGAAGTTCCTATGGTGTCTTTGCTGGTTTGTTTCCATGCTTGCACCAATTCTAAATTCCCCACGACTACAGCGACCAAACTGAGGAATTGCTCTGGTTGAAACTTTGTTTTGCTCTGCAGCTATCTGGATGTCTGTGTTGGCCAAAGGGAAGAGGTAGAAATGAGTCTCAGGAGGAAGGTGGTGGTGCAGTTTATACTCAGTGGCTGCATAGCTATAGCATAATTGTATCCTAACAGCAGACCCTTGCTTCTGAAAAATTATTCTCAAGATATTAATGCCAGGCTTGAAATACAGACTTGCTTTGGCATCTGAGATGAGCAGGTATCATCTTCCAAATAATGCAGTGTCTGGTGAGGCCAGCAAGTATGTGTGCTTTTATTGATTCATCAGCTGTTACAGAGGTTAGCACAACTCTGGCTTCCTTTCCCATAGGACAGTATGAGTGCCATAGGTGAATAACGGGGTTTGTTCTGTCTGCTGGCCCCCACCCCTCATTAATTACTTGCTGTTGTCTGTCTTCATGAATTTAGGATCAACTTCTTTCCTAGGTGTTGATATTTCTTGCATTAGAATATTTTAAAAATACATTTCTTATTGTATCTGGCTATAAACTGCAATTTGAATACAGTCCAGAGAAATTTGAGGAACATCTTAGATAAATCCTTGTTCTAGCCCTCTTTTCATCGTGGTGTTGTTATTATTAATATCGGCATTTATTGAAATTTATTGTCTTGGTTTCCTTCTTGTCTTCTGGCTGCTCACATGCATATCTGGCAACATCCTTCGTAATATATTTGGATACCAGAGAGTTAAAGAATTGTATGCCAATCTTAATCTGTTTAGATTACCTAATGGTTCGTAATTTTCCTAAGCCTAGGAGCACTGGCAAAATAGATTTATTCTGCAAGGAGTAAGACTTGTCACCTTCGATGCTACAGGTAGGGGATTTATGTCTTGGAGAGTGTTCTTTCACATGTAGCTATTCTATTACAGGGTAGCTATTCTATAACCTTTAGGAATACAGATAGCAATCTGCATCTAATGGCTGCGTTTCTATGTTTTGATACGTTGACTTCTGAGATCTGATCTTTAACTTAATTCTTTGAACAAGTAGTCTTGTTAAAACCATGATGTTTTTCCCCCCGGTGTTGTTACACGTGTATTATACAGCTAGGCAAGCTCTTATCTTCAGGAGATGGTATGTAAGTAGCAAGATGACTTTTAGTGTGGATTTTATGCAGAAAGCTTTGCTTTGTTCTGTGTGCTGACATATATGCAATGTTGAGACTGTGTATACAATGACTTTTTTGTTTGTGGTGTCATGTCCACCTCATGGATGAGTACAGTGTTTACGTCAGCATCTTTAGGCTAACGGTTATGCAGACACAGATTGTGCTTTTGTTACAGTAATGTAGACTTCCAAAGTTGAGTCTGTTTTGATGTTTTCTAGTTACTTTTTTAGTTCTCATAATCCTGAGAATACATTTTTTTATCTTAATAAAACTATTCATTTCTATATTTTGCTTTTCCCTGTAGTGAGCCTGGGAAGCCTCACTGCACTGTTATTTGTGTCTACCTAGTTCTTGGTGAAGGGGGAAGGCAGTGTTTTCATTTTGGTTGGCCTGGATGTAAGCAATGCTCTCTATGTAGCTTTGCAAACTGAAGAACTTTAATGAGATGTTAGATTAGGCTGTACTAAATTGGTAACTTTGGTTATATCAACAATTTAGCAACCTTGTATATGGAGACACACAGTTTTTGTCAGTAATGGCTGAACCTAGCTGGAAATACTTTGAGCTGGGTGATGGGGATGCAGAGCTTATAGCTGATTGGAGGTCCAGGGACTACTCTGAAATGCCTGTCACTTCTTGAACGTATATCTCACAACTGCCTCTCTTTAAATTTTTGCTATAGATAAATCATATTGTGCACAATGGAGGATTATACAAAAGGCCTTTCAATGAAGCTTTTGAAGAAACACCAATGCTGGTTGCTGTGCTGACCTACGTAGGCTATGGTGTTCTCACTCTCTTTGGGTATCTACGAGATTTCATGCGGCAGTGGAAGATTGAGAAGTGTCAAAATGCGACAGAAAGAGAAGAACAAAAGGTAACCGCTGGGAAATAATGATCAGTGGGGAATGATGTGGCTGAGGCTATAGCTTGAGCATTTCTTTGGGGAGCAGTGTTGTTCAAAGTTTTCTGCAGTTTTCCTTGTCTTCTGAATGCCCCAAATGTTATGGTAGTACTGCTGTGTTGTTAAACAAAATAATGGGGTTTTTTAGTTGGGTTATTTTTTGGCAGAGCAGTTCTCTCATCTGGTTCACTGCAAAGCTGCATCAACAGTTATATCAACATGCCAAGAGATGCCCCAGCTGCAGAAACAGGGATTTGGGCGGGGAGAGACTGCATATGCCAGCATCAGCAGCTGAAGAAGTGCTTACCAAAGGATCTGGTTTGAGTTTGACAGCAGTGGGAGGCTTTCTGATGCTGCTCTGGTGGCTGTGTTTTGATTTGGAAGCATGCTATTAATTCTCTTTAGCCTAGGCAGTTGCAAAGAAAAGCTTGTGGATGAGAACCATAACACAAGCTGGATGAGTTTAAATTCATCTGGAGTCCAGAACACTAGCAGGTTAACTGATGAGTAATATGATGTACTGACTCCTGACTCACTGATAGCAATTAAAAAGAATTAATTCATAATAAGATATATTAAAAAAGCTTCTGTTACCAGGTGAAAAGTCTTGCCTGCTTCAGCAGTTTGGAATAGATAATCCTAATTTTGAATAGTTGTAAAACATTTTTAGAGGCTTTTATTCCCCACGAGAATGAATTACTTTTAAGAAAACTACTGTTTAAACTTGCAGTTCACAAGCTATTTTTGCTAACTCTTAGTGTGAGCCCTCTTAGCACAGTGTGAATACCAGTGAGCTTTGCTCCAAAGGGGGAGTGAATTGGCTTATTCTTTCTGATCGGGGTTCTGTTTTTCTCAACTGCTTTGGGGAGCCAGTCTGACTTATAAAATGTTTGTTTTCCAGTTGCTGGTTTCTGGTTCTCTGTGCAGCCACACAAGCAGTTGGCTAGCAGAAAATAGGGGGTGGCAGGAAGGACATCTCATTAATGCAAACAAATAATCAAGGGTGGGAGGGGGGAAGAAAAAAAAGGAAGGCTTATTTGGAGGCAGCACTGTAGTAAAGTGCATGTCATCTTATGGTAGATTAGCTAAGATGCAGTATCTAACCAATGCCTAAAATTACTTCACAGTAGCTTTGCGTGAACGTTGTGAGGTGGAATTAAGCTGATTCATAGCAAGGCACTTAATTCCAAAATAGAAACATTCTCATAGGAGTTTAATGAGGAAAAGGTATTTCATGTTGGTTAAAAGTACCGGAGTTTAAATTTACACTATTTCCAAACTGACTTCTGGAATCTGAAAGTAAAAATCTTGGATCCCTTTTAACAGTTACAGTATCCGAATAAGGATTGCTGGCTAAATCTCAACTTGAAATTTGACGTGTTCGTTTATGTCATTTGAGCTACTCTGGTTTATGTCACCTGAGAACATGACAGTGTTGTATTTTTCTGTGTATAAACTAGAAGTTGATACTGAAGAGAACAGTCAAACAGTTGCAGAAATCTACCACATTAGAATAAAGGTTTAAATATTGGTCTTTACTCATGGTTCTTGAGGATTATAAAGGAGTAACTGAAGTGTTGGTGCAGTTACCGTATAATGTAGCTGTTATTTCTTTGCACGGGTTTTGTGAAATGCTTGTTCTGTTACCCGTATGTAAGGTGCAAGACTGCTTACAGTAGTCCTTTTCTGTGGGAGCAGTCATGACTCTTACATGAGGGTGTACAAAAGGAAGACCTTGAGCAGAAGGTCTAATTTAGGAATATATTATTGGTGTTAGGCTATCAGTAAAGATGGTCACAGAGGACATCGAAGCACAGAGTTCGTTAGCAACTGATTATCCTAGTTCTAAAAGAAATTTAGCCTTGAAATTTTTTATAAATTAACTTAGCATTGCCTCTTGCCCTGAAAGACATTTGTTAACAAGTAACACCTCCGAGACAGATGACTTGAAACCATTTGTGTGTTGGTCGTGGCTTGCAGGGAAGAAATACATGTGTTCTGGGTTTGTTTTGTACATAGGACATCTGTGGATGGAGCTAGTAAGAAGTGCCAGTGAACATTGCGTAAGAATGAAAAATAGGAAATCCTGTTTAAAAAAAAGTTTTGGTGTTGAAGAAATCGCAGCCTAGTGTACTTCCCCAAATCATGTTTCTAGTGCTTAGGTTGGAATAGCTGTTTCCGATACCAGACAAATAGAAAAGCGATCACGTGAGGTCTAGAACATACAGTACTTACCCTCACACTTTGCTGTTTTAAGCTTTGTTTGCCTGCAAGTGAATTGATGAGAGCACATTGCAGTGTATCTGGTGTGGGAGCCAGGTTTTATTTTGATGTGTGGGGGGGTGTGCTCAATGACTTGTTTTGAAACAGTTTCTCATGATTTTCAAATGTTTGAATCTCTCAAGCTGCTGGCTGACAGCCCTATCATCTTTTCGTAAGGGAACGCAGATACTAGCACGCAGAAAAGGCTTGAAACTCACACTTTTTTTAATACATGCAAATCACAGGAGCTCTGGGGTAGTCTCTGGCAGATTTGTGACCTCTGTGTGGAAAGTAATATTTTTGTTATTTAAATTCTAAAGAGGTGGCTAGATGATTATGATTTTCTTAAGTATGGAGGAAAAGGGTTAGCTTTAGCTTTTTGAAATAGTTCATAATTGTTTAGGTGAAAAGCTCAAAGCAAAGGCAATGGGAGTAGCTGTGTAGCTGAACAGTTTGTGATGACCTGCTTTGTGACCAAAAAAAATTACATATTATGAGGAAGTATCTCATAAAGGGCTGAATGAACTTGTCCTGAATGTCATGGAATTGAAGCAAATGGATTTTCTGTGGTGTGTTTCTGAAGGTGATCACAGTTAAAAGCATAAGGTAAACTTAGGTCTAAAATGTAGTATTAAAAACCAACAAACAAATGCCACCTTCAGTTTTTGTGTGTTTCGGAGGGCAGTTTATTTCAGTAGAGCAAATCCTTCCTTAAATTGTCACATAATATTGTAATCTTAGTCTGTGCATTGGAACTAGAAACCAAAAGTGACCAAACTAATTTAAAGAGCAGGCTTTCCGACAGGTCTGTGTTGGGACTGTCTCTGATGGTGGGTAAATTCCCTGGAATTTATTAGAGCCTTCCATTGAAATTAATGATTCCAGGAAAACCTAATATTCACTCACTGTTGGAACACAAAAGGGTGAAAAGGGACAGGCTTTGCTAGTACTCATTTCCAGGAAATAGTCTGATGGGTTTTGGCTTTGTTTAAAATATATCCAGCTGGGCTTTTCCTGGAAACCAGTGTTGTGTAGCACATCCTCTGTGAAGCATTATCAGTCTGTTTTAGGCATGGGTAAGCGGCAAGATTAACAATTCTCAGTTACCCCGGAATCAATTTATGCATACTCAATTTAATGTAATGTCTCGTCATACAGTGTGTTTAAATCAGCAAAATGCTTGTAGGATTTTATAGGCAGGATGAAAACCACTTTTACCTTTCTTCTGATCTGATTTGCCTGTGCAAATGGGGACGGTAACTCTCTAACATACCTCTTTATGCTCAGTACCTTGCCCAGTTAGGACGTATTTCTAGCATCTGGGGTTTTCAAACATTTGTTCACAGGGATCCAGCTGTAGGAGTATCTCAGGGGCAGTAAACTGAGGTCTTTTGCTCAATGTTGTCTTAGCATCAGTATAGCTCATCAGAGACCTCCTGATGATATGTATGAAGGCTACCCACAGTTGTTGCTGCATTTTTTCTTGACTCATGTAGCAGCGAGATGGAACTAGTTTTTCTGCTTCCTTTTAGGAGCCTGAAATTTGTTGCAATTGTCTACTTGATTTCCATTCAGAGTCAGTTGTGTATTATCAGGGAACGCATTATGTGAATTGCAGATAAGCGTGGCTGGTGCTCATGGCACCATTTGTTAGCTTAGGTGCAACGTTGTGAAAACTTGGCTCTAAAAGCAGCATAGTCACTGCATTTGCATGTCACTGTGCCCCAAGCTAATGGTTACAAAGCTCTCGTTATGACCTTCACGTTGTTGTAGTATTAATGTACAGTATGATGAAATATTGGATTCCCAAATCACCTATACTAAGGTGCTGCACCCCAAGGGAGAATTTTATTCTTCCCTTGTTTCACTCTTTTTTTTGAAATTGCTATGCCTGTCAGGCTTCTGGGAGACCAGTAGTACCTAGGTTTCTTCATCAGGGGTCACCTTATTAATAGGGGATGTGTTCTAGGCTTAAATTGACAGGAATGGAGCTGTTTAGGATTTCTTAGCTCTATTCTAGTGGAAGGTGTCCCTGCCCATGGCAGGGGGCTTGGAACTAGATGATCTTTGAGGTCCTTTGCAACCCAAACCATACTATGTTCATATGAATTCAAATGAAAGAACATGCTGCTTTTGCTCCCTCCTTTGAAAACAGTATAACCTTTGCAGTTGTTTGACTATGCTTACTCTGAGGATTGCTCAAAGACTCATCTCACTCCTAGAATATTTTTCCTCCAAATGAAACTGTTCCATCTCAGGCTGATATTTTTAGGGTCTGTTATGGTCAGAAAGTGTTGGATCTGAAATAGGATGAGAACTTGATGGAAAAATAGCATCAAGCTCTGAAGGCCGTTTAAAGGTGACAGTGATTGCTTCCAGCAGTAGGACAGTGTTGCAGCGCAGCACTGTGGCTCCATGTGCCAAAAACTTGAAATACTATGGATTGATAGATTTCATCCCCCCCTCCCTCTCTAGATGCTTTTTCTTGGTTCAAAGATTAAAAACATTTAATTTTCATGAGAAATTCAAGTGGCCTTTTTGGTATACTGTCCTCTCTACTCTCTGTCTGAAATGTCACACTGTAGAAAGAAGGGGGGGGAGGAGGCCGGGAACAAACAAACCAACCAACCCCCAAACCAACCAGGCAAACCATCTGGTCCTGTATGCCATCTCCAAAAGAGGGCTCTCAACTCCAAAAGTCAGTCCCAGTTTATAAAGGCACGAAATCCCTACCATTTCTCTTTTTTGTATTCTCAGATGCATAGGTCATGAGAACCTCTTGGTGGGGTTAGGATTACTGAGGAAATAGACAATCTGGTTTTGATTTAAGCCAAAATCACACTTCCTGCCTGTCCTATTTCAGGTAACTTTCTCATTAGAGTTAGCTGAGGGTGGCTTATTGGGGGGGATGGACGGACTCGGGGTGGACAACAAAGGGGCTGGCATTAAGCTGAAGCCTCACTTAGAGCCCTTTGCTAGAATCCTACAGCTTGGTACCCCCAAAAACTAAGGCTAGTGTCCTGTATTAGACCTTTACTTCCCTTACCCATAATTTGTTCCTTGAATTCTTGTTGCCTTTTAAGACACCTTTTTTTCCTTATCATAATCCATTAGGCTCAGAGAACTTCTCTACTTCACAGTTAAATCACTTCAAACTTAGTTATACTGTTGGCTTGTAAGATCATGCTTGCGTTATATCTCTTGGTGGTGTCAACTTGTGGGTGATTGTCTTTATCTCACCAGTTGAGCTTGTTGCTATTCCTGCGTTGTCAGCTTGGGTTTCAAAATAAAACATGCTCTATCTGATCAGTAATCTGAGGTGAGATTGGACTCAATCAGCCCAGGCATACCTGCTTGAGTTGGTGTAATGACTCATTTCCAGCCTATGCTCCTAGCCAAGAACCTTGGCTAAAGTCTCAGTTGTTTCCTGGGTCACATAGTTAGTGTGCTTGAATAACTACTGCAAAGCTGAATTCTCATGCAAAGATGGTTAAGAGGAGTTGAAAATGCTTAAAAGGTTCTCAGTAGATTATAATTAGACATAACAAGTACAAGCCCCTCAAGTATTGATCTTCTAATGTGCCAGAGTTCCTTTTTGATCTTCTCACTTCCCCCATCCCTCTACACATGATGTAGTAGAGGGTTTCAGACACTTGTAGCTAATTATTTCAATTTTGTGTCATAAATTGGGATCTTCTCAGTATATTGCTACAAGTGCTCTCCTGCACATCACTGCTTTGTAATACAGTTCAGTAGTTATGTAACTTTTCACATATGAAGGAAGTTCTCAGATGCATTCGTCAATACCAAGATGTTTTTCTCCACTGTAAAAGTGGCCAGTTTGTTAGTGATTCAGCCTTGATGAAACCCACTTTCTGCCTGGAACAATGGGAGACACTGAAGTCAAGGAAGGATAGAGCTGTGTAGCTTCAGAAAACTAATGATTTTCTAGGGGATTACAGCTTTATTTTAGCTGACCTACTCCCCCAGTTAACCTCTCTTGGCAAAGGGCCTTCAGAGAAGACCTGGCACATGTGAAATAATTCAAAACTAAACTTAAGTAGAGGAACATGGAAGAAGTAATTGCCCTTCTGTGTGTGTCAGCTCATAGAATCTTGTTCCTGCTGTCTGTCTTTGCTGAGAAAGGACGTACTTGTGATTCTCTGGAGGAGTGCTTACTGGCTGAATTTGGTTTGTTTTTCCATAGTTGGAATGATGATAATTAATCTTTGTGTCTTTTTGGCGTGTCATTATGCACAGGCAAATCACAAGGGGGCTTAGGTGCAACTATATCTGCTTAGAAGTTGGCACTTTTGGCCTCCATCTTTCCTGTGCAGCTTCTGGTAGGAGGATGCAAAAGAGGTGGACCTAGATGGTTCCTTTTCTCCAAACTGAAAGGACAAACTTGTTAAATCATTAAAATAGGAAAGTAAAGAAAAAAAATACTCTTCCTGCAGTTGAGCATTTTAAGTAAAAGCTTGTAAGTGCCCATTTGTTTGAGTTGTTATTAAAAAGCTGGCATAACTGCTTCCAATTTTGCTACAGTAATACAAATGTTAGGCACCGTAATATTTGTTCAAACAGATATTCTGTCTTGCTTATCCTGTCACCAAAAATAAAATGCCTCGTACCATGTTTGCATTTCTCTTGTGAAAAACAGGAAGAAATGTTAATACTGGCTCTTACCTTTATCATACCTTCTGCTTTTTCCTTTTGTAGATTATTAAAAAGGCACCACCCCCCTCCAGTAGCAAATGAACTATGCATTCTTATCACTACTGAATGTCAAACTTTTAATTGAATAGTAATAAGGAAATCTCATGACTTTGGAGCATTTTAAGTAGGTTAGAAAAAAATGTTCCTGAGTGCTCAGATATCCTTGCTGTCACAGTTAGTTTGACATTCTTGTGTGTTATCCATTCAAGTCAGTTGCTTTTCCTGAAAAATGTTGGAAGGGAAGCTAGAATTCAGGAAATGCTCATGCAAAGAAATTCTGTGGGACTTAAGTGTTGATAAACTGTGAAGAAGAGAGGTGCCATAATGTAGCTTACTAGCTTGGATTTGGAACAAAAAATTGTGGAAAGTTCTAACGGTAACCTCTATAATAATGCTAGTGCTGCTATTAAGTGCATTTCTTATGTACCGAAACGCAGAGTACCTCAGTTTTCAAATTCTTGGTGTATTCAGTAGAGCAATGCATACTGTTTGGTGCCAAAAAGCAATTCCATGTTCACTTGCTTTGCTTAAATCTGAAGGTTGAATATAAATCTCTTGCAAAGATTATATGGCCATACATTTCACGAAGGGGCTTATTGTATGTTTTGAGAGATACTCTCTTCAACTACCCAGCAAGAGCTGGAAAGAGAGCCAAGGTATTTCAAGTCCCATGTGAGTGCAGAGAACAAGACCTCATTATGTTATCAGGAGCTCCCAATTCAGTTTCTGTGTTGCTTTCAGCACTCCCTCTTTTATGTGCTGGATGACTTTGAGACTTTCTAACTTGAAGCATGACCTAATGCCATGATTGTTTTTCCTAATTGTGGTTGGTGGCTTTTAGATTCTATAAGCTACCTAAGTTATACACAAATAAGCACCTAGTGTTGAAGAAATCTTGGGGGCATGGTAGACTTGCAGGTTGAAAAAGTTTGGAAATCACATCTAGCAGATGGATTTTACACTAGCAGCTGAATCTCTTCAGGCTTGCTGCTGTCTCACCTTCAAATTATTTTGCACTGGCATGAATTTCCAGGTTAAAACTACTTTGGGTGGAATTGGTTTCAGGGCTTGTGATGAAGAACTCTTAACTTTTTCTTGAGTTTTCTTGATTTTTTTTTTCATCTATAAATTACATCCGAATGACAGAAACAACTTATTCCTAGTTAGCTGTAATATATGTTTTCCTTTTACTTTGAGTGCTTTTGATGTGTTTCAGGACTTTGTCCCATTGTACCAGGACTTTGAAAATTTCTACAACAGAAACCTCTACATGCGCATTCGGGACAGCTGGAACCGTCCAATCTGCAGTGTGCCGGGGGCCAAAGTAGACATGATGGAGAGGGTTTCCCATGACTATAACTGGACGTTCACGTGAGTCACAATTGAAGAAAAGACTTCCAACAACTATTTTTAAGTAGAAGGTCTATAAGAGCAAGTTGCAGGCTGTGAGGTTCAAAGAGCAGTGAATCGTGCTTGTTTTGAGCTTTCCAGTGGCTTGAATCGATGAATTTTGCTCTTTTGAAACATATCTGCCCACCAAGGTGATTATTTGTGTATAATCTTTTGGCTACTTACTAAGACTCCTGACTGCGTTATGATTTCATGGGCATACGCCTATAATAAAATTAATACTTTTGTGTGTTGGGACCAGAACGTGAAGTAGATATTTCGGATTGCACTGCTACTTGTGACTTTGTGTTGATTTAGAATCAGTCCTAACACTAACGTTGCCTGAAACTAAATTTATCACAATTGCTTTGAGTCAGAACTGAAGTAGTCTGTAGAACAAAATCGGAAATGCAAGGACAAGGATTTTTACAAATTAGAAATGGCCTATCACAAGGTTTGATGTGAAAAGGTTTTCAGCACAGTACTTGGTGAAACTAGTCGTGTCTCTTCTTGGCTTTCAATTAAAACTTTTTTTTTTTCTGCTAAATTTCTTCCTTAATCTCCTTGTCACGTATTGTTAGCACAGCAGTGCCAGATGTGTTTCCTTTCTGTCGTTAGAGGATATCCTGCTTAAGGGGCTGCCAAGTTAATTGATCTAGAGATCTTATTTTGTAATTGAAAAGTTGTATGTTTCTGGGATGGAGGGAGGACATGCCAGGAAAAAAAAAACAAACCAGTTTGAGAACCTTCAAGTAATGTTAGATATAATAGCAAATGTGCCTTTTAATGTAAACTGTTGTGGGAACTAGCTTGAGACCATAAAATAGGGAAAGCATCTTTTTCACTGATTGTTTCAGTTTGATGATGAGGGACAGCACTGAAATAATTTAACGTTTGGTTCTTTTTTTTAACATTTCAGTGTATATTCCAGGAAACTGAAATCAGAATCTTCTGGTGTAGTTAATTTTTTAAATTGTGTGTGTCCTATCTTGTGGTGTTTTTAAAACACAGGTATACGGGAAAAGTGATAAAGGACATTATTAATATGGGTTCTTACAACTACCTTGGATTTGCACAGAAGGCTGGGCCTTGCCAAGAAGCAGCAGCTAAAGTTCTGTCCCAGTATGGAGCTGGGGTGTGCAGCACTAGGCAGGAGATGGGTAAGTTGGAGTAAGTTCCCCGAATGTGTGTTTCAAAGTCTGTAATCTGATCACAGTTCTTTTAAACATTACTTGTTCTAGCTTTTGAACTTTAGACTAATCAATAAAGAAGCTTTTACTTTAGTGAAGACAAATGACTTGCTGTTTTAGTTTACGTGGCACAGCAGTTGGCTCACTTATGTTTTCATATCTGTTTTTGTTCAGTGTTCCCTTATGGGCCTTTAAATAAAGAGCAGCCTGGTTGGTGAAAATTCTTCTCATAGAATATAACAATAGTGAAAGCTTCTCCTCACTCTGAATTTCTCATTTGTTTTATGTGCAGGTAACTTGGACAAACATGAGGAGCTGGAAAAGCTAGTTGCCAGATTCCTAGGTGTGGAATCTGCAATGACATATGGAATGGGGTTTGCAACCAACTCTATGAACATTCCTGCTTTGGTTGGCAAGGTATGGCTTAAGTCACTGGCGAAAGTTCATCTAACAAAGGTTCTGCTGGTTGGGTTTTCTAAAAGCTACTTGTTTGGTTTTGTTTTTCTTCAGTGGCAACCCCTTCAGTGGCAGATATTCTCCATGGAAACTATCGCTCACAGCCTGCATCTCTTAACATTTGCAAAAATCTTTTTGGGAAATAGCATCCATGGGACCAGTAACAGTCCAGATCTTGCCCTCTCTCTGGAGAGAGCCTAGCATGTTAAGGCTTGCTTCCTCGGGCTACTCATTAGTGTGTGAAATGGTGGCTGATTAGCAGGCTGATTGGCTGAAGGTATTTTGATGCTCTTGAGACACTAAGAAGTGACTGTATCAGTGAGATGCACAGATAAGCTGAATTGCATGTTGTTACATACAGAATTTATTATCATTGAGTGACATCTGAAAAATCCTTCTCTGAAGGAGCAAAATCCTAGTAGAAAAACTATTTGAGAGAAACAAGGTCAAATGTAAAGACAGATTATGTCTACTGTGTGCCCCATAAAACAGTACACCATGCAGCCTGGGTGTCCTGCATCTCAAACTATGTTGTGGTTTTTTTAGTTATTGGAAAATGAAATAGAGGAGAGCTCTCTGTTTGCATTTTCTGGTGCAAAATATATGTTCTCTTAGCTCCTACTTAAAGTAAAATAGTGCAAGTACTGGAACTGTTTCCTCTTTTTTGAACATGATTCACTGTTAGCCTAATACTACTGGCCTATTAGAATTCTTTGTCCCTGTGTAGTGAATTATTTTCCCTTTATTCCATTTATTTATTTTTCAACTTTCTGAGATCAATTTGTAAATTCTTCCACTTGTGATATCTGCAGATTATAAAATTGCTGTCTTGTTCTTCCCAGCAACTTTTCCTCCTGGTGAATCTCTTCTTGACTAGCTGTAGTGTCTTCCTGCATGCTATTTTATTTGTAACAATGAAACAGCACTGTCTACATAATGCCTCTTTTCTTTTGGTCTGTTAAGTTTTAAATATTAGATGTGTTCCATAATTAAAGATGTTTTCGAGTCCAATGCCAGAGAGAAATTCAGTGCTTCAAATCTAGGCTTTCTGGAGTTTCTGGAGTCAAATACCTCTGCAGTGCTATGATTTTGAACAACATATGTTACTCCTGACATATCTTTTACTTGTGTTTTTCTGCTGTCTTCCTACATCTTCCTGATTTTCTCTTCAACAGAAAAATGATTAATGATTTCTGTGAGGCCTTTTGGATTCAGAACACACACTCAGATACATTTAAGTAGAATTCTGTCTGTTGTAAGTCAGTACAAATTGTCCATTGCTGCAGAGTTACTCAATTTTTTTTCTGTGTATGTGGATCTCACTGTATATCTTTAATAGCTTATGAGAATACCCTTAAAACACCTTACTCGGCTCCTTAGTTTTCACATTTGAACTTTAACAGTTTTTTACAACCATTGAGAGAAATGGAACGGTAAATTCCAAGGCATGTAACATACCTGTTTTCATGCACATAACTTGTACATTTACTAAACTAACTCTTTTCATAAATGGATATAGCAGTCTGTACTGTGATAGTAATGAGCATACGTAGTTTTTGTGTGCTTTGAATAAAGTAGTAAGAAGCTTCTGCTTCATAACAGTTAGAAGTGCCCTTATACTCAGGTGAATGCTCCAAACAGAAAATGCAGTCTTCTGAAGAAGAGAGTTCTTGTCAAATGAACCGTTCTGCAGTTCATGATGTTCACTAAATGCTTTTTTTGGCTGCCTGAAGTTGCTTCTCACTGCACTTTTGATTTCTTCATTGTCTGCAAATAAGGACTTGCATAAAACCTGAATTCTGGCACCACCCAGTACACAATTGGCTGTGTATGCACAGCCTGTTTGGCAATGCTTTCATAGAGTCCTCAGTAAAGCCCAGAGATTCCCATGCTTGATTAAACTCTTGCACTTTTTTTTTTTTACTGCTGTTTGTGGCTTTCTGCATGTCCTACATATGTTTTCAGATGCAAAGTTGCTTGGAACATGAATTTTTTGGAGGTTTGGCAAATACAATCAGTAATAGCATCTGCGTTTGGCCAGAAGGAGTTTCTTTGACAGTCACTGATACAATTTGAAGCTAATCATTATTTACATTGTATCTGGGTACCTATATTGCAACTTAATTAGCTTAGAACACAAACCACTGCAATAAACTTACATCTATGTAATACTGGACCACCTGTTCTGTTTTTGCTCTGTGGAATCCTTAAGTGCTTGGTTTATGTTGCTACTGAATCTTCTCTTAATAGCAACAAACATGACTTGACTATCCCAGGGTCTCACTCTACCCCATAACCTGATCAGCACTGGTCAGCAAAAGGAATTCAAACGCTTCATCAGCATTACCTAGGTGATTTTTATTCACTATTCCTTGTTAACAGCAGCTTCTACTAAGCAGATGCTGAAAACAAGTATAGTTGGTGTACACTGAAAGTTGGATTTCAGCACTGGTAAAGCATCACTAAAACCAGGTCTTTCTGCACCTGGCGGTTTTCAGCAGGAGAGACCCACTGTTGACAGCCAAGTTGTTGGCTGCCTAGTACAGTCACTACCAAGTATGCTGGGTCTAGACCACAGATAATGTGAGATTTGAGGATTACATAGTCAGAAGTTGTTAGACCATTTGAGGCTAAGCTAGACTCTGAAACTTGCCTGTTTTAGAGTAAGCGTCATTAATGTAGTTAGTGTAACTAACTAATAATAGCATTCTGTACTGCCTTTAGCACAGAGCTTTTCCTCATAGCTCTGGACTGATAGAGGCTAAATAATGGAGTTAGAGCAACGGTGCTTGAAGAATCTTTTTTTGGTTGTAAGAAAACAAATTAACATCCATGTATAGTTAATTTGTGAAATTAAGTGCTCAGGACTGAGTTACGCAATTCACATATGCAGCACTTTGTGGTAAAATGTGGCATTCACTTCAGTTTCCACATCTGCCTTGTAGGAAGCATTGGTAAGTCTGATCCTCACTGGCATTTGTTTTTCTTGGTACCAGCAGTGTGATCTCCAATTAGTGTTAGTCTTCTGGATACTCTCTCAAATGTAAGTTTGCTGATAAATGCAACTGAAATCTTATTGTTGTAGTAGTAGCACTCAGTTTTACATATGGTCATCAGTAATTGCTGTACTGTACCAGTGGCTTCTTTGATCCTTTGCCCTCTCTAGTTGCAGACAATACTAGATGCTAGACTTCCTCTTCAGTTTTAAATTAATTTTGTCTAATTGAAGCTCCTCTTTTGTTACAGGGGGGTGACAAGAGGCTGCTCATTGATTTGTTAAATCTTCTTTCTCTACCAAAAGCTCGTACTTGTTTTTATGGAGAAGCTCCTTCTAGACTATTAATCTCTTCTTCTCTTCTTTTTAATCTATCGTTTTTCCTCCTTCCTGCCATTTAAGAAGGATACTAGTACTGGATTATTATATTCAGCTTTTGATACAGTAGTGTTTAACAGCAATGCCCTCTGACATAGTATACATAGTCCTTGTCTGGTATAGTAGTTCCAAAGAGCAAAAGCTTCTTATGCCAAAGTCTCTGAAATATGCAGTATGAATCCTTGTAACAGCAGTTTGAACACTTGAGATTTAATGCAATCTCTGGGGAAAACCAGTCTCGGTCTTACCCAGGATGTAGAATATTCCTAGGTACACTGCAATCCTACAGTAAAATTTCCTTTATTGTGGAGAAAATATTCCTATTTTCTGTGACACCTCTTTGTGTAACTGTAGGCAATGCTTTTCACAGTCCTTTCCAGTACCTCTCATTGCAGAGATGAAATGTTCCTGACTCTTCCCTCCACCAATTGTTAACAGAGAAACATAGACTGAGCATGTGTTTAGTGTCAAATCTTCAGCATCTCGACACACTTTCTGGATTTTTAACTTAAAGTCACTTCTAGAGTTGCAGCAGATTTGCATAATAATTGGAGTGGGCCAAGGTTATTTAGTAATATTATTGCTCTCTTATAAACTAATTCCCCAATATGCGTTCCTGTAGTCTGCAGTGATAACGCTGTGACGCTGTTCACCCTATCAGCTATTGACCTGTAATCATTGGTGCTCTCAAAACAGACGTGTCCTGTTTTGATATTTGTCCAAGGATATATCTTCCCTTTTTTGAAAAAGCAAACAAATTCAATGTAATGTTTAATGACTTCAGAAAACTTCTCAATTTCACTGTGCAATTTTGTTTTCCACTTCCTTTGTCTTGTATGTTACTTCCATCTACAAAGTACTTAATAGTTCTGTTGGTACCACTGAGTACACATGGGTTTAGTCAGTGGTTACCTCCTAATGTCAGAAATAGTGCAACTTTGATAACGTCTGTAATCTAGGACTTCGGTGGCCTGTTTCCTAGCACCACTGTAGAATTGCTGAGTGAACTGTGGCAAGCTGCTCTGCTTTCTGTTTTACCTGGCTGCGTAGGAGGATGAGTACTAATCATCAGCATGAGATATTTTGGCAGATTCAGCTGCAGGACTTCTGTGAAATGTGAAACTTAAGTGGTTCTTTCAGTTAACAGCAGTGGTGCGTTTTATTTGCCGTACTAAGGCTGCAAATTGTTTCTTAGCAAGTCTTGTCTAGAATAGTTGCATTTATGTTGGAATTATTTATTTATTTGTTTATTTTCCCCTTAAATGATCTCTAAGCAGTTCAGAGCTGAAAGGTATTATATGCTTGGCTGTGAAACGTAACCTTTTCGGTATCTTCCTCTTTCCCCTTCTAATTCAGGGCTGTCTGATTTTGAGTGATGAACTGAATCATGCATCACTAGTGCTCGGAGCAAGACTGTCAGGAGCAACTATTCGAATCTTTAAGCACAACAGTAAGTATCAGATGGTGGATTCTACCTTTCTGTAGATGCTATAGATCAGATACAATCTCTTGTATCTTCTCATAGTTAGAAATCCAATTTCATGCAGGGAAATCAATTGGTGGTTACCTGAAAGGTCAGAAGATTGCTGCTACTGAGAATATAACCACCACAAATTGGATATTTTTTTTATATGTTCAGTCTCAACATTTTTATCCTGAAGCTGTTCCAGCTTACATCCTCTGCATATGAAGAGGAAGATGCTGCTCTTTGGCAAGTCTAGGGGCACTGGTGTTTTAAAATGGCTTCTTGTTACTTGGATAGCTCAGCATGGTTAGACTATTCTAACAGTCTGTGTCACAGAGTAATGCAATCTAGTGGTGGTCTAGGTTACAATTTGGGGGATAAGAAAGTTTAACTTTAGGACCAGATGCTGACATGATGCATAACAAAAGCTTACGAATGCAGATGTCCTAGCTAAACCAAACAGCCATACATTGATACAATGTAGTACGAAAGGAATTTTTGGGATGTGAAGCATAGATTAATTTCACTGAGTTACTTGCTTTAAGTATTTGTTTCCAAAATACACAGAGTTTTCACTTTGCTAGTTTCACCTTCTTCCAAAGGAGGTATTTAGAATAACTTTCAGATCAAAAATACTTAGGGTTTCTTTCTCATATTATTAGTGAAAGAGGTACCTGGTTGTCCTTGACTAGTAAAGCCACTACCTTTGTTCTTCAGGTGCTCCTAATAGTCTTTATGGTATCTCTGAGGTCATGATGACTCTTTCACTCTTTGAAGTGTGTGGCAGTGACAGCAAAGCTTGGGTGGCTGCAATTATTTTCCTTCGTCCTACTTGATAGTGGATCCTCTGCTGTGCTTATTGTTTCTTTTGTGTTCTCTCTTTCTTGTTATCTATCGTTTGAATAATATTCCTTACAGAAGTGTCAAGCTTACTGTAACATTTGGTGATGATTTAAAAATTTTTTTTCTTAATTCATAAATCTTGATTGCAGGGCAAGATCACAAAAGCTTTGCATTCAACTTCTGCATTTGTATAGACATACTTCTGAACATTGCATCCAGTTCCAGAATTTCAGAGAACACTGGTACAAACATAGTTCTGGGTATGAGAAGAACTTAGAAGCTCTGGTATGATGAGGAAAAATAGATGATCTGTGGGAATGGGGTGCAAACTAGCATTGGTGAGATTAGGGACTATTCTAGAAACCTTATAGATGGTGGGAATCTGTGAAAGAGAATGGAGTGGCAGATTAGAATCAGAAGGCAAAATGCAAGCAATGATCTTGACCTGTCAAGATGATGTTCATTTCATAGTTATGTATGTGTTCTCAGTCCTACTCTTGTTATGCTCTATGCTGCCTTAGTTAACTTCATTTTCCTGAGATGATGATGGCTTCATTCACATTCTGCTTTTTAGAAATTATGGGGGAAAATGAAAAATCCCCCTTAAAATCCTTGTTCAATGTTTTCTTTTTTTTTTTTCTTTCTACCTCATTCTGCAGTTTGTCCTTTTTATTAAGGTCAGACCTAGTTCCCAGTCTTTCCCTCTTTCTTGAGAGATCAGAGCAGAAGTTTATATTCCATTGTTCTCCTTAACTGCACTAAACTCCTCCTTTCTTCCTTGAGAGACTTGTTGGAGGCAGGGACTCTGCTGCTGACTTCATCTTTGTCTTTTTCTGAACATTAGCTGTCTTCTAACAGTCTATTAACAGACCTATTTGGGTGTATAATTTCTAGTCTAGTTCTAGTTCACAAACTCCTCTTGCTGCTACAACTGCCCTGGTCTACCAATCCTCTTTTCATGATTGTTCATGCTCTTTTTCATGCCCTAGTGTTTATATGTCTCTTGCTCAGCAATTTAGCTTTTATGGTTTGATTGCTCCCATCTCCACTCCTTTCCTCGGGTTTTTTTTTTCAGGACTTATTTCATGTGTATTTATTTGCTCACATTAGTCAGGTTTCCTAGGATCATGTCAAGTGTGCATAGCCAAAGCTAGTAAGGTTTCAGAATACATTGCTACTAACAACTTCATTTGTCTAGTTTCTGATATGCCGAGCACTGTCCTCTTTCCTACACTGGTGGTTCTTTTTTCTTCCTTTTCTGTTTTTGGTTTAGTAGCTTTCTGTTCCACACCTCCAGTCCCTTACATTTTAAACAAAGGAGTAAAAAAAGTACACTTGCTCCCCTTCTTGTCCTGCACTCTGGTCTATCTTCTGCATATCTTTAGTTGATTAACCTTGAGCTTGCTTGTTCTTTTTTGAGTTATTTCTATCCACAAGGACACACTTACTACCTAAATTGATTTCTCTTTTCCTCACAATGAGATACCCTCTGGGTTTTTTTTTCTTTGGTTTTTTTTCCTTCCTTCCTTGTTTACCGTTTGTGCCTAATGCTCTAACTTGTGCTTTTAGCTTAGGATGATGAAATTCTTCCTCGGAGTTCATACAGTCACTCATTCCCTTTAATCTCATCTGTGGGCCTGCAGCTAGGTGAAGCCCATACTTATTGACTTATATATGGTCTGTCCTCCACACTGGAGCAATTTGTGCGTTTCTGGAGTATTGCTGTCTTTAGTCATGTCAAAGCTCAAGCTAGTAGCTGTTTTGGTACCATTTAACAGTAATTTCTGGTGCAGATATGCAAAGCCTGGAGAAGCTGCTCAAAGATGCTATTGTGCATGGGCAACCTCGTACACGGAGGCCCTGGAAAAAAATTCTTATCTTGGTGGAAGGAATATACAGGTACAAACTATTCTTTATATTCCTAAGACCCTCCACATGAGATCTAGCTGCTTAGTATTTGGGTTCCTTTGCCAAATCAAACTATGAATATTGTCACTTCATAGTTATTTCATTTATCTCATCTGCAAATTAAATTGAGCTATGTATGTCTCACATCCTAGACTTTCTGTTGCTAGTACTGAAGCTGCACCTGGTGTTATCACAATGCTTCCCACATTCTGATTAGATTGTAGAAATCAATTTATCTAAACTGATTATTTACATCAGAGCTGAGGTCTTAAATTGCTTGTCCATTCCATTCTTTCTGTGCTCACTAGATGATGCTAGTGTGAATGGAATTGTGCAAATTGAATGCTTTTGCTGAGAGTGAGTAGGAGCATGTAGTAGGCTTAGCTGTGTTGCCATTTAAATCATAGTCACTTTCAGCACAGAATGGGACTTTTTGGAGTGCTACTAATGAGAGCCTAGTCAGTTCTTAAACTCAAAAGCGACAGGTAAGTAGATGTCAGGTGAGAATACTGACATTAGAGTGGAAGTAAAAATGAGATAATTTATAAAATTGTCATTGAACACGCTCCTTTGCCTTAACTTACTGTAGCTGCTAATATTTAGTCTGTATGTCAGCATCCCAGAGATGTTAAACAGGTAGAAAGTAGAGATCTGGGCCCCAGTTGCAAGGAGGAGTTATCTTTCATCTCTGCAGAACACGATGTGTCTAGCAATTTTTATGTGTTCATAATTACTGAAAGAGTGAAGAAAAGAAAGATTACTGACTTTAGGCGGTATAAGGAGGCCCCAACCATTAAATCAACTTACACTGAATTTCTGTTTCTCAACAGTATGGAGGGATCCATAGTCCGTTTGCCTGAAGTGATTGCCCTTAAGAAGAAGTACAAATCCTATCTGTACCTTGATGAGGCTCATAGTATAGGTGCCCTGGGTCCCAGTGGCCGGGGTGTAGTGGAGTATTTTGGACTCAATCCTGAAGATGTGGATGTTATGATGGGAACATTCACCAAAAGCTTTGGAGCTGCTGGAGGATACATTGGGGGCAAGAAGGTAAAAAGCTGGGAATTTCATGGTTGTTTCAGGCTGGTGGTGGAGTCCTTCACTAAGCGTTTCAAAGTTGATCTATTTCTCAAGTACATTGATTGTCCATTTGTTTTGCAATTTTACATACTGTCTAGTACAGTGAAAGTCCGTGCAGTGCAGAAGAGTCTAGTCTAGTAAAATACCTCAGAATTGTATAGTTCTCACATGGTCAGTGATGATCTCAGTTTGCAGAATGTACAGTAGTGGTCTAATACCTTTTTAGGAATTGCTAGGAGCCCGAAAGCAGGGATTTCTTAATCTTACTTTTAATGAGACTTGCAGGAAGAATGCCAAAAGCTCAAGTTTTTCAGCCTATTTGGAGGAAAACCCCCTTCTTAGGTTAGTCTGGTAGAATTGAGTCTCTCTGGACTCGAACAGTTTGCTGTCTAAAAAGACACTTCCCTTTTTGGTTTTGGTGGTGGTTGTTTTGTTCGGTTGGTTTTTTGGCTACTGACTCTCTTCTATTGGAAAGTACTGCTAGAAAGTGTTGCCCTTGCCAAACCTCTCCTTTTGGGAGGGATAATGTAGACAATTGCATGTGTCCCTTTTCTCATATCCTCAAATGTATCTCACAGATCAGGCTTCTAAGCTTTATTTGTGAATAAAATTCTACCATCTTCCTACCAGAACAGTAATTTTTTTAAGATACCAATAGTGACAATTACTTCAGCCCATCAAAGTGAAGATGCGGCTTTCAGATGTTCCTCTTTGGGAGTTTACTATAGTTGGATTAAAATTACTCTGACAACTTCCCCAGAAGAAAGCACCGTATTAATCTTTCCAAAGGTAGTGAGCTAGTGGGATTAACACCCTTGGTGTTAGGTGAAGCAGCTAAGAGTCTTTTGCAACTGTGTTTTAGCTACTGTTAGAGTGATTGCTTCAGAGGTAAGAGGCCTTAATTCTTCTTACCTAGTTTATTTCAAAGTCCTTTTACAACTACCTTTCATTTAACTCTTGAGTCCAAGCAGACAGCAACGTAAAATTGAACAGTTCCATGTATTTCTATAATATGTTTCCAGCTTGTGCTATCTACAGGGCCATCATTATTAGTTTTATGATAGCAGAAGAATGTCCTGGCATTCATATTGATCTTTATAATATTTTGCTGGAGTGGTCTGGGTATTTTAGAGTGGTTTTGTTACAGTTAACAACAGGCAGCCTAGATCTACAGTGTGTTGGTCCTTTGTTCCTATATGACCTGCTTTTGCCCTCTAACAACTGTAGCAGGTGTGTTTAACTGGGAAATGCAGGAGGGATAGGCTGAGGTTCTTGCACTCTTAAATTACACCTGCTGCTTTATTTATATTGTGCTGATAAATGGGAGACAATATTTTGTGACCTGTTCCCCTGTTTGGTGACTTTAGTGGGGAAACAGTTATATTGAGCATGATACTTAAGCACTTAGGGATCCTGTTCCCCACTATTTCATTTGTTTTATACTCCCGCTGTTATAATAAACACTCTTGAAACGTGGCCTGTGCACAGCTTGAGTAATGCAAACACCTTGTTGCAATCCAGTGCTGGTGGTGTTAGCTAAACCTGTCGTAGGCATTTGTCTTTGATCAACACACATTCTTGCCCTGTGACATAATTATGGGTTGCCATGTCCTTGCTGTTTGCTCTTCAACTGTTTATTGCTTGTACTGTAAAATCAGTCCTTGAGCTACCTGCTCTCTCTCAGGACATTCTGAAGGAGGTTTCTTGTAGTGGCCTGTTTTATTGTGTGGTTTAAGACATGACAATAAAGCATTTCTCTGAGGACTGGGAAGGCGATGTCTGATGCCTCTTGTGTTTTGCTAGGAACTCATTGATTACCTCAGGACATACTCTCACAGTGCTGTGTATGCAACATCAATGTCACCTCCTGTTGTGGAGCAAATCATCACCTCCATGAAGTGCATTATGGGTGAAGATGGTACAACTGTTGGTGAGTCTTTCTAACAGTAAGCATGTGGAAGGGGGAAGCCAAACAGCCTCGTTATCACTTTGACAGGTAACTCATTCAGCGGCCACATTCATAGTTATCTGTTAGTATATGTAGACTTGGAATTTCTGGAGCAATAAACCACTTTACTATCGTACTTGGCAAATCAGCCTAATAACAGCATAAGGAATTTCCAGCTAGAGGTAAGTCATCTTAGTCTTATCCAAGGCACAGTATTGTCTTGTATTGATTTTTGTTCTGTGTCTAGCTTTTCTAGCCTCCCTCTTTCTCTTCCCCATTGTCTATCCTTTGTTATTTGCCCCACTTTTTAGATTGCTTTCAGAGTGTTTTGCTGTGTATCTTTTACAGTCTTGTCTGCTGGTTACTCCAGGGGCTATGCTTTTGATTGTCATCTCTAGTATAATTTGATGTTTGTACCTCCGTTAAAGTAATTACAGGAATGTTTCTGAAATCTCTTTTTACCTGGGGAGTTAGAGGCAGTTTTCAAGATTAGTAGATTTAGTGTACTAGGAGAGGAAATTCAGGATATTCATCTTTATTATCTTAGTTTTCCTTTTTCACTATGAAACTGAGGGGAAATCTGTACTAGTCTCAATGCATTCAAAGTCAAAAATACAAATTCTCATGTCTCATTTGCCTAGTAGACAGCAGCTTCCTTCAGTTATAGCATGAAGTAAATAACTTGCACTTGTGATGTGTAAGCTGCCTCAAAACTGAAATGGTACAGCATTTTGCATGTAGGATACTTTTCCCTCTTCACAGGTAATTAAAAAGTTGTGAGCAGCTCCCACAGGATGACAGTGTAGTCTGAGGATCTGTCAGTGGTGTTCAGTTCAGAGGCTCTTAGGATTCAAACTACAGAATGTATTCAGTTATGGGAGTTTCAGGCATCTGACCACGAGGTGGTGGTGTATACTGAAGAACTGTATTTGCTTTTGAACATAGGTCATCTGACCAACTAACCTGACAGATAACTCCTGCAGTGAAAAAGCTCACTGGAGAAATGACTTAAGGATTTTTCTCTTATAATAAATTTCATTCAATTTGCTTGCTTTATCTGAGAACAGAGTTAGTGCTAGCAATTGGTGTTGGTGGTTGCTCAATGGAGAGGTCATCACGGAGGCAAGTACAGCCAGGCAGCAGCCTGTATCTGTGCTAGCGTTGAGTGCTTCCGAGTGGTCCATGTGAGATACCTGTACTAGCCAAGAGTTGTCCCCAGTGCTGCTCTTGAGAACAGATATGAACCAAGCTTCAAACTACATGAAAACTTGTGCAAAGGGGCTGGGTCTTGCCATCATCTTAAAAGCGACTGTTTGAGCTCTTTCTAGCTGACGACTTGCCAACAGTCTGTGGTCTGCTCAGGCGTTGCTTGTTTTGGGTTTCTTCCAGTATCTGTTTTGCTTAATGAAGTGGGAAGCAAGGAATGTGTAACTGATTTCTGTTTGCAATATTCAAATGAAGGCATTTTTGCCCCTTTCTGAGGCTACAGTGTGATACTCGTTCAAGTCAGGAGAATGGAAGCAACTTCCACTCCAGACTGTTCTCCTGCCATTATGCCAGCAAGATCCATCAGAGCTGAAAGGTGAACCAGATCAGGAATCAATTTGGCAAAAAAATAAAAGGCCTTTTTTGTTGCCGTATTGCTTAAAATGCATGTCAGGCTATATCCTGCTAATTTGGTGCTAAGGAGTACCAGAATTCTTAGCCACTCTTTCTTTTGAGAAAATAAGTTGGTTTGGTGTTTGAAGGCTGTGTCATTTCAAAGAAACCTCTGTACATCTGATTTCTATACGAACTGTAGCGCTTTTCGGAAGTGTTGGATCTAACTGCTGGATAGCCAAAGTCCTGTCTGCTCTTACTCAGGATTTCTCAGCTACAGGTCTCATGAAAGTGTTAGTGGCTTTCTAAGCATCTAAGTCAGCCTTCAGCTAGGATAAGCACCTCACAGGATGATCCCTGCATGAAAGTGCTTCTCTGCTCATTTTCTGTACAGTGCTGTTTCCCAGTCATGCATTTTTTTAATTGTCTTAAGGCTTTAGAGATAATATTACTTTGTAGGTATTTTCGGTGGATGAAGTTGGCAAAAGTTCAGTTGGGCGAATTGAACAGCTGCTTAGTGATAGCATGACAAAAGTTTTTTCCTTGTTTAAGGGCTTTGGCTGAAAAACTTCTTTTTGGATTCTGTGGAATTACAGGTGGGGTTCTGGAGGACCACTGCTTGCAGTTGGTTTGACTATGACTGAATGTGGAGTAGAGTGGTACTGGTAAGAATTGTTAACAGTGGAAGACAAACTGTGGACCTAACAGTGGAAGAGAAATGATATAGTGGGTCACTGTAAGCACCTCTGAATCAACTGTGTATTACAAAAATTTCACTGCTTTTAAATTAGTCAAGCTGAACAAATGGATACTGAGGAAAACTGAGATAGGGCAATGGTTTTATAAGGGCACAGGAGTTGGAGACTGGAATCAGAACAGTAGATGGCTAGCTCCCAACCCCGTTTTTGGGCCACAGCTATATCTTTTAATGGCTTCAAGAATGCTTTCTTGAATAGAGCCTTTGCAGCTTCTTTCTCTGCCTGCTTCTGTTCACCACAGACTACTTGTAAAAACTGTTGTCCTGCATGGCATCAAACCTTTGTGGAAACTGTGATGTTGGATTGAGATGGTCTGTAGCAGAGGAATAAGTAGTAGAAAGCAGTTAGGTTTTGAGGACAAAAGGGGTTTTTTGTGTATTATTTTGCAAGAGTAAGTTAATTCTCTCCTCTCATACTTCAGGTTATTTCTAAATCTAATGAAATATTCACAGGCTCTAAACTTACAATATAAGATATTGTAGTTACTAAAATTTTACATAACTAAAAAAAGTAAATAATCTCCTTTCAGATCTTTCCAGCAAGCTGCCAGTGACTAAATAGGATATTAGTAGGAGGCAGCACAGACAAAATACAGATGCTGTGAAAAGCTGAATGGCTGCCTATAGAGAACATAAGATGGATGGCATGCAAATGTGCTGCCTGAATTGGGACAGTAGTTTCTTGTGTCTTGATTTCTGTTCAAACTAATCTGTTCGTTCTCTGTACTGTTTATGCATGTAAGTGATTAGCAAGCCTCAATTTCTCTGAAGACAGTTATGGGAATGTAATTATATATGAATACCAAGTATATTACTTGGTCCTTCATCCAAGCTGCAAAAAAACACTCCAACAGCCAAAGCGATAGCAGAGCCATGTTATGGGTTCTTGGTAGTGGTGCTTCCAATATTGCTTCTGAAACTCCGCTACATTACTAGCTCAATGCTGTATGCCTGTCCTATTTTACTTTACGTTGCTTGTCCTGCACATAATTGGCTAGAAGACTATCATGTGGTCTTAAACAAAACATACTTGATTTGTGATCACTTCGAAAATTCCTTCAATGGGAGAGTTGTCCTCAAGAGTGGTGAACGTCTTGAGCACATTGACAATGTACATGAGTATCTTGCATATCATCACATTTGGCTTTGATATATAGTAGAACAAGGTGAGTGAGAGGACGGAGAAGGCTTCTTTCCACAAAAGCAGATTTTTGGAGCTGATTTTCCAATTCCAATCTGCGTTGCAGATGCTTGCCAGCAGTTTGATGGATGCTGCTCTTTCTCTCTGTTCAGCCACAAGGATGAATGCACTTCAGATAGTTTTGTAGATAAAGGGGCTTTTTTAAACAATAATAATAAGACACAATAAGCAGACTTTTTGGGGTCATAGTATATACAGAGATGATAAATTGATTCCAGGAATGGAATTCTGGAAACTTGTAGTGTAAAGCTACTTGATTCTTGCTGTTCATGTGGTGTTTGGGTTATTTAAATTGACTGTGGGGAAAATGAATCAGCTTGGTGCTTGTTCTGGTAAATAAAACATTAGGATTTATGATATTAAGTACTTAACCTGTCTCAGTGAATTTTTCAGCATCAATGGTTCGGTTTGAGTTGAAAGCTGGATTTTTCACCATTACAATGTCACTAGGACTGGGAATCCAGTTGACTCCTTTCTGCCATTTACGTAAGAGCCAGTGGTATATCCTGTGCAACTGGAGTTCTCTTAACACTGTTGGTATTCAGAACCCAGCCTGTTTATTGCCCTGATAGCATCGCTGGGGGCAAGTGGAAGAAAATCATAAAGTAACCTGACTGAGATGTGGGCAAATCAAAACATGCAAGGTGAAACCAGTCTAGGAACTGGTTAGCTGTCTTCAGAGATGAAACTTAGTTTGCTCTCCTGTGTATTAAAAACTGAAGGTGAGCCTTAAATCCAGGAGTGGTTTAAGTTTGAACTAAAGCTGGCAGTGTTAATGGCTTGTAAAAGAGGTGAACTGCTTCCTTCCATGGACATTAACTCAATAATAGTAATTATACACGGTAATGTTTATAACAAGTTTACTGTCTTCCATCTCAGTTTCAGGAGGCAAATATCCTATGCCAAATTGTACAGAATAAGTTGTGGATAGACCTTGCCCAAGATGGCACTTAAATTTTGAATGAACGTTGTCTTGAATACTGTATAGAAACCAAGGATTATTATTCTACATATCTCTAATGTTCCTGGCATTGGAGGTAGCAGTTGCATAGGCAATCCCAGCTGCTAAACTGTCAGAAAAGAATAACTAACCTTTGAAGGCTAATCAGTTAGCTGCACATAGTTTGGTTGGCATTTGTCTCATCTGAGCACGTCAGTTGTGAAGAGCTAGTAGTTGATTACATCTAGTCAGAGGAAAACCATAAAAATACATAAATAAATACAGCTTTCTAGTCTTGCCATTGCTGTGTGCAACAAACTTCAGTTACTTAAATCAAAAAAGGTAGTTAAACCAGTTATAGCCAAAGGGAATAAGAATGTACAGCTGTGTTGGCAGAGAAATGAGCCTAACTGAGCTGTTGAGAAGACGCAGCCATTGCTATACTGTTAATATGCATAGGGAGAAGCATGTTGGAAAAAAACCTAAGCCTGGTTTGCTTAAATTGTAGGGGAGAAAAGACTGCAATTAGTATTTTAACTTGCATGTGGTTAATCAGGCCCTCAAGTGAAGATATGATCTCAGTATTTCAATCAGCTGCCTAACTGGGAGAATGCAGAACCGCCTACTGTAGGAGAAGATCAGGTTCTAAGGAGCCTGAAGGTGCACAAGTCCACGGGACCTGATGAGATGCATCCACGGGTCTTGAGGGAACTGGCAGATGAAGTGGCCAGGCCACTCGCCATCATATTTGAGAAGTCCTGGCAGTCCGGCGAAGTTCCCACTGATTGGAAAAGGGGAAAGATAACCCTCATTTTTACGAAGGGTAAAAAGGAAGACCCAGGAAACTACAGTCTCACCTCCGTGCCAGGCAAGATTATGGAGCAGACCCTCCTGGAGAGTATGCTCAGGCTCATGGAAGATAAGGAGGTGATTGGTGACAGCCAGCACAGCTTCACTAAGGGCAAATCGTGCCTGACAAATTTGGTGGCCTTCTATGATGGGGTTACAGCGTTGGTAGACAAGGGAAGGGCAACTGACATCATCTGCCTGGACTTGTGCAAGGCATTTGACACTGTCCCGCATGACATTCTTGTCTCTAAATTGGAGAGACACGGATTCGATGGATGGACCACTCGGTGGATAAGGAATTGGCTGGATGGTCGCACTCAGAGTTGTGGTCAATGGCTCGGTGTCCAAGTGGAGAACAGTGACAAGTGGTGTTCCTCAGGGGTCAGTACTGGGACCGGCACTGTTTAACATCTTTGTCAGAGACATGGACAGTGGGATCGAGCGCACCCTCAGCAAGTTTGCCGACGACACCAAGCTGTGTGGTGTGGTTGACACGCTGGAGGGAAGGGATGCCATCCAGAGGGACCTCGACAGGCTGGAGAGGTGGGCCCGTGCGAACCGCATGAAGTTCAACAAGGCCAAGTGCAAGGTCCTGCACGTGGGTCGGCGCAATCCCAAGCATGACTATAGGCTGGGCGAGGAATGGATTGAAAGCAGCCCTGAGGAGAAGGACTTGGGGGTATTGATTGATGAGAAGCTCAACATGAGCCAGCAGTGTGCGCTTGCAGCCCAGAAAGCCAACCGTGTCCTGGGCTGCATCAAAAGAGGTGTGACCAGCAGGTCGAGGGAGGTGATCCTGCCCCTCTACTCCACTCTGGTGAGACCCCACCTGGAGTACTGCATCCAGCTCTGGGGGCCCCAGTACAAGACAGACATGGAGCTTTTGGAGTGAGTCCAGAGGAGGGCCACGAAGCTGATCAGAGGGCTGGAGCACCTCTCCTATGAGGACAGGCTGAGAGAGTTGGGATTGTTCAGCCTGGAGAAAAGAAGGCTCCGGGGAGATCTAATTGAGGCCTTCCAGTACCTGAAGGGGCCTACAGGAAAGCTGGTGAGGGACTGTTTATCAGGGAGTGCAGTGACAGGACAAGGGGTAATGGGTTTAAGCTGAAGGAGGGTCGATTTAGATTGGATGTTAGAAAGAAATTCTTTACTGTGAGGGTGGTGAGGCACTGGAACAGGTTGCCCAGAGAGGTTGTGGAGGCCCCATCCCTGGAAGTGTTGAAGGCCAGGTTGGATGGGGCTTTGGGCAACGTGGTCTAGTGGAGGGTGTCCCTGCCCATAGCAGGGGGGTTGGAACTAGATGATCTTTGAGGTCCCTTCCAACCCAAACCATTCTATGATTCTAATCAGTAGGTTTCTTCAAGTTGGACGTTATGTAGAATTCCCCTTTTCCTTCCAAAGACAAGATGGAAGTATATGGAAGTATAAAGTCCAAGCAGTAATGAAGGAATAGCTTGGAAATGAATTTTAAGTAGCTTATAGTATATTTATAAATGAAGTTTACACCTTGCCGTTGTTAACAGTAGATCCACAAATGGCTGCTGTTGTACCGGAAAGGGGAAATAAATACTCCTGCAGGCTGAGGTTGAAAACATTCAATTAGCTTTAAAAGCAGTTCATTTGAATTTTCTCCAATAATGCACTTGTTAATGAGGTGTTAAATTATCACCTTGGGAACCCGGGGACCAGTCAAAACTAATTTGAGCAAAGTGAAAACTTTTTTTGTTGCTGCCCTTGAGAATCTCAAGCTGAGCTGGGAAACTGTTGGAAAAACAAATACTCTGGGGGTCATAAAGAGAGTTTCCTGCTTCTCTCCAGGGGACTGACAGTTTTAAACATCACTCTCTCTATTTGTGCTTCCAGCTGGGGATCTTTTAAATCCAGCTTGTTGCTGCACCCCTACCTCCCTCCCACAGAGCATGGCAAGCGTCCAGAAAAATTGCTTTAACCTGGGCTGGGCAGGAGAAATCTTTCAGCCTCTGGTGCTTTGAAGAGTGTTTACAGACATTAGCAGAGCTGTACCCTTTGTGTTGTGCATTGGAATGTGAGAATTCTTCAGTGCCTCTTCTTTAATCAACATTGTGGTGTTTGTGCAAGAGCTCATAAAGCTTTATAACTGTACACCCGCTTTGTTCTCATAACATTCTGGTTCTTGCTGTTGCTGTTCAGGTGTGAGCTGTCATCCTATATCTTCAGAGCCTAAACACTGATCTGTCATAGCAGGAAAAAAACCTAGAAATGTGGCTTTGTTGAAGTAGCTTCATTTTTCTTCATTTCTTACACTACATTTGATTTAAAATGTGTGCCTTGCTTTTTACTCTCAATAGCACTTGCGATGCCATGCTTCTACAGAATGCTGGTGTGCTGTTCTTACAAGGAAAGGAGAAAATACTGGGTAGCAGCTCGCTAGCATATATTGTTAGTGTGACTAAAATGGTTGTAAGTCAGTATGAGTGCTAAGGTAAAGCAACTGAACAGGAATAATCACAAATGAGGTGACGTGCACTCTGTCTTTGGGTTAGTGTGAAATAGAGTCCATGGTTCCTGGCGTGATACATGATTTATTAGAGCAGAGATTTTTGCAAATACCTGAATGACCCACATAAGCAAATACCTGAATGATCCCTATCATCAGCCCTGGCAACTGCAGCAATTTTCTACACAGAAAAATTAATACTTGTATTAAAATAGTGTCTGCAGTGTACAGACACATGGCAAAATGTCATTCTATGAAGTGCATATAGTGTAAATGTTTCTAGCTGCTTTGCAAACAAGCAACAGTCTGCAATGGAAATCCTTTCTGTGGACTATGTGCACATATATTAGGCTATATGGGACTCACAGACCTGTAGAACTACTGTCCTTGCCTCCTTTAGTGGGTTCTGATGCAAAATGTGGTTGGCACCAGGTCAACTCGTGCCATTTCACAGCAGTGCAGTTGATCTACCACAAATTCAGAAATGTGGACAACCTTGACAATCTACAATATGTACTTTAGTCCTACTCATGTACAGATGTTTGCTAATGTCCCAGAATTAATAAACTTCCTTATATAGTACAGATTTAATCTTTGAAGGAAGAAGCCATCTGAAAAACCTGCATGCCAATTAACATGTTTTGAGAGCATATGGCCAGTGGAGAGATTTGAGACAACTTTAAATGAGATTGTGCAGATTGTTGCAGTCTAGCTTCAACAGCAGGGTTTAGCTCAAGACAAATTGGCTTGTCAAAAAAAGGATAAATCAACCTGTAGAGCGTCTTGCTGCCATGGGTAAGCTTCTGTTAATGCTCAGGTTATTGCCTAATTGTTGCACAGTGAAAAAGTGGTTACAAGGCTGTCTGTGTGGGGGAAAATGTATTACAGAGTATGCATGCTTCTCATGTTCATGTTGGCTAGTAGCTCCTAAGATTTCTTAACTGTCTGTGGACACTGGGATTTAATAAATAAATAAAGCAAGCCAGTAAAATACTCCTGAGGCTTCTTAAGACTTTCAAGCTTGCCTTCCTACTGGTTGCCTTAATATTGTATTGCATAAGCGTGTCGCCAAACTCAGGCCCTACGTAGGCAGTGGAGAACTCACTCGCCCTCCAACTAGCATCTCCAGAACTAAGTACTCTGTGCAAACAGATGTGGTACCCTTACAGAATAACTGTCTGTACCAAGAGCTGGAAGCAGAATGTTTAGTATCTCCGATCTTTACTGAAAATAGCTTGTCTTTTCTAGGATTATTGCTATATTCCTGACAAGTAGCTTTTTGTTCAGGACCTGGCATTGCAGAGACAATTGTGGGGTTTATGTGCACAGCTTTGATCTTTCCAGGATCCTTGGAAAATAGAGCTGTGCAGGAAAAACAAGTCTATAAAAGTCACAGCAAAGACAAGGCCTCCAGGGTTTGGGCCTTTTCAGGCACAAAGCCTACTCTTCCACCTCACTGCAGTTCCAGGTGGCAGGCTACCAGGAGCTGCTTGCCAAGTACAACTTACTAACATGGGAAACCTCAACACCCTTCCTGTTGAAATTGTTGCAGAGTTTTAGGGTAAATCTGAGAGCACACTGGAGAAGGACAAGTATGGCTGCTATAACACATGTATAGGCAGATGTGGGCAGCTCTGACATGGTAGCAAATTTGCAGGCTATAGCTTTTATCATGAGATGAACTTCTTAGCTATAAGCGTCTTTGATGTCAAAGGAGAAACTTGAGCTGTTGTACAGGACCTCTTACAGGAATGGATCAAGATTTCCACAAAGAGATGTATGAAGACTGTGTTCTGTGAAAGATTCAGGTGCTACATTCTCGGTGACTTCATACATAAACTTCCTATTTAAAAAAGAAAACAAAACCAAACCAACTGCTCCAGAGTGGAAATTCTTAATTTTAGGACACATTAGTAAAGAGCACACACACACTTGCAGCATCCTGTCTCTCCCATTGCTCCTTGTGTTAGGTAGGTGAAATCTCTAGGGAAATCTGAGGGACAGAAATACCTTTGGATACTACTGTGCTCCATTCCATAAAGTCCCTTTTAGTACCACTGAGGAAAAGTAGGTATTTAGGACTATTCTGTTCGCTGTCCTTATCCCTTAAGGGATCCTCCCGCCAAGAGTCTGTTAGTTGAAGGTAGTCTGTCTGCTGGTTTGTTTGGTTTTTTTTTTTCCCAGATTTTCAGAGTAAGTGCTGACACAAAAATGAAATACTTCTCATAGTACCTTACAGTTACTAGTCAAAGCTTACTTCTGTGTAGGATCTCATTATTATTATTTCAAGCTCATGGAGCCTATTTCATAGTACTCTGGCATCATTTCTTTATGGAGCTGATTTCTGTTCAGTTTGGCCAGAAGATGATACTCTGGTGTTTATGGCTGCCACCTCCCAAAGAAGTTTGCCAAATAGTAGGATAGCCAAACATTAGCCTTGGTTATTATCCAGGTAAAAAAAATGGATACCCTAGCTCTATTTGTCTCTTTTTATGCTAAGCTGATTACTGGTTACTTCTGATCAAAGCTGGACACTATATAGCTGGCTGGTGTATCTATTGCCCTGAATATCAAGCCTTGCTGTGCTGAGACTTGAGCATTAGTCTAACTGCTTCAGGAGCAATGCTGTAAAAAACTTTTAAGGTGTTGACATGAGTGTGACCAATCAACTGACTCTTGCTGGATACTGTTTCTTTCACTTATACACTTCCCGTTTGATTTTTGTAGTGAAGAGTAGGTGCTTCGGTGGCTACTGCAGCTGTAGGGAATGAGGGAGAAGATTGTTGCTAGTCATCTGCAGTTAATCTACGCTGTTTCTCATGGCTACTTCATTGCCTGTGATTTTCGTGATGTACAAATCCCTCTATTTGGCTGAACTGGCTTTGAGTTTCATAAGAATACAGTAAGGCCAGTGGATGTTGTTTAACCTCATGCTACAGGTTTGATATGAAATGTGAAAAACAATACAGTCAAAAAAAAAAAAAAAAAAAAAACAACCACCCAACCTAATTTTTATGACCAGCTAATGAGGGATCCACAGGGAAGCTAGTATCTCAAAGACCAGTTAGCAGAGTTACTGAATAACTGCTCCAAAGTTGAGTACTTGGATATCTTGTCCAGTCTGTGAATTGCAGCACATGCTCCTAAGTGATGTGCCTAAGGGCAAGATAAATATACTGACAGACTAAATGTTAATACTGTTGATAAATAATAACCTTTTTGTAAAATTGCACAAACTGTAGTTCACTACGAGTATTTCCATGAAGACTCTTCTTGTATTTGAGAATTTAAGATAGGAAAAATTGCTTTGCTTTTCCTCTGAACACAGCAGAGCTTAATTTTTGTTTTCCAAGCTTGATTTTGTGAGGTGTTCCCTAGAGTTGTCAAAGGCACCTCTTGCACAGCTAAAAATGTATTGGATCCTCTCTGATTTACTCTGATGCATGTGTAGCTAGAGATGTTTCCACAGATGGGTTTGTAATGAAAGAGGGTTCAATACTGCAGTCAGGGTTGTATGTCTATTGCTGTTAAATCCTGGCAAAGAAAACAGTCCTTGGTGGCTGCTTGGTACAGGGCATGCTTACTGTGCGACTTTGCTCCTACACTGTTACACAAAACAAAAAGTGTTTGAGGATTTCATGTGTTCATTTTGCATTGTCACTGCATCTCTTGGGTTTTTTTCCATTTTCTTAAGTATTACAAAGTCTTAGCTCAACAGAACCACCTGAGATATGCCCCCAGTATCAGCAGTAGTCATACTGCTTACAGAGTAAAAGTGTATTTGAAAGATGGGAGGTACTCAAATTCATAGAATCGTAGAATGGTTTGGGATGGAAGGGACCTCAAAGATCACCTAGTTCCAACCCCCCCTGCCATGGGCAGCGACACCCTCCACTAGACCACGTTGCCCAAAGCCCCATCCAACCTGGCCTTCAACACTGCCAGGGAGGGGGCATCCACAGCTCCTCTGGGCAACCTGTTCCAGTGCCTCACCACCCTCACAGTGAAGAATGTCTTCCTAATATCTAATCTAAATCAACCCTCCTTCAGCTTAAGGCTATTAACCCTTGTCCTATCACGACATTTTTTTTCATAGGTAAATCAGCATACATAGGAAACTGCAGACCTTGCAAATCATAATCAGTCTTACTTCAGCTTAAATATAAATTCTCCAGTGCATTTCCAAACTAATTTCAGACTATTACAGTGGGTAGTTGAATTATTTATTAAAACAAAAAAACCACACACACAATAACCCCAAAACCCAAGCAGAAACACACAAAGCAAAAAACAAGCTGTAATTAAGACTAGCATTTTTAAAGTTTGGAAACTGGTTTTGCATGCCTTTGCAATGAATATACTTCTGTGTAATTAAACATTGTCCTTAAGCATTAGTTATTAGTTATCCTTGCCTTAGTTATGACTTTATGATGTAGCAGATTTTGTGTAATTCAGGCATGGAAAACTGGTGAAAGATGATAAATAATACACCTGTTGTGGTACTATCATAAGTTTAGGTATGTACATTCCCTATGGAAAATCTTACTTTTTCGTACCTTTGCTAACTTGGACTGAAGTAGTATTCATTTCCATAGTCCTGAGGTTATTGGAACATCTGGAGTTAACATTTAGTGATTTTTAATTCAAACCATAGGAGTGGGGTTTTTCCAGAGTACTGCGTCTAGTATGAAAAATACATTAATTTAAATTGCAGCTGAGTTATATTTCTGCTGATCTGTTAACACAGGGCATTCAGTGACACAGGTACAGCTGTCAGTCTCTTCATCCTTCCTAACCCTGGGCTATTGCTATAGGCTGCTTTGTATGCATTCATTTTTCTTGGATTTTAATCCTTTTTTAATTTCTCATACTTGCACCTGCTTCCTTCACCATGTTTTGAGAGAAAGTAGCCCAGTTTGGAGTAGAGGAAGACTACACAGACATTGTTGGGGTTTTTTAATGGGATTTTCTCCATGAGGAAGAAGGTAGTAGCTTGTAGCCTGTTGATTGTGGAGGTTGTACCCTGATATCTTGGTTGAGTCCATGGATTGTGGTATGTAGTTAACTTAGAAATTTTAGTACCCAGGGAAACCTTTGGAAGGTGCTATGAAGATAGAAAAATATTCCCCTACAAGTGTTTTTCTTGTCTTCATGATGAATTGTCAAAAGAATTCATCCTGAAGTGAAGGATTTGCATAACGGTGTCTTCATGGAAGCTCTGTAGATACCTGATTAACTGGGAGAATTACACTGTGTTCTGGGAAGTGTGTGTGTAGGATCCAGGGGGTTTGATAGTTCTGTTGTAATGATATTTATTGGACTGGTGGGAGAAACTACTACTCAGGCACAGTCTTAGTTCCATGCGGTGGTGTACATAAGATTGCTTAACTTTGAAGTTTGATGTAACATGTGGCCATGAGGGCTGTACAATTCATACATGGCCATTTCTCTACAGTAATAATGTCTTCAAGTGCCTTTAAAGAAAAAGTGTTGTCTCTGTATGTCAGACCTATTAAATTTGAGCATTGTGCTTTCTCTTGGAAAAGCTGGTGTGCACTACTGCTTTTTTGTATTCCAGGAAAAGAAATGTGGCTTACTACACTATATCTAGCAGTGTATATATATATTAGAGAACAGCTATGTCATAGAATGTAGGGTAAACTCCAGCCTGACAGCAGCAGCATGACAGAACTTGTGTTAGTGGTATATAACAGTAAAATAGATGCTATTTGTTATTTGTTTTATCTCTTTTGAGGTGGACAGCTTCGGAAGATGTTTTATGCTACCACTGTAAATGAACTTTGGAGATGGAAGGAGTTCTTACAGTGCTGGCATTTTTGTTCTTCCCATGTTTAAGCTAAAACTAAATTCATGTTTTATACTGACCATAGCCTTCCTTTTTGGCTATAGCTGTATTAAAATGTGGAAGTGGGCTGATTTGCCGTTCTTACAGCAGATGCTCAGCTAGAGGTGATAATCTCTCTGGTTCTGTAAGGCGTTTTCTCTCTGTGTGATAATTTACAATTAGTAAAGGTGATTAGTAATGCTAGCTGAAACTAGGTGACTACTAAGTTATTTGTAACACTTCGTGATCAAAACATATGAAGAAGTCACATCCTTGATCATCTTCTCCTGTACTACAAAGGCAAAGTGCATTTCTCTACCCTCTTGTACTGCTCTTTAAAATCCCAAAGAACAGTTAGCTTTGATACCGGCTTCCATTGTAGAAAAACAAGTCTGCGTAAAACAGATGGAAAATAAAGTTCACACTCTTTGTTGCTATGTTGTAAAGCTACTGAACTGTCTCCATGGAAGTAGATTATAAACATCCTTTACATAACATGCTTTGTCAAAGCTTGCACATTCCTTAGCTTGCAAAGAAATGTGGTGTTTGTATGTGTTCCTGATGTTTTTTCTCTCTGTGGCTTCAATCTACCATAAAGGCCTGCCAACCTATTTGTGTTGTACAAAGGTTAGAGTCTGTTTCCTTCTGTCTCTTCTGCACTGATGCTTTGTCTTATTCTTGAGATTTTAAGAGTAAAGATGTGTTTTTTAAGTTCCAATGTCTGAGGTGTCATAATAAAAAGAAAATAGGAGTTTTAAAAGGCTTGCTTTTCTCTAAAATTGTTTGGCAAGTTAAGTTTTATTGAAACCGTATGAAGTTTTTTCATGTTTTTTGACTACTTTATGGTGGAGGCATCATAACTAGTTCAGAAGGATAGTCTGACCAGCGTACATTTCTTCTACCTTTCTTCTCCGCAAGGCACAAGAATAGCTGTCAAAAGAGGATATGTACAGCTGTCTTTGCAATGATTAGGAAAGTTATTATCATGACTACGCATTTGTGATAGGCAATTTATATGAGCTAATGTGTAAGTAGTGTTAATACCGATCCCACTAATCCAACCAGTAATTACTATGCAGAGTTAGACAATACATGTACCCAGGTAAGAGAAACTTAATTACTTTGTTCTGGAGGGATAACCCTAATCTCATTCTTTAAAATTATTGATTCATCTGAACCAAAGCTTTTTACATTCAATTTCAAAATAAGGATGACTGTAAATCATGATTGTTAGGATGCGATGAATTTCAGCCATGTGACAGCAGTGTAACCAGATACAGTGAACAAGGTATAAACAAACGTGAACAGCTAAACATAAAACTAAACACCCATAAAAAAGTATTGCTCTTGTGAATTATATTTCACAAAATGTTTTCTGGATTCCCCTGAGGGGGTGGAAATTACTTGTTGAAGGCAATACTGCTGTTCCTCATCAGATCCTTCAGCCAGTGTCAGAGTGAAGTTGAGCTGGTAGTGTGCTTTTGTTCTCACTTTCTCTCACAGGACGGTTACTTGGTCCTGCCTGTATAGCTATGCTATTTAGCTATGATACCCTAGAGAGAACTTAAGTTGCTTTCAGTTGAAATTCAGCTTCTGGAAAAGTTCTGTGTGGAAAAATACTGTGGTAGCCTGTGGGGTTGGAGTTAGGGTGCCCTTCTGGATCTCTTCATGAGCCTAATCTCTCGCTGCAGCATTGTTTTGCAGGGCTTGGAACATACCAGAGGAGATAAGTGTAATGCAACCATGAAATGGAGGTGGTGTTCCTGGGCAATCCTTTGCATATGAAATAATTTTGTGTTCAGTCAGTCTTACTGATTTTTAGATACACTGACACATGCTCTCACTTTCTCACTCTTTTTTAATGGTAAAATAGAGTTCATGAATAATTTTTTGTCAGCTCTACTAGACCAGGCATTATCTTGAATTCTATTTTAGGTGAAAGGGCTTGTGTGTTTCTGACACAGGAGGCAATGGTTTGGTTTGGTTTTGTTTGTTGTTGGGTTTTTTTTGCCTTGGACAAAATCCATTCTTCACCAAAGACATCAAATCCCTCCTACTTCTGTCTAGGTGGATTTCCTGTGAAGAGTCACATGGAACACAAATGGAGAGCATAGGATCTTTTGTTCTCCATTGTGCAAACTTTAAAGTAGAGACAGTTTTCATGTCTGCAGTGTCTGACTTGGATGTGGTATATTATTACAGTTAATACTGGGAAAAAAAATTAAAAGAGTATCACCAGCTAAATGTAATTCTGCTAGTCATTAAGGAACCTGATGGTACCAGCAACCAGCAGTCTCTTTTAAGACTTTCCTGAGTCTTAAAAGAGCAGGTTTCTGTTTGAGTATGCAGAGAAATGGCAAGAGACTGTATTACACTTTCCCATCTCTTGAAATTGAGTTCTTGGAATAAATTACAAGTTGTTGGCATTATGTTTGAGGATGTGGTTCTCTTTTACATGGTTAACTCAGATTATTTATGCAATGTGGATCTACTATTTGGTAATTTCTGTATCTTTAAAATCGGGGGCTGCTGACAATAAACAATGTGAGCAGTTCATTTTAGTTTGTATGCTGTCTTACATAAGATAAAAGCCTGTGTAAATGTGAATGGGAATTGTGGTTAGCTTTCTAAATAGAAGAGCTATATTGGTTTTGGGGTTGGGGCTTTTGTTGTGTTTTGTTTTTTCCCAATGCTAACTGATTAGTAATTCAGACTTCTGCAAAGCAATGCTTGCCTCATGACAGTTTTTATACATTAGGCTTAAATAAAACACTGATATGAAAAGTCTGTCTCGCAGCAGTCCTTGAACATTGTCTATAACCACAAGTGTTTTGGCAGCCCAGGTGTTTCCAGGTTCTGAGAGAAGAATGGGTCCAGCAGAACTTCTTGCAGAGGCAGGCCTAAGGGGATGTATGACCTGCTGAATAAATCCTTCCCTCTTCTCTATGTACTGCTTGTGCAGACTTCAAAGACTGCTTGAGGTCAGCAAATAATTTCCTCTATCACACAGGGCATCTGAGATGCTAATGGTTTTGTATCCCTGTTGTGTGTCACTTTGTTATCTATAGGGATGGAAAAGGCAGCTTTTAAAATCAGAAGGGCAAAAAGCACTGCAGCTCAAGCATTAAACCTTGTGAAGGTTACTGCTACAAACCCAGTGGTTCTTAAGATCTCTTAGAGGCTGACAAATGTAAACACAGGCATTTTGCTGAATTGCTCAGAGCCAGATTAGGCTGTTAGGATCCCTTTAGCTGTGAACTCCTGAGGACTGTATGGTGCCTTAAGAACAAAGAAATGGTTGGATGAAAAAGCTCTGGGTTCAGAGGGCCAATAATCTCTTCAGCAACCTGAGAGTGTATGTGTGTGTGTTGGGGGAGGTGCTGCTATGGGCAATGCATCAACTGATACACTGCACATAAGGGCACAAAAATGCACACGCTTCAGTGACAAATATGTGGCATGTCTCAAATGCCAGACTTGCATAGGAATTATCCTGGTATTAAGACAGCTGAAATGTTTCCATATTAAATTACAAATGATCCTGTATTTTGGATATACCAAAGAGTTGCATGTTGTTCCTATTGTGGAGCAATATTTTAAAAGAGAGACTTGAAAGAATATATTGACTATTTCCAAGGATGAGCTGTTGGCTGTATTTTTATCACAATGCTGAAAATAGCTGGTATTTTTAAAAATGCTAGTTAGTGTGCCCATGATCTTGCATACCAGTGGATCCTTTAAAAATCTGTATTCCGCAGAACTGTACTGAAATTCACTTTACAAAGCTCAGCAAAGTTGACTGTTGGTGCCTTTGTTTTTTGTAGGTGGGTGTCCCCCCTGCTCCCCCTGTTTCATTTAATTACATCTTAATGCAGATACCAATCCATCTGTGTGGCAAGAGAGACTAAGGTGTTTCAATTAACAAATTAGGTTAATTCAGTTGCTGGCTTTAGAAAGTTCAGATTAATTAGGAAATCTAAAATGCAAACTAGAAGGAAGAGTCATAGTAAAACCTACAGCAAAACTGTTCAGACGTGTTTGTCCTTAGAGTTGTATTACATGATTTGGTATGGTGTTAGTTAGAAACTGATATCACTTCTTCAGTCACTTACTGGAGAAGGAGCTTGATCAAGAGGAAGGTTTTGAACATGCTACAGCGGTTCTGCCCTGGTGTAAGTACTGACATAATTAGCAGCTGATCATCTGTGCTGTGGTGTAGCCTGTGTTCTTTGGCTTCATTTTTCTAAGTACCATGCATCAGTTAATATTGATAGTTCTGAATGTATTTTTTTCGTGTAAGGACAAATGGCTTCAGCTGCCTTTAGCTTGGTTGATTGGATTGACTGGTTTCTGACAATGCAACATGTACTCAATTTTCACTACTTTCTCATTAAAGTAGTTTTAATAACAGTGGCAACACTAATGTTTTATAGCTGGCAGGAATCTCAAAAAAGATGATTTTGTTGTATACTCTGTGTGTAATACAACAGAGTTGGAGGGAACAATATTGTACAAAACAAGAACAGTAGAAATGGTTTATTATCAAGATGAGACTAGTTGGCATGTGTTGGAAAACCAACGCCTCTACCTTGTAAAGGACATTGAACTTTCTCTTGTGTGCACCTTTGCAGATTAAGCGTCTGTTGCTGCACACCTGCGTCTGTGTACTTTGGAAAAGCCTACAGAATCTCCATTGAAGGCTATGATATAGGTGCAAGAAATGCTCAAACTCTGCGAAAAGTTTTAAGTGTTAGTAAAAATAGATCTGTGTCTCTGTGGAAGTTTGCTGCTTGCTGTCTCCATTGTGTTATATCACTACTCCATGTACTCATTAAGAAAGAACAACAGAGTTTTTCTAGTGATGTTTATGAACTTCTGGTGGGGATGGACCCCAATATCCTAAGGTAAGAGCCACCTTTACTTGTTCATACAGAGGAGACAACTTATTCTTTCCCTGTGAAGCTTTTTGTTCATGGACATAACTGCTGCTTATGAGGACCAAGAGATATTGTGGTTTATCTCTTACCCTTTTTTTATGAGTTGTGGTCTCCTGGGTGGTAAGCCATCAGCTACTGACTGCAGCTCCTGGAGGTGATGAGCAGAAACGTAGGCCAGTTGAGATTTGTGCGAAATCTTAAACCCTGTTTAATTGTTGTGGTTTGGTTTTTTTCCTCTTCTACCGTGCTTTGCCCAAATATCTTTTTCTTCTAAGGCTGTAAATCATGTGTAAAAATATAATAGAATCTGAGTAGCATCCTTTAGGCAACTGCTGCATGAAGAAAAGAATGTGCCTATGCGATCTTTAGAGAGTCAATCAAGAGTAAACTGGGCTAAGCCATCTTCTAATAACGTTTGTTACCATCCTGGAACTAAAACTACATGAACATTTCCATTCTATTCTGTTACATGTAATTCCTGGAAATGGTCACACTTGGGTTTGCAGCTCACCTTTAATTACCCAGATTTGATAGTTATTCTGGCTTTCCAAGATGAACAAAATGTTCTGCTGTTGTGAAAAGAGGATGTGTTTCTTAACCACTTCATTAAATATGTACTGTTAAAAGAAGGGGAAGCTGAAAGTCAAAATTTGGCTTGGAAGCAGACTCAGAAAATGCTTTGAGTGTTCAAATAATTACTACTTTTTATTTGGCAGAGTTTGAAGCTCTAGGGGAAATTTAGTATGTAGTGAAATTCATCCAATCTCTTGCATTGCTTGAAGTGAAGGTACCATTTGGTTGTACTGTAACTTTTTTAATTACACTGCAAGGTCCGATTCTCTGAATTACTGCAGTATAACTGGGATGTGTTTCCAGATGTGTCAGAGGAATGTCAGCCTAGTGGTGTTTTGGTCTGGAAGAGACGGCTTTTAGTTCTTCTGTAGCTTCATTTACTAGCAAACCTTTAATTCTTGTGCTTCAGAACCCTTACCTATTAGTCTTCATCCCAGAATAACTGTTGCTACTCCTGCTTTTGAGATGCAAAAATGCAGAGCCATTGCATACCAGAGCAGTGCATACCAGAGGTGCATACCAGAGCAGTGAAGATCTACCATAGTTTACTTAAAAAGCCTAGGACATAGGTGGTATTTTAATAGAGTACAGCTACTTTCCGTGTAAAACTTATGAAGGAAAGAGTCTTGGCAAAAAGCTTTTAAAGAAGATTCAAAACACCTCTTTATTTTTTTTAAAATTGTATATCACCAATGTCCTATCTGAGAGACCTGTGCTATGTTTTTAACAAATGGTCTCCTTCACTTCTTTGAGTCTAATGAATCCTGGAGCTGCACAGTGGGAGTCTGTCAGACTGGAAGTTGCATTAAACAGCTTTGGGTTTTTATTGAAAACATTGTCCTTGGTTCAAAGGGAATGTAATTATTCTGCCCTGGAATGGTAGCAGCCTCTCCTTTATTGACAGCACACCATCTGGTTGTGATAAATTACGTGGCCTTGGCAAGGCTGCACTTTTTTGGTAGCAATGAGTGACTTCAAGGCTTCATGTCCAGATTGATAGAAAGTAAGAAATATATATTGTTTATAGAAATGACATACTTTTCTGTCATTGGTCACAAAGCTTTTGCTTCTTTTTATGTTCATTAGATGTACCTCTAAAGGAAAATTTCAGAGCGCAAGATAGTGCATGGGATTTTTCAGGAGCTAATCTTGCTGCAAGTTCAATTCCACTAATGTGTTGAGAGAGAGCTTGAAAAAGTGGTGATAGAAATCTTGAGTATTTTGGGTCTAATTGGCACCATTTATTGTACTTTACCACCCAGGGATTGTTACTGTAGTTCTCACCTAGCAGTTAGAACAATGCAGATTATTAAAAGATACTTCTCAAGGAGTGGCTGTACTTAAACTTGTTGGCTGCTGTAGCTTCAAGGAGGTAGGTTCTTTTTCTGAAAATTTGCCAAGTAGTCAGTTAGCATCTATAAGTAAACGTTCAGTGTAGCATTAGGTAGTTTGCTAGCTAATTGGTCCTCCTGGCAACTACTTCTTTTTCTTACTGTCCCAGCCAAAATATTACTACTTCTTCTAACCTGCCTGATTATATTATACATTCAGGTTCAGTTCTGTGCTCTGACACAAAAACCACATCTGAGCAAATGACGATTTTGTTTAACAAAAATGTCCGCAAGGGCGTTGGAGGGGAGATGCAGCTTTGGTTCTCATAATATCTAAATTATAACTCCACTCTAAGAGAGGTTTAAATGCTTGTGAGTAGAACCTATTGAATGTGACTTGCTGTAGTGTCTGATTTGTTGAGAGTGTTGGCTGGTCTCTGCTTCCAGATTTTCTTTTATTTCGGATCACAATTCTAAAGTCTTTTGCTACACATTACTGCTTTTGCTTTAGAAATGTCCTCAATTTGTTGTTTTTATTTGCTTTTAAAAAATAATCACCAGAACACTATGATGAAGCTTATTCTTGCCAGGTTCTTTTGATACCTTTTGTGAGGCTAATTGCTGCAGAGGGAAGTGTCATCAACTAACTCTGCAAAGCTTTTTAGTCTTTCTTACTTGGGCAGAAGTAGCAGTAATACCACTCATTACAGTTCTTACTTTCCTACCACTTCTATTTTTAGAGCTGGAGTCCTTGCAGTTATATTTGCACAGTGTGGCATGAATAACATTTATCTTAGATTTAGATGTAAAGAGAAAACACTTTGAACCTGGCTTTGCTATGCTTGTTATTTCTGTGGCTAGGCAGTTTGGACATTCATGTGGGGATTGGCCACAGGTTAAAATAACTCTGAAGCCATGTCGAGTTGTAACTAAAATTCAGTCAAGCATTTTATGTATAATGAGCAAAGTGCCCTGGCAAGTTTGACTCACTCTTTGGCTGCCAGGGTACATAAGAAATGGCTGTATATCATTCTGGGGTTTGGCAGCTTGGGCCTTCACCTTTTGCTGGCAAAATACCTCAGCATCTTCAAGCCATTTAGGCTAGAAGCCTCATATGTATTATGTGCAGCATGTTAATAAGCAAAAGTTGCAAAGTGCTCATTATTATTAGTCTCTCAAACTGATAGAGTTAAAATTTCATCCTCTCTTGTGGGAGGCAACTGAAAGTACAAGGTTGAAATGAATTAATGTGGGTAATTTTAGCTATTTTCTGCATCTAGCAAATGATAACTTTTTGATAATTCTAGGATTTATCAATGAGGGAAGGAGTTTCTGAAAACTGAAACAGCGTGATCAAACATTGGAACAGGCTGCTTATACAGGTTGTGGAGTCTCCATTTGTGGAGACAGTCAAAACCCAACTGGACACAGTTCTGGGCAACCTGCTGTAGCTGACCCTGCTTGGTGGATTGGACTGGCTGATCTCAAGCCAGGTCTTCCAACCTAAGGGATTTTGTGAAAAGTGAAAGTGGTACCTCCCACAGCAGTAACACCCTATTTTCAGCATCTTGGTACATTTTATATTTTTACACGGAGAATAATAAACCTGTAGAGCTTCTTTTACATTCCACAAATGCCTTTTCCAGTGCTGTTGGACCATAGGGAAAGGTACAGAGTGGATGTTTCCAAAGTCATTGTCCCTGCAAGATGCATCCTAGAATGACCTCATTGCATCGACACTTCTTAATGATATCAATTCCTTCTGCTTCATAGCTGATTTATGTCTGTTTTCTTGTACGTGTTTCCAGTCTGTGGTCAGGGAAGCTGACTTGTCCTCTAATGAGATTCCTTCTGATGGTCTCTAACAAGTCAATACAACATGGCAGTAGCCATCCTACCAGATGGCAAGGATAATTCTGGCGTCTCGTTTCTTGGACAGACCGTAGATATATTGGGTACTCCCAGATCTGACTGTACAGAGCTCAGATGATGTTCATCAAAACATTGGGAACCTCTGTCTGGAGTTGAATGATGCTCATGTCTAGAGCACTTCTGTTACACTTACAAAACAATGTGCTAATTGGTAAGCATGCAAGATTCAAGGGGATGTTCTTATCTTGCCAAGTAGGCTGTTTTGTGCCACGTACAAGCTATTACATGTCCGTGGCTCAGCAGTTCTGGAATAGCTGTTTGATTACTGTTTCAAATCTACTTATTGGCTAGATAGCTTTTTTGCATCTGCCTTGGCCATTTATATCTTCAAGATACTATTCTCTATGTTCAGCCACCCTGTAGCCCTGAAGTACCAAAGTAGTCCAATAAAGGCGTTTCCTCTAGTAAAAAAGCTTCTTCTCTAAGGCAAGTGCAAATTTTCATTCCTACTATACTTATATGCCTCATCAGGGCAATAGTTAGTTTCTCTTCCCTTCTATGACGATTACTTTTCTGGCGATCTTCCTACAGAGGAATGACTGACAGCTTTTAGTAGTAGTGTCTTTCTTCCTGATGATGTTTGACTTTCACCCAAAGTGATCTTGCATCTTTAGTTTAAGCTTTGTACTTTGGGGCTGAAACTCCACTTCCCGCTATGGAGAGCAATCAAGTCTTGTCCAAGACTTCTGTTTATCCGTGGCTGCAGTCCCTCCGTGGACTATTGGGATTGGTTACAGAAGATTCTTCTCTAGTAGGAGTGTGCTAAAATATTCTACCATAGCCTGAGCTAACATAAAAATGTCTTTCAGACATCTGCAGGTTAGTCATCTCATGTTTAAGTCACAGCTTCATCAAAATCTCTGCCATTAGTACAGTAGCTGGTAGTGATGCTACATTTGATAAAGCAGCCCTTCATTCACATATGTTTTAAAGACTTAGACCCACTGTTGGCTAATTGTAATGACAGGGAGTGCTTCGAATCTTCTGTACTGTGGATTTGTAGATGTACCCTTCTTAAGGAATGTGAATACTTGATGTGTTATTCTCATGCATAGTAACCTTCGTCAGTCCTTAGTAGGTTACCTAACTCTGTAGTTGAGAGACTGTGACGGACGCGTGTGAGGCTGAACATTAGCCCTGTTTCAGTCGCACTGGGGAAGATGCAGGTTGCCATACAATTGTGCCAACTACAAAGGCAGAAAGTATAAAAGTTGATTACTGATGATGTATGTGCACCTGGAAGATTAAACGTACATGTGGACAAAATAATTTAAGAATTGAGTTATTAAGAAGTCATTTTCCTTCTTGTAACCTTAGCAAGTTTCATCATGCAAAACCTTTTCAGCCACTCTTGCTCTGGACTGAACTCTGGCATATTAGATACTTCCCACTGCCGTCTCCATGGATAGGAGCTGTAGGGTAGTTTGGATGTACTTTTAACCGCCAAGATACCTAGTTCAACTATATGCAGAAGTAAATAAGTGGTGGTGGTAGGCAGCCCTTAAGTTCTGAATTGCCTGGCTGGTATGTATGTGCATACTGATCTGCCACGTGGTAACTCCAGTAAAAATGTATCGCTGGAGGTATGCCAGTGTGTTACCTTTCTACTCCCAGAGATCTGCTGTTAGCCGTTGGTGCTTTGTGTTAGCTGTTTGTACAAAAATGGCACTGAGTCTAGTCTAACGATAACATTTGTAATCTCAATTTAATGACTAAGGAGTAATAATTTCTAAGTTTCAGCATTTATAAACATCTATAATGGAATTTACTCATTTTATGTATTTGCAACTACTACTAAATGTTTGGTTTACACTGGTTTTAGGAGCCAGGGTTGGCCAGATTTGAGGCAGAATGGTCCATTAACCTGTCTTTTATTTCTGCAACTGTGGCGTCAGTAGCATTGTACTAGTTTAATCTCTATCTCTTTAAAGCTTCAGTTTTCAGGATCTTATAAAAGGGATTTTGTTGTAGAAAAGCTGTCTCCTGTAGTTTGATAAACACTGGCTCAGTTTAAATCAATTGGATTTAATACTGCTTTTACTAACTCCTTAAAATGTTTATTCATGCTGGTCTCCTTTACACATGTATCTTATTTCAAAGTCTCTCTGCTCACATAATGAAGCCTGCCGTCTGAGGTAAAAGATAACTAATCAAATAATTATAATACTGTCATGGCTGTGCATGGGTGAGCGGCTATTTTATCTGATTTTATTACCATGTCATTTTATAACGTCTTTGTGTGTTGTGGTTTAACCCAGCCGGCAGCTAAAACAACCACGCAGCCATTCACTCACTCCCTTCCTCCCCTCTCTCCCCGCAGTGAACTGGGGGAGAGAATCAAAAAGGAGGAGAAAAAAAAAAAAAAGGAAGAAAAACCCCAACCAACCCAACGCAAACCAACCAAATGTATGGGTTGAGATAAAGACAGTTTAATAGGACAGAAAAGGAAGATGATGATAATAATGATGATGATGATAAAAGAATATACAGAATGACTGATGAACAGCACAATTTCTCATTTCTCACCACCCAAAGCCAATGCTCAGCTAGTTCCTGAGCTGCCCCACTTCCTGGCCAACCCCTCAGTTATATCCGGAGCATGATGTCATATGGTATGGAATATCCCTTTGGCCAGGTTTGGTCACCTGTCCTGGCTGTATCCCCTCCCAGCTTCTTGAGCACCCCCCACCTCCTTGTTGGCAGGCCACTATGAGAAGCTGAAAAGTCCTTAACTGCTTGGCATCAACTAAAAACATCAGTGTGTTATCAACATTATTCTCATCCTAAATCCAAAACACAGCACTGTACCAGCTGCCAGTAAGAAAATTAACTCTGTCCCTGCCAAAACCAGGACAGATGTCACCATATCACGGAAAACCTTTGGCATGAGCTAAGATTCTTGTGCTCACTGGTGTGTTATTTTGAACAATTAGTAAAATCTTCTGGGAAAGTGCCTCCATTGCAGCCTTTCAATATTTAAAGGGGGCTTATAAGAAAGATGGGGACAAACATTTTGGTCAGGCCTGTTGCGATAGGACGAGGTGTAATGGTTTTAAACTAAAAGAAGGGAGATTCAGACCAGATGTAAGGATGAAATTTTTTATAATGAGGGTGATGAAACACTGGAACGGGTTGCCCAGAGAGGTGGTAGATGCTTCATCCTGGAAGCCTTCAAGGTCAGGTTGCTCAGGGGCTCTGAGCAACCTGATCTAGTTGAAGATGTCCCTGCTCATTGCAGGGGATTGGACTAGATGACCTTTAAAGGTCCTTTCCAACCCAAAGTATTCTATGATTACACACTTGACCAAAGTTCTTTATAAATGTCTTTATATCTTTCCAGTCACATCAAGAGACATGGTGAGAGCTGCATTTCTTTATGATGAAATTCATGGTGTGAGCAGGCTGCCCTGGAGTTCTCTAAATGCAGCTGGTAGTTGCAAATAAAACCATAAAGTGCAAATACAAAAATATTCCTCTGGGCTTTGGAACATGCCAAAGGCGTCAATCTCCCCAGTATATATCAACTCAATGAGTACACAGTATGTGCACCCAGCTGTTTTTTGGCCTGCCTTTAGACTCATAGAATCATAGAATGGTTTGAGTTGGAAGGGACCTTAAAGATCACCTAGTTCCAACCTCCCCTGCCATGGGCAGGGACACCCTTCACTAGACCAGGTTGCCCAAAGCCCCATCCAACCTGGCCTTGAACACTGCCAGGGAGGGGGCATCCACAGCTCCTCTGGGCAACCTGTTCCAGTGCCTCACCACCCTCACAGTGAAGAAGGTCTTCCTAATATCTAATCTAAACCTACCCTCTTTTAGTTTAAATCTATTACCCCTTGTCCTGTCACTCCATGCCTTTGTGAACAGTCCCTCTCCAGCTTTCTTGTAGGCCCCTTCAGGTACTGGAGGGCTGCTATAAGGTCTCCCCGGAGCCTTCTCTTTTCCAGGCTGAACAATCCCAACTCTCTCAGCCTGTCCTCATAGGAGAGGTGCTCCAGCCTTCTGGTCAGAACTCAGAACTGGAACTTTTAAGCTTGATAGCAAATGCAATGACAGATACTTAGCATTAGCATAAATTTTGTTTCTTGTGGACCTTTCAATGCCAAGAATATCAGCCATAATTTTTCTTTTCTCCTTTTTCTGTTTCTGAATCTCCTTTGCTTTACCATTGCCAATTTTTTAAATCAAATTTAACTGTCTTCCTCTCTTCTTTAAAGCTCTGAGCTCTTTTACCATCACCTCTGCAGTGGCTCCATAGTCAGTACCCATGTAATCCAGGCAAATCCCCTGCATACAGTCTTGTTAAAAAGCCATAGGCACGGAGTTAACTCAGAATGGTCATGAGCCAAGCCCTTCACTGCTTCTCCTAAAATAAATCGTTGCTAATGCTGCTGCCATATGGCCAACGAACATGAGCTCTCAGCAGTCTTTTGATTTCCTTGTTCATGCTTTCAAGTGCACTGGCTCTTAAACTGAGCTTCTCCTCCCACGTTATTTGTAGTTTATCTCCGGAGCAGTGAACTCGGGAAGCACGCAAATGTGTCAGAAGAATAAATAACTTGACTCAGCTGTCCAGTTAGCGGTTCCTTAGCGTCTCCTGGATGAATTAAGCATGGCTCTACCGTGATGTGGTATAGGGGGTTTTTTGGGGAGGAGGAGTGCATCCTGACAGCAGGTCGCTGCTGCACAGAGGGAGTACACAGCCACCCTTGGGTACCACAGAGGGCAGCTGCGGACTCCCTCTGTGCAGCAGTGGCCCCTAGTGGAAGATGCTCGGTCCTTCTGGTGACCCCAGACTAGACATAAAGCCTAAAGACTCTTCCGTAATGACTCTTCCCATTTCCAAGCTTGTTTTAAAACTGGATGCCCTCAGCAGTGCTGTGGAAAAACCCAATGAGTCGCTTCTCTTCTGAATGGTTTGCTAAATACTAGAATTTGAGCTATTAAACAGTAATATAATAGCACTGAGTTAAGGAATTATTCTAATTACTTTTTTAAGTTTCTTGTTATTTTGGGAGGTTTTCTTGGCATTTGCCTGTGTGAGCTGATGGTTTATAATGTAAAACTTAGGGGAATATAGTATTCTGACCGATACATTTTAATATGTCTCTATGCAATCTCAGGTTACATTGTATAGTTGTATATAATACTTTTCTGAAGATCTGTAGTGAAAATCTGCAGACGGCATCTGAAGGGAAGGATGTAAAATTCTTACTGCAAATAGTGGCAGCAGTGCAGCGCTCACATGTGCAAACTGAGAAGCAGCAAATTGGTGCAAGTGGAGCCACCTTGTCCCTGGAACTTAAGCAATGAGATAGGAAAAGTATTGTGAAAGATAAGAAATCTGTATGTAACATATCATAAAATTTTCCTTATTAGTTTTTATAGTATTATCTTTCAGAATAAACCAGTGAAAACTTTGCTTTAAACTTTCCTCTTGTTTTTGAGCTGCTGTCAATCACTTTTTTTTTATGTGACTGAAAGAATAGGTTGCTGTAGGAGGTGACCTTTCCATTACTGTGTAGGTGAGTGGTGTCTTTTGCAGGATTGTGCACATGAATCAATCTTGATCTCCCTTCTTGCCTTAGGATGTGAGTTCATGTTATGAGTTTTCTTTCTGACAGATGATGTTACAAGACTCTTAAAATCATCTCTGGCAGATATTACCATCCCAGGTCCTTAAACATCTGTTACAGCATTTATAACACCATCATGCTCTCCCTGTCTCTCTCTTAGTGCAACTTTTCCTTAAAAGGTAAAAGTGTTGGCATTTAACCAATGTTGAACTGGAATTTTGTTCAGTGTTCCAGTGCTTTTTAGTTCAAAATCTCACTCTACTGACTAGTTTTCAGTTTATTTACTATAGCCCTTAAATAGCTACTACTTTGTTTTGAATCTGACCCTTGCTTCCAGTCAGATAATCTTAAATTGTGCTTGTCTTTTCTGCAACTTGGCAAATCTAAAAACATTTTGCTTTTTTTTTTTTCATTGTGCAAGTATTGTTAGAAGTCATGCTTGACTTGTGTTTTTTAGGAAAAGCCTTAAAGAGGGAATTTTCTATATCTTTTATGAAAAGCATGTTCATGGCAGTAAAAGAGTAGTAGTGCTTTTATGCTTTCTCAAAAAAGAAATCAGCTGTTGTGTTTTTTTAATTATGAGGTATTTACAAGTATAGTGTCCGGAAAACAACTTGACTTATTATGTTAACATTGCAAAAGATCTTCATAAGCCCTCGGGAGGCAACTTAGCTTCTGAAAGCTTAGCAGAGAATCTGTTAAATCAGCAGAAGAATATTGAATTCCTGTTTGAGATTTGAAAAATGCTTGTTTCCAAAACAGAGTATGCTGAATTATGTCTTCCACTGAAACAGCCAACCAAAAGACAGAAATGTAGGAATAATAAACAGAATGGAAGTATAAGCCTTTGCAACAACAAGGGGGTTTTAATGTGGAAAAATTTACAAGCTTGAATATATTACAGCATCACTCTGACTTGAAGAAACAAACTTCTAGAGAACGATATATGTAACCAAGTTTTCATCATCAGTTTTTTAAACACTTACAAATGTCCAAAAATACAGGCTTTTTGAAGTAGAAATTATCACTTATTTTCTTCTGTTTGGCACATTGATAGCAAGGTATGTGGAGAAAAAGCTCTATCTATGCTCAGGAAATAATGGTTTATCTTCACTGTCATTGATGCTGGTGCTCTCAGAAAAACAACCATAAAATGTTGCAGAATGGTCCAAATTCTTTCCATGTAGGATGTATTTAGCCACTTTATCTTCTGTTTGGTGAGCAGGACACGATGGCATCGCTTTGTTCCCTGTGCCTTTATAATGGATTGTGATTTTTTTTTTTCCTTTTTTTTTCTGTTTTCAGTGATGGTTGGATTTTAATTACTAAGGTGTTTACCAGACATATATGTAAGCTTGCATGGTCAAGGATTTCCGTAAAATTGGTTTATAGGTTGGTCATGTCTTTTGGGAACGATGGTGGTTGCTACAGAACATACCCTTTCCACAAGCTCTTTTTATTCCACACAAGAATATGGAGGCTCAATTGTTACTTAAGTAACTAGCAACAGTCAGTAAACATTACTGCTCAGGTTATAAAATGCCTTTCAGTATTGTTTCCTGAAAAAGTAGGTTGAGATCTGATCTGCTTTGATGTCCTTTCACATATACCTGTGCACGTATATATACATGCACACAGAGCTACTATAATCCGCATAAGCACTTAGCTGACCAAGTAATTTCCTTTAGTTAGCTTGATTTTTATTTTTTCTTCTAAGAAAGACAAAAAAATTAACTTGTTTAGTCTTGGGAAAGCATTTGTACAAGGGAGGGAAAAGTTTTATTAGATTCCCTAGATTGTGGCTGGAGAGTCAGGAGAGGAGAGGACAAGAAACTTGCCCAGGTAAGCAGTCCTACAAAATTGATAGTCCTCCTAGCAAAGTATACCTACTGACGTCATGCTAACATCAGTAAAGCTGTGGTATTTGTCAGGGTAAACTTGTTGTTGGATAAATCCCTTCCTTGACTGAAACAAACTGTACCACGAGAAATGATTCTGCCACAAATTAAGGATGGCACATCTGTCAGTAGGTGATATAATGCTTCTCACCTCCAACACCTCTACACTGGCAAGAGTTTGTAAGATGGGACAAGCTTGAAAAACAATGTGAAACAAATCACATTAGAGACTAAAAGTAGCTCTTGTGCAAAGAACTAATGGAGTGTCTTCATCTCAAAGATGCTGTATGGATCTGATACTAAGATTAACTTGCCTTAATCTTCTTGCAGTGATTTAAAAGATGTCTTTAATATGCTCTAGCCAATCTTCTTAACAAAACCTACTTCTTGTTAGATAGATACTGAGTCTTATCAGAGGCAGTGTGCTACTATCAGAGTACATCCTTACAAGTTCTCACAGAATTCTTACAAATGTCTGCTAGTATATACTTTTGTTGATCCCATAATGAAAACTGGAGCTGAGGATGTTCCATTACGTTACAGCGTGAGCTGTTATTGAGAGACTGAGTAATTGGGGCAATAAATATGTATCACAAATGGAATGATTCTGCATGTACTAAATAGTAGTCTATTTATATCAAGAGTTTTCTTTTATTCTAAATTTTTCATTTAATCATTAAACCTAAAGATGTTAGTCTTCAACTGCTAATAAGATAAAGGCATGAAATTGGTCAGTTTAGCCTCATCATCCATGTTGTCAACAACAACAAAAAAAAGGTTAACTCAGGACTGCAAGAATAAAACTCTAATATGTCGAACAGCTACAAGATTAGTTAATGAAAGAATCTTAGTAACTTCATCATAGCTATCTAATGTGAACTGGTATTTGTTCACCAACAAGAGCTGTATTGTAGCATGTGCATACAGTTAACAGTTTCACTGCTCAGGAACCATTTTTAAAGATGTGTCCTACTATGTTGCTTTTAAGTCTTTATAAGACTTAATTAAGAAATTGTAAACATATAGCTTCCTTTGCATTGCATCAAGTATATTTGGTTTAGATCCAGGTGACAGTGATCTGTAGTGTGACAAGCAGATAAAATCCTGCTTGTGGTTTTTTTGCCCATCTGAAGTTGGTTTGCCCCTCTGGAGTTCAGCGTCAGTCGGTAGTCTGTGTACAATGCAACATGCCTTTTATTTCTCAAGAAGCCTTGCTGATGAAGTGCTGCATTGTTTAGAAGGACAGATTTGTGATCGCTCTCCAATTACTGCCTAGAGATCACAAGAGGAGGGAAAAACAAATACATCCTGGTTGAAGTAATTTTTCTTTTGAGTCCAATACCATCTATGATAGCTTATTCATCAGCCTTAATAGATGACAGGAACATTACAAATATTAGATCTTTGTAGCAGAGTAACTTCCACAAATTGTAGGGCTTCTTTGTTCTTTGTAGAGATGATTTTTTTTGACATAGAATACAGAAGTTACACAGATCTCAGCTTGAAGAAGTGTGTGTTTTTTCTATTTTTTTTTTTTTCGAAGACTAGGTTTGTCCTAGCCTTGCAAAAGTTTTTAATTTCTGAGTAATTGCTGTGTATTAAACTGCCTTTTGCAAATAAGGATTGTCTAAGAATCCTTGCCGTATTTGGACTGTTAGTTTAAGCATGAACTTCTATGATGTAAAGAACAGCAAGGCTAAATACAGGTGAATTTCTCTATTTATGTGCCTCATTGATAAACCCATTGCAAGAGCAGTTTAGATTTGGTGTGGTAGAATATGCAGCCCCCTTTTTATCCTGCAGATAACGATGGTAAGTATCAATCTAATTTCTGCTTCAAGAAGAAATTTGCTTAAATATCTCCTAGATAATGTTTTCACTATAACTTCTGTCTTTGTGAGCAATATGACCTCTAAAGCAGAGGCCTTCACAAGTAATGAAGTATCTTTTTTTTTTAATCCTGTGAGAATCTGTCCTGGCAGAAATATTAATTTACTTTCCACTAGCGTTGTGGGGAATATGCATATCGTGTGCCTTTAGATTCATAATAGAGTGCTTTCTGTAGGGTGTTGGAACATATTTATTTTTTTCAGGGAGGTGCTAGCTGCGTTTTTTGAAGAATATTGCTTGCCTTATATATTTGTAAGACTTGATACACCATATGGTAAAATGTCAGAAAAGATAAATACTGTCCCGCAGCACAAATCTAGAAACACCATTTTTTAAGCTTGCTTAGAAGTGGGCAAAAGTTTGCTGTTCATGTTGGAAGGTACGTGCTAAGTGTTGGAACAATGCTAAAAAATACTGTAGTCAATCAGACGTTACTTACTGTATTGGTTCAGCTGGTGGTACTGAAACCTTCTGCTGCAGAAACTGCAGAGCCTGACTTGTCTGTTAAGTCTAGAGTTAAGTTGCTTAGGGTTTATAAATGCAAAAGCATAGATCTGAAGGTGCTGAAGTTCATTCTTCGCCACTTACACTAGAGAGCAACCATGATGTTATGGGCAATGCCTTAGAGCAAAGGTTTGAGAGAGCTCTGAGTGACTTCCTTAGCAAAGCTGCTGCTCCTCTGGGAGTTCACGCTTGGTTATTAGCACCTGGGGTGGGAGGGCTGCAACTCTGTACCACGTAATCTGCACTTAAGGTGTACAGTAAAACAAATGGTGGTGTGAAAATTAGTAATGCCAGCATGTTCTTTAGGGGGTACGTGTGGGCTTTAGACTAAATGATGCTCTGGCTGCTACAAGCAAGGAAGTGTTTTACTAAATTGCAAAAGCGATCTTGTTATGACTGCAGTAAACTTGCAAAAGGATATAAAAGCAAAGGAGAAGTTATTAGTTAATCCTCTAATTCCAGTGTAGGTCTGTCAGTAGCTAGTTTAAGCCATTTACAGGACCCATAAGGGACTTCAGATCAGTTGCTCTGATAAGGGGTTCTAGTTTTCTAGCCTTTTGAAGAACTCAGTTCCAGTAATCCTCCCTTTCTTTCCCCTTCCCTCCCTGAAGGTCATCACATTCCAGTTTCCTAGATGAAAGGATGTTACCAGAATCGTTGCACAACTCCTATGTGAGAACAATTGGCAGGGTGGTGTCTGAGCCAGCCTTTTTCGCATGGTCTTAGAAATGAAGCTGCATACTGCCAAGAAAGCCAGCTACTGGAGGATTGCTGCAGTCCTGGCAGTCTTTCTAGGCCTAGAGTTGAGCAGATGTGGACAGAGCTCTGAGCTTCAGAAGATATTTGGGCTGGGAAGGGATTTTGAGGTCCTATCTGAATGCTCAAGCACTGTTTGGGTACAATTGGGATTAGCAGTGGTACCTTGTCACTGCTGTCTCCAGACACTGCTTGGTTTGTTTTTGTGGTTCCAGAAAATATGGTAAAACTGTAGTAGCAGTTAACAGCCTGCTACACCAGTGTGTACCAGCGAGGATAAACCAGCAGATGTTAACAGAGCTGAACACTGGATGTATGCTCGTTGCGTGATATTGCAAACCCTATTCAATTAGCATGTGGCATCACTCTTCAAGTGCAGGATTTTATTGTGGAATAGGAGACTAAATATGTTGAAGTGCAGAGGAGAGTAGTTGCACAGGATGCAGGGAGAAAGGAAAGCGGAGTACAAGGAACCTGTGCCTAGTTCTTGTTCAATTCTTGGTGCTTTGCTTCACCACAACTACAGTTCTCTTCTGAAGATGGTAATGACATGCGGTGGGTAGTGGGAAGACACCACTGAATATGTCTTCAAGTTCTTAATAATATTGTTGTAGCCATGGTGACAAGTTTTTAGAGAGGTAGTAATTTCATTACATTGACTGGTGGTTCTGGAGTGAAGTAAAAGCTGACAGGCTTTTGAGACCCACAAACCTGAAGAAGGCAAGTGTCTTCCAAATCTGTCTGTTGCTGTAGTACATGATTATGTCTCTCTAGAGAACTGAAAGACTTGCGCAGCAAACTTGTTTACATCTCAAAGCACACTTCAATCTATAAGGACAAATCTAGAATCATAAACTCCTTTTATGGGAAAGAGCGTAAGGAAGACTGTGAAGCGGTTGCCAACTACAAATTAAGGTTACTCTTTAATCTTTAGCCTGGTAGGCTCCCAACAACTTGGAAAGGGGTGTGAATGTGTAGAGGGGAAAACTATAAAGGTGCTGAAGTTCATTCTGCTTGAAGCACTGTAAACTCCGTGCTTTATGGGAGCATGGAGGGGAATGTATGTATGGGAGAAGCTGCGTTCCTGGTTGTGCAAGGGGGTCTGATCTCAGCAGTTGTATCTAGCTGTGTATGTTACCTTACTACTTTCATAGTGGTGAAATCTCATGTGTATTTCAGTGGGGTTGTACATCACTGACTTAAAACGTTGTCAGAAGTTGTGTGTTTCTGTATAGGAGACACATGGATGCAGCTTTCTCAGAAGGTCCCATAGTAGCTTTTTTCTGCCTGTGGATTGCTCTGGACACTTGTGTTTTTATTGCTTGTCTCAATACTAGAAATGCAAGTAGTGGCTTCTGGTCCACTATCTGTGGTATCTCACAGTATGCCTGTTTCTTTTTATTTTCTTGGGGTTTTTATTTGTTTCAACTTCACTTTGCGGTCTGGGGTATTTAAAATAACCATATAATTGGTCTGAAAACATGAGAGAAAGCTGGGTCTCCACGAGAGGATCTGATCTGATATGAGCCAATTAAAAATTAGTTTCATAAGCACAAGACGCCTTTGTGTTTTACTGAAATCTTACTGCTTTTGGGGGAAGAAGAATTAAGCTTCTGCAGAAACTCTGGGGGAGAAAAGATTAAGAAATAATGCTGTTAATGGAGGAGAAGAGGTGTCTTAAATGGCAGTGAATGCTGTTAAAAATACCAGCTCCTGCCCACTAATGATAGGCCAAGTTTTGCAAACTTAACAGGTTTCATCCTTTTCTCTCATGCTTTGCCTTTGATGGGATTTTGCCTTTGATTGCATGGTTGTGGGTGGAATGTCTGATACTCTTGGCTACAAGAACTGTATAGGTTCTTAAAATTACATTTGTTCTGGCCTGGAGCACAGCTATGTGGGTGTTGGATGTTTCTTTGAGACCCAGCGTTCCTTTTGGTTAATCACCTTATGTTATCTGCAACTTTAAAGGAAGACGATTAATATCTAGCAGCTGATTTCACTGTGTGGCATAGATCCACACTGCTGTAGATTTAATGCTTCAGTATATGAATCTCCCATCTGGTGAAGGCGGTGTTTGGATAATCAATTATCCAGAAACATACTCTGTGGACCAGAGACAAGTAATTATAAATGTTACTTATTATAGTCTCATCAATGGCATAGTGCTTAATCTCTTAAGCACATCAGAGTATTAGTTGATCAGAAATGCATTATCATCTGCTTAGGTGACATGATGTGGATCTTTTTCTGGGCAATACAGAAACGTAGTACACTATGCTAGGCTAGAATTTAACTGATAAACAGGTTGTCCTATGCTTATCTAAATAGCTGGAATATTTAAATTATACTAACTGTCTAACGTCCTGTGTACTAATTTTGACAAGTGTGTAAAAAAAAAAAAATCCATAGAGAATTACCTGGATACATGATAAATTGGCTGCAGCTGCTTATGCGAAGTGAGCTGGGTTATCAGAAGTAATCGGTTTAATTTAAACCCAGCTCATTTTAACCGAAAAAGGCTAGAGAGCAGCCACATGATCAGTTCAGCAAGCAGATCTAAGGAGGAAAGTAGTAATTTCCATTAATAGACAAGTAGGGTAAAACACAGTGAACAGCCCCAGATGATTCAATAGGTTTCCGTTAATTATTCAAAGTGTAAGCAAACTGTTCTTCAAGACGCAGTTACCAGTGAATTTTTAGCAAATTTTTAATCTCATTTAAAAGCAGGTAACTGCCTCCTTTTACCAGGTACCTCTTGATTAAAAACCTGATATGGAAAAACTAGGGAGTTCTTGGACTTGATGGTTGTGCCTGTCTTAGTCCGTTCAGCTACAGCCTTGTTTGAAAATGAATGATTAATCTTGATTACATGAGGGAGAAGAAACGGCAAATTCTAGTTTGCATTTAATTTGTGCTTTAGCTAGAGGTGTTGCAGTTAGCATGTGACTTATGGCTATTGTGTTCATGGTCTTATCTTAATTTCTTTTCTAGGGAAAGCGTGTGTGCAGCAGCTAGCAGAGAACACAAGATATTTCAGGAGACGACTGAAAGAGATGGGCTTTATCATCTATGGAAATGAAGATTCCCCTGTTGTGCCTCTAATGCTGTACATGCCAGCAAAAATTGGGTAGGTTTAATAGGGTAACTTCTCATCCATCTTCTTTAAAGCTAGGATGGTGTAAGAGTATTAAGACTTTTCTAAATGTAAGAAAAGACTGGTTTAATTTTTGCTTTTATGATCACTGGGAGGTGATTCTGCCCCTCTGCTCTACTCTTGTGAGACCCCACCTGGAGTACTGCATCCAGCTCTGAGGTTCCCAGTACAAGAAAGACATGGATTTGATGGAGCGAGTATAGAGGAGGGCCACAAAGATGATCAGAGGGCTGGAGCACCTCTCCTATGAGGACAGGCTGAGAGAGTTGGGATTGTTCAGCCTGGAGAAAAGAAGGCTCTGGGGAGACCTTATTGCAGCCCTCCAGTACCTACAGGGGCCTACAAGAAAGCTGGAGAGGGACTGTTCACAAAGGCATGGAGTGATAGGACATGGGGTAATGGCCTTAAGCTGAAGGAGGGTGGATTTAGATTAGATATTAGGAAGACATTCTTCACTGTGAGGGTGGTGAGGCACTGGAACAGGTTGCCCAGAGAGGTTGTGGAGGCCCCATCCCTGGAAGTGTTGAAGGCCAGGTTGGATGGGGCTTTGGGCAACGTGGTCTAGTGGAGGGTGTCCCTGCCCAAGGCAGGGGGGGTTGGAACCAGGTGATCTTTAAGGTCCCTTCCAACTCAAGCCATTCTATGATTCTATGTCTGTTGTCATTACTGAGTCTTACAAAACGTGGAAAATTCCTATAAGTGATCTTGAGAAAATCAAGGCTTGTAGCTTGGAGCAGCAAGAAAGCCCTTCAGGGAAGCAATTTTACCGCTACATGCCATGTTTCAAAATTTGGGGTTTTTTTGTTTGGGTTTGGGTTTTTTCATTTTATTTATATGTAAACTGTATATATGTGCTAAAGAGAAGCTGAAATTGAATGGAAATTAACGTTAAAAGTCACTGGAGGAATCCTTCAACCGGCTCCCGCATCAGAAACAGCCAGTATTTCCACAGATGAACTCTGAAAATTAAAAAAAAGGAAAAGCAGGAAGTGTGGAACATGATGGGACACAACAACCTGTATTTGATGAATTCCAAGTTTTTTAAGAAGTCTGGTTTTAATAGCTGAGGTGTTGTTATTGTAAATGCTAATAGAACTCTTACACATAGCTTTATAAATGCTTATAGACTTGTGGGCTACTGTGTGGATAATTAAGGCGAAAATTCTGCAACAGGATATAATGTATATATTAAAAAGTTTTGCAACAAAGAGCTTGATTTCAAGGACAACTTGGCTTTGATAGCTGCTTCTCAGTGTCCATATATAATGCAGTGCTCAACGAACACTTTCAAATTTGGAAAGCATAGCTTCATTTTAAGCCATACCAAACATCTCTAGTGCTCTTCTAGCTCAGTTAGGCTTCAGTCTGGCTAAGCACTGTGGTTCTGTGAGGGAACAAACATCTTCTAGCACTCAGCATGAAGCTAGATACAGTCTTCCTCCACCCTTCTCAGTAAAACCAAATGTAAAAAGCCTGTAGCCTTTATGGGTGCTGTAGAGTCTGCAGCGTGCATCATCCAGCACACAGAGCCACGCTCTTTCTACTGCCAAACTGCTCTACCAGTCAGTACAATCTTTTCCCTGGAAATGTTCAAGGAAATGTTTATTAGCTGAGCAACTGGGCCAGTAACTTACTTAAAAATGAGCAAGAACACAGAGCTCTGATGAGAGTTGGCCCTTAGGATCTGCATCGGGTCTACTTCATCCTTTCTTTGTCTCTTGTAGTCAGTTTTTAAAATAGTTTGAGAGTACTGAATGGATACAAAATGAAATGTGTCAGGCTGCACCTATTTGTAAGGAAAATAGTTGTAGCAGAAGTGAAAGGCAGAAAACTTAAAACTTAGTAGAAGGATGTTATTTTTATACATCCTTATAAGCCTCTTAAGTTCATTGCTGCTACTTAAGGCAAGGTCAGTTCAAAAAGGATTAACCATTTCCTGTGGCCTGTAGAAACACTCGCAATTGCACTGCCATTATGGAAAGGATCTAGATCTTTGGGCCTCTTATCATGTAAGTGACAGCCACTAATTTCTTTAATCCCCTTAAGAATTTGTTTTGTTGAAGATGCTGACAGTTGTATGAGGTTTTTGCACCTTCCTTAGAAATATTTGGTATCAGATTAGATGATCTCAATTTACTGTGGCAATTCAATGGTTCCCATGGTAGGCACTTAAAAAAGTGGTACATTCTGTGACACTATAATATACTTTAAATTGGTGAAGAACAAACCGTCTTGAAACTGCAGAAGCATCTGCTTTGGGGGATTGCAGCATGGGGGATTCCTTGGATAGTCCACCTTCTGAGCCAAAATACATGTTTCCTATCAGAAAGATTTCCAAGCTTAGGTTACATATCCATTTAGAAACAGCTTGCTAAAAGGCTAGCCTCTACCACATAGAATCTTTCAGCTTTGTTAGAACTTAATACAGTGAAACCTTTTAAGGAGGACCGCCTTGGGATTGAGGTTAAAAAAAGGCTTTTGTGAACAGGCATTCTGCCTTTAAAAGAAAGCACTGGAAGCTCCAAATTGTGGTATTACAGGCTTGCTTCAACAAAGGCCTGTATGGGTTAACATACAGAGACCTTCTTGCTGCTGCTGCTTGGCCTCCCCTGGTACCATTCTGATGACCTTTCATGTTCTTTCTGGCAGTGCGTTTGGGCGTGAGATGCTGAAGCGGAACATCGGTGTTGTGGTTGTGGGCTTCCCTGCCACCCCCATCATCGAGTCCAGAGCCAGATTCTGTTTGTCTGCAGCTCATACCAAAGAGATGCTTGATACAGTAAGTGTCTCATCTTGTCTTCCTTTTGCTCCTGCCTTCTATAAGCAGATACAACAATTGTCTATGTTTTGTAGACTGGTTCAATGTTTGGTACACAAACTAGTTGTACCTAATGTTCAAAGCCTTGTGTAGTAGAGCTAGCAATGACTCCCATCTCTTTCCTTGCTTCGACAATGCAGAATGGCTGCCTACAGTGAATCTCAGGGGCTTTCTTTTTTATTTTAAATGATGCAAGAGAGACAGTCTCATTCCTTTGAGAAAATGCTTTTTCCCCTCTTAAGAGGATCTACCTTCCACTGAATCATTTAAAAGGAAAAAATTCTGCTGCTTCTGATCCTAGATGCAGAAGGTAAAAAAAAAAAAACCAAAACTGAGAACCTCCAATCTATATTCTTCTCAAAAGCAAGTGTAAACCTCAGCACATGATTACTAGTGAGAATTTTTATTCCAAAGGTTACTATTCCAGTTCTTGTTTATAGCTTCAGGGCACTGTATCTTAAATGATCCTGTACTAACTGAGTCTGTGCCACGTACAGTGCCTTACTCGCTCCTGCCTGCACTAACCACATTCCAGTGGGAATGGAGGTCCCCTCAAAGGAGGCCTGCAACAGAGTTAGGAGGTGCTGCCTTAGAAATTAAGGATGGAAGTTACTCTCTGACTAGTATCGTTGAAAGTGGATTATATGAATAAGCCTGACTATCCTTACTATGTTTTGGTGTCTTCTGAATAATCTTCTTTGATGGACATGTACATGGGCTGTCTTAGGCTCTGTCAAAGTTCTTCATTGTATTTTTTTTTCCCACTTTGCCATTTTGTGACTCAGAACCTAAGCTAGGTTGAGTCACAACCTTGGACTTCAAGAGAGTAGACTCTGTCCTGTTCAGAGACCTGCTTGAAAGAATCCCATAGGATATGGTCCTGAAGAGAGAGGCTGGTTGATTTTTATTTTTTTTTAGCCTCACCTAAGCCTCATCTTCATCCTGGGGAAGATGGTGGGGAAAAAAATCCTTGAAACTATTTTCAAACATTTTGTGGACAAGAAGGTGATTGGGAGAAGTCATCATGGAGTTATGCCCAATGTCCAGACATGATCAGGTGGTAACACTTCGATACATGAACAGCAAATGGGACATATAAACAGATATTTACTAATGTCTTGTCAAAAAAACCCCAAAAAAGATTCAAAGTTTTCACATGTTACTGCCGCAGAACTTTCAAATTGACAGCTGAAAATGGCTCTTTTTTATTTCAGTTTTGTTAGGAAAAATAGTAAGGCAGTGGTGTGTGCAGTTTGGTAATGTATATTTAGTGTCATTCTGTATCAGTTAAACAACCTGCCATGTACCTTTGGTGCTGTACTTGCTGCTTCTGAGTTGTTTCTGCCTTGTAAGACCTGAGAGATTCTGTCCTGACACTCCAACAGCAGACTGCTTAAGGACTTCCTTCCCAGCTACTTGTCCTGCTACTCTTCCTGTAATTATCCCAATTCAGTTGTTTCTGTTCCAAATTAAAAATTCTTAAACAGTATGTTTGGAGAAGGCCTGCTCCTTCCCTTCCTTTCCCCCCTATGAAATGAATAGTATCACAGACATGGCTGAGAGCATGGTAATAGAGCTGAGTGCGTTGACACAAGTGAGGGAGCAGGAACTTCTGGCTAGGTGGGCATGGTGGGATTAATGGGAAGGAGGTGGGAGGAAGGAAAAGAAAGAAAACTAAAGGGTCTGAAATCATATTACTGCAAACTGACCTACAACTGAAACTTGACGTGCTGGCAGTACCTCAGCAATCATGCAATCTTGCTGTTGGTTAGATTCTTCATCTCCTCTCTTAGTGACTAGCTGGAGTCTTTGCCATAACAAGCTGCTTTTGCAGGGTCTATATAAGTACTATACTTGCTCTTCCAAAACCAATCTGTAACTTTTATTACTCTGCTTTAAAAAGCTCTCTTTCTGTCAATTCACTTACAAGTCTTTCTGCTTTCCAGAAAATGTTTCAAGTTTTGTGCATTTAACTCTACAGACTCATTTGTAGAGTACCTTTGTAGGTGCTAAATGCTCTAAATCAAGGAAATGCTTGTTCAATATATTAGGGCTTGTCTGCCTAAGAAAATTAATCTAGGACAAAATGAGGTGTGAATTTTGAAGTGAATGAAGAAATCCTGATTTAGCTCATTATGTGGAGGCTTTGTTCCAAGTTAGTGTAATCCACTTTGAGGTTCAAAACAGCTGCATGCTCTGAACCCAGAACCTTGGCAAGAGGAGTTAGTATGGAGCAAGCTTTGTGTCAATGACTTTGTGTTGTGTTTTATTGTGATGCAGTGAAAGGGGATCGATTTCAGGCAGCTAATCATTAAGGCAGCCCTCGGATCTGATCCCTCTGCTGAACTGTGGCAACAATGTCCAGGAGGAAAAAGAACTGAAATGAATAGACTTGGAGAGAGCTGGCAGAGAGCTTCCTCAAGTCAGTGACACAGAGGAGAACTTAGTAGCCCCTCTGTGCATGCATGCATGCTAACTAGGGCTGCTATGGCATCTTTTGTAAACCAAATGTATCCAGGTTTGGAGCACGGGGAAGAGAAGCTTGTCTTGTAAATGCTGATATTTGTAATGCTTCCTTGTTCTTATTAAATAAACCCACATGATGGAGGAACAGTTCTCGGTTACAATTTTAACCGTTTTATGTAAATAAAACTTCCTTGCCTGAAAATATTTGGCTCAGGATCAGAGTGAAGTCCCTTATAACCTGCATCCCTGTGGGCTGGTGCTTTCTTTTTGGTGATGAAAAATATATTACACTCTCCTGAAGTCAGAGTTCACCAATGCCATTTCCTTTGTAGTCTTTGCTGGTCACATGGTCCTTTTTGTTTTAAATTAATAAAATCCTAAATCTGCATTCAAGAATAACAGTTAACAGACTCTTTCAACAGAAATTCAACCTTAAATTGTTTCCATATGGGATCTTTACTTAAAGCTCTGGCAAACTGTGGCCACGCTTTTGTTTTGTTTTGTTTTTACCGAGGTCCAACTTTTGGGTTTGTCGTTCCCCCAGATTTTAGAGTGAAGAGGTTCTTGCTGCCAGATATAACAAGCATGAGGGGCCATTGTTTAAAGAAACAAAAACTTAAACTATCCATCCAGGAAGGAAAAGCATGTAGGAATATTAACCCCTGTCTGCCAACTTGTCTCAAGAGACAGGCATTTGACCCAGAACATGTTAAAATTGGAGCATTAATGTTGAATTAGTGGCATTCTGAAGGAATGCTGAATGTACCTGTGTGAATAAATTTACAATTCAAGGGAGTGCAGAATGCCAACCTTTGAGTTCAAAAATCACATTGGACCTGAAGGTCATCTTCTGAACTCATTTCTTTGTCACTTTGCCTATATGAGATAATTAGCATCACGCACTGTTGCAGATTTGTCTGCACCAACTGATTTATTTTGTACCTTGCTCCAGGAGTGTTCTGTAGAGAAATGAAGTTTATGGTTTGGCTTTTAACAAACCCTATTGTGAACCGGTGTCTTATCAAAGAGATTGCAACATAAAGAAACTATGATTAACTGAGCCGGGACTTTCCTCATTTCTTAGGCTAGCAAATGTTTGATCTCTGGTAAACTTCATAATATTTGCATTCAGGTCAAAATGGTGAAAGGTTTTGTTAGCTCACTAGCAGTGTTCTGGGCCATCAGTTGCCTGAGTGTTGCCTTTGTGACAACTTCAGTCAGTGGGACTTGCTTTCTAGGTAGAAAATGCTTGGGACCCTACCCAGAATAACTTTTTTTCATTCCTTGGATTGGCTGGCAAAAATCTCCCATGCAGTGTTGTTTATGATACAGAGTTTGCATCTCTAGTTGTGTATTGACAATACAAATTAACCAAATGTAGATAGAACAAATGCATCAATAGAACTTGTTAGCACAATATTGCAGTTTGCCTTTTGCTATCTTGCAGTTTAAAAAATACAGTCAGTCAGAGAGGGTATACTAGCACGCATGTTGTTTACATACTGAATCATACATAAAAAGGCATCAAACCTCCACATTTTTTTCTGCTTCAGCTTTATTACCTCCAGGAAGGGAGAAACGTTTTTCTCTGTTTTTCTGTCTATGAATGGTCATGGCTTTTTTGGGGATGACTGTGAAATTTGAGTTAGTATTGCTGGATATTATGAAGCCTTAAGAGTGGAGTAGTCAAGTGGGTGCAGAGTCACTCTCGGTTAAGTGACCTGTACTCCTCACTTGGTCTCAAGACTTCTGAAAGCTAAAATCAAAACCAGGTCCTATACACCTCTGAAGCTACAGACTTCTGGCGCAATAAAATCTCACTTAAGTAAAATGACTGTCAGAGTAGTCTGCAGGCATGCAAAAAGGAAGATGCGCTGATAACTTGCTTCCATCTGTCCCATCTGCTGATCTACTGTGGTCTCTTTCTCAGGCTTTAAAAGAAATCAATGAAGTTGGGGACCTTTTGCAACTGAAATATTCCCGTCACCGTTTGGTACCTATCTTGGACCGGCCGTTTGACGAGACAACATATGAAGAAACAGAAGACTGAGCTCCCTCCATGTGCCTTGGTGGGAGGGACGTACCCCATGGGACACTCCGTGGCATGCAGGCCACAGCGTCCATGAACAACACACTTATGACTGCTTAGCATAAAAGACATTTCCTCACAATACTGAAGTGGCCACATCAGCTCTAAATGGCATTTTGTAAATAGGGAAAGGAGAAAAAAAAGCTTTGATTCCTGTGTCTTTGGGGTCTGGCCCTAGAGGTGCTTGGCTTTATTTTTTCTTTTGCTTTTTTATTTATTTGTCTCAATGAGTTCACAGCAACCCAAGTTGGCTGTGGCTGATCAGCTCAGACTTTGTATGCACCATTAGCCTCCCAAATGCTGGCTGAGATGTTGTAAGCATGTGTGATGCTGGCATGGCAGCATTTCCAGTGTCACTGCTAGGTGTCTGACCTTCCCAGTAAGGAGTGAGCTGACCTGTCTGGTTTTGGAGACTTCCTAGAGAAACTGTTGATTGCTAACTTTGACATATTTAACAAGATGGATAATCAACCAAAGTGGGGTTTGGTTTTTTTTGTTGTTGTTTTGCAGTTACTTGTGTTTAAAACTTGAATTCAGCCTTTTTAAAATAAATGTGTTGTTGACATGTCACTGACAGGACCATTGTTCCCAAACATTATTTAGTTTTCTAAGCCACAAGCGGAAGGACTTCTGGGACTTTAGCCTCTTTTCCTTCCCAGTATGGATACCCGATTGTCTCCTGGTTTTGACACTAATTGTCCTCTTCGTATAGGGTAAGTGATGGAGGGGGGTTTTGTTGTTATTTTTTTTAAATGGGCTGTGTTTTGTCTTCCTTCTGACATATTTCTGTTTTAAAAAAAAAAAAAGAAAAAGGTGGGTTTAGTGTGTGTGTTGCTTTCTCATCTTCAGGTTAATTTCTCTTTCTTTAGAATTACCATAAACCCATGAACAAGTCACTGCTAAGTTCTAGAAGGGTGCTCTTGGGATTAAGTAAACCATAGCAAGCCTTGTGCCTCTCGTTAAGACCAGAACCCCTCAATAAGCAGGCCTATACAATGGATGACTGTTAGGAGAACCACTTGTTTCATGCAGATTTGTGAAAGACTGATTGCAACCCTTTGCCACGTTAATTCACTGTTTCTTGTCATATACGAGGTGTTCTTTATTTGCCTTGTTGTGCAAGGCTTTTATGCAAAGAGCATAGACAGCTTGGATCTTGCATCATACACTACATTTCAGCTAGCCAACAAAATCACAGTTGGCAGCTGCATGCCCGTGTGGGCCATCCCTGAAGAGAGAATGCCCTCACAACTGCATTGTTTGACATCTTTATTCTTTTGCGTTTCTGTTACTGTGAGATCAAATTAATGTTCACTGAGCCAGTTGCTGTTTGGCATCTTTATTGTGTGCAAGTTCCACACTGTCTTACTCTGATCAAAGTTTAAAATAGACGCCTGTGCTCTAGCACACTTTAGAGGTGGTCTGCTACTTAGTCATTGCATCTTGAATTCTTTCAGTGAACAGAGTGGATCATTGAAGAGGTACCAAAAATGTTATAACAGGAGTCAGTTGCAGTATAGTTTGTTTCTGTATTTTATGCCTTGGACATGTAGGGTTTCTGCAAAGATACTAAAGCTTTAACATCTTGTCAGTTGGGTTGGGACAGCTCTTCAGTTTGGGTTAGCACGATGGTTTTTGCAGGTGACTGGAGTTTTTTTAAACAGATTCTTCATCCTTATGCTAAAGCAAAGTGCAGCTCATAGCTATTTGCCTGGTACTGAAAAAAAATTAATGATTTTTTTTTAAAGTTCTTTTATGTTCACTCTGCAGCTAACAGGGAAAGAGTACTTTCGTCATTAGAACCAAACAGTTCCACAAATACATCTGGCGGTTTAAAGCAGAATTGGCTTCTATTTTATAGAATATCTATCTTCATGTGTTTATAGATCTTGTTCCATTTTAATGTAATAGAAATTCAAAACACAGATTCAGTTTTTTCACCATTGCATTCCAGAAATGTAATTAGATGAGAACAACTAAGATTGACTGTTTCAAAATAGGTCCAGATAACTGTTTCTGTCTTAGTCCACTAATGTTGATTTGCTCGTCCCTGGGAGCAAAGTGTGTGCACAGTCCAAGAAGTCTGTAATCTGTATGTGCAACTTTGATAGCTATGGAATAGTCTCACTTGTTCAGCCACAGAGTGAGTAAACTGCAATTTACATGAGCTTACTTTCTCTCCTATCTTCTGCCCAGGACTAGCTCTAACATTCCAGCAGATGACCTGCTTTCTGACTTCAAGAAGCTTTACCTCAAAGAATTACTGGGTTTTTTCTTTCTGAATTGTAGTAGGGAACAAGAGGAGGTTAGTGCAGGAAGCCCTGACTCCAGCCCCAGTCCTGACTGTAGAACAGTTTAAGATTGCACAAAACCGGCCAATTTGAAGGCATAAGCATGGCTCAGCAGGGAGCTGATTAGAGCATTCCCAGATGTACAGCGTGCTTGTATCTGCTGTGTAGTCAAGTCAGTTTGAAAACTGTGATGTATTAAGTTAGAAATGGGTTATCGTAGATTCTACAAGTCTTGAGTATTAATCTTGTCTCTGGGATTCAGTTTTAGGGAAGGTTCTCTTTAAGGGAGAAAAACATCTGGATAAATGTCAGTAATTCGTACAACTCCTGTATAACACTTCTGGAATTGTCGGTGTTTTAAAATTACTGGTCTCCGTTGGGATTCCAGTTGCATTTGTTGAGGAAATTGTGTTCATGCTAAACTGCCATTTAGTATCTTTCTGCTGTGTCACAGTGTTTGCATATGACTTTGAATTCTGAGTTGCAAAGACATTTCAGAAACCATTCAGGCAGTTAGTAGCATTTGCAAACTGCTTGGTAACATTTCAGCCCTGCCATATCCTTGTTGCGAAAGAACTCCCACCACCACCACTCCTCAGGAGGTTTTTTTATTCAAGGGAACCTGTTTTGCCAAAGTCTGGTACCCATTGAAACGGCTTCTGAAAAGAAAGAAGTTACAAGTCCAAGATTTCACACTTTTAAGTCAGTAATTCACTGAGCATGAAAGCCAGGAAAATCTTTTCAAATCTACTAAAAAACTCAGCTCCCACAACCAAAGCAGAAGACCACTACTGGTTGTATGTATGCTGCCACGGTATGTGTAGGATGGACTGCTGCTTTGATGTTTATATACTGACCAGAAATCTGTCTCCTTTTTGTCCTGGCAGTAGAAGTGAATGAAAGAACCAATCTTGAGAGATCACAAAGGAAGAAAAGCTGCTTAAGAAATAGACTTCAGTCCCTGCCAACTTTTCTGAGACATTCTAATTGAAAATGACTCCTGGTATTTCTTAAGAGATGCAAAATTCAAAAGAAAATGAAGGCTGCTTTTGAACAAAGGATTTTGCCCTGTACTGTACATTGGCTAAACTTACTCATAAATATGCAACGGTTACCTTCCCAGTACCTCTCTGAAGAACTTAGCAAGCAAGATTTTGCTTCTGTTGCGTGAAGAGTTTAGCACCATTATAGTTTTCAAGGCTGATGGCCATATTCTTTTAAGAAAATTGCGAAGCTCCTATTACTGAGCATCAACAAAGAGTGAGAGGTTTGCTTCTTGTTAGAAACTGGCCTTCCCAAGTAGACCTTTGTCTTAAGGAGCCTGATTCATAAATTTTTTTTAGTTCTTTGGTGGAGAAGAAACCAACATTTCTTGTGTCAAAATATTCAGGGCTTTCTTTTTGTTTTTTGCATAAGACACAAGCTTTTTATAGTATCTGTGTATATGGTACATTTAACTCTTTGTTTAGTTTCTGTATTTTTTTCCTTCTAAGTAGCATCCTCAAAGAGTTGTTCTGCTTCTTGGGTTACTGGTGTTGCACATTTCTGCTTTAGGCAAAGACTCAGGAGTGAACTGACCGAACATCTTACCGTGATGAAGTCGTTCAATGAAGGAATTGTATCATCCATCCTCCTCTTGCTCTTTCCTCTAAGAGTGCAGAAGTGGTACCCACTGTCAGAGCTGCACCTTCACACAGAGCAGGAAAGGGAAGTGTGCCTGTGAAATCAGTGGCCCAGCCATGTGCTGTGTGGATGAAGGACCAATACAGCAGAGATGGGGAAAAGAGGCAGTCAGTCATCACTTATTCTCAGCTGGACAGGGATTTTTCATGTGTACTTGAACAAGCATCCCTAAGACAGGAATGCCACTTTTAATGCCCAAAGGCACACTCTAAAACTTTTCCACACCAAGTAAATACTTCCTCTCCTTCTACCCAAATTTTAACTTCTTTACCTCTGAAAAGTATTTGGCTTACAGCTGTTTGCTCATCCAGAAACAGTGTTATCTATTCAGGTAGATCATAGGAAAGGTTGGAGGAAAACCATGAGCATGAGCTCTCCATTTCATCTAAGAGAACACCTTGCAGCATTGGATCTGGAGTGCTATGCATGAGCTCCCTTGCTGCATCACAGAGAAGGAAACTTGTGTATATTTATCCCAATATACATTGCTCAGTCAAAATTTATACAGCTTATATGTACAGTTTATATATATTATGTTTACAGTTTATACTCTGCCTGTGAAGGTGTCAAGCATGCTGGGATCTGTGTTGGCGGCACCTTCTGCACAGAGATCTGAGGTACCTGTGGTCTGTTCTAACAGTAGTGAAGCACTGAGCTGTCTGGGAACACCTAGTATGACCCCTCAGGAGGTACATCGCTGGCTTTGGCGCTGGACCTAGCACCCAAGTGGGGAAAGCATAAGTCATTTGACCTGTGTAACTTGAGCATGGCTTTAAAAGAAAGAAGAAAAAAAACCAGCAAAACAAACCCCCTCAGATGCCATTGTGATGGCTTATATTCCTGTAAACATCTCCAGCCTTGCAATTGTTCACCTGATCAAGGACTGGACTGAAGCTAGAGCACAACCATGAAGTGTTTGTGTGAATTATTGTGCTTTATCTTTCACTAAAAAGAGAAGTGTTTGGTGCAGACATGGAACTGTTGTGTTTACATCCCCAAAAGGGGCTGGGTGAAGGAGATGACAACAGTGGTGTGTGTTGAAGGCCTTAAACTGTGACTCTTGGTATGAAGAACTGAAATTAAAACTGACCTTGAAGAATGCAGTGGATTTTAACCCATAGAAGAATACTCTGTGCTCTTAGTGAAGCAGTATGTACTGCTGTTTTTTTGAGAGGGAGGGAGAGGTTCAACTCAATTTGTGTTTGACTCTGGCTAGCAGCTGTTTATGGAGCAGAAAAGGTGTCTGTGTGTGAAAGCCAAAAATAGTGCAGTTCTCTGCACCTATGTTCCTATGTAGGAAGCATCAGTAACATGTTCCAGGGCTGCTGAAAGCAGGATAATAATTGAGAGGGTCAGGGATTTCAGAAGCAGTGGCATCTAGCAAACTAATTTCCTCAACAGTAGGTGAACAGCTCTCACTTGAATATGCCAAGGGTTGGTGCTGTTCCAAAAATACCCATGGCAAAATGAAATGTACCAAACCATCCGACAGCTGTAAAGCTTTTTTTTTTTTTTCCCCAAATCTCATCCTGTTCAGGCAGTATTTCTGCTACCCCCTAACGGTATATTAAGCTAAATGCATCTCCAGCCTTCCACTATTAACTTCAGACCAGTTTGAGAGAGATCAGAGGAACATTGGAGCCTGAGGCTTTAGGCTAGCAGCCCCAAAGCCAATGGTGGCCCACATTTCCACAAGCCCTGGGCAGAATTACCAAGTCACAGCACTTCGTCTTAAATTGCACTGTATTCTTATGCCTCTGTGTTGCTATAGTGTACATATATATTGGATTTTTTTGTAGATAAGACATTTTGAATAAAATTTTTAAATGGGCTCCCCCAAAATATTTTATGCCAGATGTCTAATTTTTTTTACACTCAGGATTAACATGAAGTTGGATGCTCTGTGGGCAGGGAAAAGATAATGGATGGTACATTGGCTTTAAAAAGGTAACAATGCATGTTTAAAAAAAATGGAGAAAAAAACTGCTTGGGGAAAAAAAATCCATTCAAATATATTCTATGTTCTGCATAATAAAGACATTTTAAAAGTGCTATATTGTGATATATTTTTTTCCTTAATGCTAATGAAGCTTTTGCCCTGTTAGGGAGACCAAACCCTCTTCCACTTCCCAATCCCTCTACCACCCCACCCCCCCACCACCCCAAAAAAACCCAAAACCAACAACCCAAATCCCAACACACAAGTTTCATACAGGAATGGCTGGGTAAAACCATAGCCTGTTTGAGAGCTCAGGTAGATCAGTGTCCCCCTCCAGCCCTGCACTCCAGAGCCAGTGAACGTTGCATGTGAGAGGGATGCTTAGCTGTTTCTTATCAGGCTTGGGCCCATCGTACAGCAACAGCCACAGCTCTGTGCTAGCCACATAAAGCTGGCTCTGCTCAAGTTGGGCTGCTACCCTTGGGTGCTGTTAGAGTGTGGGACTGCTATCAGCTGTCATGCTGCTAATGAGATGTTTGAAAGGGCTTCTTGATCCATCTCGCATGGGATTCTTGACCTCACATCTGTCTTGCAGTCTGTGCCTTGTTTTAAACATTTCCTTCCATTCATCTCAGCCCTAAGTTTGCATAAACCAGATGTTGGTATTTGAAAAGGAGGTGCAGGTCCTGTTTTCTAGCTGTGGGTGCACAAATGGGTGCAGGTGATTTGCAGGGTTGTGCTAAGGCTGCTGTAGAAATGTTGGACTTTGGTTTTCCCTGCTAGGTGTCCCTTTCTGGGGTCTGTGCCAGCACCGGCACTTTTCCTCAGTGGGCTGCAAAACCTCCTTTCAGTGTCTTTCCCTAACAATTCCTTCACAGAATGATGAATGCCTGTGGAGATTCTGGAAAAGGTGGTCTCTGGACCCCGAGTAAATGGCCACACCAGTTTTCCAACGGGCTTTGGGGGCTAGAAAAGATGTTGCCGGCGCAGGAGAGAGCAGATCAAAGAATAAAGACTTATTCTGAGTGACGGAAAGTTCCTCCCACAGCTCGGGAACAGCCGGAGCTTTCACTGGGGAGCACAGAGCCCTGTTTCTGCCTGCCAGGGGCTGGCCCAGGTGGGGGGTGGCCCTAGCCCCGCTCTCCAGCGGAGCGGCCCCAGCCCCGGCGCTGCAGCCCGCGGCCCCTGCTCGGAAAAGGGGAGGGGGGCGGCCTCTGCAAGCGGAATGCGGCTCCGTGCACGACAGCTTTTCTCCCCGGGGGCGAGGCGGGAGGCTTTGAACCCCCGATGCGGCTGAACCCCCCCTCCCCAGCCCTCCCGGCCGCAGCCCGGCTCCCGCCCCTCCATCCAGGGCGCCTCCATCCTCCCCGCCTCATGCGGCCGGGCCGGAGCCGCCGGAGCCCGCGGCCGCCCCGCCCCGCCTCGCCTCGCAGGGAGGGCGCTGCCCCGGCGCTGCGGCGGTGCTCCCCCGGAGGAAAGCGCCCGGTGCCGCGGGGCTTGTGCAAGGCCGGCGCCGCCGAGGCGAGCCGCCGCCCGGGAGCGGAACAAAGAGCCCCGGGCCGGGCCGGGCCGGTCCCGCCGGAGGGGCAGCGCCCCGCGGGGCACCACCGGGTAGAGAGGGTCGCAACCGCACGGGCCATGCAGCTGCCGGGAGGGGAGGAGCGGCCGGCGGCGCCCCGAAGGGGGCAGCGCTCGGAGGGAGCGGGGGGGAGGTCTGGCAGCGCCGGCAGCCCCCGAGCGGGGCAGGGGCGCGGCGGGGCCGTGCCCGGGGTCGGCTGCCGCGCCGCTCGCCCAGGAGGGGCTTGAGCGCGCTTCATGCGAGAAGGAGCCTCTCCCCGGCGAGCGGCGGGGAGCGGCCGCTCGCCCGCCCTCCGGTGCCCGGCGTTGCCTGAAGAGCCGCAGCAGCACCGGGGAGTGACTCGGCGGGGGGAGGAGAAGAGGAGGAAAAGAAATCAGATTGCCGAAAGGATTAGGAAGGGGGGTGGGGAGGCGAAGCTCTCTCCCCCCCTTCCCCCCCCCCGCCCCCCCCCGCCCCGCACACACTTGTGAAGCTTTTCAGAGTTATCCTTCAGCATCAGTGGCACCGGCAGGCGAGCCCGGGGGAGCAGCAACACCGAAACGTGCTCGGCAAACTGCAAGAGAGATCAGAGGGAGCGGAGCGGCCGGGAGCGGCCCGGGCCGGCGGACCCTGCCCCGGACCCTGCGCGCATCCGCGGGGGACCGTACTTCCCGTCTGCGATATTTTATATATGATTCTTTTTTTTTTTCAATTTTCCCCGCTCCTCTCGCTTTCTCGAGGAAGGACGGGATCCGTAGCATTGCAGGCGGGCGTGCTGCCGGGCCGCCTGCCCCGGGCGTGCGAGGTGGGGCGAGAGGGAGGGAGAGATGCCTGTGATTAGAGGGAAAGTCGTGCTTATTCTCGGCTTCGTCTTTCTGACAACTTTCCTGGCTGCGGTGAGAGGGCTGCCCATGAGGAAACAGCGCAGCAACAGCCCCAAGGAGAGGAGCTCCAAGCTGGCGGAGGTAAGGCAGCCTTTGGAGAAGGATGGAGAGCCAGGAGGGTGCTGGGGCGAACCCTCCTCAGCCTCCGCACTCTCTACCGCGCCCGGGAAGGCTGAGGAGGGCAGCCGGCCACCTTGGCGGTAATCGGGGCTCCCTCGGAGGTGGTTGTGCATCTCGGAAGGGAGCAGCATCCAACACGTGTCCCCGCGGCCAGGCCGCCCGGAGCCCCGGGTGGAAAAGCAGCAGCAGGGCTTCGTGCCTCCCCTCTTCTGGGCTGTTTCTTCTGTAGCTGAGGGGCAGAGCCCTTTCCCGGCCTCCGGGATTTTCGGGTAGCCTCAGGTCTTTGCATGGCACAGAGGCTGCAGGAAAGGAGGGTTTAGCTGCTCTGAGATCGGGGCCGAGAGCGGTGACCCAGTGCCCGGGAAGATCCGTTGCCTCCAGGGGGCAACATCCCTCGTAGGAGAGAGGCGTCCGGCCATAACCCGACCTGCAGAAAAATTAGCAAGGTTGGTGGCTTGCCAGGAACTCCAAAACTCCGCTACTACAAAAATAAGACGGGACGGATTTCAGCCACCATCTCTCCTCCTCCCTGGGACGACCCTGGGGCAGATTCCAGAGTGGTCATGCTCCGTTCTCATCCCGGCAGCCTGTGCCCCGTCCAGCTTCCCCCCGGGCCGGGGATGTGCAGGGACCCTCGGGGCGGCGCCTCCCGCCCCTCTGAGAGCCGGCTGCTGGCCAGCGCTGCCTTCGGAGCGCTGACGGAACTTCAGCCAGGCAGCGAGGGACTGGTCAGACTGGGAACCAACTGGTGGGACCTGATGGGGATGACAGGAAAGGAACAAGGCAGAAACAAACTACCAGGAGGGCAGGGTTTGAACAAGACACACAGCTGAATGGGTAAAACAAGCTGTTTCCATCTCAAAGCTGTTCTCTGGAGAAAAAGTGGTTCAGGCAGCAGAGCTGTGTTTAAAAAAATACCCTTTTGAAGAATGCTGCTAAAACTAGGTGGAAGGAATAAGTGAGAAAAGTAGTGCTAGGAGGCGGTTGAGCAGGACAGGGTAAGAGCAGCTTGGCCCTTGCTGGTGATACACAGTAGTATGGGAAGCTGCAGGCTTGAGCTGCAGTGTCAGTCAGACTGACAGAGGAGGTGCCGAGTGATGGGAATATACCTCACTGCTAGTTATTGCCAAAACATAGTGCTGATCTGTGGAGGAGTCACGCCAGCAGCTCCTCTCGGATGCACTGAACTCCATTCCAGCATGAAATCCAGTGTGAAGAAGGAATCTGCCGCACAGAAAGCCTGGCCAACGGAGCAAGAGGGGGCATGGGCTGCGTCCAGCCAAGTACTACCAGTCGATCCTGGTAATGGTTTCGACTGAAGTGTGGACTGAGCAGACGCAAACTGCTGGGGATGTTACATGCTGTAGTGCTGGTAATACCATGTTGGTGCTGTACATTGCGTGTGAAACTTCAAGCATAGATACAGATGCCGGTTCACTCAGCAGACAAATGCCAGGCAGACTATGCTTGGGCTCTGGCTGCAGAGGGAGTAGGGATTTACACTCGAAATCCAGGAAAGTACCGCAGCCCTGTGGCAGGGGGCATAGGATAGGGACAAACTGCATGTTAGGAAGCTGTGCAGGTCCCCACCATGGAACCCTGCAGTGCAACCTCAGGCTCCTTTTTATCTAACGTCTAAAATACATCGGGAAGCGGGGCAAGCTGCTGTCAGTCCCAGTTTGTGAATGGTTGTGAATGGGGAGCGTTGTGCGGCCAGCCAAAGATCACATGCGGCACTTACACAGCGCAGCCTCTGTCCCTGGGACCTTTGCTTCTCGCAGATATACAAACATACAAGAAATTTATAGGCAAAGGTTTGAGGGTGGGGGTTAGAAGCAAGGAGGAAGATGAAAAATTGATTCCTCTGGAGGTCCGATGGTGCTCCCGTGCACACCCTGCATCCCTTGGGGTACTGGCTGCACAGTTCACATGGCAGGGAGAAAGCGGTAGGTATTGGCATGTTTCTTCCAGCTGCATTTTGGGAGGAAATCCTCTGTTTCTGGTGCATGCGGGTGAGAATTTGGAGTAGTCGTGCCTGGCTGTTTGAACTAAAGTAGAGAGCAAAAGCACAGCAGTATGGTGGTTAAAAAAAAAATCCAGAGTGATTTTGGGTCATACGCACAGATGGTTCCTGTTGCAGCGCTGATAGGTCCTGTCTCTATGGCAGCAGGGCAGCCACAGCTGGAGTATTGGTTACACTATGGGTAATGCCCTACAGATGTGGGCAGAATGAAGGGGGCCAGGAGGAAAAAAATAGAAATGATGGAGCAGAGCAGATAGACAAACAAAACCATTAAACAATTACATAACTTGGACTTATTTTAACATCTTTATTTAAAGGAAACATTTTTCCTTGGTTTAGAATTGAATGGGAATTTTTCTCATCTGTGCTGAGCCTCAGAGTTGCACTTCTATACTCAAATAATTTGAAAAATTAAAACCATTAAGGTTTTCAGTAAATTTTTGAGTTAGTCTTTCAATTGCAGGAAGGATGGAGGGAACACATGCTTTGTCTTTGGGCGATAGCCTTATCGGTATGTTCCAAAGTCCTGTACCTCAGTCAGGATCCATTACTTCCAGCCATTACCAAAGGAGCAAGCACTCTCTCAGCTGTGATACTGCGCACAAAAGCGTTGCCTGAGTTACACTAAGCCCAGCATAAGCAACAGAGGTACAAGAATATTTTCTATTTCTTCAGTCTGACTGGAAGTTGAAAAGGCAGAGTACTTTCTTTCCCAACTGTGAATTAAATGTAGCGAGAGAAGCTACCTGCTCATTCGGAGGCTTTTTGGCGCTGTTTGGAAAGGCAGGTGGGCTCCGAAGCAGCAGGCAGATGTACAGCATGGTTTTTAGACGTGCTTTGCAGGTTCGATGCATCACACTCTGACATGGGCAGAAATGTGGCAGGTCCAAGTGCTGACCCATGCCAGCGGCTCTTCAAATTTGGGTAACTGAATACTTGGAAAAGTTTGTGTCCCTTGTGGAGATGAGGGACAGCTTATCACATTGCTTAATGCTTTGTTTGTTTATGAAGTCAGAGGCTTTAAATGCAAAATATGTTTTGATAAACTCACTGGATTTCAAAATATTGGCTTTGAGCATTGTTAATAGATGTTTGGATTCTTTCCGACTGATATCAATCGGTTCCAGTGCTCTTCTAGTAAATAGAAAATAGCTAATGTTCTGACATGCTAGAAATGTAAACATTAGAAGTGATTAGATCTGTGTCAGCTGACACTACCACTTCAATAACTGTGCATAGAAATAATAGCACCAGCAGTAACAGTGATGGGGGTGTTGGTAGCGAGTGTCCTGGCAGTGACAGGGTGCAGCAGAGCAAGCCAGCAATGTTTTATGGGGGGTCCCAGCTGCCCAGCCCAGCTCCAGTGGGCTTGGTGGGTGCTCCTTCGCAGGAGGGAACCGCTTTGAGAAAGGGCACCAAGAACAACAGCAGCGAGCTCCCCGAGGCCCCTGGGGGGGTGTTACTGCAGGGCTGGGACAGGGGCAGGGTGAGAATCCAGGCTGGAGCTTGCTGATGGAGTTCCACTGGTCTGAAGCTGTGAGCAAAGCAAAATCCAGTGTCTGCGATGAGGTAATGGAGGGCAACAAAAGAAATACCCAGCTTAGCATAAGGGCTGTAGTTGGCTGCAAATCAGTGGGTTTGTACAGCACCTGGTATGACTGGCTCCTGGCCCCTGAGAAATAAGGAAACGAATAACAACTGTACATATTATTTACTGGTTACATCAGACAGCAAGAGTAGTGATGGGAAACTACATTTAAAACAGAAGGTCTACACCAAGATGTTTTACTTACTGATTAAAAATCATTGGTAGCAGTCTGGATTTAAATTGACCTGCATAGGGAGTCTGAGTGCAGAGGAGCGCTTAAGAATTAAAAGTGTAGCAGTGACGTGATGCCTGGCTGGAGATACCAGCAAGCAGAGAGTAAAGGAGCACCAAGGTGACGTGGCGTGGCTGTACTAGATAAAAAGCTTTAAAGGGAAATAGCAGCTGGTCTTGAGTGGAGTTTGTCAGGAGACTCTAAGTCGGGGTAGCCCCGTCATTTGGAAGCCCTAAGTAGCCTAGACACATTGCCTGGTGACCCCACTGGGGTGATGGGCTGGCAGGAGCCCGGCGGTGGCTCCTGCCTGCGCAGGCACGGAGGTCTGCAGGAGCCTCCCGTGTGCCTCCCCCCAGCTCTTGGTCGCTCTTGACTCCCCCAGGGCTGTCCGACCGAGAAGAGGATCTGGCTTTCCCCAGAGTCATCTCTCCCTGCTGCGGATCTCCAGCTTGTGCTGTCACCCACGTCTGCCCTGCGTGGAGGCACCTCGCCGCGCTGCCGCCCGGTCGGGAGGGCTCGGCCGGGGTGCCAGTGGGCGGCCGGGTGGGTGCTGGCTGCCTGCAGAGCCAGATCCCCGCGGCCACTGCCGGCTGTGTCAGTAGCAGAGTCATTTTGCCTGCGGATGTGCTTTTTACCTTTTCATTTCTTCAGCAATTAAGCGTTCTTGTCCCTGGCTTTGTCCTTGGCGGAGGTCGGATTTGTGGGTACAAAACGTGCAATGAAGCATCCTTCCGCTCTGAAAGGGGCTCTTTGTGCGCAGGGAGGTACTTCGCCCTTTGTAGCAAATTTCCTTTTGAGAAGTGCCAAATTATCTTAGTCAACACAGTTGAAAACCCTCCCGCCCTGGGGCTGAGGCAGGAGCAGAAACAAAGGGGAGCCGGGTGTAGGGAAGCTGCCCAACAAGGGGGCTTCTTCCCTTTTCACTGCACAAATAGGTCTGCTGCGTTCCCATTGTCACAATCAAAGGCGTTCCTGTAAAAGGCACATGTAAGGGGAAGAGATTAGGCATAAATCGCTCCACAGGGCATTGCTCGGCCCTCTCTCTGGGTTCCCAAAAGTGTCCTGCTCTTGCAGACCTTCTTCTTAAAGACAGGCAGGCTGGGGGACTCATCCTGCCCCCAGCTGTGGTCCCTCCAGCCCCAGCGAGGTGATGGAGGGAGTGTGCTGGGGATTAATTCCTGCTTTCCTTTTGTCAGTGTTATGGGTAGGGAGGGCAAACCAGAGGTCTTCTGGTTTCCATAGAATCAATAAATATTCTTCCACTCAGAATAATCCCCAAAACAAGATGCCCAAACACTTCCCATAGGAAAGCCTGAGGACAAGTCTGAGCTACGGTCATGACAACAAGGTAGCCTGTGCCGTCCAGCTCCTCCAAAGCAAATGCTGTCAGCCAGAGGCTTGGTTTTTATATAAAATACTGGAGCTTGTAGCCAAGAAGCAGGGAAGAGATTGCAGCCATGCTTTGGTGTGAAAATGTTTCCGTTTCAGACAGAAGCTTGCGAAAGTGCAAGGACTTTTTTTTTGGTGGACCATTTTTGCAGGGACCTTCATTGGACTGTCAGATGCTTTTACATGGCCAGCTGTAAAAGTCAGCCCGCATCATATTGCTTCCAAGCAATTCCGTTTCTGCGTGTTCCCTGTGTGTAGGGACTCGTGGGGCTTGTCTGAGAAGCTGTTATGAGATATACTTCATCTCAGTACTTATGAGATGAAGACACCAAAAAGATGGTGACCTACCTGCCTCTGAGTCCCAGGTGGCTCTTGACGTGAAGGGCAGTGATGCCTCTAGGGCTGCAGGTTGGTTTAGTCTCCACGGGAAGGATACAGCTTCCAAGGGAACAAAATGCAGTAAATTGCTGCCTTCTGCTGGTCCCTGATGCCACTGGACGGATGCAAGGTGGGGACCTGGCTGCAGATGGCCAGGAAGTGCCCGTGCATGCAGGGAAGAGGTGGTGAGGCGTGAGTTTATCTTGGATTAGGAGCTGTTGGTTGGCCCAGTCTGCCAGGGCCTCATCTAGTGCACAGGACTTGGGGTGTGAGGCGGGGCCAAGGGACCATCACGTAGGGTGCAGCAGGAGGCTGGTGCATGGCAGGGGTACAGTGTCCTTCAGGTGAGCCATCCTCCATCCCAGCCCTGGCAGCCTGAACCTGGGGGCACGCAAGCAAGCCCTGGCGTTTTTCCTGGCAGATGACCCCCAAGGCACTCGCTGGGCAAGGGGATAGTATTTCTGGGATGGCTGGGAGGTGCTGCAGGAGGTGCTCCACCAGCGAAGGATCAGCACCTCTTCGCCTCCCTGGAATGTCCTCTCTTCCCCACCACTTTGGTGCTCCCTCCTGCTGCCCTCCCTGTCCTCCCCTTCACCTGCAGCTGCTCCCACAGCAGCCAAAATCCCAGGGGAGACCAGTTGTGCCGTGCCATGCAGCACCTCCAGCGAGACAAGGTGTTGTACAGATGTATTCATGTCCGCTGTTCCCCCCGCCCCCCCTTCCCCTCCAGGCACATTGCAGTTTAAGCTGGTTAAACTGGCTGGTCCTTAAAAATCAAAGATTGCCCTTAGGGGAGCATCTAGTTGTTCTCTCCTGGGGAGCATCCACAGGGTGGCCTCCCTCATGCCTCCAGTGGGGGAGATGCGGGTCTGCCCAGAGGTGCTGTGAGGGGTCTCAGGGTCAGCTTGGCTTCCCCCACACCCGGGATTACAGATTGGCTATTGCACGCCTGGGCCCACCCTGGGGTTACAGCTGAGGTCCCACTGGGAAGTGACCAGCCAAAGGGAAGAGGAGGGGTCAACTGGGGACTAAGATGCTGGGGAAGTGGGGTTCCCTGTTTGGATGTGCCCTAGCTTTCCTCTGACTTAGGACTTACCTCTGCAGCCCCTGCAAGCCTTAGGCTCCCAATGGTGGGGAAAAAAATAATTATTATTTTTTGGTGAGGCACTTAGAAGTAGCAGGGACTGTCCTGGAAAAGTTTATGAACAAGTGAGCTACGAATGACACAGACTGGAGCTGGAGAGGAAGGTTTTCCTACCCTGAGACCCTTTCTCCACCCCACGCTGAGGTAGAGGAGCCATTAAATCCTGCTGCTGGGCTGGGGAGGGGAGCTGAGCTTGCCCCTGGGCTGGGGAGCTGCAGCCAAGCACCTGGGGCAGGGGCTGCTGGCTGTGAGTCACCCCAGCTTTGCCCTTTCGGGAAGCCGAGATGCAGCATCCCTGCCTGGATCCCTTCCCCTGAAGGCCATGGAGATGCTCCGAGCCCAGCTCAGGTGCCCATTTTGTCTGTTGTTGAAGGGATCCCCGATGGATTTGCATCTGGTTGGCTGGCTGCCTTTCCTGCCCCACTGCCTGCATGGGAGAAGGGGAGCGGGTGCCCCCTGTGCTCCCAACCTGCCCAGTGTCCCCCACACTGCAACCTCTTCTAGCAGGCTGGGGGGATGCAGGGGGAGGCTGGTGTTGGTCCTGGCCTTCCTGTTTCTGCACTTGCTTTACTGTATTTGGGTTTTTTTTCCTTTTGCAGTTTTGCCTGGGCTGTGGCGGGGAGGGAAGCAGCAGCTGGAGCAGCCAGAGAGTTACGGTGTGCAGGCTAACAAAATGTGGATCATTAGCTGGAACAAGTTAATGGTTACTGAAGCACATGGGGTTTAGAGCTGGAACAAGTTAACAGCAACGCAGTCTGATGCATTAAGAGCTTATGCGTATTACAGCTCAACTATGTTAACAGAAAACATGTGCCCTAGCAGGATCATTTGCCAGAGAGCACCAGAGGGTATGGATGTGTGTCTGTTCACCTCTCCGGGGGACCTCTCCCTGCAGTCCCTGCAGGGGCCCTGCTCCCCTACCACTGCTGTGCTCTCTCTGAGCAGCTCCCAGCTGGTCTGGCTGCAGCAGAGGGCTCAGGGGTACCTTCCTCCTCAGGTAAGGGTGCTGGGCACCACCTGTCGAGGGTCGACCCTTGGACCTGTGCACTTGGGCAGAGTCTCCAGTGCAAAGAGAGCCCCAGCTGCCGTGCTGGGACATGTCAGTGGTGCTAACCAGATGCCCTGGCTTCTCCACTGTGTGGTTAATGCATGTGGGAGGGAGGACAGTCCCTCCTGGGGGGCAGGTGAGGAAAAGAAACTGAGCTATGGTGGACCTTCCTGAGCACCTTCTTCAAGTATGACGTGGGAGACCTGCATCTGTTCCTGGTCTTGCTGCAGGCTGCTTGAGAGACCTGGGGCAGGTAATTTTTTTTGTCTGCAAAATGGGGGGGTTACAGCATTTGTCTCAGTGTTAAAGAGGGACAAGATATTTATGGTAGAGAAGCACCTGCATGTGACGCTGAGGAGAGCAATAGGCAGGCATGGTGAGACATGAAAAGCCACCAGGCTCCTACTTGTCCTCCTTGTGTCACAAGTGACCTGGGGAGTTGGCTGAGGATGCCACTGGCAAGTTACTCATCATCATGCCTGCAGGAGAGCCAGCTGTGGTGAGAAGGGCCAGGCCGTGCCGACGCACGGTGAGGGGCACTGACAGCAGCCTGGCCAACAGCCCCATTTTCTGTCTTGCACAATGTCAACTATGCTGGGTCCTTGCTCCTCACGGAGCTGCGTGCTGCTGCTTCTCCGTGTTGTGGTGTCTTCTGCTCCAGGGCTGGCTCTGCCTCGGGGCCAACCAAGTCACTGACCTTGGAAAGAGTTTTGACATTACAGTTGTCACAATTGTGAGACATGAAAATAAATGAGACATGAGGAAGCCTTTGATGCTGCTTCCTGCAGCTCTGTTCTCAAGACAGTTGGCATGAAGCTAGTTAGAAAAGAGAGTGATTCCATATGATCTAAAGTATTTTGATAACTGCGTGAAAATTATAATCATGAGGGCATAATAATTATCTGCACAGCCCACAGTTTGCTGCCAGCTCCTGCTGGTCTGTCATAAACAGGATCTGCCCACGCAAGCATGATAATCAAGTGCCTTGTCAGTTCCACAAATACTTGCAGAGCTCTCCCAAAATCTAAAGGGGAATGCTTGTGTCTTTATTTAAAAAAAAATCAAAACCAGCACTCACATGAGAGTTGATCCTCAAGTGGACCAGTGAGCAGAACAGCTGGGAGATCATGGTCCTGCTCTTTATTTGTGCCACAGTCCCTTTGTGGGCAGGAGTGTAACCTGAGGCAGAAGAAGAGGGAGGCATCTGGAGGTGTCCACTGCCTTACATTACCTCTGACAGATCTTCCAGAGCTCACCTGTCAAAACCTTGAGTGATGGCTCCTGCTACACCCTGCCTATAAGTCTAAAGGTGTCGTATCTGATCATTGGGGTTGTGGCTCAGGAGGTCTTACAGACAGGAATGGAGACAGGGTGGCATCTTCGCCTTCCCCGTTTTCTCGTAGGTACCCACTCAGCTCTTGACACCTCTAGAAGCACGCTGTGCTTTGGCATGGGTCTGGGAAATCTGTTAAAAGTGGGTGATGAGCTGATGGGTAACAGAGGTCACTTGCCTGATGTACGTCCGGTGGATTTTCCACCTGGCTGAAAGACTGTGCCAGTGGATGGGTTGTGAACTGGGGCGATCAAACTGCAGCCCTCGGGAGGCTAAGGCGGTCTCTGCCTTAGCTAAAAAAGCCCTTTCAGCGGTGTCTCTGGTGGGGTCATCAAGGAGATAGCATGCCCAGCGCTATGGGAGGGAGGCAGCGCAGCACAGCACACTGCATTTGTTCCTGTTGATTGCTGTTGTTCAACCTTCCTTTATTTTAAAGAGACTTAACAGTGTTACTTGTTAGCACTGGAAAAACCTCCCCTTTATCCCACTCCCACCAGTGAAAACTGTCCCGAGCCTTTCTGCAAACTACAGCCCCAAGCAGGCTAGGCTTCCTTCTGAAGCAACCAACCAGCACCCCTCTGCTTCCATAGCTTTTTAACAAAACCCTGCTCTGGACTTGTTCCTGCCTCGTTTCAGTCCAAAGATAAATTTTTTTTTGAAAGCTTTCTCCAGATCTGTGTAGCTCATTTAGGTGAATATGGAAGGAAAAGATTAATGGTTAAAAAAAGAAAAAAAGAAAAGAATGTTCTGATTTCTATTTTGTGCTTGGCTAACTCATAAGTGGGCAAATTTGCAACAAACTGCAGGACTGGTTTTAAAATAACGTTGGAGAGGGCTTGGGGGAAAGAGTAGGAAGATGCTTGCGTAGACTCAGCTCTATTCTGGAAAAGATCAGTAGTTCTTCTGGTGGGTTCTTGTTTCAGTACAGCGTGGTAAAACTGTTCAAAGGAAACCTAACACAAGCAGTAATGATTAAGCAACAAAACCCCCATTCTTATAATTATAGCCCAGTGCGATACCATCCGTCAGCAAATACACCATTTTCTTCACTGCAGTGTTAACAAGCCCAAAGCACAGCCTGAACGTTGCCTCCGATCTGACTCCCGCGTGCACAGGTTTCTTCGGTTCAAGCTGAATGAGTTTGTGCGCTCGCTAATTGGCTCGGGATAGGTGTTGGTGGAAGCTGCATCCTCTGAGCTTGTCCTTGCTCCGTGCCGCTGATGTACAGGCTGATGCACGGGCTCCAGCAGTGCTTCGCTCCTGGGGAGTTATCTCAAGTGTACTTGGCTTGGGTTTAACCCTGTGAGGAAGAGCAGCTTTGCTCAGCAACGTACGTAGTTACAAAGAGCACTGCCAGTGGGTTCACTGGCAACTTGCAGTGCCTACGGAGATGCTGAGGAACGCGCTGGAGGGACGAGTACTGGTGGTTGTGGTGGCAGCATAGTGGTGTCCAAAGGACAGTACAGCACAGGGATTAGTCTGTTGATGTTTTCAGGTTTAAAACTGCTGTAGGATCTGAGATGTCACGTCTCTAATAATTTTTCACGTGCAGCACATGAATGTCAGTCATTTGCTTTCTTAACCCAGGTTTAGCTCAGAGTCTTACAGAAGTTTATAGCAAAGTCGCAGATTTTAAGACCAGAAGAAATAATGAGATCCTTAAATTTCTTCCCTAGCACAGATGCAGTACATATGTGTTGAGCCCAGCGACATGGGTTTGACCGTCTCCACAAGAGATATTGCCCCCTTCCTTGTTAGCTTGTTCCTGCGGTTAATCACCTACGGTGTTAAAAGCACGATCCTTACTCTTCAGTTGAATTTGTCTGGTTTTGACTCGGACACGTTGGTTCCTGTTATGTGTTTCTGTTCTGGATTAGAGAGTCTCTGGTGCCTGATGGATTATTGCCTTAAAGAACTGGGAAGTCAAGTCATTGCTTTCTCTTTTAAACATGACGAACAAATTGAATTGTACAAATCTTTCACTAGAAAAGTCTTTCCATCTCTTGAAATGGTTTTGTGACTGCTCTCTTCACCATATTCAGATTTCTGAGTAATTTTAGTAGAGGTGTATGGACTAGAAATGGGAAAATATCAGGCTTTAGTCTCTAAAGAAATGACATGTGGCCTTTCCACACACCTTTTCCACACACCATGTCGCCCGTGTTATGTCAAAGTAGGCACGACGTTGGGGTGAATTGCTGACGAGCTCCTTTCCTAACATCTTGGCTGAGCTTGTGCCCCAAGGTGTTTAGGAGGGCAGTCCTACACGCAGGAGAGCCTGGACTATGTGAGAAGGGCTCCTGGGCTGGTAGGGAGGCAGGTGTGATCCTGCTTGTAGCCTTCAGTCTAAACAGGGTCTTCACAAACAGAAAGTGCTTGATCTTTCCCGAGCGCTACCCCAGAGCTTCTCTTGGGTTCCTGCCCTGGAAACCCTTATTCCCAGCCAGGCAGGATATCCTAAGTATAGGCAGGAGGACCTGCGGCATTTCCCCCTTCAGCTTTTTCCTTTCCTTGGTGCTGGCTGGTTGCAGAAGGCTGGAGCTCGGCTGCGAGATATTGATGGCTTCCCGGCACTGCGTTCTCTGCTTCTGCCGTGTGGTGGCAAGCGTCCTTCCCCAGCGGCAGAAGGAGAGGGGAGCTGCTTATGACAGTTTGCAGCCTTTTTCCTGCGCTCTGTGGAGAGCAAGGGAGTAGAGTTTTCACTCTGGACAGGCCAGCTCTTCTCTTCCCGTAGCTGATGCACTGTGGTGGCTTAGCTCCAAGCTTGACAGCTTTATCCAGCTGTTCCCTTGGCAGGGCAGAGGAGAGGGTAGATGTCGCGCAGCAGGAGTGTGACCTTCAAGGGCAGCTGCCTGCATGGCTGGCAGGAGCCCCTTGGTGACACGGAGAAGACACATCTGCCCGTCAGGATCATGGTGCCATGGATGCTCTGACCCAGAGGGAGCACTGGGCCTCATAGGACCTCGTTAAAATCCATGGCTTGATCGGCAGGAACAGGGCACTGAGCAGGACCCTGCTCAGAAGGGACATCTTCTGACGCAGGGACAAATTTTAAGCCAGGGAAGCCTCGAGGCGATGCAGACATTAGCAGGAGGGAAGGGTTGGGTGGTACAGTGCAGTGACCATCACTGAAGGACTCTGGGCCATCCAGGGTGGACACCCTCGGGGTCTTTGTGCCTCCAGAGGATTTGGGAGCTGAAGGAGCTCTGTTCGCCCTGCGACACTCTCGCAGCCAGTTCCCCTGAGGCAGTTTTACATTTTCCCTGTGGGAACAGTACTCTGAATTTCTTGAGCTTGTTTGGGCGTAAAATCTGAATTAGGCACTGAGTGTAAGTTTGGAGACTTGGAGTCTGTTCCTGGCTCGCTTGCTCTGATGTCCTCGGGTGAGCTTGGATCTTGTTGCTAGAGTAGACCTCTCTTTCCATGTGTATTAAATTTGGGTTGTCTGTGAAATGAGCTTACCCAGCCCCAATAAGCTCATTGCAAATTAGGCAGGAGCACCAGCCTCGCAGGGCTGCTGGCAGCCCCTTGTGCAGGGGTTGTGTTGGGCACGCGCAGCTGGCAGCAAACCCAGCACCAGCGGGTGTTGTCGTGCGGCCAGCACCGGGACACGGCCAGGTTTGCCTGCTCGGCCCCCCTTGCTGTTTCTGCTCTGCCTGGGCTCCTCCTTGCTCCCTGCCAGGGAGTGCCTGGGCACAAGAGGAGACCTGGCGAGGGGCTGAAGCAGCGGGAAACAGGCTGGGGCAGAGCCGGGCATCCTTCCCATGGGTCCTTCCCAAAACCATTGTGGGAAGGTGCAGGCAGAGGGGTCTGTCTGTGCCCATGTTTGCCAGCTGTGCCACAGGAGCCCACCCGGCCAGGGAGGGGGGTGAGCCACAAACGCTTTTGCCGGGCAGCACAGGCTCCCTCTTCCCTGCAGCCCTCTCTCCTCCGGGCCCATCTGGTGAAGTCTGTCACCGGCCCTTCCCCACGTCCAGCCCGCTCTGGGCAGCAGCCAAGGGACCAGCAGCATCCCTGCTGCTCTTTTCCCTCCCCCGGGGATGGGGGCAGGGGGGGTCGTGGGCTTTGATGTGTGGGCACAGGGCTGGGGACAGGCTGTGTGGCTCATGAGAGCCTGGCCAGGCTCCAGCTGCCTTTGAAGTGCTCCAGTGATCAGGATGAAAGGGAGGGGAGTCCTTCCCCAAACCATCTGGCTCTAATTGCAGGTAGAAATGCCTCTCTGTGTCCCCCCGTGGGGAGGGGGCACGCCGCTCTCTTCGTTAATCCCGCGGCTCTCGACTGGGCTGGCGCGAAGGGCGAGAGCTTGGGAACAAAAGGGGGTTTCAGCTGGGCAGCCAGAAATAGGCAGCCGCTGGCAGAGATGCTGGGGGTTCGGGCACCTCCACTCCAGCCTCAAGCTGTGGGGCCCCGCAGACCTTCCCGGGGACAGCCCATGCTGCAGGGGGGCTTTGCCAGTTGTTCCCATCTCCGGTTTCTCGGGCGCACTGGAGCCTGCTGGCCCTTTGACTCGTGCTGTTTCATGCCGGCGCGCGTTGAGCGCGGGGCCGAGGAATGTGGGAACTCAGCGCGAGCCTGGCCGTTTGGCAGGGCTCACTGGCCACCTCCCCGCACCCCCGGCCAGCCGGTGCTGCCATCCCAGCAAGGGTCTCTGCCCGCTCCCCCTGCACGTCCTGGGCAGGGCTGGCAACGAAACACCACGTGCCACCCCAGCAGCAGCGGCGGTTAGAGCCGTTGACAGCGCTGGCAAGTAAGTTTTGTTGTCCTGTTTGGCTGGGCATCTTCCCTTCCCAAGGAGATAAAGGTAGCTGGGTTATATCTACCAGCAGTTTCTTTCCCTCTCTTTGGTAGCCTTTGGGCAGCATCTGAAATCTCAGTTAAACCTGTGTTGCTGGAAGTCATCTGCCCTAATGCTGACACTAGAGAAGAATTTATTTAGGCGAGGTTTTCCCCTTTGTCATAAAGCCCTTGTTATAAACTTTTTATCTGAATATATAAAATTAATTATTAAACATGAGCTCTCGTAACTCTGTGACCAGAAGCAGCCCTTGCCATTACTCATCTCCAGGGAGCAAGCAATGGCTAAAAAGGGTGAGCGAGAAGCGGAAAGCCAGGCGAGATGGGCAACGGGACAGCAGAGGGGTGCAGAGAGGATGGTCACGGGGATGGGAAGCACCAGCCTGAGTAGACCTGTAGGTTGTTTAGGTGCAGTGGGGCTGAGCCCTGGCACAGCACAGGCCACTGGGTATTAACTTAATTAATCAACATGTTAATTGCTGCCCTGATGCTGCAATAAGATGGTGTGGAGGAACTGTTTGGTGCAGGAGACCAGATACCCCTTTGCTGGGGAGCGGTTTGCTCCCTGCACAGCCACCCCCAGGAGATGTCCTCAGCACCTCCTCCCCTCTTCCCTCTCCAGGTCTCTGCCTCGTCCGACCACCGCTCGGCAGGGTACGAGGAGCTGCCGCCATCAGGCAAGGCACGGGGGCTGAGGCGGAGCGGGCAGGCTGGTCCGCGGCGGCACAGGCGCCGTGGGGTGGCTCAGCAGGCTGCCAGGAGCCCAGCAGTGCCCCAACTCAACAGCGAGGAGGAGAGCCTGCCCTTCGTGCTGGACCTGCAGAGCTTGCCGGGGCTGGCCAACGTGGACCTGAATGCCCAGAACCCCAACATCCAGGTGGGGAGCAGTTCTGGGCGGGCTGCGGGGGGATGTGGGCGCGTGCTGCGTGTGCTCCCCAGCCTTGTTTGGTTCCCTAAGAGGAAAGGTCTCATGAGCAGGGTCTGTGTGGCTGCTGCCCTCTGTCTTCTTGGTAACTACCAGATGCAAATACCTGGCACAGACAAGCCCCTTGCCAGAGGAATTTGCTCATGGCCTTTTCCCTGCCCCTCCACAGACCCTCGCCGTAGAGCCAGAGCAAATGCTTCTGCGGGGGGGGTGACCTCTCAATTTCTAAGGGTGGTGTTGATCCCTGTGGGTGACCACCAGCCCCTCTGCGCCTCCCGCTCTGCCTCTGCTCGGTCCCTCCAGATGCGCTCATTGTGTGGTCCTGTAGCCCAAAGCATGTTTGGCCTCTCGGGCTGGGAACCAGCGCATGGTAGATCTGTCCCAGGGCTGTGCCCTGGTTCACTGCCCTACCTCATATCTGGCCTCCAGGTGACCATCGAAGTAGTGGATGATCCTCAGGCTGAGATGGAGATGGACCTGTTGAAGGAGACAAGCAATGACTGGTCCCTGACATCCTCTGAGTGGTTGTCCCACAAGGACCTCTTTTGGCCCCTCTTCTGGGAATACACCGACCCCACTGAGGAGGAGGAGGAGGAAGAGGAGGAGGAGGATGATGGCAACCTGGATGTAGGGGACAGGGAGGAGGAAGAGGAGGAGGAGGAGGAGGAGGAGGAAGATTACACAGCAGAGTATGAGGAGGAGGAGTCCATGCTCAGTGGAGTGGGAGGTGACTGGGACCAGCAGTGGCCTGGGCAGAAGAACTGGATCTTTAAGGAAAAATATAATTATGGTGAGTCCTCTTGGGCGCACGCAGCTGCCCTGCAGACCAGCACTGCCCTCCCCTGCCCTGCCTGACCCACAGCCCCATCTCACTGCAGAGGGAGCAACTCTGCACTGGAGATCACGGCACACTGGTGCTCAGCTCCTACTTAAAAAATAAGCAAGCATGCTGAGGAGCAAGGCCAGCACCCAGCTGGGGCTGCCAGTGGTCGGACATGCCAACGTCCCAGCAGGAATTGCCTTTGCTTGTAATCAGACTAGAGTGTGGACTCTAGCAAAGGCATGCTCAGATGAGAAATACGGTGTAAGTGTTTAATGGCAAGTGCTGCTGCCATTGACTCAGGTCCCTGCGGTGACACCAGTGCCAGAAGCCTTTGCCATAGACCTGGGCACCCCCCAGGAGAGGAGCTGCAGAGGGCCGGATGGTAGATGCCGGTGGGCAGACAGACCCAGGGCACCACAGCAGCTCCCTCCTGCAGCTTCCCGGCCACAAGCCCAAAACCAGTCAACCTGATGCTTCAGCATCATGGCAAGTGTATTGGGCAGGTTCGGTGAGGATGAGGATGGGCAGCGATGCCTGTCTGGGTTGGTACAATCATGAGCAAAGGTGTGGGAACAACAGCCTTTGCTCAGGGCTGCTTCTCTGGGGTTGCCAGTGAGGACAGGGTTGGCCCTTGGCATCATGTGGCCAGGCACCTCCGTGTGCCCTGGGCAGCGCTGGCCCTGCATCCCTGTAAAGGACAGCCCAGGGATAGGGAAGAGCTGAGGGAGGTCCTGGGTGGCTGCTGGCTCCCCTCCTGCTGAGTCTTTGCTGAGGTCCACCACTCTCTGCATCTCCCCTGCCACGTGCAGACTATGAAGATGAGGAGGAGTGGAGCCCATGGTCCCCTTGCAGCATCACCTGTGGCAGTGGCAACCAGAAGAGGACCCGGTCCTGTGGCTACGCCTGCACAGCAACGGAGTCGAGGACCTGCGACCTGCCGCACTGCCCTGGTGAGCCCTTGGCCATACCAGTGCTTGGGCACTGTCTGACCCTGATGTGGGCTGATCCTCCGCTGTTGCAGGCTGGGCATTGCTCATGCTTCAAGAGCTATTTATGTTTAACGTGATCAGGGCTAATGACCACGGGGGTTTGTTTCCACAAAGCAGCTCTGATGGGGCTTCATGGCTCCCCAGGCAGTTACACGGTGCCCATGGGTGGTAGAGCTGGCGTTCAGCTTGGTGTGTGACTCCTTGCACCTGTCTCACACTGGGAGCTTGAAATCCTCTCCTGAGGCATATTGAGAGTCAGCTCCATCCACTGGGATTTGCATAGCCCACAGCCTTGGGCAGGTCTGCTCTGTGTGTCCTGCTGCTGGCCCTTCCTCCCAGGCACAGGGCCGTGTCACCAAAGCAGTGGCGGGAGAGGGGGGTGGAAGATGGATGGTGCCTGGTGCCCTTACAGAAGAAAAAAAACCCACCACTCCTCCTGGTGTTCAACCTGGCTCTTTGGTTGTTTTTTTTTTCCCCTCTCAAGGAGCAGAGGGGGAAATGGTGTTCCCCACAGAGGAGACGTCTTTCAAAAGCGATAACACCACAGAGCTGTTCAACTCAGGTCAGCCTCCGCCTCTGCCTTGCACTGGGGGCTTCGGTGCCAGACCCCACGGGGGGTGTAGGTGGCTGGTGGGGAGGGCTCTGCTAAGGGCTCCCGCGTCTGGTGTCCAGACCTAAGTCACCCAAACCACTGCCACGTGCAGGCTTCAGCAATCGTGCTGGGAAACCCGGTTCCTCCCACAGCCCTGGTACAACACAGTCCTGCTTTACAGTGCAGTGGCTGAGGCCAGCCTGCTGTGCGCCCTCTCCCATGGGGGGATGCTGCCAGCCCCCATAGCGATGGGTGCCCTGGGCAGAGCCCCTGCAAGGGTCAGCTCTGCCCCAGCACGAAACCCCTTCCCTCTGTCATTGCCCAAGGGAGGGAGCCTGGCTCCAGCCCGTCCCAGGAGCCTGGCTGCTCCTGCCTGGCAGTTGCAGGCTTCACTGGTGCTGCTGGCGAGGCCGCGGGCAAATGGCAGCCGGGTAACGTGGGGTGTGGGCTGCGCGTGCCCTCACCCTTTCGGTGCCCTCCCCCCCAGAGGTGGACAGCTGTGAGAAGTGGCTGAACTGCAAAAGTGACTTCCTCACCAAGTACCTGAGCAAGGTGCTGACGGACCTGCCTAGCTGCCCCTGCTCCTACCCACTTGAGGCTGTCTACAGTGCCGTCAACCTGCGGGATGAGCGGCAGGGCAAGAACTTCCGATGGCGGGACGCCAGCGGCCCTAAGGAGCGCCTGGACATCTACAAGCCAACGGCACGCTTCTGCCTGCGCTCCATGCTCTCCCTCGACAGCACCACGCTGGCTGCCCAGCACTGCTGCTACGATGAGCACACCCGCCTCATCACCCGCGGCAAGGGGGCTGGCGTCCCCAACCTCATCAGCACCGAGTTCTCCCCGGAGCTGCACTACAAGGTGGACATGCTGCCCTGGATCCTCTGCAAGGGCGACTGGAGCCGCTACCACGCCGTCCGGCCCCCCAACAATGGGCGACGCTGTGCTGACAACCCCGCTGAGGAGGAGTACCTCTCCCAGCTGCAAGAGGCCAAGGAGTACTAGCCACAGCCATGCTCAGAGGAGCCATGGCCACTGCTGGCTCCCACCCTGGCCCAGCCTGGCAAAGCCCTGGCCCTGCTCATGGGCTCCTTGCTGGCGCTGGGCAAAGTGGGGAGGATGCACCATCCGTCTCGGCCCCTCACAGGGGTGCCTCGGCCCCCCTTCAGATTTCTGAGGGCACCGGAGGTTATCGTGGTGCAATCCCTGCCATGCCGCCTGGGGTGGTCCTGCATCCCGGGGTGCCTGGGCTGGCGCACAGGGAGCTGCAGGGGATGGGAGGTGTAAAGGGAACGGGGGGCTGCTCCCGCCCGCTTTATTCTCTATGATCTTTCAATGCGACCTGAAAGCTGAGCGTCTGCGGGGTGAAACGGCCTCAGCTCCTGCTGGCTTCACGCCGCATCCGAGGAGCTGGCCTGCTGCAGGCAGAGCTGCCTGCTCTTGCCTGTACGCCTGCCCTGGCACACACTGGTCTACTTCTGAAACTGGGGGTGGGTCCTCCTAGGGAGGGGCAGGGCTGTCCCAGCCATATGTACAGAGTGGGGTCTCCCCTCTCCTCAGGTTTTTGCATGCGCGGTTGGGAAGGAGCAAGGAGACGCTTAGCAGGGTTCTGGGGGGTGGGGATGGACAGGAGGAGACTGGCTGCCTGGGCTCCCTTGGCAAGTTGGCCTTGCCACTGCGGTTTTGGCTGTGAAAGGGAACGCTGGGTGCCAAAGCCAGACACAGGTGGACCTCAGAGGAGGTGAGCGCAGGAGGGACACCACCTGTGTGCATTTCAGCCCTTCCCCCTCAGTGCTTGGGGGACCGGGGTGGCAGCACCCATGCAAGTCCCACCACCAGCCCGCCTCTGTGCCTTGGCTCCCCAGCAGCCCTGCAGTGGGTTTCAGTGCTCAGGAGCACCCATGACATGGCCCAGCAGAAAGTGCTGCATTTCCCACCCACAGCCCTGCCGGGGGCAGGAGGCAGCACGGCCACTGCTTGTGCCATTGCTGGAGAGGAGCAGAAAGCACTGAGCTGAGTTCTCCATGGACATAGGAACAAGTCAGGCACTGCTGGGAGCACCCAGCGTTGCCCCTCTCTGGTCTGCTGCTGGCCTCAAGCCCTGCTCCATGCTGTCTGCTCAGGTCCCCAGTGAGAGGCAGCCTGGAGAAAGCAAGTCATGGGTGCACCTTGTTCCCCTCAGGCTCGTTGCCTGGCCAGGAGAGCAAGCGTGGCTCCAAAGGAGGAAGAGACACACACATGCTAATAATGTCAATACCTGCTGTCTGCAGATCATGGTGCTCTCCGTTGGCGCTTTGGTTTTGCCTGGGTTTTATTCAGCTTTTCAGAGGTCCATGGCAGTTTCTCCCAGCATATTTTGGGAGCTCCCAGGTTTCCTGCAGAGAAACTAGGCTCAGCATCTTTCTCCCTGGACGTTTGGTCACTGAACCTGGCAGAAACTGTTCATAGTTTTTATTTAGCAAATTTTATGCATCAGAGGAAATAAAAGAGCAAGTCAAGCACATGTAAAGAAGAATGGAGTCATTTCTAGACTAGAGGTTTCACCCACTACTGTTGGCTACTCCATGTTTTTCTGCAGGACACTGTTGGACAAAAAAATCTGTCTGGGTGCAGAGGTCCCTGGTTGACTGTCCTGTGTTAGGTCTGTTCTTCTTGCAGGAGCTTTCTCCAGGGCCAGTGAATATCCACAGTTTGATAGCTCTTTGGGGAGTCTTTCTGTGAGTTCTGACATATGTTGTGTATGTTGATCCTTTTGCCTTGGTTACTGATATAATATTGCATCCTTGGTCATCAGTACCTAAGACTTCATTGCTGGTAAAACAGAAGTATTAATGGAGTTATTGCTGAATTATTCGTATTTAACTATTATTCCACACTCATCTTCCCAGACTCCAGTTATGGGTGCTATCAAAACATAGGTAGACACCATCCATTTCCCAACAGGCGTGCAGTCTGAGATGTGTTACATAAAGGGTGAGAAGGAAGACACAACCAAATAAGCATGGATGGAGACCCAGACACTGGTAAATATTCATGACCATTACATGCTCCCTGGCCCAAATAGCCATTTGCTCACTACTAGCTGGTAAAGAGGTAGGTCATAAAGAGGTGGTCAGGAGGGGGTGGCAGTGGTCTGGTGGCTTGGTACTGGGAGCCTAGGACATGTGCAGGGAGGCTCAGCAACGGACATGGAGGTGTTCATTCGGGAAGCAGACAAACTGAGCGGCTGAGGCCGTGGAAGGATGAGCTTATTATCTTCTGTCATGTGGCAGAGCATCTTCATATTGCCTTCCCCATATCATATGTCATCATTAACATCAGCAGACTCTCAGAGGAGCTTATTTACCATCAGTACAGACTTCTTTAAGACAACCTCCTGTTAAATGTGCCTAGGGTCCAGTATTGGACCCACACATGGAAGCAGGACCTCTGCAAACAGCCTTTCTTGAAGGAGACTTTCAATACCTCAGCCAATTTGTCTGTTAGACTGGCTGCTCTCTGAGGAAGTACTCTTATAATAAGGACTGTTACCCAGGATTTGCACCCTCCTCCTCTTCATGCTGGGTATGTCGACCAGTCTAACCCCCCAGAAAGAAACTATAATTTGTGTAATAAATGGAGTTTGCATACAAGGGCAAGTAGAAAAATTTCTTGCGTTGATCCCCCCCCCGCCAAAAGCCGGTTGAAAGCCGAGTGGCTGTTCTGCCTCACTGCCGCTATGGTTTGGATGATACAGGCATGAAATGGAGCATGAGAAAGAAGAAGCAGTGCTGTTCCTCACACAAGCACCTTATACACCGGGAGGCTTTGCAGGGCACCATGAGAAAAGCAGACATTAAACAAGCGTTTATTTTTATATCCCATCAAAGATTCTGTCCAGCCCACTGCTATTTAAGTGATGAATCTCTAAGTTTCCACTCCTTAAGTTTATTGTGTTTTTTATATATAATATATATAAAATGTCTTTTATTCCTACAAAATTTCATAGAGAAGAATTCTTTATTCTGATGCTGCAATAAAGCACTTTATATATGTTTGTGTTGCTGATGTCATTCAGTTGGGACTGAAGCATATGTTGCTATTTGTTTGGTCGAGAGGGATGACACTATGTTGAATGCTAAGTATCTCGAGTCCCCAGCCCCAGCTGTACTGCAAAGACCCTGGTGGCTTTGCCTCCTTCCCTTAGCATTTGCATTTGATGGTGTCTGGCTGCAAGAAACACAGATAATAGACTATCCAGAGCCTACCACCACAGCCATGGGATATGTGAAGTTCTGCTCACAGGGAAGGAAGCCTCCTGCGAGAAGACCATCAGGGTCCGTGCTGAGAAGCAAATATATTCCCTGTGCCTCAGTCCTGACCCCAGGTTTTATTCCATGTTTAGCCTGGCCAGAGCTGGATGCCGACCAACCTTACACCAGCACATTGCTTTAAGCAGGTGTTGACGATGAGAGTGGGTGAAAAAACCCCAGCATCATCCCAGCTGGAAAATTGGTTTGGTAAACCACCTCCAGACCCAACAGCTAATGATAGCAGGGGGATTTGCAAAGCTTTCCAGGGATCACAACTTTTTGTTGTCGTTAATTTGCTGCAGAAATCGTGACCACTTCCAAGCTCTTGCTATTTCCAGCTGTTTTCCCTCCTTCTCTCTTGCTCCTTTTGCTTTGTGCTGGCTGCACATCTGTCAGGGGTTATCTGCTACTCCAGCACGGGGCTCTGCTCCGCAGCTGCCTGGCGCCGTTGCTGGCCCCTGCCTGGGGGGAGCAGACGGCTCCTCTCAGTGAAGGATGCTCTGAGCTTCCCGCTGGTCTTCTGCAACATCAAAAACATTGTTAGGTGGAGCCCAAGCCAGGGGCAGCAGACTGAGCTCCACTCTGCAGGAAAAGCAGCACAGAGAAAAATCACTCTTTCCCTGGAGGGGCAGTCAGCAGTTACTACTGTGTATGTAACATGCCTAACATGCCTTTATCCTCTGCAACAAGGTCCTTGCTGTGCTGGATGATGAGCCCTGCTCTGAAACTCCTGGGCTATAGAAATCCCACAGCCAGAGAATGGAAGCAGTAAGAATTGCTGCCCTAACTCTGCAGGTTTTCAAGACCTGGAGATGTCACCTGAAATCACAGAGAGAGTCTGCAACAAGAGTCTCAAACTGCACCTTTGCCTGCTGCTTTGAACACAAGATTTCTTGACCAGTTGAGGTGTCTTAGTTTGCCAGCCTGGACTGGAGCTTCATGTGGCTCAGCCATACCAGCTCCCTGGCATCTGGCCTGCAGCTGAGTTTTAGTTAGTTTGTACGCAGGAGGAGCCATGCCCAGATTTTGCTAAGCACAATAGTCAGCACGCACTTGTCCCTGCTGACCTCCCCTCTTCGCCCCAGACGAGTCAGGAGCAAGCTGCACAAAGAACTTTTGACTGTGAATGACACCTTGAAGGCACCGGTCCGTGGTCAGCTGCCTGGGGGGACAGATGGGGTGAGTGCTTTGCCTTCACCCTGGGTGCAGAGAATCACCCCCAGCGCATCCCCAGCACCGGGCAGAGCCCCTCCTCTTCTCTGCTTTCACTGACACCATGTGAAGGGATGCCAAAATCACTCTTGGGTAGCCCTGCCCGATGTGTCTGCGGGCTGGGATTTACTCCCTTCATCTCCACAGAGGATGGACCCACATGTTTGCAGTCGGGAAAGGAATGTCTCGCCCTCCTTCCCTGCCATGCAGTGGCCAGCTGCCCCTCGGAAATGCCTGAGAGGAGCCCAGCTGGCGGGGCCCAGCCCCTGCTTTGTTCCAGGTCCTTGCAAGCATGTCAGCTATTCTTCTCTCACTGCATGGGAGCCCGGCAGTAGGGATCACAGCCCCGCACAGCTTGACCGTCACGCACGGGCCAGGGGCCGTGGCAGAGCCCATCCACCAGCCAGCCTCCCCCGCCACGCCAGCCCCTACCAGCCCCAACCCTGGCCAGGCTTGTCTGTGCTGTGGGAGCTGAGCAGCGGCCGTGAGGTTTCTGAGGAGCTAGGAGAAAGTTCCCCGCACCAGGCATCGCAGCCTTTGCACACGAGGGTGTACCACACACAGTGGAGGGCTCGAGAAACTATGTAGCCCCACCACGGGGACATGGGCAAATCATTCCTTGCCAACGAGTCCTGCTCTCTCCTGGGCTTCAAGCTCTCCAGCGATGGAGATGCCACCATAACCTCAGCTTTACTGTTCTTGCGGGGAGAAATATTTTCCTAGCAGACAATCTAAATCATTCCTGCTTTATTTTAAGCCCACTGCATCTTGTCTGTGGTTACAGAGAGCATATTATTGCCTTATTTGCTCCTACCTCTCATGTATTTCAGAATTTTATCATTGCGCTCCCTATTTCCCTCCTTCTCCACCATCTTCTGTTCTCTAGACTAAACATGCAATTCTTTCAGGCTTTCCTTAGAAGCTGTAATTATAGACCTCCGGTTAGTCTCGTTGCCTACCACTGAGCTCGCTCCAAGTAGTTCACATCTTTCTTGAAGCCTGGAGCCCAAAACTGAAGCCACAGGGTCTTATCTGGGGCTTTCTTAATACTATATCGAAAGATTTCTTCACAAGCCCTACAAAACCCAGCCTAGCCAGGCAGCTTTTGTTCTCTTCCATGATGTTTTAAATGTATGTCCATTTGAAAATTCACCATAACCTGCCCAACTTAAATGCCTTTTACAAATATGCTGCCAAGCCTGTTGCTTCCCATCTCGTACACGTTACTGGTGGTTTCTGCCTCAGTGTAAAACTTTGCAATTCAGTGAGGTCAAATATACTTCTTTTTTTTTTTTTTTTTTCCCCCCTCCTGGATCACTTTTCCACTCGGCTGAGATCATTTTCAATCCTAAACTTGTGTTCTAAGGGTTTTACAGCACCAGTGGTGATGTAAATTATTTTGGACTTTTAAGTTATCAGTTATATTATCTTCTATACTGAAACATACTGGCTTCATTACAGCTCTATTAGGCTTTCCCTTATTTAATAATAAAAATATAATATAAAGCATTGCCTAAAGTCTTAATAAAGCCCAGATATTCTGCCAAGGAAAGGCATTAGGTTGACTCCATATGAGTTGTGCTTGATGTAGCCATGATATAGGTGTGCTGGTTGTAACTTTTTACCTGATTAGCTGGATATTTACAGGTTACTGACTGCATTTTTCAGTATTTTTTCATGAATTGATGTTACAGACTGATCTAATTCCCTTGGCCCTCACCTCTCTCCCCCCCAAGCCCCATTCCTCATCGAATTCTGAAAGATTGCTCCACTTTCCCAAGTAAGTCTTCTAGGGTAAACTGCACCAAGCCCTGTCATGCTGGAAACATCTGACTATTTTCACTTTGGCTTTTTTAAAAAATATTTTATTTAAATTCTTCCCATTTTGCCATTGAAGTAGGGTTTAGATGATGTTTCAAAGCAGTTCTAATATTTACTTAGGCTAGAGGCTTTCAATTTTTTTCAATTTGTGGCCTGATTTTCCCATAGAAGTTCATAAATGATCCAATACACAAGAAAGGGCCAAACGAGTCATAACATAGATCCACTTAAACCAGTACCCAGTCTCTGACAGCAGTCAACAGCAGGTGACCAGGAAGGAAGAGTAAAGAGAAGGGCCAGCACACATCACTATTTCCCTGAAGTACTTTCCTTGTTGCCAGCAGCTGGTGGCCAAGAGGCTTCTTGAGCCAGCTGTGATGGTCATTCTGTTTAATGGCCCCTGGTTGGTTTATTCTTCTGTGAATTTTTCCACTCTTGTTCTAAATCCATGTAAACTTTTAGTGGCACCATATCACCAGCTGCAAGAAATTCCAGAATTCACTATATGTTTTCAGAGACGTCTTTGGTTGGCACCCCATACTCTGTTGTTTGATGGTTGCTCCTTACTCATCTTCTCCATGTGCTTCATAAGCACATGGCCAGTTAGCACCCACCTCAGATGTCTCATCACTATGAAAAATTCACTCTTTACTTCTATCTCTGTTTTCTGTTTTTTTAACCTTTGTTTTCTTTAATTCGCAAGACTTTACGTCTTATCCTGTGTCAGTTCAGATTCTTGAAGAGCCTTTGGGCAGGAATATAATGGACCTTGCTTTTCTTCCTCATCTTATATAGCCCTCCCTCCCCCAAATAGCTGAAGGACTGCAAGCTGTGTTCGGATCTGTGACACTTCCAAGTAAAGCAAAGGTCTGGGGTTTCTCATTAGCATCTGTGTAGCTGCACCAGATGTCAGCTGTAGCTGAAGGAGCGGGTCTCTGCTGAGAGCAGGCGGATGCAGCGCAGGGATCTTCACTAGCATGCAGCAACTTAAGGCTCAGATCACCCTTGCCAAGTAAACGGCTGAAGTGGTGTAAGGCATTACCACCGCTGTGCCCCATTAGCGTTAGCATATCCTGACACGCTCCATGCCTCACGCTCAGTGCTAGCTCATGCCTGGCCTTTTAGCGCAAGCTTTCCTTCACCGGTGGGTTAGTCCAACAGATTCCATTGTGAACAGCAGCCAAGGCATGGCTACATGGCTACACAGCCTGTTCTGCTGCTCTGGGGATGGTGGTTTCCAGCCCAAGAGGCAGGGACCCAGCTGGGGCAGCACCAGAGTAGCTCAGGGCAGTCGGTTTTGCTGTCAGAAGAGCCCTCAAATGGCCTCCGAGCAAAGCTCTGAGTCTGTGAGCCTCATGAATGTGGGTTGCTGGCTGAGGCCAAAGTGTGTCCTATTAGAGTAGCAGCAGGATGCCCGAAGTAAACCCTGTTTGTGATGAAAGGAAGGCAATTAAAATTCCACTTCAGCTGCCTTCCTGTCCCGCTTCCTAACCTTCCAGCGGCAGGTGATTAGCGGGGCCTGCCTTCTGCTGCCCTCGCTCAGCTGTGCCAGGGGAGCCCTGCTGCAGGCGAGCACTGCTGCCGCGGCACTGCCAGCTGCCGGCACGGCTGCCGAAGCACAGCGAAGACACTGTGATTCAGCTGTCAAGTTTGTCTCAAGTTAACTTAAAATGAGCTCATGTTTTTCAGTTTTCAAATCATCCTGCTCTTCTCTTACCAAACCGCTTGTCTTGGTTGTGAACGCACTTGCTAGCCCTGCTGTTTAAGGTTTCCCCACATTTCTGTCCAGGATTTCCCAAACAGAAAACCAAAGAGGCACGCTGCATAGTGACATTGGTGTGCTTACATCCTGTTAACACTCCTGCAGCCTACCAGATGCATACAGTAGTTCAGCTGTGCACAAGAATCCTGGCAGAACACCTGCAGCCCCTTTCCCAGCCAGACGGTGCTTTTAAGGAAGCCAACCCTGCAGGACACAGGGAAGCCCCACTGTACCTACGGGTGCCCGGCTGTCGCACCACTTCCTTTGTGGTCAGCACAGGGATAAGTACCCAATACACAACTTAGTTTCATACCACACTCTTGATACCCATACACACTTAACCATGGCTAACCACTTTGGAATAGTGAGCAGAAAAGGCTAGAAATGCCCTCCATAATTCAAAAGGCAACTCAAACAATTACATTTGGGGTTTTTTTAAACAGGCACTAAAGTTTTTTTTTCTCCTGTCTCCTCTACAGAAAGGGATGGCTAGAACATGCCATTCAGATTAAAAAAAATAAATTAAAAAAGATAAATCCCAAAACAGTATTTCTCACCCAGTAACATTACTTACTTCTAGCTTACTAGAGGTACTCTACAGAAAACACTAGTGGAACACAAAGTATGCAAGCTCATACCTCACAGGGAAAACCGAGCACTTCAGTCACCCTTGAGGTTAAGCAGATTGACGCTTCCAACCAGAACTAGATTTCCCCCCAGCCTCTAAACAAGTTTATTGCTTTAGAAGACGTCTCTGGGAACTAACTGTATTAGCAGGAGAGAATGAGCAAGTGGTTTTCCCTGCCTCAACAGTCAAAGTAATAGCTGAAGTGAGGTCAGCCAAAAGTACTGCACCTTGTTTATTTTATGGGAATAAATCCCACCCCCATTGAGAGTCTAAGTTTGCTTTGGCCTGAAGCTCTGAGGTAGGTGACCCTGGGCCCCACAACCTGCTAGAACCGTTTTGTAGGTGGCAGTTTACCCAGCAGCAGTTTCCTGATGGTCTTGGACATCCAGTGACTAAGTGATGGGCATTCTTGTAGAGCAGGCTAGTATACATGTAAGAAAGGATGGTGTTGAAGAAATGGATGTACAAGGGAGGAGGGGAATAGCTTGAACAGGACCTTAGACCTCTTTAGAAATGGGAAGGGCTTGAAACATTTATTAGCAGCACATCAAAAGCAGAGAGAAAGCGAGCAGCTGCTCCCACTAAAATCTGCATCACACTCATCATGCTCTCTGCTCCCCCAGAAGTGAGGAGTAAATCACATAGGGATCAGCACTCCTCACTGATCGGTGTTTTTCCAGAGATCCCTCCCTCAGCCTATCAACCAACCCTTTGAATTCAAGCCGATCTGAGGACACAAGTTCCATGGTGGTTTTTTTAAGTTAGGTTTATTTAGCAATAGAAGTATGTACATGTAAGAGAATCCCCTGCAGCACAAGACATGCACAAAGCAGTGAGGGACTGAAAGTGGTGCTGCTCAATGGCCTTCCTTATCACCTGTCATCCCACTTTACTCAGCAGCACGGCCAAGATTAGAAAGGGACAGGTGAGAAATGTATCAGTCCACATGGCAGAGTCTTCAGGCAGAGCCTTCCCAACCGGTATTAAAACAAGCGGGCACCATAGCCAAATGTCTGTTTAATGCCCTCGAAGTAGTAGCGCTGCCAGCCTTGCTTTGTTCTTTCCTCCTCACTGGCAGGAATGCCCTTGCCTTCCAAGCATACCTCTGTCTCGCCACCTTTGTCGGTGAAGTTCAAGGTAATTGTTGCAAAGTGCCCTAGAGGAACCAAAGCAAATTTGTCAGCAGTCTGTAGTATAGTATATGCTTCCCCAAGGAGCTGCTCTGCTCCTCTTCTCACACGGCACCACTTAAAAAGACTCCTCAGGATCCTTTCCAGAGGATCTGTTTAGGACAGCTGCAGGCCTTCCCCAGAAACAGACAGAGGAAAGGGCTCCCTCTTCATAGGGTTCAAAGCAGTTGCAGCCACAGCTCAGCAAGCTGCTACTTCAGCCATCCTAATCCCTGGCCACTGCTCAAAGCAGTGGCTGATCATTCTGATCTGACTGTGTGGGACACAAAGCTGGGATAAGGCTGGTGCAGCGCCCAGAACACCATGTGCTCCTCGATCACTAGCCAGAGTGCAGTGTGGCAAACTGTGTTGGAATTCTTCAAACACACAAGCAAGGGCTGTAATATCATAGTCCATTTTTGGACTACTTACCAGCTGGCCAAGATTTAAATCTCCATTTCATAACAAGTTGCTTCTCAGGGACCTTGAAAAGAGACAGAAAGACAGAGTAGGTTTTTTTTGGGGTTCTTTTTTTTTGGTTTTTTTTTGTTGTTGTTGTTTGTTTTTGTTTTTTTACAAATCCTGCAGTCTAATAGAAAACAACTAGAATTGAGTTGATCTGAAGCCTGAGACCCCTTGAGAAACACACACGGAGGGAAAGATTTAAAGTGTCCTTTTCTTTCCACTCCTCTTCTAGGAAGGTAGGCCACAGTACAGCCCCAAACACTGAGACAGTATCCCTGTCCAGAGGGCTTCAGCGGCAGGAGGGCTAGAGAAGCAAAGGGGCAGTTACTATCTTTTACACCCCTCCAACCCCTAATAAATAAGTAAAATCACACAAAGACAGGGCCAATGTATGACTGGAACCCAGATTTTTTCCCCAGACCAAAGTTCCATACATTAATCCATACTATAAGGATATATATGCTTCAATAGCCACAGGGGTTATAGATAATTATTGGGCATCAGGTAGAACTCCACCATTAGTGAACTGAAGCATTGTTACAGAATTGATACCTCAAAAATAAAAAGGCTGCCCCTGAGCAAGATACATCTGTACTGGTTAGTACTTACTAGGTCAACAAACTCTCCTGTGACGCTGCCATCCAGCAACTGAAACTTGCCTCCTTTATCAGCCTCCAAGGCAGCTTGTGCGTGGGTGAAAGCCTGGACCATCTGAAAAGAATTCAGGAGGACACCTGTATTACTTGACATTATCTGCTTGCAAACTTGTTGCCTAACGCTTCCCACCCAGTTGCAAAAGTCCTGGAAGAGAAGGTAAGTCAATAGTGTAAGGTCTTCATGAAGAGACAAAAACCTTGTCCTGGCCAGAAAAGTAAGGTTATAGCCACTATAGCAGCATTCTGCCTGCCAAGGGAAAAGAACCCCTAGCTTCCACATTCTAGGCTGTGTTCTGTAAGCCACACTTTGATTTTCTCTGTTGATTCCTTAATGAAACCTAGTCCTAAGAAAAGATCGTATTTTTTGCACACCCCCCTTTAAAAAAAAAAAAAAAAAAAAAAAGAAAAAAAAAGGAGGAACAAAAGACTAAGACCATATTTAAATAATGATACAACGCTGCTCTCTTCTTAAACGACATAATAGTGTGCAGGGGAACAGAAGCTATTCCCTAAGTACGCATTGATACCACGTAACCTTAAAAGGAAAAAACCAATACAAAACCAAAAAGTATACAACTGTAAATCCCAAGAGATCTGACCACCCGCAGTAAGGGATGCGCCTACAGATAGGTGCTGACAGCAGTCTGGAACTGGCTTTTGGCTGGCATTAATCCGCTCTTGTCAACTGTGTGACAAGATGCACAAGCGAGATTTAAGCAACTGTTCTGCAGACCAGCTTTCTTACTCTGTTGTCATAGATTGTGAGTGTCCTACAGAATGCCTTAAAAAGCTTTTTAGGAACAACCTCCTATGCACAAAGAACAATTCTCAGAAAAAGCCTGGCATTACCTCTTGAGTAATGAATACCCGGTAGAGCTCCTCAGGAGATGTTAAGAAGGTGTCCTTCAAGCTGATCTTACACGTAGGGATCTTGACTCCTATGGATTTGGACTGTGATGTGGCAGTACTACTGCCAGCAGCCGTCTTAACAAAACAAGCAAAACACACACATTGAGTTTTTTGTGGGGAATTAAAAAAAAAAAGTTGTTCACATACCCAAGAGAAAGAACAAAGGTCTTTTGTAAAGATGTAATTAGGTACAACCATATTTCAATGTAAAAAGCATATTTATCACTGTGCTTGAATTAAGAAATATCATGTACTGCAAATCAAAACAGTCAGGCTTACACCACAGATTGTGAATTCCTGAATATATATATCCTATAAACAGCATAGGTTGCTCCTGTACTCCCTGGAATCTAATACTGTGTGCATTTCTTCACAGATCCAAAAGCATGTTTACACATTTTATTTACCTTGCGGTCTTCTGCTTTAGGAGCCACCTGAGATGTTTCCATATGCTCACCATTCACTGTGGGCAAAATCATGCCCTGGGTGAATTCTGGAAAGAAAGGAATGCACCCGTGAAACTAATAAAAGATCAAGTAAACCTTTTAACTGTTCTTTGAAATACACACTCACAATCAAGTGTTCAAAAAACATGTAGACATGGCGCTTCAGGACATGGTGGTGTTGGGTCGATGGTTGGACTTGATGATCTTAAGAGGTCTTTTCCAACCTTAATGATTCTACAATTCTAAAAAGGGCTTCCTGGTTTCTTCCCTGCTCTTGCTAGCACCCACGACTTGAAATATTTTTTTTTTAAAAAAGTAGAGACCTCTTTTTACAAGCAATTAGCTGTTATTGCCCTCACTACGCTCCACTGAAGGCAGAACCTGCCTACAGTAACAGTCAGAAACTTACCTCCTCTTCCTAGTATAGATACACCAATCACCATCTTCCACACGTTGCTCTCATATTAATGTTAGCCATAAACATAGGTTGCTTTTTTCCTCTCTCTCTCTCTCTCTAACATAAGTAACAATCACATCTCAAATACTTTTATCTTGCTGGTCTACACAAACCAAGCTTTTCCATTTCTTTTCAGACTGGCTCCCCATTTCTCTTATCACTGTAGTACAGAATAAAAGTTACTTCTAACTCCATCTTCAGTTTATCTTTTTTGACACCAGATGCCAGGGGAGGTCTCACCAGTGCCCTGTCCAGCAGCACTAGCGCTTTTATAACTCCACCAAAAGCTTCAGCCTCTTTCAGCTTCACGTTTGCTTTTTCCTCAGCTCTATCGCTTCTGCCATTTCCAATGATAAAACAATTTGCTCTTTCTCCTTCATCTGTTCAAACTGGCAAAACTCCACTACATAGCAGAATGTCATTATATTTGTATAATCTAGTATCCTGCAATACTTAGGTCCCACCCATTCTTATTTATTCCAGCCCACAAGATCATACAGTTCTTCCTGAACAACATTCTCATCTTCCACTGGGTGACTGTATCTCTCACCCTGAACACTAAAATGCCTGAAAAAACCCCAAGGGTGAAGCAATATGATCCCGGAAAACCAGCGACCGGTGATGGTTTGTACTCAGCAAAACTTAAATATCTAGCATGTGTAGTGTAATACAGGTAAATGCATATAAAAAGCAACTCTAGTGTTCCCAGCCTGTACTAGAGAGCAAAGCTGAACTCAATTAAAGCACATTGATTTAACTCCAACTGCTGGAATCACATTTATCATCTAAAAAAATTAATTTTGATCCAGATACTAAGACAGCTCATTCAACGACACCAACAAAATCCGCCGAGCGATTTCCAGTTGTCAGTTACTCTCACATCCAAATAACAATAGATGCCTTTACTAGTGCGGCAAAAGGGAAAAAAACAACAGACTAGAGAGAAAATATAACCTTCCAAGGGAGTAAGCAGGCCAGATTGTGCCACATGCAGTGACTGATACTCTGTGTCACTGGGGTAGCAAACACATTTTATTGGCTTTATTTTTTCTACAGCTGAGCTTCAGCGTGTGAAGGACATTGTCGGTTTTAAAACACACATCAAAAAATGCAATTTGTTATTGGATTACCACCGAAAACCATCTTTTGGGGCTGTGCTACAGTGTCTAGAGACAGAAGTGCTTCTTGCCAAACGCTAACCATTTTCAAAAGAGACAGAAAATTTACTGTTGTTGCTCTGACACTTTCCTGTTGAGATGTGGTAAGGAACTAGTATTCCCTCCTCTCCTTACCCTCAGCCCTTCTTTAGCATTAGCCCATATAGGTTCCCAAAACACTTCCCCATCTCAGTTACATACCTGTTTTGAGAGTGCTGATGTAAGTTTTCATTGCATCTCTAATTTTTTTTGCGCCCTCTTGCTTCATCAGGGTCTTCAAGTTAGTGTCAGGTTCATCTTTAGCAAGGCTGACATGGATCTAAACAGGAAGCACAAAGCCATGCTTACATAGTCCTTTTACTACTCGATTCAACATCGCAGTCAGACTTTGGCTAAACTTTCACAAGCAGCAGTGCAGTTTTGTTAATCGTTCACTTCATCTCTCTCAGCCTACAGTAACGTACACACGTACTTAAATACCTTCATGTGCTTTAGAGCCCTAACATCTAGAACACAGAATTAACTTGATAAAGATACAACATGATGGAGAGGGACTCCTTATCAGGGAACGTAGTGATAGGATGAGGGGTACTGGTTTTAAACTGAAAGAGGGTAGATTTAGAAGAAATTCTTCACTACGAGGGTGGTGAGGCACTGGAGCAGGTTGCCCAGAGGAGCTGTGGATGCCCCCTCCCTGGCAGTGTTCAAGGCCAGGTTGGATGGGGCTTTGGGCAACCTGGTCTAGTGGAGGGTGTCCCTGCCCATGGCAGGGGCGTTGGAACTAGATGATCTTTAAGATCCATTCCAACCCAAACCATTCTATGATTCTATGAACTTAAGCAGTCTCTAACACCAAAGAAGTTCTACACAGATGTTCTAAAAAAGGTAATATGGAAGGAAATATGAGTGCTGTGAGGATTCCTGTTAGAACAGCCATACAGCCAGCAGTATTAGCTTTTAGCTGTGCTTACCTCAACTTCATCGATGTCATTTTCATCTGAGAGATTAGGAATCTCCACATAACCTTTGTATTTCACCCCTGTCTTTGATGTACCTGCAATGACAATTAGGCTGTTGAGATCAACATTTCTTACTCTGGTTGTTGTAAAACCAACTTTGTATTGTATCACAATACAATATGCTCTTTTATTATTATTTCCCAAATGAAATAAACATCCTTAATCTTATACCTGAATCTGGCCTTGAAACAGGAGGAAAGAACATCACTCACCAGTCCATGCCAGCTTGATAGCCCACTCATAGAAGAAGATAAGTTTCCCTTTGCGGTTGTTAATGGAGGCCTCTCCATCCAGTTTGCTCACTTCTGTCACCTCACAAGCCCCTTCTTCACCCTCCACCCTCACAGGCAGGAGGAGAGTTTTCAGCCGTTCTGTGGACCAGTTGGAGGCATCTCGCTCCGTCCTGTGAGAAAACGGGCCGGTGTGAGAATCTGGGGCAGAACGCACCGCCAGCACACGCTGGGACTAGCCAGCCTTCCTCCAGCGCTTCCCTCCCCGCTCCCCTCCAACACACACACACGGCCCTTCCCCAGGGCACCCACGCACACGCGAGGGCCTTCCCGGGGCATCAGCCCGGACACCCCACCTCAGCACCAACGCGCAGTAGGGCAGGGAGGGAAGCGCACCTCCCCGGGACACCGGCCGGGCAGCGTCCCTCCACCCAGGGGCACGGGGGCCTCCCGCGGGGCCGCCCGGGCGGGTCTCGGCGCCGGCCGGCCGGGCCGCTCCGCTCACCAGTGCCAGTTGTTGACGTTGGTGGCGTCCGCCCGCTGCTCGACGATCCAGCGCGGGTCTCCCTCCCCCCACTTGGCCATCGAGACCGCCGCCGCCGCCTCCTCCTCCGCACCGACCGCCCGTGGAAACTGCTAGAACCGCCGGCCGCCGCGCCACCTCCCGGCTTCCGTCACCGGCACGGTCCCTTCCGGCGCCCTTCCCCCGCCTCGCACGCGGCGTGGCTTCTTGGTTCCGCCGCTCCACCTCCAGCTGGCTCTCCCGCCCCGTTACCGCCAGCCGGCGGTTCCCGGAGCCGGCCACGCTCGCTCCCCCCCCGCCGCCCCGACAGCCCAGCCCTCAGCAACCAGCCCGGACACTGCACCGCCACGCGCGGCCCGCTGGGACTTGTAGTCCGGCCTGGCGGGGAGGGCGGCGCGCGGGGCACGCCGGTACCCGTAGTGCGCAACAGGGGAAGCGTGGGGCCGGGCCGCGGCGGGGAGACTGCGTGTCCCGGCGTGCCGTGCGCGGACAGCCGCTCTTCCTCCCCTCACCTGCCGTGCCCTGCCCTGCCGGTGGCGGTGCCTGGCGCGGGAGAGGAGGCGCGGGGAGGTGAGCGGGACTGGGGGGACGGTGGGGCTGGGAGGCGGGACCGGGAGGCGGGGGAGGGGGCAGGGGCGGTGGCTCCCCTGAGGCAGCCGCTCCCCTGAGGCAGCCGCTCCCCTGAGGCAGCCGCGCGGTGCTGTTGCAGATGAGCAGGGCGAGGGCGGACGAGGAGGAGTACTGGCACAGCTCCAAGTTCCGGGCCTTCACCTTTGACGACGACGATGATGAGCTCTCACAGGTAGGGCCCGACCCCGGGCTAGACCCCCTCCCCGAGCAGGCCCCTCCGTGGCTGTCTCAGCCCAGGCCTCGGCCCCGCGCCTCACTGAGGGTCTGTGCTTCGTGGGTGGGTGGGTGGGGATGCTCGTGTCCTGCCCTCTGTGGAAGCCACCAAGGGCTCCCGTCTTGCCCCCCACGGTAGCCAATCCAAAATCTCGCTAGGACTGTGGTTTCTCGCCCGTGCACCGAACTGCATCTCCTGCTGGCTGAGCCGTCAGTGTCTGTGTAGGTGTCTGTGTAGGTGTCTGTGTAGGTGCCTTTGGATTCCTAGTGGTGAGGAAGGGCTGCTGTGTCTGTTGAACACCCACAGGCATAAAATACCTTGTCCAAAAGAGGCAGTGGAGGCTGAAGAAGCTGTATTAAAAGCTCTGAGGGAGGTTGTTTAAAGGTAATAGGAAACAAAGCATGCGCTGCAACACTGGTGGTCTTTATACAAGCTCCTTCTTTTGTCCTTAGTTAAAGGAATCCAAACGGGCAGTGAACAGCCTTCGGGATATCGTCGATGATGATGATGATGACGACCTTGAGAGGGTCAGCTGGAGTGGAGAACCCGTGGGAAGTAAGTGCAGAAGTACTGCAAGTTATCCTTGAGACAGAGGGAGTTTAAAATTACTGCTTAAGTTGTGTCATTTAGTTGAGGTCAGGAGTACTACTTGCTATCTAATCCTGCATATCTAATCTAATTCTAGTCTCCTCAGGTCATGTAGTAAGCCACTTGATCTACCTATGTGGATCCACTGAAAAGAGAGCGAGCAGAAGCCCAAATTACATAAAGAAGAGCAGTGCAGACAAGTGGAGGGAATTCACTGTGGTTTTCCCAATACGTAGCCCAGCTTAGAGTAGTTATTTTGGAGGTTATGGCTTCATATTCATCATGCTCAGCTGGCATGCAGAATTCTAGGTGATCATTTCCTTCATGCTGCTGCCTGAAATGGCACCATTTAAATTTCTCTGTGCTTTGTCCCCACAACACTTTAAGGAGATATTACCAGGCTTACTGTATTTTTATACACTGACTCTTATGTTTGAAGTTTGAAAGAGAATTGTAAGCATTAAGCAAATGCATTTCTAGTGATGATGGGAGCAAGCTCATGACCCACACACAGTGCTGTCTGCTGCGCTTTGGAGTTCGTGACCTGCAGAATATGTGGCACTTGCTGGCCAGTGCCGAACAGTGAAAACTTAAATTTGGATCACCCAGAGGACCTTCAAAGAGCCTGTTCTTCTTGTCTTATGCTGTAGCTCCTCCCTCTGGTCCAGGCCATTTCTTTTCCCACCCAAGCTCTCTACCTTTCAGCTTTTTTGCTCTTTCACCCTGTCCTAAAATGTATGTATTGTGCAGCTGCATGAAAAGAAGGGAAAACTGTGTCTCGAACAAACGGGAGGGAGACACATGCATTGTTGCCAGCAGCAAATGCACATTGGTAGCTGTTTTGTCTGCGTGGGGAGGAAAACTGTCTTAGTTTTCCAGTGTTCAGGAAGTCACGCTCTTATGGCTCTATAATTTGAGGTAGCCAGGGATTCTCTGTCTTGCTCTGTACCTTTGGAGCAAGGATTAAGCTTTACCCCATGCAACAACATATAAATGTTGGGTGGTCTATGCATTTTTTTATATAAACCATAACCAGCTGTACCACATTGCTGAAATCAACTATTTCTGGAGGACAATGTGCAACTGCTTAACAAGCAGTATTACACAAGATTGGGATGCTGTGCACTGCATCTAGATAGTGCTGAGGGTCAAAGTTATGAGGATATACCAGTGCAGAACTGACCAGGACACACTTGATAACATTCCTGCCATGCCATAAGATCATTCTTTGCAGACTGTTTTTCTCTTTCTCTGTTCTAAATGACCTCTGTCTGCACATAGGTATCTCCTGGTCAATCAAAGAGACAGCCTCCAGCAGCACTAGCTCACTGGAGGGCCGAGACTCCAGCCTACAGAAGGGCTCTTCCTCCTATGCTGCTTTTCCCAAGCAAGTTTCCTCCTACTCCCTAAGCAGCCTATTCAAAGGTGAGGTTGCTCATATGCAACATGAACAAATGGGGTTTTCCTCAAGAGTATCAAGGAACAATTGTGTTATCTTATGTAAATTGTTTTCTCTTAAGTGTACTACAAAACAGGGAAGCTCTGATCTCTCCTCAGTGTGGGAGTGTGTCTCTCACTGGTCAGAAATTGGAGACTGTCTTGCGCAGAAGATCGCAGGCTCTTGTGGTATGGGAGGGGGCTTTGGATATTACAGCTTTTTAAAAGCCATATTCCACTGTACAGTAATCTGTTTGCATGGTAGAAGACAGCAAACTACAAAAGGACTGGCTTGACCCATGTGGCCCTCATTTGATCTTCAGTACTGTAGAGAAGACAGGTTGATTATCCTTTATTTGGAGCTCAACTGGCTGCTGTTGATGTTATAGTTGGTTCAGCAAGCATGTGGTAGCATAGCTGGCTGGGGGGGCAACTGCGTAGCGGGCCATGGAGAGACTTGCAGCTTGCAAGAGTTCAGCTCTATTGTCTCTCAGCTAAACAACAAGCCAGCTTGTTGGAGTTGGTTTTTTTTTTTTCCACTTTCAACTTTAAAAATACAGTGATAATGAAAGGGATCCACATCGCAGTGGATCACCCTGGTGAACAAAACTGTCTGTGTTGCCATCACCTAAGCAGTGCTCTGTGCTTGAGCCTCTGCTCTGCAGGTAGATGAGCAAATTCAGGCTCTAACTCTCCTGGCTTTGACAACAAGAAGGCAGATAGGGCATGGGTGCTATACAGTTTGTGATGCCAGCAGCATGTGCACGTTGGAAGCTGGTTTGTCTGTGCAGGGAGGAAAACTATCTTAGTTTTCCAGTCTTCAGGAAGTCATGCTCTTATGGTTCGGTAATGTGAGGTAAGCCACGGATTCTCTGTCTTGCTCTGCACCTTTAGAAGATGAGTGCAAAGCCTTACACTGCAAGCCAGTGAGCCCCAGCTATGCTGGTGTAGTGTGAATCACTCTTCAGAGTGGCTTGTTCTACAGTGGCATAGCTGCAACATGCTGGCTTGCAGCCTAGGCTTGTGTGCCCTCTGCAAGAGATGTTGCTGGTGGAGACACAGTTTCTCATGAGTGTTTGTTTTGATTTCAGGACGAAACAAACTTCCAAGTTTCCAGTCCCTTTCAGATGGTAAGTTTTGAATTCCTGCCTCATTTTGGGAGGGGTGCAGATTAACATAAACCAAAGCACTTCCAAAAAAAGCAAAGTGAAACTGAATTCAGGGAAACTGAATAACAGGTTGTCTGAAAGTCATTCAGCAAAGAAGCAAAAGAGTTGGCATGATGGTTTGGGGTAATCTGCTTATGTACAACTGACGACTGTTGGGTTTAAACAAACTTTGTATTGCCATTTGGGGCTTGAGTTTGGGTCTTCTACCACGAAGCCCAAGAAAAGGGCAGTTTTGGAAGTGGGTGTGAAGCAGGATTTTGATGTGCTACTCAGCTTTGCCTTTTCTTCTCAGTCTTCTCTGACACAGGAGTTAAAAACTACGCTCCAGAGCTGCGCAGACCAAAAACTGAGTACAAGGTGAGCAGCCTGTGTTTGTAGTGTGCTAAGATCAGAGTACTGCCAGGAGAACTACCTGCTCTCTTGGTTTCATGGCAAGTGATTAATCGCTATTTCAGACAGCAGAGGGCAATGCAGGGAATAGGACAGGGAGCTGCAAAATGCAGCCTCACAGTAATGTAGGTGTTCTCTGCTTTTGCTCAGAAGTAGGGAGCTTTGCTGGGGGTCTTAGTTATTCCTTCTCCTAACGAATGGCCCAGCAGCCTTTGTGAAAAAGATTTCTAAACAGGGCTTTGTCTGTAAGCTGCTTTCATGCTGGGTCAGATGAATTGGCATCATGTGTGCTTTTTAAAATTTTTTAAGTCTAAAGGCTTCTAAATTTCTTGTTTGTGAATCACTGGGACAGCACAGAAGGAGTTGCACAGAGGTGGAGTTCCAGCTGGCAGGAGTGTTCTCCCATGTAGGCAGTGTTAGGTGTTGCAGAATCTAGTGGATTTTGGGACTGGGTGGATTCCTCCTACTAGGTATGAGGTTGTGGTTCCATGTCTCCAGGTCCTGCCAGTAACAAGACTGAGCACACATTCCCAACAGGAACAGATGTGCACAATACTAATGCAGCTGCCCACACGGATTAACGCAGACAGAAACCAATGCCTTTACCAACAGACAGATAAACACACAACACTTAGGCCTGATCCTGAGCCTCCTTTCTGTCTGACCAGGATTGAATTCCACTAGTGGAACATACACACAACTCTATGTGTCTCTCCAGTAGCTGGTCCTAGACATCCAGGTTTTTTTGTAGCTGAATCCCAGACCCCAGTCTCCTCCAGTTGCTGGCACCCGGACCCTTGAGCCCCTAGGATTCATGGTCCCATTCCAGTTCTGGCCACTCAGACTGCTTATTCTACTCACTGGCTGGTTGAGCTTGAAGTTCACTAGCGTTCCTACGAACACATACACTTGGAATAGAGAGCTCACCCACACAGAAGGTGGTTAAATATAGAATTTAATGAGAATATAAGACAGACTGCAGTGATCCATTGCAGGGCTCAGTCAGACAGGCACACTAACTAGCCATTTGTTTAAACTTCGCTGGCACCCTATGGCCCCTTTTCCCTCTATTTTCCCATGCTTGTTTCTGCCCAGTTCCTTTTGATCCCTCCCTTTCCCTGCTTTTTGTCTTTCCTGTAAACTTCCATAATAAGCCTTACACATTTACACAGCCCTCTTAAAACATCCCAGGATTCTTTTTCCCCTGCATCTCATGCTAAGTTCTGTGCCTCTTCAGGGTTGCATGGTGTTTGGGGGAAGCTTTGGTTTACTCATCTTGAAGGGTTTTACACAAGGAGTAATGATCTAATCTGTCTCATTTGATGGTGGCAAGGAGTGGCCAAGTCAGTGTGCTCAGATTGCACTGATTAGGTTACTGGGTTTCCTCCACCTGTCCTTGGCCATCTGATCCTCACCAGGTTGGTGTGTTTATGTTGACTAGCTATTAATCACATAACCTAACAGACAGCACCGGTTGAAAGCACAGCAGGAGAAATAGGTGTTCCCTATTGTATTTTGCTTTGTGCCTGCAGAAGCAGGAAGGAGAAGGGTTGTATGTCCCCTTAAAAGCAGGGAGGACTATTGTAAGTGGGGTGGAACAAAGAAGAGAAAGTTAGTGGCAGCTTTGAACAAGTGTCCTGACAGTGACAGGCTGAGGAGCTGCCTCTGACCAGAGGTGCTGGAGGGAGCCCTGGTGCTCAGGACATTTGACAGTTAATTATACCTTGACTTGAGAGATTCATGTGCAGTGGTCCCCTAATAAGACTGGGTCATCCCTTTTTTTTCCTTAGATCTGTGCTTTCAATAAATCTTCAATGTATTTAAATTCAGTGTCCTCAGAGCTGGTACTCTTTAGTCCCTTTCTCGGCTCTTTTGAGGCAGAAGGCTGAATTACAAATGCTGGCTTGAGTGCCTCACAAAGACTTAGATGCTTTGTTAGAGTCTGAGTTCAAGAGTGGCTCAGGTCACTACTACTTTTTATCCATTGCTTCCAGATTGTAGTGCCTGCAGGCTGCAGGGAAAGAACTTTGGTCATTGCAGTAGCATATTACCTTAAGATGGTCTAGCTACAGGCTTCAGGGATCTTGTCACGTTGTACTAGTCCTGTGTGACTCTCCACTTGTCTGACTGTGTGACGACTCAGGCACTTGTCTGAGGCTGTTGGCTCTGGGTTCTCCACACTGCTGTGGAAGGGTCACCAACAGAAGTCTGTCTGAATCATAAGAAACTGACTCCTTCCCTGCTCAGTTTTGGGTTTGTCAGTTTTGCCTGTATTTTGTTTGTCCTTCTGAAAGCTTTAATTTGCATGGAGGACAACCTGTTGAAATGCACTTATAAAAGATACAATGGTGGACCTTACTGAGGCAATAGAAAGACTCTGTGTTAATATCTGAGCCTCTAGCTTTTCTCCCCACCAGCATACAGAGTCTAAGGGCCCAGCATCTGCACCTGAATGTTGTAGGGACGCATCCTCCTAACAACCCCCTTGCAACAGCTGAATCATAAGTCTGAGAAGCTACACTTGGGCTGTCACTGATCTAGCACAAGTGGAAAGCAGCTTGGGAACTATTGGTGTGATCTGGCCTCTTGAGGCTCAAGAGCTCTTTATTTTTCTTGTGGCAGGATTACAGCAGTGATTGGAGTCCCAAAGATACAGTCAGGCGAATGCAGAGGGGCAAGGTAAGAGCTTTCCACTCTGACCTGCTTGCAAGAGAAGGAGGGTGGGTGGTCCTAAACTGCTTTACACTTTGCTGTGCTCCTGGCTGTTCCAGGAGCAGGGAGGGGATCCGCATTGCTTGCAGTGGCTAGGCAGGACGGTCCTGTGCCTGTCTGCTGCTTTGCCAGGTGGCAGTGTGCTGGGATCACACTAGCTCAGGAGCAGCAGGAGACCTGCAGGATTTTGTTAGGTTGTTACTCGAGTCGTTCCCTCAGTAGGTATCTGTACTGCTGTGTCCCTCTCTACCCTTTCTGTTCCCTGGGGCTGTGTTTACAGAGAAAATCCGAGGGTGTGGGGCTTTACTTCCCTTCTTAGTTGGTGGCAAATGGAGGGAGGAAAACAGAAGCAATCTTGGTTACAACGGAGCTGGAATCTTAGTCTCAGCTGCCTCAGTTTGCAGTGAGCACACAGGGAGTTTGTGGTTTAACTCTGCATGTGTCTCCTCAAAAGCTGAGGTGAACTAGAGGCTGAGAGGCCATGATTACAGGGTAAGAGGAAGGGAGGAAGAGCCTTACAACTCTATTTTTCTGATCTCCTCTGTGGAAAGGGCCCCGCAGAGTTCCTTCCTCCTGTCAGGGCTGGTGGTTTGTGGTGTGCAGGGAAGTTTTGCTCTGTTACAAGGGTGTTTGTGCTGAATGTACAATGTCTGCTGTCCCAGCCTGAGCAGTAACGAGGGCTAACTCAGCAACCCCTCTGGACAAATTCCCAGGGATCATGCAGCATGTGGTTTCAGCTAAATGAGAAGTTCTCCGCTGGTTGGGAGGGCAGTTATTCACGTCACTGATAGGTTCATGGGGGAAGAATAAGTAGTACCTTGCGGGTTGGTTCAGCCTGGGGATTGTCTGATGTCCCATATGCTACTTATACCTCTTCTATGTCCAGGTCTGCTCTCTAGAGAGATTTCGCTCCCTGCAGGACAAGCTGGTGCTCTTGGATGAAGCTGTGGCAGGGCATGATGGGAATGTCATTACAGCTGTGAGTGCTGCTAGGGCCATATAGGGCTGGGAATTCCTGGGTGACCCCACAGAGTGTGCTTGTGCGAATGCAGTTAATTGGACACCTAATCTTGCAAGATGGGGGGTTGTTCTTTACTTAAAACCAAGAAGTTACTGAAAAACATCAAAGCTTAAGATTGGGAAGTTCCATATTCCTGATGGCTTTCCTGCCATTCACCAGAATTCATGTCAGGTCAATAATAAGGAACTTGATCCTTTAGCCTTACAGATCTTTGCAACAACTTCCTGAAGGCCACAGTTTAATCTACTTATTGCAGCACAAAAGATTTGAGGGACCTCTCCAGTTTATCTGGCTTCCAAAACATCAGGCAGCAAATGGGACTGTGTCAGAGCTTCCCTCATCCAGGTCTTTTAAGACCTTGGATCTCTCATGGAAACTTTTTCTTTGCAAGTCGTGGTCTCACATATCTAAGCTCCAGAGTAGCAGCTTAGGCAGGCATCCAGGCAGCTGTGGCCCTGGCTCACTGCTTGTCCTGTAGCAGAATTTAGTTCAGTGATGTAAGAGCTGTGTCTTCAGAGGCCCTTTGCAAAAGCTTCCCCAGGCCTTTACCAGTTTGCTGTCTGTCTGTCTGTCTGAATTCTGGTGAAGACTGATCTGTTCAGCTGAGAGCTGCCTCTCTGTGCTCACAGGTCCTGATATTCCTGAAACGGACGCTAAGGAGAGGTAAGTGTGACTGGGGCCAGGGTTTCCATAGTCTGTTTCAGTTAAGAGCAGAAGGGCTAGTTCTTTCACTGCGTACAAGTCATGAAGAGAGAGCATCTGGACTATTGCTGCTTTACAGAGCACAAAATATTTTTGCAGCAAGTGTAACGTGGGTGAGGGGATGGTGATGCTCACAAAGGCCCCACAGAGAAGCTTTAAGCAGTAGTAGGTGGTAGTGGTGATGAGATGAATGAAAATGAATCTGCAGGGGTAGCACACTGCCATGAATTCAGCTGGCAGCCTAGTGAACAGGCTCTTCTCCTGTGCTCTAGCCTCCAAGGCTGTGCTTTGAGGTGGGATAAGGATGTTGAATCCCGCCTATGGCTTGCAACTCCATGCATCATGCTTGGCCCCCTCTGGCTTGGTAGTGCTAACTTGCTTTACCCACCTGTGAATCTCTCTCTCTCCTGTAGAGATCTTGTTTCGGGAGCTGGAGGTGCGGCAGGTGGCCTTGTGTCATCTGATCCATTTCCTCAAAGAGACTGGTGAGCAGAAGTTGCTTCTGGATCTACTCAGGTGAGGCTTTTGCCCAGCCTTGTGGTTGAGCGTGCTGCTAGGAACCTGCCTCCAAGTTAATGCTTGCTCATTCCCTTTTGCAGGTTCCTAGACAGGACTGAGGAAGTTGCTGTGAGTATTCCCAGGAGCAGAAGCTCCCTTTCCTCAGTGAAGAGGGAGTGCAGTGGGCAGGGGGGGGCTGGCTGCAGGGTGTCTGGTAGTCAAGTGAGAGCTTTGCATTCCCATTTTGCCCTCTGGAGTCATGGATTTTCCAAATCCATGAGAATAAACTGTGCTGCTTTTCCCTCTCCCTCCAGCTGTCCCAGTACCGGGAGCATTTGAACATCCAGGATGTAGAAAAAAGGAGGGAATTTCTGAAAGTCTGCATTGGGTAAGAAAAAATGCAAGAGGGTGGGAGGGATGTGGGTGCTTTATAGAAGGTGGTAATAAAGAAAATTAGACCTCTGTCCCAGTGCCACAGCTTCTGTAGTTCAAGGGCCGATGTTGGTTTTGCTTCAGTGGGAGTGGCATGTTGTGGACACAATGTAGACCAGAGAGGAAGAATTTGTGATCACTAGTCCAGCATCTTTTGTGCTTACTTGTGGGCAGACGTGCTTCAGGGACCTTCTGATCATTGACCCTTCAGGTTTTGAGGGGTGAAAGTGTGCCTCCCCTGTCTTAGGCTGAGGAGAATGGGAGGTGTTCCCCACATCCGTGTATGTGGGGAACATTTTTGGTAGAGAAGAGCATCCTTCTATGTGTACTAAGAGCTCCTGACAGCATCTCCTTCCTCCATGTCTGGCCAGGCTGCCATTTTCAGCTGAGGATACCTCCCACATCCAAGACCATTATACCCTGCTGGAGCGACAGATCATCATTGAGGTAGGGAAGATCCCTCCTGGTCAGGAGGTAACTGGGACTAGCTGTGAGATCTCTATCTGTCCCTAACTTAAACTGCTTTGGATCTGAGCAGCCTGCCCTGGCTAGTGTAGTTTAACTGCTGTCCCAGCTGCTGTGCCAGGCACACGTGTGAAATACCAGATCTGAGATTTCATGGCATGTTGAGGCTGTGCTTGTGCATTGCTGTCACAACACTCTTCCCAGGTCTGTACCCCGCAGCTAGGTCAGGCACTTGTCCTGGCTCATGTTTACACTCTCCTTCATCTTGTTTCCTCAGGCCAATGACCGGCACTTGGAGACAGCTGGGCAGTCGGAGATATTTCGGAAATATCCTCGCAAGGCTTCAATTCTCAACATGCCGCTAGTGACCACCCTCTTCTATTCCTGTTTCTACCACTACACAGAGGCTGAGGTGAGGATGATGTGGGAGAAGAGAAGGGTTACATCTCATCCCTGTAGCCCTCAATATGTGGGGTGGTTAAGCTGGGGCATGTTAAGGAAAGAAGGGGAGGGAGGTCATATTTCATCCCTCAGAGAGATCTAGAGGAACCCATCTCTCCTTGCCCTGGGACCAGTTTAGTTTTCTTTTGTGCTCTTAAGATGGGACATTCAACCTGGGAGAGCCTGTCAGGGAGGTGCCTCCTAGAAACCACTCCCTTTTACTTCTGGCTCCAAGGAGCCAGAACTGGCCCTTAATCCCATGAGGCTGAGGTGTTTGATACTGGTGTTGGAAGTGTTGGCGGTGCACCAGCTTGAGGATGCAGGGGAAACCAAACCAGAGCGTGAATGGCATGGGGTAGTTGCTCTCTTCTGCTAGCTGTTTTCTCCTGCAGCACTGACATGAGCACAAAGCAGTAAAGACTTGGGGAGATTTACCCCCTGTGAAGCAAATGCCTTACAACAGGTGTCTGAACCTCTCCCGTGGCCTCCCCTGCTGAGCTTGCACTGACTTGTCTGCTCTCTCTAGGGAACGTTCAGCAGCCCGACCAACCTGAAGAAAACATTTAAAGTACGTGAGTCTCCTGCTATTGTGGCAGCACCAGCTGAAAATGTGGGCAGCCAAATTGTGTTTAGTGAGGGGGCTGGGTAGGAGGAGTTTGAGGGACTCAGCACTGAGGCAGGAAGGGGGGCACTGCATTCTCCTTGAGCAGAGTCATTCTGGAGGCTCAGAAAGGCAGGTGGGAACCATGCAGAGGTTTCCACGGTCCCAGTGAGCAGGGCCCAGTGCAGCCTGGCTGCAGCAGCACTTGCAAATCCCCACCTCCTGCTCTGAAGTGCTGGTCCTGGCCTCAGGCAGCATCTTGCCCCCTTCCCTGGCTGTTGTGGGCCCTGACAGCGCTGTGAACAGGTGCCATTCCTCCCCAAACCACACAGGCCTTCTGAACTGTGCTACTGCTCTGACTCCAGCTTTCTGCCCTGCAGATTCCTGATAAGCAGTATGTGCTGACTGCCCTGGCTGCCCGTGCCAAGCTGCGAGCCTGGGATGATGTGGATGCCCTCTTCACCACCAAGGTGAGCTGGGGAAAGCCTTGCTTGGGGGCTGGTGACTGATATCTACTACTGATAGCTGGCTTGTTCTGGAGTTACCGGACAGACTGGTTTTGTTTCAGCAGGGCCCAGCACCCCTGCTGCAGGGTGTTACAATACTTTCCTCCTCTCCCTGCCTACAAGCTCTGTGGAGCCTGGCTCAGCTGCAGGAACAGGGTCAGAGAAGGGGGCTGCCCTTATGCGCTGTCACCACAGGGTTCACAGCCAACCTGCACCTAGCCACTGTGTGAAAGGCTCTGCCAGTGGTGCATGTGCTGGCTAGTGGGCTATGTTGCTGGCAGCTGGACAAAGGTTCACCCTTCACTGGGGAAAAACACTTTGTTGCTTCCAACTTCAACCTGTGGCAGTCCTGTTCTTTGCTCCTCTGGCAATGGCTGGAGGGATTGCCCTTTATGATTAACGCAAGATCTGGCTCTTGTTTCAGAACTGGCTGGGCTACACCAAGAAGAAGGCACCTATTGGCTTCCACCGGGTGGTGGAGATCTTGCAGAGGAACAATGCTCCTGTGCAGGTGAGCAAGGAACTTTTGTCTGTGTCCTCCTGCTCTTTGTTGGGATTTGGGGTGCGAATGATTCCCCAAGTGAGCTGCTTCCTAGCTGGGAGTGGGAGAACAGCTTGCTGAGCTGCTGGCTCTGCCAGCTGGGTGCCGCACTCAGCTGAATGACCCATGGATCAACAGGAAGTGTGGGTGGTCATGAGGGCTGGGTCCTAGGTCTGACTGCAAGAGGGACAGTGGGCCTAGAGTTGTCCAGGAGCTCTCTCCCCACAGTATATTGCCACCTGTGTTTGCTACATAAACTTTTCTTATGCTTAATCTGGCTGGCAATGGTTAACCCATCCATAGGAGTGAGGTAGCTTAGGACTCTGAGCTTTGTGAGCAAAGCTTTACTGCATCTGGGGTCCTGAGCCATCTTGCCCTGGTCACTTGTTGCCCTAGGATGAAAGGGGTCAAGTGTGTGTGACCAACAACCTTGAAAGGTTTTGTGACTGGGGTGAGAGAATGAGGCAGGAGGTACCTGCAGAAGGGAGCTGAAACACTCTTCCTTCCCTGGCAGGTGCTGCAGGAGTACGTGCGCCTGGTGGAGGATGTGGAGACACGGTTGAACCTCGCCACCAAATACAAGTGCCATGATGTTGTCATTGAGGTAGGTCCCTGCTGTGTGTGTGAAGAGATGGGACGAGCGCCTGCTTTTTCTCCCCAGCTTTCCTGTGCTCTGACCTGTGCCACTACTGCGTTATGCCTCGTGGGGTCTGCTTATCCTTATGGCCTGGGAGTAGTGATATGGTTCCCAGTGGAAGCCAAGCGAGCCAGGAGAGTGGCTCCTAGTGTTTGTGCTGTGGTGGGGATCTGAGGGAGGGATTGAAGGGTTGCCCTGCTCATCTACAGGGCACTATCTAACTGTGGAAGTGTCCTCTTTACTCAGCTGGGCACTGGTTTTGCTGTTTATCTAGACGTACAGGGATCTAAAGGATCGCATCCAGCTGACAGCGTATAAATGCAAGGTGGAGCGAGGGTCTGCAGAAGAAGAGAAGATAAACAGCATTCTCAACAACATGGTGAGAAATACCTTCTTTTTCTTCCAGAGACTCTCATCAGAAAAGGCTGCAGATTAGGTGTAAGGGCATGGCTGTCCTACATACTTTTTATCCCAGCTGGGGAGCTAATCTTATGTTTGGGGTTGCATTCAGTGTAGGAAGGAAGGGTAAAACTGATAGAAATAGCACCCTCTGGCTGTACTTGTCTTTGTCAGGGATTGAAACTCACTGACTTGGCCCCAGAGGGATCTGTGTTCAGCACTGATGTTAGTCATGTCTTGTTCTCTTTTAGCAAATCCGATGGAAGAACTGAGCACCTGTGAAGCAGCCTGCTTGGCCATTGCCTTGCCAATGAAAGAGGAAACTGCAAAACCCAGTCCAGTGCCAACAGAGCAACTCTGTTACTACTCATTGCATGATCAACGTTCGTCAGTGACAGTGGGTGCCCGTGGCTTGTGGGACAGCGGCATTCAGGCTGGTTGAAGGCAGCTGCTCCGATGTAGCCAGTGAAACCATGGTACTGATCCACCAGGGTTGATTCTTTTTGGAATCTGATTCTCTTTGACTTGGCTGTAAGCCAGGCGTGGTTTTTGTTTACGGAGGGAAGTTGCTGGGCACAGCAAGGTTACATTTGCTCTGGGTGGTGTCTGGGCTTATCTAGCAAGAGGAATGGGTCAGTCACGCTTGTGGATCTGTCCACCAGGCAGTGCTGACCAGTCCCTGTAACACTCAAGCTAGCTTGGGCATCACCAGTCATGGCTGTGGTTGGAGTAAAGCCTACTGGACTGCGTTCTCCCTGCATCAGAGTGTGATGGGGGAAAGGACCAGCTGCACCTTAAAGCTCATATTTTTTGTTGGTTTGTTCTGGCTCGCCCTAGGAAAATCGGTGTTGTATGAACTCCTGCAGAGAGCCAGAACAGCAGCCTTTGCCAGTATCCTTGTGCTGGCACTCTGCAGCTCTTGGAAGATCCCTTTATCAGGGAAGAACAGGCACCTAGTGTGGAGCTGGTCAGGGCCCTGCTGGGTTGGATGGAGAGCAAAGAGGGACCCCTCTCAGCCAGCACAAACCTGCTGGCCCCAGCAGCTCTTTTCTCTGAGAGCATTACGCCAGGAAGGATTGAATTGCACTTTCTCAGAAACACAACTCCTCAGGCAACTGCTAGCTTCATCCTTCCAGACCTCACTTCAATTCCTTAAATAAAGCTGTCTCTTTCTTTCTCCTTGGGCTGTTTATTTCCTTCCCACACTGAGCACTTCGTCACTCTGTGTGCTAATCCTGAGCAATTTATCACACCTCCCACAAAGTGAGTATGTGGGGTGTATTCTCATGTTCTGAAAAGCACAGTGCGTGTCACCATGGAGTGGCTTTGCTTGCAGCAGTACCTTATTTCACACCTTCGATGTTACCAGCACAGATGAATAAATTTTAATGTTGGAGGAGAGTTTGCTGCCACAGGAGTGGTCACACAGAGGTGAAAGTTTTATGTAGCAGTGTACCAGTCTGAGGGCAGGTTTGGGTTCCAGCATCCCTGCTGCACTGTCCACTCTCAATTTTTTTACTGTTGTTTGGGGTTTTTTTTCTCATAGAATCACAGGATTGTTGGGGTTGGAAGGGACCTCTTGATCATCTAGTCCAATCCTGCTCAAGCAGGGTCACCCAGAGCAGGCAGCCCAGGAATGTCTATTTGAGTTTTAGTTTCTCCACAGCTGGAAACTCCCCAGCTTCTCTGGGCAGCCTGTTCCTGAATTTGACCACCCTCACAGAAAAAAGGTGTTTTCTTGTCTTCAGATGGCCTCTCCCATTTCAGTTTGTGCCCACTGCCTCTTGTCATCACTGGGCACCACTGAAAAGAGTCTGGGTCCCTTTTTTTCATTCCCTCCCTTTGGAGGTAAGATCCCCCGAGCCTTCTCTTTTCCAGGTTGAACAGTCCTAGTTCTCAGCCTGTCCTCATAGGAGAGATGCACCAGTTCCTTAGTCATCTTAGTGGCTCTTTGCTGGGCTCTTCTGTATGTCCATGTCTCTCTTGTACTGAGGAGCCCAGAACTGGATGCGGCACTGTGGATTTAGAGAGGAAGGATCATCTTTCTTGACCTGCTGTCGGCATTCATCCTAAGGCAACCCCGGGTGCTGGTGGCTAGGGTAAGGGTTGCTGCCAGGCTCTCTCACACAGAATTGTCACATGCCCCAGGCCAGGACACTGCATGGTTGTAGAAGCTGGAATGGTGTCACTGGTTGGGATTTATGTCAGGGAGCAATGGAAGAAGCTGAACATGTTATTGGAGAAATCTGATGAAGCTGTAAAATAAATCTGCACGCCTGTATTCTCCAAACATGGGTCCTGGATGCCCCTCTTCTGGTATCACCAATGATACAGATATGTAAGGCACAAAGTGCTTTTCTTTAGCAACTTGGCAAGCACTGCCCAGCTGATGCAGGTGATCTGGGGTAGCCTCGGTGGGATACAGCTTTCTACCTGTCCCAGGCTCTGTGTGCTTTTGGCATGTATCTGCTTTTAGGCGGCACAATCCGGCTAATGAAGTAGATCATGGATAGAATTTGCATGAAGGTAGCAAAATGGTTTTTATTACTTCCTTTGGAAATTCAACCCATCTCCCCCAACTGGAGAGGCCAACCCCCTTCTGGCTGAGAGTACCCTTTCCCCGTGAACATACATGGGCAGGAGCTGCCACAGAGACATGTTCAACCCCCTGCCCTCTTAGGTTTTTCATGCTAACTGTGTTGGGTTTGTGTGTTAAGGTTTTGGTAGCGGGGGGGGCTACAGGGGTGGCTTCTGTGAGAAGCTGCTAGAAGCTCCCCCTGTGTCTGACAGAGCCAATGCCAGCCGGCTCCAAGACAGACCCGCCGCTGGCCAAGGCCAAGCCAATCAGCGCCTCTGTGATAACATATTTAAGAAGAAAAAAAAAACAGTTAGAGAGAGATTTTGCAGCCGGAGAGAGGAGTGAGAAGATGTAAGAAACTCTGCAGACACCAAGGTCAGTGAGGAAGGAGGGGGAGGAGGTGCTCCAGGCGCCGGAGCAGAGACCCCCCTGCAGCCTGTGGTGAAGACTGAAGCAGGCTGTCCCCCTGCAGCCCATGGAGGAAGGATGAGGGGGTGTAGAGATTCCACCTGCAGCCTGTGGAGGACCCCATGCCGGAGCAGGTGGAGGCACCTGAAGGAGGCTGTGGCCCGTGGGAAGCCCACGCTGGAGCAAGCTCCTGGCCGGACCGGTGGACCCATGAAGAGGGGAGCCCACGCCAGGGCAGGTTTGCTGACAGGACTTGTGACCCCGTGGGGGACCCCACGCTGGAGCAGTTTGCTCCTGAAGGTCTGCACCCCATGGGAGAGGAACTCCATGCTGGAGCAGGGGAACGATGAGAGGAGTCCTCCCCCTGAGGATGAAGAAGCGGCAGAAACAATGTGTGATGAACTGACCGTAACCCCCACTCCCCGTCCCCCTGTGCCGCTGAGGGGGGGCGGAGGTTGAAGTCGGGAGTGAAGTTGAGCCTGGGAAGATGGGAGGGGTGGGGGAAGGTGTTTTAAGATTTGATTTTATTTCTCATTCCTCTACTCTGTTTTGCTTAGTAATAAATTAGATTAATTCCCTCTCTAAGTTCAGTCTGTTTTGCTCGTGACGATAATTAGTGAGTGATCTCTCCCTGTCCTTATCTCGACCCATAAGCTTTTCGTTATACTTTTTCTCCCCTGTCTGGTGAACGAGGGGAGTGATAGAGCGGCTCTGGTGGGCACCTGGCCCCCAGGCAGGGTCAACCCACCACACTAACCTAGCTGCTGGCTCTTGGGGTGACACAGCTGTACCCAGCAGAAAAAAAAATGGAGACTGCTGCAGTGAAGATGGTCCTCCTGCATCACTGATTTCTGAGCGCAGGGGAGTGCTGCAGTGGCTCTGGAAAAGACCATGCTCCCAGCTCCCCTGGGCGAACATGTGAGATTCTCTGGTAGCCAGGTGCTCGCAGTGGCAGTGCCCGGGCTGGGCTGGCTGGGTGCCCCCGGGGGTATGGGCTCACTGCTGGTGCTACCACAGCATCAGGGGACACGAACCAGGACAGACCTGAGCAGGTGGAAACTTGGGGGCCTTGTTCAGGCCACCCTTGTTTCTCACACCAACTGCAGTGCTACGGGCACTGGTGGGCTGAGCATGACAGTGCAGGACAGGACCCCAATAGCTTGTGATGGGGCATAGGGTCATTTTTGTCCCTGATGAATTTTGGCTGAGGGTGTTTCAGCCCAGTTGGAGCCTCTCACGCTGTGGGAGCTGTGCCTGCGTTGGGTGAGCTGCAGTGAGCCTTAGGGAACAGGCCTGGTTTAATGTCTCTCTGTCTCCAGTGCAGGCTTGTGATACACTGAAGGGTGCTCCAGGTTCCATCAGGGGACACAAAGAATTCAAATAGTTCAGCAGTGTCCTGCTGTGGCCAAGAGCACTGTACATTTGCCTCATGTCAGGCTAAATGGTGCACCAAGCTGTCCTCTGCTGAAGCAGGCAGGGCTGGGAGGTGCTGCTCCAGCCACCTCTGAACGCCCAGCACCTTTGCTGGATGAAGCACAATCTCCTTAGCAAAGCAGGGAATTGACTGCTCTGGTTTTCAGAGCTTTCTGGGCTGGTTGTAGTCACTCTGTCATTGTGACGATTGCCTCGTACCCCTGAAAACATCCCTGTGGCTCTCTTCAAGCAATGAGGCAGATCCTGGGCAAGGGTTCCCATGCCTGGACGCTGCTGAGCTGCCCGTGCCATGACACGGGGACTTCATACCAAATACATGCAGGGAGAAGGAGCTGAGAGGCTGCTCAGCTGGGGAGGACAGGAGGCACAGTATTGTTTAGGAAAGCTGAGAATGAATGAAAAAATAGCTTTGAACTGGAAAGCTGAACCACTTGGTGAAGGTTTGATTTTCTCATTGCTTCTAGCCCAGGAGCAGCTCCAATGAAGCCTGTCCCAAGCGCTGTGCCAGCAGCTTGCAGCTGGCTGGGCTTTAAAGTCTAGCTGGGACTTGTGTAATAGAGAAAACTGGCATCAGAGAAAGCAGGGGTTCAGACATCCACTGATGCACCTTGTTCTCAGTGGCTGTGCTGCATGTGAGGACCAGCCACTTTTTAGGTCCCGTGTCAGCAAGGAGAAGCCCTGAGAAGGGCTGGGGTCTCACGTTGCAGGTGCAACCCCGATGGCTGCTGGGATGGACTGCAATGCTGCGTGGGTGGAGGCCATGTCCCTCTTCTAAATCCTCGCTTGTCCCTCTGGGCGAAGATGTGGGACATTACAGAACCTTTCCAGTCCCCTCAGGCTGATGTGAGGAGGCCTTGATGTATCTGACAAGGCACCATGAGGGGCTGGCAGTGAACAAGTGTGCCCAAGCTGTCATCTTCTGCAAACTTCTCCACGACTACAGGTAAGGCAGAAACGAGTTCCTCACTGCTGGTAAAATGTGCTGGCTGGGTGACATAGTCACGTCAGGGAGAAACCTTGATGTACCAAGCTCTTCCCAAAGTACTGCATCTTTACGGAGCTAAAATGTGACAGGCACACCACTGGTCATTCTGGTGTTGCTCTAAACAGCATGAACATGTCACTGGGAGGACTGGGGAAGGCAGCTGGTCTCTGTAGGGAGTTTCTTGCATGGTTCACACCAGCTCTGTATGAAGTTAAGCATTATACAGGTATTCCTACACAACGCTACAGTTTGTTAGCTTTTTAGCTGGTTATGCATGGTTAAAAAAATTTATTTTTAGTTTTGTTTAATTAGTTTGTTGAGGGATATTAGTTGTTTAACGTAAATAAGTAGGTTTTAATTAGAATAAATTACTTTGGAATACAATAGAGTGTGATTTGTGCTGTTTGCTTAGCTTTACTTAGCGAGAGTGGCTACATTTGCTGAAGCCTAAGGCCACAATAGAGGTATTTTTCTCAGTAATTTTCCTAGTAGTTTTCCTAACACCTAGTCCAGTGCTGTGTTTAGTCTTCTAGTATAGGAAAGTATTTTGGTATCACACTAATGTCTTGGCAGTGGTTTTCCCAGTCTGGGACTCTTCAGTTCTCCATGTTCCACCAGCAAGGGCAGGTGCACAGGGATTCTAAACCAGAAGATAAGGAGGCTCCAACCTTTGGGGAAAACTGCAGAAACTGCAAGTCAACAAGATAACAGCCTGCCTGCCTGGACACAGAAGAAGAATCCAATTAGGTGTTAGAAGACTCCAGACTAAAAATCACCATTGGACTAAAAGATGCACGGACAGCACGTGAAGGGCGGGTGTATGGGACCCAGGGGTATAATTGCCCTAGGATTTCTTTGTTCTGGGTGCCTCTCTTTGGAGGCACCCAGCCTGGGCTGATCCTGCTGCTGCAGCTTTCAATTAAATTAATTATTTTACAAAATCCGATGCCTGAGACTCTGCTGCGGGAAACCTAGGGTCGAGCCTGAAGAAGGAGGAAGCGTGCCCAAGAACAAGTGTGTGTGTGACACCATGAATGGCGTGTGATTGCACGGGCCGCAGCTACTCCTTTAACATAGTTGTTTTATTTAGTTTTAGTTAGTTAGTTAGTTGTTTGGTTTTTTTCCCAGTACTATCTGAGCGTGGTGGAGACACTAACCCTGTTCTTTGAACGCTGGCTAGTTTAAGGCCCATTTTAGTTTAGCCCGCTCCCACCCCCATTTTTATGGCTCTTCAAACTTCTCCTCATCATTTGCCAAGAGCCTGGTTGGTGACTGAGACTCCAGACTGTTAAATATTCACCCAGCAGAGAAACCATCTCCCCAAACGAGTGGCAGTGCTGAAACAGAGATGTCCCTCACCTTGTTTCATGGCTGCAGGGTCAGTTGTAGCAGACAAGCTTCTCGCTGGGCTCTGAACACCCAGCCAGGAGAGATCAGCCTGCAGCATTACAGCAACTGTTTGCATACAAACTGTCAATTGCCCTGTAAACTCTTATATAAAACAAGACAAGTGGGGAGAACGGTCCTCCAGGGAGATGCCTGGAACAATAAAATCCTCTTTCTAATCATCTCAGGGCAGAGAGGAAGCAGGAATTATTAAATGGCTTTTTATAGATCTTGAAAACGAGCCAGATCCCAAGGCTCGGCTGTTTCAGCTAAAGGCTTTAAATCAGCCTGCGTGAACTGGGGCCAGGCAACTGAGGCAGCTGAGCTCTCTGCATCTTTATTCCTGGTGAGGAGGCTGCCTGCTCTGTGTCATCCTGCTGCTGCCCTTTGCTATGTAGGAACGGTGATGGGCAGCAGGCAAAGTCCCTCCATGCCACTTAGGGCAGTCCCAGTCTGGGAGCCTTGGTTTGTATTTCACCTGCATGTGGCAGAGCAGAGGTAACAGCACTGCCAGTGCCCAGAGGTGGTAGTCGGTCACCTGTGCTGGTTCTGTGGGCTCTTGTGTCCCTTTCTCCTTGCTTATCGCAGCAGACCTGCAGAAGCAGGGACTCATGCTTTTACAACAACACTCAGCTGGTGGCCTGGGTGGACATCGTGTTCCTCTGCTGCCTTCCCCTCACACATGCCGTCCATCTGCTCTGTCGTTCGGCCTGCCATCCAGAAACCCTGCATTGTGTACAGCCTCATCACTGCCGTCCCTCTTCTCAGGTAAAACAGACCACGTCATTTCAGAGCCTGGATGTGCTGCCGTCGGTTGGGACCTCACAGGGCAAGCACAGTGTGCATGCTCTGGCCGGGCTGGAGCTGTGCAGGAGCTCAGCTCTTATTGCCTCTCACAATTCTATTGTGAAATGTCATTGCAAATTTTGTCATGGTTGGTCACTTCCCCAAGTCCCCAACTGCTGGAGTCACAGGAACACTTTAGAGTTTCAGCTTTCTGTTTGTCTAGAGGAAGTTGTAGACTTTGTGCCTATAAACCTGAAAACATGATCAAAAGGAGTCAGGGGAGCTCCAGATCAAACACAATGCTGGCACTGAAACCCTGCTCCTGCCAGGGCCTCAGATTATCGCTGCAAGGTAACCTGTTGTGAAGGAAACAAGGTGCAAAGAAGCAGCCTGCAGTCTGCATGGTCAAAAAAAGCAAACCTGGTGCATCGTGTTTCACTTTAAGCTGCTGCCTTAGGTCTCCCCAGGGCTCTGAATGCAGGGGTATAACCTGTACCCCTGCTCCAGACCCCTGGGGGTGCTCAGCCCCTGCAGTCAGGTCAGTCCTGGCCTTCTGCTGAGGTGACCAGTGAGGGACCAGCTAAACCTAGTTTCTCCCTCATCAGCTAAACCTGGAAGAGGAGAGGGAGAGGAGAGACCTTGCTTGAGGGAATCCACCTGCAGTGGGGAGAGATCTGGACCTCAACGTGTTCCTGTGCCACTGCAGTTGTGATATGACCTATGTGCACTGGGGGAGAAAGTGCAAGGGATGATTTTTACACACACACACACCCTCCCCTCCTTTTTTTTTAACAGACCACTATACCGCAAAATTAACAATCCCACTGTGGCCGTCTCTCCATTGGCAGTGTTAAGGCCCATGGATTAACTTTCACACAAGGCAATAAGGGTCAATCAAAGAGGAAGAACCTTTCTAGCTGGTTTTAAGATGGCTACTGGAAAGGAGTCGTTATAACAAACGTTAATGGGATGAATCCCAGCAACTGTTGACTCAGCCATGGATGGTGCAGTGGGATATTCCCTGCGGCTTCCTTCGAGTTTCCCTCACGCAGGACCTTAAAACCCCACGATCCCACCCGTGCTGTTCGCCCACCGCCGGCTCCGGGCACCCGCTCCGCCGCAGCGCTGCCCGGGCTCTGCAGGAGCATCCTCTTCCTCTCCCGCTACGCTCATGTCGGCTGCCTCCGCTGTCAGGTGGCAGCAGCTCCTTTGCTGCAGTGCCACCGTGAGGCCGCAGTACCAGTGCTCTGCCCCGGAGCTATCGATGGGGCGGGGGGGTGAAGGGTCCCAGCGGTGCTGCGAGACCCTGCTGCTGCGCGGGCACCGTGTCCCTGCAGCTCCCGCGGTCAAAACCCTCTTTTTGTTTAAACTTGGTAGCAGTTCTTCTCAGGAGTTGAACTCGGTGGTTCCCCTGCCTGTATGATTCAAGGCTGTTCCTATTGCCGGCCGCTACCTCTGCCCGTCGCAATTTCAGTGTACGCTTCTGTGTGCGCTTCTGATTCTGGCGTTGCTGAACGCTCTTAAAGCAACTACAGTGCTCATCACGCCATGATGGCTGAATGGTTGTATGACTTCATATGCAGCCTGTAAAGGACTCCTGTTTACTCGATGAGAATGAGCTACAAAAAATAGAAGCCATACTAGACTTGTTACTATTAATTTCAGCATTCCTCACCTAAAACGATCCTAGATCAGAGGTTTCAAATAAACCATCTCTGATTGATTGCTGATGCAGTTCTTCACAGGAGCGGGAGACGGGAATATCCTTTCACACCTGTATGCACATTAGTAATTGACATTTGATTTTGTTTGTCCTGCAGGGAAAATAAGAATCAACGCTGCATGGCTGGTGGCCATTTCCTACGCAGTCCTGAACAGCAGCACATAGCACAGCCTCACCATAAGGCACCAAAATTACTCAGTGACCTGTTTTCCTGAACACTGCCCCATCTGTGCAGAGCAGAAAACTTCCTGCCCACAGTTTGTGCGCAAGAGTTTTGTCAGCAAAGGTTTTGTCTCTTCAGTGACTCAAGAGGAGTAAGGAAAGGGTGGAATGGTGAGGTACTGCTTGTCCAGGCTTCCTCTTTGCTCTGAAACTTGCCTCATCCCACAGCTGAAGCATGGGCTGTCCTGCTGGGTTGGAAGGTGCTGAACTATGTGCTGCCCTTAGGACCACATACTTGCCGTAGATGATGTATTAGCAATACAAGACCTGGACTATTATCCCTGAGTTATTTTGTCCCTGGTTCCTGTTTGGCTACTTACCAGAGTTGTCTGAAGCCACTGATCCAGACTGGGGCATTGGATCCAGAAAAAAAAATTCCTGTGGGAATATCTAGAGAGGACAGTTCTTACGGGTAATGACTTATGGTAGTTCAAGGGCCAGGCTATTGAGGATGTTAAGTCAGGGGAACACTGCTGAAGGGAAGGACTTCTGCTTGTGCAGGATTGTTCTAGCACCATTAGGCTCAGTTTTGCTCTGCATGGCAGAGTAATGCCTGGAACACTTTAGATTCAAGTCTCTAAGCCTGATTGTTTCTCAAAGATCCAAGAAAGAGATTTGTAGTTAGAGACTGAAGAAAACCATTATTTGTTAAATTATTAGCAAGCTGCTTCAGACTGTTATTGCCCATAAACATTTCCACTTATTTTCTCTTCCAAGAACCTTCCCCTTGTTTGACCTGACAGCTGCACAACTAGAGAGTCTCCCTTTAGCCAGCTGCTAGAAAAGAGTGAGCTTGTCCAGTGCCATCTTGCTCTACTATACCAGGCATCCTTTGGAGACTGGTCTACAAAGCAATGTGGGCTGATCAGCACCAAGACATCTCTTACTTCAGCTGTAGCAGAGTCTGGCATGACGCTGGACAACAAGTCTCCATTCTAGACAGCTGCTTCCGACATTTTCTGAGAAATTCCAGAGGAAACTACTGACTATGATTCTAAATCCTCATAAACTGTAACAAAGCGCATGGTAGATCTCAGCCAAGCCCCCTCACAGGACTGAGGGGTGCAAGAACCAGCACTGTTTGCTCATGGACTCTTTAAAATATTGCAGCCAATAACCCTCTGCACACATTTGCTTCTACAAGTTTCAATCTCTAGACAGCTCAGCAAACTTGCTTCTCCCTGGCTGCCTGAGTCTTGCTTTATTTTGATCTGAATTTGCTTATTAGATAGTCATCTTGGCCTATGAACTGCTTCAGTTTCACTGGGTTTCTGTTGCAGTTTCAATAGAAAACTGAATTACAACACCAAATTACAGTTATTTTGCAGTGGCTACAGCTTTGGCATAAATAACTAAGTAGGATCATGCCTAATTGTCTGGGGTTTTTTATTTTTTTTAAATTTTACTTTTCCATGGGGGATCTCGAGGAAGCCATTGATGCTAGACAAAACAGTAATGATTTAGTCAGGAGCAATCTTTCTGTTGAGCCAGGCTTTGATCAGCACTTACTCATACTTCCTTTCTGGTGATAATGCACACCACCTCCACAGACTACATGATACTTCTTTCAAGGAAAAAGGACGTAACTAGATATTCTGTCCAAATCCACCCAGGACAAAGCAATTTTTATTCCCTAAATTCTCTAGTTCAGCTTACAATATTCTCTTAGACTTCCTGCCATCATCTATCATGTTTCAGTACTGTTTACTATGATAAACCACTGCCTGGTTTTGCCTCACAGGAAATAATTTCTGTGGTGAGGCCAGAGATTAGTTGTGCATGTTGTAAATAGGCCCCTTGCTTAATTACGATCGCCGACAGCAACAAGAACCACACCTGTATACCAGTTATCTTACATCTGGGCTTTACAGTGAGCCCAGTCTGCGGACACTAAAGCCTGGGAGAAATCTATTTGCTTGAGCTGCAGGGAAGTTGTTACTAATCACTGGTAATTAAAATATGTCTATGATTGGGTTTTGGTCTTTTTAATCAACTGTGAAGCAAAAGTGACAGACAGACAGTGGTACAGTCTGATTTATAGCTTCTGCTTCACTTAGTTCCTGGAAGCAAAGGAAGGATTGCAGAAAAAAGCCAATGTGGCGATGTCTTTGCTGTCACCAAATGGCTAAGAGCTGCAATGGTTTTTTGTATAATCTGGAGAAGGTGGAACTGTACCTCCCTGGGCAAACTGCAAGGTAATAAGCTTATATTCTGCTGTCCCTGCTGGGCTCACAGAAGTGGAAGTGCAGTGTGAGTCTCTAATCCTGTCTCTGGGTGCCCTGTGATACAGGGAGAGCATCTGCTTCTACCCCAGTCTGGGCTTGTCGCAAAGAAGGAACTGTAGTATAGGGCTCCAGTCCTGCTTCTTGGATAAACTGTGAGAAAGTGAGGGCATCTGCTTTCTTTCCTGATCGGGACTTTTGCTCCAGGAAGAGACCCATGTTGTCTCTGTAGGGGAGGGCAATGGATCTGTTGAAGAGAGGCTCCTCAATCCCCAGCAACTCTCGCACGTGTCGTGAAATCTCCTGAAATACAAGATAAAATACCGGAAATTCTCATTTCACAGGGCAACAGCTAATACCATTCATTCTGTGTCAGAACAGCAGGAAAAAACTGAATTTCTGACTTTTGGAACAGTTTCACACTTGACGTTGCAATTTGAGAGGGATCTGAACCCATGAGCAGAGCAGACCGCTCAATCTCCCGATTTACCGTGGGGGATGGCATCACATCTGGTCTCTTAGTGGCACAAATAGCTCTGCTTTCCTCTTTGCGCTTGCAGAAAAACAAGTTATGGGTGAATGAGCTGGAGTCTATTCTGACTAATGCAAAAAACCATTGCTGTTTGCTAAGTTCTATAGTCAACAATAAAGTCTATACACAGAAGAGGTGCAAAAACTAATTAAACCAATAAGCCACATTGCTCATGAAGAAAATGATGAGTGACTGGCTGTCTGAGCCAGGTTGACCTGGAACTGCCAGTGAACAGAGCCTTGCCATTATTTTTGAAGTCACTTTAAGAATGTAACCTTCTGATTCGACTGAAGCTTTGAAATACAATTCACAAGGTTTTACTGATCTTTCACAGCATTTGCTCAAAACCTTCCCCCAACTTAGGCTTGACTCTGAGGAGCAGTACCCTACTTTGTGCGATCTCAAAAGAACACCAGACTAGTATCTTCAGTGTTTTTGATATTTAAAATACCACTACAGTGGAATTAAAACAAGCAGTAACTTCTCTTGTCCATGCTACATGGCTTCCACATAATTCACTGTGTAGTTCTCTACCAAACAGCCATTTCCCTAAATTGCAAAAAGTTTCTGTCTCACTGAGCTGATGCTATCACGTTTATTTCTGTAGTAACTATCTCGGTTTCGACTGTTCACAGCCTTTCACTGATATTTCTTGTTGGGAAGCTGATGTACCCAGGATTATGGCCTTAACTTTGCACCTGCTCTAGTACACACTTCCTGAAAGACCCAAAGGGCCACATCCTTCTCAGAGCTCTGCACGCTTGGATTCTATAAGAGTAAAGTTCTCTAAAACACAAATAACTAGCAGGATAGGGCATGATCTTCAAGAACATCTAGGTTCCACTGAAGTCTGTGAGATGTTCCCAATTGACTTGCAAGCTTTGGAAAACATTACAGACACAGTCTCATTTCCAAGATTGCTGCAATATGCTGGCTATTGCTTATCCTAGCCTGGAGGAATTTCAGTTTTACAGGAGGAAGAATGGGTTACAGTTAATATTTCAAACCCAAGGCTTAGTGTTCCTCAGCAGTTAAGCTATCACCATACATAATCCCTATATCCCAATGTGAGGGTGAGGGTCACAAAACCTATAGAATTCTTGCAATCTTTGGTAAGTGCAAACGCCTATACAGGCTGTATCTGGTTGTACTAGTAATACTCTTGAAGGGCTGCTGTCTGAAAAACTAAGTAGTTTGATGCCTTCTCCTCCAACCAAGAGGCAACGTTGTGGCACTAGTCAATGTTTTTGGTGATATATTTTGTTTCAAACAAACAGTTAATATTGTGCAGCCAGACAGAACCGTGGTGAAATTGCTTTTTGGTGCTCTAGAATAAAACAAACAGTGTTCATACTCTAGTCATTGGAGCATAAAGATTTTTCTCTCTTCCTGGTTATTTGAACTTCTACCTTGTGTCCTCTGGGGAAAGCAGCTTTAAATCATGATGCAAAACAAGCAATTAGGCTCTGTAAATGCAACCCTGAGTCCCTCTGTGGTTTCCATTAGGGAGGGGAAGGAGGGTAATGAAATTTAAGTCAACTTTCTTACTTTCTGAACCTTCAGGAAGCTTTGGAAGGCCAGACTGTAGCCCTGAACTTCAGTCTAATTAGCTTAACTATGAGTGTTTGTTAAAGAAAAGATGTAGGTTTGAAAGGAAAATGACCAATTACATGTTTGTAAAATGAGGAAGAGACAGAGATGCCATTTGTGTTCAGTAAGGTGTAAAAGAAGGAAGTAATAATAAGTTGCCCTACTGCTGCTTGAGATGGGTGGCTCAATCACTGCAGGTTAAATCTGACTAGATTTTTAGAAGTTCTACAAATCAGTACATGAAAAAATACTCAAAAGAAAATCTGAGGGATATCTAAGAAAGGCACATGCATCTTGCTGAGCATGGGGCAAAAGGAACAACATAGGCTTAAAGGCTAAGCACTTCTGATGCACTTATGGTGTCCCAGAGAGGAGGCTTGCAACCTCCAGCCAGCTGAGGATTTATACCTGAAAAGACTCAAGGAATGTAACTGTTTGGCTGAACAAATTTGGTTGTCCAGTTTCAGGCTCACTCTTGGAATAAGCAATATCCCCGGGCGGACAAGCTATAGCCCAGCTTGCTTGCAAGCTTAAAGGCTCAGAGCTGGGTTCCGAGGGAACTTAGCTCTGAACTAAACTCTCTTTGCTGAGGAGAGCTCCGGGACCCGCAGCCGGCCGCACCTGCATGTGGCCGAAGTCCGTGACGCCCATGGCGGGCAGGCTGGCGCAGTTCGCGAGGATGAGGCGGCGGCCGGTGATGCCGTTGGCTTTGAAGCACTCCTGGGCAGGGAAGCGGAGGGAAAGGCGGGTGGGCCGCGGGCAGCGGGTCGCCCTCGGCCACTACGGCCCCGTCCCCCGCCCATCACACACACTCACACACACACAGAGCTCAGGGCCACCGGTGGAGGCGGCGGTGAGGACGGGGGCTTCCCGCCCGGGCCGGCAGTCCCGCACCTCGTACTGGGGGAAGCCGAGCTGTGCCACCCACTCAGCCACCTCCGCGGCGCTCCAGGCCAGGAAGGGGCAGGCGGACCACGGCACTCCCGCGCTCTCGGGCTCGGGCTCTGTCCCCTCGGTCGCCCTCGGCCCCGCGGGCCCCGGGCTCGGCTCCATCTGCGCCATCGGCGCCGTCCCCAGGCCGCCACGGTAACGCGTCCTTCCGGACCACCCGTTCCCATGGCAACCGCCACTTCCTGGAGGTGCACCCTGTTTTCCCTTCCGCCAGCCCCTCCATGCCATCAGTCTACAAAGCCGCCTGCGTCCAGCGTCTCCTGGCTCTGCGGAACTAGTTTTTGATGGGTTGCGTTGTCGAGGGGGGAGCCTGAGGGATGAGCACGGCGGCACCACCCTCTCCCGTCTGCCTGGCTCACACGTACCCGCTCGGCTCTTGCCGTCCGTCCGTCCCCCCCCCTCACTCGGGTGTTTCCGCCGGCGGCGGCCGCAGCGCTTCGGCACCGCTCGGCTCTTTCCGTTGCGGCGGGCTGCCGTCTTCGGCTCCGCGCTCGCCGGCCGCCCGTTCAGCCCTGCCCATGTCGGACGTGCTGGCCGCCGCCGCCGGCTCCCGCTTCGAGCCCCCGGCCGCCGGGGTGCCGGGCGGCCGCGGCGGTCCCGCGCCTCAGGTCCCCTCAGGTACGGGCTCGGCAGGGGAGGGGGCAGCCGGGCTGGCTGCGGGGGGTAGCGGGAGCGGTTCCCCACCTGCGCGCTTCCCTCCCGGCGGCGAGCGCTTGCAGCCCGCCCGGGGTCCCTGAGGAGGAGCTCCCTCCGGCGGCGGGGCGGGCTGCCGGGCAGTGCCTGGGGGGCTGCTGGCGGTGAGGTGGCAGGCCCGGGGGCGCGTATCTTAGCGTTGGCCTTATGGCCTGGGAGAATGCTGCGAGTTTTCTTTCCGTGGTGGGTTTCCTCGTGTCTGCCGCAGAAGCCTTATTTCCACAGTGGCAGTTTGCTTCGGTGAAAATACAGTACCCTTTGCGAAGAGCAGCGTGAGGCATGAGTCCTTGGCCAACATTCGCTGTACCGGGTGGGTTGGCTGCTGGGGAAGGGGGCAGGCTGTGATGCCCAGGCATACCCTTCCGCAGCTGGCACCAGCGCTGAGGGAGGACCCCACCACCACTGCGCCGCGCCCTGGGGTGCTCGGCTCGCCTGCCGCTCCAGCCCCAAAACTACAGCAACAGTTCCTGGTGTTCCTGCGCTGCGGTGGAAAGAGCCAGGATTGATGGAGGTTTATTAGAGACAGGGTGCTTTCCCCGGTGAAAGAGGCCCTGTCTAGCCAGGAGCTGGACTACCCTGCCATGCAGTCTCTGCTGTGGGCTGGGGGCCTGGTGCTGTGTGTCCCCGGGCTGGAGGTGCCTCCCAGCCCCGAATTGACTCCGAAGGGGCCAGTGGCTGTAAGGCTTATCATCAGAGCTGCAAAAGTTGGAACATTTCCATGCCCAGTTCACTGCCTTAATGCGATCAGACAGCAGGGCTGTGGAGCGCGTACCACAGTCGTGTGGGGACAGAGCTTTCCCAGAGTTCGGGAGACCAGGAGCCATCTTTATAGACAGTCCTTTTAGCAGTGACCTAGGAGTTTCCATCTCATCAGTGCCCCATGGGAACTGCTGCATGATTATTTTTTTCCAGGGCTTTGTCAGCCCAGTTTCACATGATGAAATTTGGCCTTGTTCTGTCCTAAAACTAGGATTGGTGGTTCTTGAATGAACCCTGCTTCTGAGAGTGGTTCTCCACCAAAATCATGCATGGGTTTTTGTTCTCCCTTTCCTAGGGTTGAGACAATTAAAAATCTTTGTTCTGCAAGGTGCTAGATACAGCTCATAACATGAAAAACTGATTGGCACAGCTCTTCATTCCATAGCCATGTGACCTTGTCAACATCTGAGTGCTGGTTGTAGTTTTTCCTCCTGTCTATGCATTCTAAAGACTGAAATTTATTTTACTTTCTCTTCTTATATTCTCTTTGTTGTTAGAAAATGAAAACTCAGCCCCAAAGACAGAGTCTGCAGATCAGCTGGTTCATTCTTTGGAGTACAGTACTTCGCAGAGCAGGTATGAAAATTTTTTTGTGTATTGTGGCCCATGTGCATGACAGTCTTTCACCCCTGTGACCTCCTCCATATGGCAGTTGATTCTGTGCAGGTGAAGATGAGGGACTGGAGACTAAATTGTCTGCTTTGGAACAGTATATACCAGAATCAGTATAGGAGGGGCTGTTCTTACAAGCTTAAGGTTGTTCTAAAGCTTATGAAATGATGAAGTGCAGTTCATGGCTGAGCTATTCAAGTCACAGAATCATTCAGCTTGGAAGGAACCGTGCAAGGTTTTGTAGTCCATTGTAATAAACTTTCAGCAGGATAATTTCTCTATCCTGTCTGAAGGATACTTTAATAATTAAGCATTCCCACTGTCTATAATTCTGGTGGAAGCTGAGCAAGGAAATGCCTTTTACTGTTTTCTTGACAATGTTTTGGGTTTTTTTCTTCACTGTCCATTAATTCTGCTGATCAACCCTGTTATCAGATGTTTGGCTTGTTGTTATCTGTTGGGCACGTGGTGCTTGTGGCCGAGTCATTGCATTGGTTATAAGCACTAATACTGTATGCAGTGGAGTTTTGTTTGCCATCATACATTTGTTGCACAGCATACAATTTCAGAAATGTGTGAGTTAATTACAGCAGACAGTAGATAAACCATAACCTCATTGAAAAAGAGGGGGAAAAGAAATTCCATCAAAAATAACCAACAAACCACCCTGCTTACTGAAACAGCAGTTTGATGTCATCTTGGCTTGATGCTGATGACATCTGTATCAGCCTTCTTGACTCCAAACATGTTCTTCCATCTCTTTATGATATCCTCTAATTTTCTTCAAAGAGTTTACTATAGACTGTGAGCAAAATGGCCAAAGTAGATGCTGGATACTTGTGGATGTTACCTGATAAATTTGTCTAAGTTAGATCTCCTTTTAAAGGGATGAGGGTGGTCTGAAAGGGTTGTGTGAGGAAGAATCAGCTGAACCCTATCTTTGTAAATCTGCTTATAAAGCTTGTGTAGCTCTTCCTAATCTTTCAGTGAGACTCGAGCTTCAGTGGTGTCTGGAGGAAAAAATTCCCAAGCTGTTAGCTCCTATGTTGATGGAGAGCCTTTTGAGCAGATGTGTGCACCTATGGTAGGTAGCAACTGAGCAAATAGCCCTTCTAGGTGTGACCATGCAACTGCTAAGATGAAAACCAAATGGGCTGGAAAACGCTGGCTTAGAAGTCCAAATTTGTCCTGGGCTGCCAGAGAAATTGTTACAGATCACTGTGAGAGTTCTTCCTTTTAAAAAAAAAGTCCCCTCCAAGTGTCCCTTCTTTTCTTATATTGTCCATCTGCTGCCATTTTGTGTATCCTGATATTCAGCTCATTTGACTTGTTCTTACAGACCTGGTCTATCATGCCATTTCTAGAAAAGGAAATCACACTGTTGAGAGAGTTTAAGAAATGGCTTTATTTCTGGGTAAAATCTGTATCCCCATAGGAGTAAAGATTTAGAAACAAAAGCCACGTTTACCCTATTCTGGTCTTCTCTATGGATGCAGCAAGGAATGTGTCTGAGTTGAGCTGTGTATGGGTTTTCTTAAATATATTTTTTTAAACTATTCCACACTACACTGATAGTCTGCTCTATTGCTAATGAGAATATTTCTCACTTCTGAAAGGAGATATTTGAGGAAATGCACATATTTTCCATTACTGCTGTGTTCTCATGTTTCTGATCCTTTAGACCAAGGCAGTTGAGGTTGCTTTTATAGTGCTGTGAGAAGGTTTTGCTTTCAAAAGGGCAACTGTTTCTACTGTTATTAAAGGCTAGGCTGCTTCTCGTGTAAGTTTCACATAGTATCTGAGAGTATGACAGAGGAGAGTCTTCTGGCATAAAGGAAGTTGTCCTTTCTTGAGCAAAATGTTGCTACTGATTTCTGCACTTAGTACACTGTTGGTGAGCTACCATGCTGTGGGGCAAGTGCAGTGAATTACTGCCGTCTAAAGGATGGTAAATGCAGAGTATTTCACTGAAGTTGTTCCCTCTGGCTCCCATCGAAGATAGTCATATGGAGATGAGGGCAGGACTAGGGTGCAAAGGGCTCCTTGTGTGGTTGGCGGGTGCTGACCACAGAAGCTTGTTCCCTTCAGTCCATTTGAATTTGAGTGTCAGAGCAGAGTGATTCCTCTGCTGGTTGTGCCCTGGATGCAAGTGCTGAATTGTAGTGCTTTCTCCCCGAAAAGGTCACAGATTGGGTCGTTTGTGAGTGTGGGTGCGACAGAGGATTCGAAGGAAGAAGCTGGTGCTTTGGAGGACCAGGAAGTGGCTGAACTAGAAGAGAAGTTGCCTGACCCAATCCAGTCCCTCAAAGAGGTAGGTGGGTGTTTCTTATGTCTGAAAGCAAGGACAGAGGTGCAGCAATAGTTCTTCCACCTTACTGCTGTGCTTATGGCTATGGGACTGAGGCTTTAAGAGTTGTGTTAAGACACAAGTAGTATTAACATAGATTCAATTATATTTTTTCTATACATTAGCGGGAGGTAAACGTTATCAGTCTGATTTGCAAAATCCCTCTTGTGTCTCTGGCTAGTCCTCACTTCCTTGCAGTTTTTGGCTTGCTGAGGCTTCAAGGTTATTCTTACCTTCTGCCTCTTGTCTGGGGCTTCTGAGAATTCCTTTCGTGCAGATTTATGGAAGAGGGAACTGAAAGTGACTCTGCTGTCTTTTGTTTCTTCTGATGAGCAGCCAATTTGTTTGCATTACAGATACAGCCAGGAATACCTGTGCAAGTGGCACCCAGCTCAGGAGCTGTGAGTTTGCATATATAGGCTGGCCCTAGTGAATCAGATGGACTTTTAACTAGGATGCAGCAAATGGCAGTTTGACTGTGGCTATAGGCTAGATGCACACAGAGCTGAAACGGTCTCCCTAGAGAGGTTGTGGCTTGGGAATTCTTTCCAAGAGTAGTCAGCTAAATCTGTAAGGCTATTGTTTTGTCAAGAGGTGACAGTTAACTCTGAGGCAGGTGCAAAGATGTTCCTGCGCAGGGACTACTGGGGAGGCAAAGGTGTGTGTAATTTGTGAGACTAACGCAGTATTTGACTTCAGAGTTCATGGCTTTGGTGCTGTGGGGAAAATAATGCAGAGAGGTGTCTCAGAGCCAGCCAGTTCTTTTTAACTAATAGAAGCTTCTGCAGGATCTTACTTGGCTTCAGAAAGATGCGTGAATTACTAATGAATTGTTTTAAGTCCAGCTGGGGACTTTCTTACCATGATGGTCTTTGTGACGATGTTTCTTATGTGCTTTGTGCAGGAAGCTGTTGTCCGGATAACCAATTACCATGTACCTCAAGGAGCAGGGGATATAGTCATGATTCAGTCAGATCACACTGGTGCTGTGGATATCCTTTCAGCTGAGCTAGAGACTGCAGACCTCCTTGGCGACCAGAGGAAAGGTGAGTCCTGAAAGGAAAACACTTGTTGGGGCCACTTTTTAAGTGCCTGCCCTGGGTAGAGAAGAGCAGAGGCTGTCCTGGAGTCGCTGCTAATTCCTGCTGGAAATTTGGGCTTCTGGCTAGTGAGTGGGAAAACTTTGCATCCAAGGCTTCTGGGAGCAGGGTCCAAAATGCAAAAGCCTTATCAGAAACAGCTTCTTTGTTTTCAGGTAACAATTTGTAAGTAGTGAAAAGTCGGGTGAGCCCACTATCTTTTCCCTTGTCTCAGCTCAGCCTCCCCCTCTGGCTCCACCCACCATGTGGACCACTGAGAAGACGAAGGAATTCAAAGCCAAGATGGGAAAGGAGAAGAATGGCCGGATGGTGGTGAAACGAGGCGAGGTGGTGACAGTCCGCGTGCCAACCCATCCTGATGGGAAATGCATTTGCTGGGAGTTTGCTACAGATGACTACGACATTGGGTTTGGAGTCTATTTTGACTGGACCACGGTTACTAGCACTGCCATTACTGTTCAGGTCAGCGAATCCAGTGATGAGGAGGATGAAGAGGAGGAGGAGGAAATTGAAGGTTCGTGCAGAGCTTATAAGGGTTAATTTGTGGTGCTTGTTGCCATGCTGCTGAGAGCATCTGTCATGCTGTAATTTCCATCTACTTTGTTTAGTCAGCCCACTTATCTCTGCAGCCTTTTGGGTTCTTGGTTAGGCTGTGATGAGAAAGCATTTAGCTCTTCCTGCTTCAGTGTATGTCAATGGCTGTCCTCCAAGAGCATTCTTAAAATTGAACACATTGAAAAATAAAATCACTTGTTCAACTTCTAGCTGGTAAAAAGATTAGGGTCTGAAATTTTAACTTGAATGTTTTTCTTAGCCTCTCAGACTGAGAAATTTCTGGTGGTGAGTAGGAGCAAAAGGGTTTTGCTTCTAGGATTGGTGGGGTTTTTTTGTTTGGCTGTTTGTTTCCTCCTCATCCCCCACTCCCCCCCCCGCCCTGTACATCAGTAGCTCCTGCTGGCTGCATTTGAGAAGAATGCTACCTGTGTCTTTGTACTTGTGAAACACACAGCAGTGTTGCCTGTTCTGTGGTGTCAGTGTACATGTGACCAGTGTAGCTGGGGGGATGGTGTCTAAAATTAATTTTACGGGTTCTTCAGAGGGGTAGATTCCTGTATGAAGAATCCTCTTGGAGAAGTGAATTGAAGACATAAACACAGTGAGGTTATAGCTGAGTTTTCCTGGGTTTCTTTTGATTCAAGTCTATATCACTGCCCGCTGTTGTGTGTATAAAAGCAGCGAGGTGTCTAACAGGTAAGGCCAGGGAGAGGAGACCAGGCTGGCAGGCAGGTGGATACTGTCCCATCAGTATTCCTGAGAGAACTGGTTCTCAGCATGTCCTTTGTCATGGCAAGGAAAGCTGGACTTTATGGGTATTATTTGCAGAAAGGTCAGAGCAGATACTATGGGTAATGCTGTCATAGTTAGCCTTCCATATATCTGCATGCCTCTGCTGCATTCTGGTCGTGTTGATTTTCTTTTTTCTGGACTACGTAGTGACTTAACTGGCTCTGGCATACTTACTTGTCTCCTCTCCCCCGTTCAGGACTCGCCCCTGTTGGTGACGTGGAAAGGGGCTCCAAAAGCTATCTGCGGAACCGCTACGGAGAGATCATGCCTGTATATCGGAGGAACAGCCATCGGGAGGTGCAGGCAGGCAGCCATGAGTACCCAGGCGAGGGCATCTACCTGCTGAAATTTGATAACTCGTACTCTCTCCTCCGCAATAAGACTCTGTTCTTGCATGTCTATTACACTAGCTGAAGAAACAGGCAGGGGCAGGGACGGCAGGCAGGTAATGATGAGTGTAGCAGGCTGCCACCCAGCCCTGGTACCACCTGATGGGCACTGCTATGTGACAGAACCAAGGCACAGTTCTGCCAGCTCCTCTTCAGACACTAACTAATTTCTCCCCACACCCTCCTTCCCTGCTGTCCCAGTGGAGAAAGGTAGTTGTGACTGCCTGGTTGTCCACAGGCAGCTGCTCTTTCTATAAAACTTTGAGAGGTCTGCTCCGTGCAGGCATTGGGCTGGGCCTTCATGTCACAGCCAGTAAATGCCCGGAGGCGAGGTTCAAGCAGTTGTGGTTTCGATCTGTTGCGCTGGTACGAAATGAAGTGAAAATATTCTTGAGCTGTTAGTATTTTGTGAATAACTTTTCCAACTCTCCTGCTGCATCACTAGAGGGCAGCTGTCAGCTGCAATAAACCAAAAGCACAGCTGGCTTGTCACCTAGCCACTGATAATCTCGTCACCTACCACCCCTGCATGTCACCAGCAGCCAGAGCTTCCTGCGCTCCCTTGTGTGGGTGAGGGCATGGCTGGCCAGTGGCAGCCCCTGCCGCAGGGGCTAGGCCATGCTACACCAGGCGGGCCCCAAACGGAACAGGGGAGGGGGGGTGCACACCTACAAATCCGTAAGAAGGTTTTCCTACAGATTAAGAATTGGATCTTATACCTGTTGATGGTAGGGATATGTAGATGATTAAAACTTCAGTGACCACCAAAAGTTTTTTTTTCTGTAATCCAGATGTGAAGCAGAAGAAATTACTGCTGTGCTGCATAAACACAAAAAAGGTTGGAGTACAACCAATAAATATACAGGAAATGTTTCTAAGTAGCAGCATGTTGGTTCACTGGTATTGTTGCCAGCTGGATAATACTACATGTAGCAAGGAAAAGGTTCCCCAGAGAAGTGTAGCTTGTCGGCTGCTATTGCTGTTGCAAAGGTATTGTTAGAAAAGAACATCTCTGCTCAGAAACTCGAAAGGTGTGGGATTTAACCAATCTTTTCTGTGAACCAGAATCAGCGAGGCCATTGCTAACCCTGACCACATGGTAAAGGATGGAGTTCCTTGGCATGTTTTGGTAGCTAGCAATGGGATTAGTGATCACCTTCTGCTCAAGTACTGGCAGAGCTGAACAAGGATTAAGTTAATCCTTCAGAGATGAATTTTAAATCATGTTTATCTGTATCTGTTGTTTATTTTAATACTTTCAACTTGAAACCATTCTCTTTTCTAAGAATACTGCTGTATTTACATTTTGATACCTCTTTGCAGAGACACAAAATATTTGTTTGCATGGTGATTCTAGTAGAGTTCTGAGTTTTATTTTTAAATCCTCCAGGTAAAGCACCTCTGCTTGGTCTGTTCCTTCTATTGAGAGGGAATGACGAACAAAATTATTTTGGGGTAGTTAAAGCCAAAGATTCCTCTCTTGTAGGAGGGCCGCATATTTCCTATTAAGCCTATATTGTAATGCTGTGCAATTTGCTCCATATTCAAGCTCTTCTTTCAACCTATATCTGCTTACTTATTCACTGCCCCAGAGCACTTAGTAGGTCAAAATGGTGAGAGAGAGAGGGAGCGCAGTCGGTCTACAGGAGAGTGGAAATGTGAAGAACACTGGTTGGAGCATCGTGGCTTTCTGGGTGAGCAGGCAGGGAGCACAGTTGGTCAGGGTAAGGAGCAGAGTTGTTGCTGCTTTGGACCCTGAGATGGGGAGAAAACAGCCGCCTTTCTCAAAAGAGCGAGAGTGTGTACTTGGGCAGTGGGGGAGCTGCAAAGCTGCCTTATTCAAGCAGAGGCAACCACAGAACAATCTTTCAGGGAGACAGAACAGTAGGGCTTGGTATCTGTCATTTAGCAGCTTGCGGAGGACTATTCCTTCCTTTAGCCTCTCTTGGGGGGAGATGAAGGACCATCTTGTGGCCTTTGTACAGCACTTGAATCAGGCCTGAGCAACTTGGGTAAAGTGCTTTTTTTTTTTTTTTTTTCATCCTTTGTCTATCAATTTCCTAGACACTAAACAGAAGAAGATAGAAAATACCCTTCAGTCCAACCACAGTGTCAGCACTGCCCCACTCAATGACTGCCTTTGGTCCTCTGCTGTGAGATCCGTAGAACCCTGTGTGCACTTGCTGGTTAATATATGATACACTGGCACCCACCCCACTTTCTAATTAGGATTTATTTACGATGAAGGGAACTCTGACCTGTACATATATTAGATATTCCAGAATTACTGAGCCTCAGCTGCACAGCTTATTGCAGGCTAGTGGGTTATATGCACTAAAAACCTCTTTCCCTTATAGTGTGGCCTCCCTTTTGCTAACTTGCAGCTACTTCCCCCTCCTGTCTGTCTGTTGCTCATATTAAGGGTTGAAATGTATTTTGTCGTGTTGTAAGAAGTTAATAAGGCCTGCCTCACAGCCAATTTTGATCACTCACTGACAAATAGTATGTGCCGGTTTTCAAGCCATTAGTTAGTGCTTTTACTTAAGATAAGTTGCACTGTAGGTGGTAATCCTATTGCTCAATTCTAGCTTTCTGAAGTGTGGACTGACCTTTAAAAGGCTCAGGTCACTTGTTTGGAACTGTGCCCGTCTCCTAGTCTCATTGACTTAAGCCCAACGGCAGCATTGAATATGGTATGTCATCCCAAGCAGCATGTGCCCAGTCTGCACATGCAGTGTGCCCATAGATAGGCCTGCTGCAGTGGAACTGAAAGCATTCGGTGTTAGTTCACTGCTCAAGTTTCCCAGAAGTATCTGGTATCTCTTATGAACACAAGGTAGTTTTAGGCACAGAGTATTTCATCTGCAGGAAACAGAAGCTTCACAGTTGTACAGGATAATTCCTCTTTTTGTTTATTTTTTTAATTTCCACATTACATGAGTATTTTGTTTCTCAGGTATTCAGATAGCATTCATTATCCAAGACAACTTCTCTTTGGAAGGACATATAGTCTTTAATTTTCTGATAAATCCAATAACTTGGCTGTGTGGCTAGTGATTAACAGCAGCCATTCCCATTTAAAATCAAACCCATAGTTGGTTTAAAGAAGTAATCTTATTTCTCATGTGTCCTTTTTTTCAGTTTGGTGTATCTCCTGGATTTGTATCCAATCCTGCTATGTGGCTGAGGCAGTGATGGAAACCCTTACTATTTTAACTGGAGACCTTTGGAACTAGACCTTCGGTCTGCAAAGAAAAATTAAAAAGGCAGTTGCACTTCAGAGAGGGAAGTTAATTCTCAAGAAAGGAAAATTCCTTCTTTGTTTCTGTGGAAGGAAGATTTCAGATAGGTTTTTAAAATGTGTTTCTTCTCCCTGTAAATTGTGTATAGAAATTCAAAAAGCTAAAACAAGGAAGAAGCTTCTTTTGCATGTTAGGTTTGCTTTTGTGAAAGCACAAAATTATTTTCCATTTTGTTTTGAATATAATTTAGATATAGAAATAAGATTTACATGTTCAGTCAGAGATATAAGACAGTCCTGTAGGGCGAGACTTGTATAAAAATGAGCTTGTATAATTGTTTAGAATAATGGTAACAATCTGTTGGGCATTTATTATGTCAAAGAAGGTCATAAGCTCTCCATTGTTTTCTCTTTTTCCCTTTAGGTGTAATGTAGCAGCAGGAGTTTAAAATGTATATATTTTACTGAGGACAGAGACTTAAAATTGCTTAAATCAGGCACCACTTGTACTGATTTAGTTTACTCACAAACTCTTTGGAGGACTGTAATATGGATTCTTGTGGAAGGTTATTGGTGTCAGACATAGGCTAGTTGCAAATTAATGCTTGGGACCCATATAATAATTACATAGATTATTATTGCTAATGAGCTGTTTACATGAACAGGTAAGATGAAGATGCACAAGAGAAAGAGCTTAGTTGTCTGACTTCAGGTGCTAAGAAGAACGTCAAGTTACTATGCAACTGAGTCTAAAAGACAGCCACATGCCTTTCTTTTTTGGCTCTACCCTGTGCGCTTGTCTCCTTGTAACTGTGTGTGTGCATGTAACCTTCATCTGTGGCCTGCAGTGGGTCAGTTATTGTGGTGCTGGACCTGGTGAGGTGCATTAGAGGGGCACCTTGTCCCATGTCTAGTTGCTGAAAGACTTATTCCATCTTGTGGGAAATTAGGGTAAAGAATGAATCCCTAAATGAGTTCACTTTTATCCCCACTGCTTATACTGTTCCTTGTCTCACCCTACTAAAGCCACTCTACAGAGGATTTATCACAAGGTGCCTTAGGAACAAGGAGCATGTTTGAAATAAGAGCCATAGATGTCATTAATCCAAGGTAGTAGTTCTCCTTGTTTCTCTGCCCATTTGGGTAGAGGGGAGGCACTTCCTAAGGTCAGGCAAGGAGAGCCCCTACAAGCTGTTCGTTAGACAGCCTTGTTGCTGTAAGATGAGTAGTAGAATGGTGTCTGAGTTTACTGGTGCCATAAGATCTTTGCCTTTTAAAATCATATGCTGCTGTCAGATATTGAGGACCACCAGAGGACTACTCCTTTTGATGTGCTGATGCTAAACCTGAGGAACACTAGAGGGATGTAGAAGTGCATTCCTTGTGGCCATTCATCATTTTTTCTAAAAAGAGTGTCTAAATCCAGCATTGTGAGTAGTGTGTGCTTATGCATATTGAGGCTGGATAAGATACCAAAGCAACAAAGTTGTTTTTTTGATCTACAAGTGTGAAAGAAAAGACTGTTTCTCCTTTTCTCATATCTGGGAAAATATTGGCTGTGATAATGTCATGTAGATATAGCAGAACATCTCAATTGGTAGAAGGAAAAACTGGGAACCAATCGTGTTAAATACATTGGCTAATGAGACTGTGAAAGAAGCCAGTTTAGTGGGAGTCAAAGTGTTAAGTCATTTATCTAAATAAGTTGGTTTGCAGTAAATACGAACTAATTAAATTTTTGGAAGGTGCATAAAACTGCAGAATTCAAATGCGTCTTTCCAGGAGGAGAATTTTCTGTGGGGTTGTTCCACGTTTGCCTCCAAAGAGTCTCTGGCAACTTATTCTGAAACACTGGTGCTGTTGCAGCTGAAGACACAACATCAGGCCAGGTGGACGATGGGTCTGACTCCCCTTGGCTTTTCTGCATTCCGTTTTGGATTTTACATGTTGCTTTTTCAGAAGCTTCATCACAAGAAATGTACCCTTTATTAGGCAGGAGAGAGGAAGAATCAGTGATCCATCAGCGAGGGTTATCTGGTTTAAGCCTATCTGGTTTAAGCCCATCTGGACTGGTGAGCCAAGTCCCTTGAGCAAGAAGCTGGATGCCAACCATTAAGCTCAGACCTAAGAAGGCTTTGCCAAGTAACGACCTTGAAGTTTAGGAGCTGCGTTTGGAAATTATAAATAGCTGGAGATGGTCTCCCTCCACCTCCAGGATGCCCTGGTGACTAGCTGCTCTCCTCAGAGGGAAGCAGTCTGCTCTCAGCTCACTGCTCTAGGCTGCTAGTGTAGTTTTTCACCGGGGAGCATCTTGTAGCTGGTCATACCTTTTTCAGACCTATGTTCTTGTGAACTGTGATGGTTGTCTGTCAGTCCTTATCTATGTGATGTGAATATTTTTGATGTCCTGTGATTTCAAAATTGAGTTCTCAGCGCCAACCATTTGCTTTTCACGTCCTCCCAAGATACAAGTTTTAAATAGAGGAGAGGATATTTTAAGAAAATGTGGCACTGAACCTCTTCCTGAAGGACACATATGAAGACTATTTATAGTGTGCTTGCATTCCTTCTGCGCTTGGTTTGTATTGTTTATATTTGATGTGTTGTGGCTGATTTGTAATAGTATATTGGAACTTATTCCCTTTAAATAAACTTTTCACTATGCAACCAAGAACTTTGTCTTCTGTTTAAAGTAAGACAGAGTCTTGATATGAAAAACTGAACTACAGACTTTCCAAGAAAACAAGAATACAATTAAACTGGGTTTTATGAGCAAAGAAGAGGCAAATACTTAAAATGTACTTTGCAGTGTTCTGGACGTTCTAGTTGCAAATAGATAGGAAAATGCTGTCATCAGCTGGTGATGATGGTTCCAGCCAGGAAATTTTCTGTCTGTTAAAATTACTTGCTGGGATATTTTTTTTCTAAATTCTTCAAATTCTCTGCAATGCTTGAGATTTTCCTGAGTACCTGAAGAATTGGAGAGGAATGAGCAAATAGCCAAGCTTGTATCAGGGACATTGGTAGAGTCTGAGTGTTTTACCCTCCAGTGCTTCGTATTGGTACTTCTCACCTCCGTCTGCAGAGATCCCCTATAGCTAGCTATTCTGTTACTTCAGCTTTCAATCTGAAGGATTAAAAGCATCTCTTCAGTTACCAGGTACTGATTATCTAGAGAAGTGTTTGCCCTTTATAGCTCCTCATAGCTGCTTGCTTACTATGAAGACTACATTTAGATGGCCTGAAGGAAGCACCTCTTGCTCAAAATGAGGAATACCTGCAGCCCGAGCCATCCTTCCTCACGTGTCTCATGAAGCTGAACAGGATGAGTGCTGCAGAGGTTCAGTTCTCTCTGTTCTAGTCCTGTGTTTCTTTGGAGCACTTTTATAAAATAATTGATAGGCAGGAGTAATCATAAAGCACGTTGATCAAAGGGAGAAATGACTCTGCCAAGTTAAAGACATTTTATCTCATTTTAAGACCACTGAAGAGAAACAGTGGTACAGCTATCTGATTACCATGCACTTACTATGAATCCCTGTCCTTGTGCTTGGTTCAGGCACATGGCCAAGAGGAAAACTAAGCAACTTGGTAGGGATGGAGGGAAGCGATGTGAAATTTCACAATGTTAGTTCTTTCCCACTAACTGTGGTTGGGCTGCAGCAGAAATGTTCTGATCACAAGCTGCTCGGTGAGTTTGTTGGCCCTGCCTGGGAGGTGACTCTTCCCTGTTCCACCTGCACAAGAAGAAAATCTTTCTTTGGCTGTTGAAACGCTGTCATTGCTTTTAGTGGTGTTTGATTATCAACAGCAGTTTTGAGCTTAGCAGAGCTATTCATTCTTACACATGGGGTGCTGGATACGCAGTGGAGTCTGTGTAGTAACTCATATACATTTAATCGTTGTTTAAGGAGGATCTGCCACCATCCTGCCCTCTCTTGGTGGTAGTCCTGACTGTGGAATAAGAGAAACAAGTTTCACACCTGCTCCTGTTTATGAGAGCTACAAGAAATGCATACAAACACCATCATTTAGGAATCGGCAAACAACCTAAACTTGCTATGGAGGCGAGGGTGGGTCTGGCTTAGGACGGCCAGAGCTGCTGGCCTTGCTCTCCCACCTCCTTCCTGCTGCCAGGGCTGTCCCCAGGCACTGCCGTGACCGAGGGACGCTGCGGTCTCGGGGGCTCCTAACGCCGACCAAGGCGGTGCGGCCAGGCCGGGCCCCACTGCGTGCCTCCGCAAGGCGGTCGGCGTGGCGGATGGCCGGCAGCCGCCGCCCGCAGCTGCGCCACGGCGCCTTAATGGCGGCACCCCGCGGCCCGTGCACCCACCTGCCGCCATGCTGCCTACTTGCTGCCATGGCGCCCGGCCGAGGCCGGGGGGCAACGCTCAGGAGAGCGGCCTCGCCTTCTACGTGCTGTGGGCGCTGCGGGAGCCGCCGCGGCGGCTCGGCAGGTGCGGCCCGGCCCTGCCAGGGGCAGCCTCGCCGCGGCAGCAGCTGCCTCGGAGGCTGCGAGGGCTCCGCGGGGCGGGCTGGCCCCGGCCCCGGCCCCGGCCCTGGCCCTGGCCCTGGCCGGGGGTGGGCTCCCCCGCGGGCTGGGGGCGATGTGCAGGCCTCGCCTTGCCGTGCCTGTCTTCTGGAGCGGCTCCAGGTCATGGCTGTGCTGCCTCCGCCCGCGTGGCTGCGCTGCCCCACCTCAGGGCTGCGCTCCCTTCCCAGGCTGCCACTTACTTTCTTCATCGCACCCCTGCGCAGTCTCCTATTCAAATAACGCAAACCCTCTCCTTTCACCTTCTGCTAGCATAGATGTGTTTTTAAGCCTTTTCATATATTTTTTGGATCTTCCATTTTAATCCTTGGTGATTATCTCTGTTTTCTGTTGTTTTTCTTCCCTCCCCTTGCAGCCAGTCCAGCAAGATGGGTTTCCAGGCTTGGCTGCCTCTGCCGTTGCCAAAGCAGCTGGTGGTGTTTGGGCTGGGAGACTGGAGCTGTTACTCCCCGGACACACGCATCATGGCGGACGTGCTGGTGTCCCCGGGCATCGCACCACAGCGGGTCGGCACGCTGGAGCCCGCCCGCAGGTCGCAGTGGGAGCTGGCACTGCTGGGGTGTCAGGAGGGGCGGCCTGGAAAAGCTTTCTGCTCTGTGGTGCTGCCTGGTTCTGCTGGTGTCATCACAAAGCTGCTCAGGCCTGCTGGTCCTCCACCATGGTGTTTCTCTCGAGTGATACTTTCAGCTTCCTTTTGGTTGCTTTCAGAGGTGGATCTTTTTTGGCTTTGGGGTGTTACCAGCTAGCGTGGAAGCAGGAATTTTTCCCTGGTCAGTGTCATTTGTGGGCTGAAAACCCATGGTCCCCTGTGCAGGTCTCTGGTGTGGGAAGGTGACTGGAGGACAGATATTTTCATGGCCTCGTTGAAAGAGATGGACAAAGGCAACCCTGTGAAGCTTGTTCTGACTGTCAATGGACAGGTAAAAGAACCGACATCTTCGTCTCTTTCTGCCCTGGGTCCCAAATGTTGTCACTTCTGAGCTACAGAACTTCCTCTCCCATCCTCTCCTTTTCCTTCTCTTTGCTACTCCAAGGCAGAGCTGCCTTATGCGGATCTGTTGATGCACATCTGTGTTGAACCTAAACCCTCTGTGATGCTCCAGGCCTATTCCCTAAACACAGCTTTGCTAAAGCTCATGTGTCACAGGAGACAGGCAGCAGAGAGCAGTTCACTTCCACTTCCACTCTCTCCTGGGTCTGTGGTACTTGCACAGTTTTTTTACCTTGTGCTGAAGCCCTTGGATTTCGTACCTCCCAGTGCCTGGCTTTGCTTTTCTTTTCTTTGTTCTGCTGGTGCTGGAGATGAAGGCTGGGCTATTCCCTTGCAGGGAATCTGTCCCTTGCAAGGCATCTTTTTGCTCACCCTTTGTGGATGCAGGCCAGCATACTTGGCATGTCCTTTTCTTCTCACTGTCACCATTTCTGCTGCAGTTGCTCCGAGGTGTCTCCAGCAGTACACCTGCCCGCCCCTTCCTCGTCCCGGAGACCACCCAGTCGCCAGTGCTCCCAGCACATGATATGCCCCTTGGCCAGGACCTGGAGGATCCCACTGTGGTATGTGTATCCTGGAGCCGCCTTCTCATTATTTCACCCTCTCCTTAGTATCTTTTCCCTCACTCATAGATGCTCAGCTGATGTCTAGTGTAAACATATGCTGTTGCTCTCCTAGTGGAGACCTGGCTAAGCAAGTTTTGGAGCCAAAGATTCACTTGTGCTAAAGAAAGTGGTACTCTCCATTGAAAAAGCCTTTGGAAGGGTTGAATTTAACAGCCCTTGGTGGGATGATTGATCAGCCTGGTTACTCCTAGCATAGATGGCCTTTCTGCCTTTTCAGTTGCCTTGTGCTAGCCGTGCCTGTCACAGCCAGCAGTCTGAAAGCAGACCACTGGGCATGTAGCAGCGGGTAGCTGCATTGCTCAGCATATATTTGGCAGCTGATACTGTTGGCATGCTGGCCCTTAAGACTCAACGGGAAGGTGAGCCTGAAAACAGACATCATATGAAACTAATCTCTGGCCCAGTAGTGGACAAATCACAGTAGCCTTGGGTCTTTTTCTTCAGGGCTGATTTGACTGGGACTCTTGATGCAGGTTAAGAGTCAGAGCTCAGAGGTGACTGCTAGAGCATCCAGGCCTGGGAGGAAGGACATACACCCACCACAGAGGACCCTGGCCATACCCTGTGCCCTGAAGCCACCATCTGGCAAAGTGGAACCCAGTGAGGCCTGGAGGCAGAGTCCTGTCCACCCCAAGAAGCCCAGGAAAGTTTTATTTGAACCCACAGCATCTGAGAGAGATCTCAATGAAGAAGGTAACTCTGGCAGCTTCCAGGTTTATTTTACTGCTCTTGCGTGAATGATATGTCAATGCTGCTGGGCAACAACTTCCAGTCCTTTTCTCTGTATACCTCCAAGGCAAGACAGGCTTGTCTGTCTTGGCTTGCGAAATACTGAGAACTGCTCCTTCATCCTGGATGAACTGCTTGATGAATTCTTGCCTGTTGGGAAAAGGCCAAAAATAGAACGTGGGATACACTTAGTGCCAGCACTCTGTACTATAACATAATATGCCTATCTTTTCATACGAGTAAAAGTGCTTTATAAATGAAGCAAGTATCGTTAGTCTTGTTTTACAAAAGACTAAATTGAGGCACAAGAAAGCTACCTACTGTCATGTTCTGTAACCTCTCCATTGGTCTGTTTGTCCCCCCGCTAACACCATACCACTCGGTCCATAGAAGACATTGGTTATTATTAAAGTATAGACAATATGAAAAGGAATATATGTATAATTAGTATAATTGTACTGACTTTTCAGTAGTGAGAAGGTAGCTGCCAAGGGGTTTGGAAACAAAACCTTTAGCGTCTGGAGTGTGAATTCCAAGTCAGCTCCAGGGTGTGACCAAGTTTGCGTGTAAATGATAATAACTCAGTGGTCCTCATGTGATGTGACTTCTTGGGACTTGGTTTGCTTCTCATAAAGGCAAATGTAGCTCCATTGTAAAGTCGCTTCTGCTGTAGGCAGTGTGAGAAGGGGGGAAATGAGCTTCCATCAGAGGGGTAAAATGCAACAGTGTCAGCATGATGGCAGTCAAAGGAAGTGTGCCCTGCTCTTACCTGTCTTTTGCATTTCTTCTGATGAGACTTCTTCAGGATTGTTGGTCTTGCACCTTGTTTGTTGCAGTGAGGTAGCTTTGTGCTGAGGGTTGGAGGGAGGAAGGCCAGAGGGCTCTTAAACTGTGGAAAGCTGAGCACTTTCCAGGGTATGTCTGCTGGCTGCTTTCTTACGGGGCCATCTCTGTGTTTCCTCTGCAGATCTGGCGGTGGAGGAGTTGCAAGGTGAGGATCTGGTTCCTAGACCCTAGTTTGTGTCTTCATCCACTCAGTGATGCCATTCCCTTTACTGTCACAGGCCTCTCATGTTTCATCCTTTATCTACCCAGTGATCAAGAATAACAAGTAGGTTCTGTGTATATACTCTTCCTCCCCGTGCAATTGCTCTCAGTATAGGTGCTTCCAGTACTGTCAGGCTCTCCAACACGCTTCTGTAGCTCCTCTGAGTCTCAGGCACACCTCTGGGTGCATAGCCCTTTGAGGCAAAGGGTAAGATGTGGAATAAACTTTGACTAAAAGGTACTTTTTAGCTTGCTCAGGTAACCACAGGGGCCTGGGAAAGGAAAGTAGGAGGAACAGAGCAGTGTGAGGAATATCTCTGGAAGCAGCTCCAGGCTTCTGGTTGCTATATCTTAGGCACGAACAAGCTGTCCCTGAGTAGCCCTCCCTCACAAGGAGTAACACGGGGGGGATAACACAACTGGGATATCCCTTCTGGGGATGGGTAATCAATGGGGAGCATCCAAGCCTGTCTGTATGCATCCTCCATCTAGCCAGACTCTTTGCTGGCTCCCTCTGCTAGCGATGTCTCTCCTAGTACAGCAACTGTTCCCCAAAGCCAACAGAAAATCTTCCTCGGGAGCTATGTCTCTTGCCACCCCAAAGGGAAGGGACCTGGGGCCCTTGCCTTCCCATTTCTCCCCTCTGAGCTTTCAGCTGCCTTGTTCTCTGCAGCAGGGAAGGGAGCTGGGGATGTCTCGTCTCATTCTGCTCACAGCCCTGTCCTCTCCCCTCCCCAGGCAGCCCCAGTCCACGGTGGTGCCATGCCATGTGCCTCAGTGACCTAAGGACAGCTGTTCTGATCGGTGGAGAAGGTGTCGATCAGCAGTCCTGCAAGGATGCACTCTGGAAGCTGGAAATTGGTGGGGACTTTAGGGCTATCAAAGGCAATGGGGGAGGACTTGAGGACAACTCGTGCAGAGGGGAGGGGGTACTCAGGGGCCTGTGCATAGGGAGCGGACAGCAAAGGTGTCACATCTCCTAGCATGGTCACCAGGCTGAGCTGACAGCATAGAGCGCCCATACAGTGTGTGGGGTTGTATGTGAGAGCCTTCCAGGAGCTGAGGTATAAGTTCTGGAAAGAGTTGGGTGAGTTTTAGGGGGTAAAACAGCACAGTTTGCACTCTGTGTGTGATGACCAGTGAAGTGTGAGATACAGTTCCAGTCCCTTGCAGCTTTCTGCACCTTGCAGATCCTCTCTTCCACCTTACTATTCCCCACCTAGTTAGTGTTCCCCTTCATTCCTTACACAAAAACGTTTCTGTATGAGTCCCTCTAGCTCTGAAACAAAGGAGAGGAGGAGATGAAGGGATCAAGGTCTTGAGTAAAAATTTTATGACATATTTTTGAATCTAGAAAAACTGAGAGCATCTTTGAACTCCCACACCAACTGTCTGGTGTTGCTCCCACAGACAGTGATTTCTGGCTTCCAGTGGGTTTCCAGCTACAAAACGCCATGCCATCGTGCTTGCATGGTCACACAGCTACCTACGACCCAGACACCAAGCGTATCTACATTGTTGGGGGCATAAGGGAGGACAAAGACTACAGCAGCATCTACATTCTGGACACAGTCACCTGGAAATGGCTCCTTGTGGCTGTAAGTACTGCAGCTTTTCCAAGACAAAAGCACAGGAGGGGTGGCAGGTCTTGCCTGAATGTGGTAATCAATGTGCCTGTATCCTTATTCCAGTAGTCTTGGTCCACTGTTGCTGCAGGTTGTCTGAGCTGCTTAGTTGGGATTGACAGATATAAGAAGGCTATGTTGAAAGGCCACAAGCTTGGCAAAAACCAGGGGGGCTGTGCCTACAACGAATGAAGCAAAGTGAAAAAATGGTTGCTGCAGAGTGCTGTGTCTGACCAAGGTCGTGGGTGGCAGATGCTGTACAAGAGGCAGAGGGAAATGGCCTCTCATTTTATATGGTGCTGTTGAGAGCTGCATTGGATGCTGAGGAGAAGAGCTGGTCTTCTCAAATCAGGGACTGCTCCGAGCACACCAGATATCTGAGTTCTTTAGTTGCCTGTCATGTCCTTGCAGAGGGCCCTGTCAGCGAGAGACTATCTGTGTCTTTCCCGGATAAGTCACAAAATTACTTTTACAGAATAAGCCTGGATGAGATCTTTCTGTTCTTTGTCATCTTCTGAGGAAGCTGGGGTAGGAGGTTGACTTCCTTCTCTCATCAGAGCATTCTGGTGGTGCAGAGTTCAGAAAGGATGTACTGTGTGCCTGTGTGGCAAAGATCTGGCTGGGGAGCCAATAAAGTGAAAACTGAGACTTGACAAACTCACTGCATTATGTGGGCCCCTTTCCTACGGGTCACGCAGCAAATAATGCACTTATTGTAGCAAACGTATGTTGAACTTTTTCCAGGCTAAAGGGAGGATGCCAGTGCTCGCCTACCACAGTGCAACTATCTACCGCAAGGAGCTGTTTGTTTTCGGAGGGACTTTCCCCAAAAAGGCATCACTGGCACTTGGACCCTGTAGCAATGTGCTCTATGTCTTCAATCCAGAGCATGAAATTTGGTACCAGCCCATCTCTGAAGGGGAGAAGCCTCTGCCTAGGCTTGGGTGAGGATGCTGTTATTCCAGCTGTATTCCAAAATGGAGCAGGAAACCTCTGCTCACCTTCCCTCCCACCCCAGTTTAATTTCCTAAATTTTAGGTGATTGTTTTCCACCAGTGTCCCCTTAAGATAAGGCTACAATTTGAGCAATGTAATTCCCAGTACCTCCTGACATGAATCCTGATGGGATTCTGTCCTTGGGCTGCAGTGGCTGCGAGTAGAGGCAGGGGTAGACTGAAGCTATGGCAGCCCAATAGCAGAAGCCAAGGCTGAAACATCAGTTTTGGCACTTGCTGATGATACTTGGTTCACTTGCTTTTTCTCTGCCCAGGCATTCAGCTACTCTACTGAAGAACAAGCTGCTGATTTTTGGGGGTCGGAGGACTTCTTTCTACCTCAGTGACATGCACATCCTGGATCTGGGTAAGAAAGTCTGTGCCAGGTGGATGCCTTGGGAAGGTCTGTTCTAAGGCAGGGACTGGGGAATGAGGCATGCTCAATGGGAAGGTAGCATTAATGTCATAAAAACTCCTAACTAGGCAATGGAGATGGAAAACTATGGGGTAAAAAAAACATTTCTGGGGTAAGAGGGGAGGGAATGGGGAAAAACAAGAGAGTGCATTTTTGGAAGAAGCTGGGTAACAAAGAATACACATTGCTGATGTGGCAGAGTATGGAAGTTTTTGTCTACTTATGAGGCTGAGCTTTTTGGACATTTCACCTGCCTTTCCCCTGGCTGTCAGGTTTCATGGAGTACACACCAGTCCCCCTCCTTGCTGGACAGCCTTCTGCACGTTGGTAAGATCCTGTTGTAGACCCAGGAGCTATCTTCTTCCTCTGTCCTTTCTCTTCGAAGCCAGGTTTAAACGGTGCTTGTCATCAGACCCAGTTGTATATCTCTGTCCCATCAGTCAAAATACAGTGGATGGCACCGCTGCTGTGGGACCAGAAATTCCTGTGCTGTCCCAGTTGGCATCTGTAGGGTTGGGGGGTACAGACCCCTCAGTCTCCCTGGAAATTTACCTTTCAGGCCAGGGAAAGTTTTCTGCCATGTGCTAGTGAACTGTATTGCCTGCTGTGTGGCCTCCACAGTACCCAGAGTAAAATAGACACACAGAGAGGAAGAAACTCTTGTACCAGGACTATGTTGTTCCTAAAGGGACACTATTGCCCCCTAGAACAATGACTAAATCAGGCCAAAGCTCAGCTAGCCAGCTATCTCCCTCCATAGAGCAAAACAGAGGAGTTTTGATAGCTCCTTCTGAGATAATGAGGTGCTTTTCAGGCCTGATTATGGCCTGGCCTGCAGAGGCAAGCAAACAGCTCTGTCAGGGTTATTCACCAAGTCAGGACAGAAGAGAAGCAGAAGTAAACTTCTGTTCTGCAGCTTAAGCCCACAGCCTCCTGCTGAAGTCTTCCCACCCCTGCCCATTGTTGACTGAGGCAACCCCAGCAGGTTTTGCTGCAGTCATCTTTCAGCTTTGCTTTGGTTGCAGTTTTCATGCAGCTTTGGCAGTGTCAGACCAGAAAGTTCTGATCAGTGGAGGCTGCAATGCCAGGGGAGCCCTGCAGGATGCCTTTGTCTTCCACCTAGGTGAGTGACTCTCCTTCCTGCTTTCTGTAGCTGAAGGTGACTATTGGGCTGCAGCAGTGTTTCTGAACACCTAGTCTGGTCCATTTGTTTCATCCCTTGCACTAGGAATAGGTTTGTCAGTATTGATAGCTGCTTTCTACTTCAGATACTCTTTCATGGAGCACGGTCATGCAGCATGACCTCTGCTCTGTGCCCCGAGCTGGCCACACATTGCTTGACCTGACTCCTGCCCACCTGATGGATGTGGACAAGGAGAACAAAGAGGAGCATAACCTGCACACAGTGTTGGTCTTTGGGGGCTCCAACTGCGCCGGGACCTTTTACAATAGCATGGTCAAGATCCAGCTGGACCTAGGATAATGCACAATACTCATAATGAGCCTGGAACAGCCAGGGCTCTTCACCAGCCTGAATACAGACATGGATGGCAATAAATGAGTCCAAGCAATGTGGCATTCCAAGTATCTATATGTGGGTGAATGCTATTTTGGCACAAGAGATCATGGGTTTGTAAAGCCTTTCTGAAGGGTATTGCCCTCTTTGGGCAGCTGATACACAGCATCATACTGGCAGAAGTTCCCTCCCATATCTCTGGCTTGGTACCTGGGCTTGGGTGCCAAAACATTCAGTGGGAGCTGAGCTGAGCCTGCACAGGAACACAGTCAAAGGCTTCTGGGTTTCCTTTCTTGTCCTACAGGTTTGTGGGCTGGAATTCCTGGGTGCTTTCTGCACTGAAGGTGACTCAGGTGTTGGGTTTCATTTGGGATGAGTGGAATGGGATTTACTCCACTTGGAAGGTCCTCACAGTGAAAGTACAGGTCTGATTCTGGTTTGGAGGGAATTTGGGGTGGGATTCCCTTTAGAAATAGTCTGCAGCTGAGGACTAGGAAAACACCTAGGGCAGTGTCTGAGGATGGGAAAAGGAAGGGAACACCATCATTTTCAGCATACGGGAGTGAGCTGGCTGTGTCGGCTGACCATGCCACAACCACCTAGCTTTGCTCTGGACAGGTCTTTATTATAAATTCTGCAAGACTGCTGCTAGACATAAGGAAGAGGTATAAGTCAGCTGTCCTAGGTAGTAATTCTCTTGTCATTGCAAGGGGTGGCAGAGTTGCTGACTGTTGGTTCTTGCAAGATGCACAGGACCCAACAAGGGTTGGGATTAAGCTATCTTCTATCAGAGACTAGCTCTTAGTGTTTATAATCCATGGCACTGATGATTATGCCATTGCTCTGAGGCAGCTGCAAGGAGAAGCAGGCCTGCTAGGTTAGTAGCACACTCTGTACACTGGTTTCCTGATGTTCTTTCTGTAGGTGGTAGAAAGAAGAAGCCCCTGTGGGGAGTCCAGAATTGGCTCAATGCCTCACAGTTGTTTGTGGCCACATTGCCCAACCCAAAGCCATACAAAGGGGACTTCTGATAATTATGGATGCTCCTGCTTTAATCTGCTACATGGAGATACATCAGATAGATAGAAAAAAACCCATAGAAGTAGCTGCAAACTTTCCAGCAAAGGCATAGCTCCTGTAAGTCATCCAGGCTACTTCCAGGTCCTCTGCCCTTCTTCCCATCCAGATGAAAGTGAGACAATAGTACTAAGGCTTCGTGCTGGCACAGAAGTCCTACTCAAGCTGTAGCTGTTGTCCTCTCTGACACTCCAGCTTACTTGATTTTATGAGTAGAAGGGCTTTAAGCTTGCAGCTCTGCAGGAGTATCCGGCTGCCGGGATGGGTGGCTTACTCTGAACGCCTCTAACTCCAGGAGAGCTTTGTTTATTCTGGTTATTGTGGGATATGGACCCATGTCCACTTTGAATCTGCAAAAGGAAAAGAATTTGTGAGGTACTTTTGAGTCAGTAGTGAGCACAAGGGTAGAGCAGTGTGCTACGCCTGCCCAATATGGAAGAATCTCACAGGCTGGGGTACTTTTGATTAGAAGTTCATCCTTGAAGATTCAAAAACAAATGCTAGAGGAAAGGTTAGTTAGTTCTTCTGTCCTCACTAGGCTTTTATATAGTGTGCGGCACAGGGTGAGAAGGCACTATTTCCTGGGAATCATGCAGCCACTACTTGCATAGGTTTAAGGCTTTCAACAAATATAGTCAGATTAATCTTCTTCCCCTGTCTGCAGCGTACACGGCAAACTGGGAGAGAGGATGTGGAGTGCAGGCAACCTTAGCTTTTCTAAGGACATAGAACAGGTTTCCTCCAGGGGCCTTGGAGGACAGAGCCCAGCTCCCTCTTTCCAAGAGCTTCCAAAGAGACAGTATTTATGACATAGGAAAATTCATGCAGAGAAGAATCCATAACTGGGTAGGGCAGGCAGGCTTTCCTAACAGGCACAAGGAGAAGCAGAAGACAAGCTCTGACAGCCCAGCACAAGCAGTAAGAGCACCTCAGGCTTAGCCTTAATTACCTTTCAGCGTTGGCAACTTGAGGCACCAAGCACAGATCAGCCATGGAAACCTGCAAATGTAGCAGAGAAAAGGGGTCAGAGTAACAGAGCCTGTCCCATCACACTTCACTCTGGTGGCAGGCTTTGACAGCAGGATTGAATTTATTTTATCAGCCAGTATAGAGGAGTTGTCTCAACAACCCCATTCTTTAATCCAGCATAAATAATACAACAACAGTACAAGGAAAGGAACATCATAGGAGTCACTAGGAGAAACAGCCATCAGCCTTTAGGGAGCTTCATATTTACCAGCTGCTGATAGTGAACTCAAGGACACAGTGCTTCTATGGCAACTGCCTCTGAGCAAGTAAGTCTGCTGGCAAGCTGCAGAGGAGGTGATGGAGGGAGGAGGGAGTTCGCAGGGATGGGAAGAGATGAGTAAGTTTTGCTTGTTTGCAGTGCAGGAGTATCAAGCAGCTCCTGCCAATGTCAAGACCTGATATGTGATAGGGCCTTGGCACACAGGCTCAGGGACTTGCAGTCTGAAAAGAAGACTCAAGGACAATACAGCTAGCTGCCTATCTGCACAGAGGCAGCTGCCCCCACCCCAATCCCCAGGTCACAAAGCTCTGGGTGCCTTTCCGAGCACACATTATTCTCCAGCATGAGATCTCGTAACTAGTCTTTGCCCACCAAGGGCTCCAGTTCCATGAGGCTCCTGCTGGACAATCCTCTGCATTGCAAGTTATTGCAGGAGCCTGCCTTTTTGCCAGGTTTTTATAGGAAAGATCTAATTGCCTGCTGAACTGCTAGGACTACTAAATGGAAGAGGCCTGAGTGGCCTCTAGCTTGGTAAGGGTCAGAACAACTTGTGAGCTCCCTGAAATCCGTCCATGTTAAAATTGGATGAACAGAGCAGAAAAATACAATACAACTTTGTTAAAGGTTCTACAGAGCAGAGCTAAGAACTGAACCTGTATGTCTTGAGCCAGGCTTTGCCCCTATGACAGGACATTGATGGCCAGAATCTGGCCATCAGCAGGTTATAGGCAGGGACAAGTAATCATCTCTGCAACTATTTGCAAGTTGGTAATGGCCTAAGTAGGATCCATGCAGCTGTTTTTCTTACGATGAAGGCACTGCATGTAACTCCAGGCACAGGATGGGGTTGTGCTGTGTCTCCACAACCTATTTCTTTTCATATTTTATGGGATATAGTGGGATTTTCAGTTCTCCAGTGGTACACAACACTCTCTCAGGTACTTACTTCATCCCCCACACAGTAGCGCCCAGCAGTGTGCTGCAGAATCTGCTCCAGAGCTGGCAAGAGAGGTGATATACTGGAGTGAGGCATTGGAAACTCATTTGAAAGGGACACCAAAGAACTTTTAGACTGGGAATTAGGAACAAAGGCATTTTGACCCTGAGCGGAGTGTGAAAAAGGAGCAATTTGGGACAGAATCTAGAAGCATAGTTATAGGAGTCTTTAGGGTTCTTCAGCATTTGGGATCCTGGGTGATCCTGAAATACTAAGAGGACAATGTAGAGATATGTGAGAGTGGGGAGGGGAAAAATGCAAGTGTTCAGTCAGTTTGTGTCTGTCCATATGTGAAGATGGGCCTGCCATTCCAGCACATGGGGGAAAGGGTTTTGAGGAAACAAAAAGCACTGTATTTCTCCCAGGGAGGTAAAGAAATACTCTGCTACTTGCTAGATTCTGTGGGAGTTTGCCATCAAATCTATTTTGTCTGATGACAAAAGCATATCGATAGAGATTGACAGAACTTTAAAGCAAAAGGCACTAGTATGGGAGCAGCTGGGTGGAAAGAAGTGCTGTCATGCATGAGGCTGAATCAACTCCTGCAGTGTACAGGATGGCCTCAGGCTTTCCCTCTTCCATGCACAGCAGTGGAAGCACACTGTGGGCAGTATCTTTCCTCTGAGATGCTGCAGTGCTACCAGCAGGGCAGGACCCCAACACACCAGCCTAGGGAGATCTGTTGTTCAGCTTGAGGAGGAAAGTAGGACCCTAGTGGTGCAGAGTTTAGAAGGGTCAGTCCAAGTCCTGATCCTTTTGAATGTGGGACACACCTTGGAAGCCAGATGTGATGCAGTGCTGAGCCCATTCCATCTTTTTCTCACCCATTTGTTTCAGGACGCTTAGGTTCTGTGAAGGCAAGTGATCTCCAGGTTAGATTGACTGCCACTGGCTGGATCTTACCCACTACCTCATCCAGTGGAGGAGAGGGGAGGTGAGGAGGTGCCAAGCCTGAACCCCCAGCCTGAGTTTGGCCTGCTGGGTCAACCCTGACCTCACCCTCAGTGAGCCATGCACCCTGCTGTATCTCTCTTCTGGCACTATCCTTTTGTAACAACTGCCAGGGTATCCCTTTGCCTCTGCCCTTTGAGTTACTCAGTTGTCTTCCTAAAACGTATTAGATCCTGCAGTGAAACTGCATGGGTTCAGCTGTTTCTGGAAAGAACCCTGGGGTACTACAGGATTTTCTTTGTAGGAAATACTGTATTGTTGCCATTGGCAGATCAGGAAGGGGCTAAGCAGAGATTTCATTTGCTAACACATCGTCTTAAGGTCTGCCGCTCTATTGGCTGGCAGCAATTTAAAGAGACTGAGCTTTTCAGAGACACAGACTCCTGGAAACCCATCCTGGTTTTTCATTTGCATGTATGTGACAAGGCAATACCTGGAGTGGCTGAATGCCAGAAGCAATGTGATCCGCTATCATTCTGACTTGGGCTCTCTTCTTCGGATCTTGGGGCAGGAGCCTAGGGTTAGGATGGGTGTCTTCTAGGTAATGAATTATAGCTAGCTGTAATGAACAAAGAGATAAGGGGAGGTATTGGAGAGGCAAGGAGAAGTTCACATCCTGAACACATGGAAGGGGAAGCTGATGCAAGAGAATACAATAGCTTCTGAATGAAGTTTGTTACCAATCCAAGCAACAGAATATCCCCTTCGATGTCTACTTGTGACCTTGTTGTCACTTAGCCCAGCTGTAATTTCAGGCAAACCCTGGCATAGCCATCTAAGTCGACTACAAACTGCTCCGTGAAAGGTGGAGTTACAAACCAAAGCTGAACTGAGCTTAAAACCTTGACAGCAGTTTCCCAGCAGAGGCTACGTGCTATTTCTGTGCCCAAGTGGGATTGTTTATCACAAATGCCACCTCTTTGCCAATGCACAGATGAGAGTTTTGGGCGAAGAAATGGGGCAAAGCCATCTCCTCCAGACTGGCAGCAGGCTGGAGGGAATGGTTAACAGGGATGTGGCTGGTAACTTACTGACTGAGAAAGGGTGATCCCATCAATTTTCAAGGCTGGGACTTGCTGCATTGGATTCACTGCCTTGAATTCAGCAGAAAACTGTGGAAACAAACCTGAGATTACTGCACCAAGAAATTCTTCCTTGTTTTCTTCCCCTAGAACCCAGTTACCAAATTATTTTACTTTTTTAACCTGGCTTTTCCCTCTATCTCAGTAGTAATATTTGCAGTAAGTTATGCTGTACTATTAGCCTACAGCAAGCTCTCACTGGGGCTCAGGGATTGCTGCATCCAAGGCCAGATTGCCTTACTTCCTGATAAACCATCAATACAAAGCCCAGGATGGGTAGTATTGCAGCAGTGCCATTATTACCGTTCTAGTCTTAGCCCATACTGGCACGTCGAGCCGGTGGTACTATTAGGTGCATGACTCCCAGCTAAGGCTTCCCAAATAAATTCTCAGTGAAGATCTCTTCTGACAACCCACCCTTTCCTTTGACAGGCCCTTTGCAGACCCTTACTGCATCATTTAGCATCTTTTGGACACCCCACCACCACACACTTTCTGGTGTTAACTGAGTGAGGTCAAGTCTGTGTTTAAACTGCAGTGCAACTTCTCTGAGGTCTGTGTGCCAGATATGTTCAGTTATATCATGCTAAGCAGGAGCAAAAGATCTTCAACCTTATGAAATTCAGTCACAGATGTTTAAGAGAGAAGACCTTTATTCTCCTGCAGTCATCTCTCTTTATCCTACATGCCAGGGAATACTGGTTTAAATTACAGAGAAGCAGTGAGGAATTCAGTGATTCTGAACTTTCTAGTGGTGATCCCACTTCTCCTAATGATCCCCAAGTTCAGTATCCCCAGAGAGAGCAATGGTAGCTGTATCTTTACCTGCTGTCCCCCATCCTCCACGAGGTTCACTGGCACCAAGTCGTATGCAATCCCTTTCAGAGCCAGTGCTAGAGAGAACAGAGTGTACAGCTTCAGACAGGCACACTGAGATCAGTTTCATTGGTAATGGGCTCAGGGAAATGTTACCATCTCCATTTGAAAAAAGAATGGCTTTAAAACCAAAAAAGACCCTGTCCCTCAAGAAGGGTGGCCCGAGTCCACCGAGAAGATAGTGTTCTGGCAAAATAAGGACCAAAGTACTAAAGATCAGTCCTGGCGAAAACACTGCATTATTCAAAATAAGCTTTGCCACTCTTTGCAGCACAGCCCCCTCCTGAGGGGGCTTATACAGGGCAGGGGGGACTGATCACCTGCAAATCCTTGCTTAAGGCTGTCTCAGCCCAAGTAGGGACCATTCCCAGCCCTGCTTAGCTCTCAAGAACTGGGCAGACCAGAGTCTGAGGAGTATCGGTGTGAAAACAGGGTAGGGCCCTTCTACATAATGTGGAAGAAACAGCCATCTGCATCATGTTAACTTTACAAAAGGAGTAATTCCCTCTAACTAGCTGCAGGCTGAGTGAAGTTCTCCTCTGTTCCTCTCCCTTCCCCCTGCTCCCGGTAGGCTGTGGTATTCCCTTCCCTCCTACTCCAGAGGAGAGGGGGGGAAGTGCCTCACTGTTCTAGGATCATGTTTGCTGATCTCTCTCTTAATAAGTGACTGATTAATTTCGTTAGTGAAGGGGAGGATACTGCAATAACACTAAGAGAATAAAACAGAGATCAACATGGGATCTTACCAATTCTCACTCTCCAAGAGCAGGAACTTCGGAAATAGCCGTAAAGTATTGGCTGAGAAGAGAAAGATAGATAAAGCGGTTATATGGTGGGAACACCAAGGTATTTTAAAGAGAACAATACATGAACAGAAGGCATTTCAGGAACTGTAAGATAGGGCAAAGCAAGGTTTAGGGGAGAGAGCGCTCCTTTCTGAAAGTGACTGTTCCTGTTTTGGGTATACAGGTAGCGTCACTGTCATTCATGCTGGCCCTCTGAATATTTAATTGCATCTGATGTTTCCAGTGATGCACAAGTGACCTTAAAATTATGCCCTACAATGCTTCCCTCTTTGTCCCTAGCAGATGTTGCTAACTTTTATCCCATCTTGGATTTTTTAAGCAAATTCCCCACTTTATGCCAAGAACCTGCACTGGGTATTTGCATGGCATGAAATGGCTTTTACAGCCACGCAGGGCAGGGCAAGGCCTCTTTCGCAATGAGAAGAGCTACTGCTGCTCCAGATGAATGCAAAGGGGGCAGACAAATCATCTCTACCTGAACTCTAGCACTGAGGCAGCTTTCATGGACCCTTCCACCCTATCCAAGCTCTCACCTTTTCAGATGCCATGGTCAGTGTGTGCAATCTACTCCAGGAAATAAAAGCCACCTCTTTGCTTTCCCTTTTAACTCGGCTGGGATGGGGGAAGGCTTCTCTCCTAAAGCCAGTGAGGAAAGGACTATGCCCCCAAATCCATGCCCAGGCCATGAAAACCAGCCAGTCAGATTCAATCCTGAGTGACTGCAGTCAGCTGCGTCCACATCCGCGTTTGCTGTGCTGCAGCCCTGGCCCTGATACCAGAACAGTTAACCAGCTTTGAGGTTGGAAGCTCCATTTAGGAGCCATCCTTATTGCCCTAGCTTCTTGTCCAGAAATAAAGAAGATATCTAGAGAGCCTGTCAGGCTCTCAGTAGTTGCCAGTGCAGAAGGATAGCCCTGGGGAACAAAACAAGGAAATTGAAGCCATGTGCAGAATTTCTGTTTCACTAGGGAACGACTGCCAGCTCCCTGAACAGGGGCTGCCTTTGCGGGGAGGTCCCTCAGGGTCCTCCTGTAGCCCTTCTCAGTGCTGAGGGTTTTCTGCATTGCATGCCTGGGAGAGGCTGCTACTCTGCTCCCAGGGCAGCTTTGTGCAAAATACGAAGCTCGCTTTTTTGTGTTACGGTCTTTTCTTTCCACACAGGAAATTGGTACTCATGCATGTCTCTAAATAAGCCTGTAATCATGTCTCTCCTTCCTTCCATAGATCCCATGGCGTGCCAGGATGTCTGTGTGTCTCCACCCTCCCAAAATGCATAGAAATTATACCAGAGACTGACAACAGCAAGGCAGAAAAAAACAGGCATTTGCTCACTGACACACAATCTGTCAACAGAAAACCAAAAGGACCCTGAGGATCTCTGTGCTCCAGTCCTCTTTGTAAACTCAATGCTTCTCTTACAGTTTACATTGGTTCAGATAACTTTAAATGACATATGCATTTGATTAAATTACTCTAGTCAAAGTTTACTGGAGGAATGGTTTATAAGTGAGGAGGGAAGTGATGGCAGTATTGGCAACACTTTTGCGAACAAAGTATTTACTGATTTTCTTAAATTCTCTGCTCCTGGAATCAGGGCATTAGAAATCTGAGCTGTGCTTTTTTCAAATGTCCAGCCTGCTGGGTCACAGGGAAAGAAACAGAAACTATGACTTCAAAAGGGAAAGACACAGCATTCACGACATACTATTTTTACTTGTTTTTCCTGGGGACCTTGCTGATGATTTTTTGGCTCAGAAATTCATATCCTTCACCACATCTGCTCTGGACTCTGGCCTCTCAGCTGGCAGAGACATTGCTCCTGATCCTCTCTGCAGTTCTCTGTTGGTTTTGCAGTCTGCGCTATCATTTGTAATAAATTGTGCTAAGCTAATTGCTTTGCTCTATAATTTCAAGGCCCCGGGGGATCCCTCAGCTGGGAACTGTGTCCCCAGAGGCTGGGGCCTGGAGCAATCTCTTAAGTTCATGCTGTTTTGCTCCCAGCGGCAGGGCAGATCACAGGCAAAACACTCAGCTAAGTAAAGACTAGAGACAGCAGGAGTGTTTTGCCCTCAGTGGACAAGTCCCAGAGTGACATTATAGCTAGTCTTCCTCAGAGGAAGATCTAAGCATGGGCTAGGGGAGTGGCGAGGAAGAACTACCTCCATTTACAACTCCGTGGGGTACAATCCCCCTAAGCTGCAGCTTTAGACCAGTTGGAGCTGGGAGGATAGCAGGGGGACAACACTTGCTTCATGTCTACTGAGATTTCTGGTTTGGTTCTGTTTTCATTTCCAGCATCAGCAGTGCCATGAGGAAAGTTTGGGCTTAAATCCGTCTAGAGTAAAAATCTGGGAAATGCATTTCACTGTTTAGAAAGATGGGAGAGACATCCCAAACTTTGCCTGTTGAGCCCTGAGGTTTCCAAGCCTGTTTGCTTCAGTACGGTGCCTGGATACCACGTCCTTCCAGGCTATATTCAGGACTCACTTAGAAAGGCAAAGCCTTTCCGCCTCTTTCCTGAGACCCATCACTCCAAGCAGCCTGCACACACAGACTGATGCAGAGCAGGTGCCCACATGGGACACGAGAGAAACCTGCTCCTTGGAGGCTTGCATAGGGGAAGCCTTGGTGTCTGAAAGGCACCACTTGTGTTCTGCTGGCTCGAAATGTAAAGGTATAAGCAGAAGGTGCATGTTTGCTCCTAAACGCTCAGAATCTCTGCAGCCAGCATTAGTGTTAACAGCTCATATGGATAAACTATCTTAAGTAAACACCACCACTGCTTTGAAAGGCATTAGTTTTATTTAGCATGGGGGCAAATTCCTTGCTCTCCACTGAGACAGAGACACGGGTGCAGGCCAGGGCAGGGGAGATCTAAGAGACGCCGTGCATGGGGGTGCAGTCCTCTCGGTATCCACCACTCTGGCCTTCCCGGGGAGTCCAGGGCACCAGAAGCTGATTTAGGCCGCGATCCCAGGCAGCTGCCGAGGCGGGCGGCAAGGCTAAACCGAGCGAGACCCGTGGCGGCCGAGGGCGGAGAGCCGGTGCCCCGCTCCCTCCAGCTCTGGCGCCGCCATCGCCCCCCGTTCCCTCCCGCCCGGCGGGGACGCTCGGCAGGGGGAGCTGGGAGCCAGCGCTGCGTACCTTGGCCGCGGCAGAACTCATCCCGGTGGCTACAATGTCTGCCTCAGACTGCCACCAGCCGCAGGGCCGTCCCCTCACCTCACGGCTCGGCTGCAGCCGGACAGCCGCTGACCCGGCAGGACTACATCTCCCAGCCTGCCCCGCGCCCCACCCGCCCCGGACTCCGTCTCCCAGCATGCGCCGCGCCCGCCCCGGCGCTGGAGCCCCGCGGATGCCGGCGGCGGGGGGTGGCCAGGCCGAGCTGGGCCCGCGCGGCGGCCCGCTGCGGCAGCGGGAGTCCCGTCGGCTGCCGGGGGGGCTGGCGCGCCCTGCCGCCCCTCCCGCTCCGTCTGCGGGTCCGGCTCGCCCGGCGGCGCTGGCCCTCGTCACCCTCCTCAGCTTCGCCTCCCGCTTCCACCGCCTGCCGGAGCCGCCGCACGTCTGGTACGGGCCGGGGCGGGGCCTGTGCTCCTCCGGCTGGGCATTGCCCCGGGGGCGGCGGGCCTGGCCCGAGACCTTGGTTGTGGGTGGGTGTCCGCCTGCCTCCTCCCGGGAGGCGCCCTGGAAACAGCCGGCTTTGGTTCCAGCGCCCGGACCGTGGGAGAGGAGCGCGCCCAAACTCCCAGCCTTCGCCCCGTTCCCCCGCCCCGTTACTCAAGCACCCGCCCGCCGCTGCCTTGCCCGGCTGCGAAGGGACCCGCGTGTGTTCCAGGCAGGTGGTGGGATGGGATCCTGGCAGTGAGGGCCCCGGGAGAGCGCTGCGCTCTCTGCCCAGCCGGGCCCGGCCCCGCTCCCACCGCTGCTCTCGGGACATGTTGCAGAGAGGGAACCGCGTCTCGGGGCGGGTTAGGGGATCTGTGGGTTGCAGGCTGGTTTTTTAACGTCTCTAAGCACAACCTGGAAACAGACGGGCAGACTAGAGGGTTCGGAGTGCCAATATCAAACTCTTTAAAAAGGACCTTGCCTAGAATGGCACCGTCCTGGTTTCGGCCAGGATAGAGTTCATTTTCACACGGAGCCGGGACAGGTGAGCCGAGCTGGCCAGGGGGGCACGTGACGTCATGCTCCCATAAAAGGGGGGCAGTCGGGGAGGGGCGGCTCTGGGACGGGCTGAGTGTGGGCTGGGCGTCCGGTCGGACGTCGGGTCGGTAAGTTGCCTTGTGTTATCACCCGTTGCGTGTATTCTGTTACAAGTACTGCTGCTGTTATTTCCGTCTGCTGTCCCAGTAACCTGTCCTCACCCCAACCCACGGGTTTCACCTTTGTTTTCCCATTGCGCTCCCCATCCCGCCGGGGAGGTGTGAGCGAGCGGCCGCGTGGTGCTCGGCGGGGGCTGAACCACGACAGGCACTAACCTTCTATGTGATGTAAAGCATAAGTAAAAAGACCCTCCTGGATATTTTTTTTTTTTTACTGTCTTCAGCATTATAGCAGGTTGTTTGGTGGTTTGTTTTTTTCCAGTTGGGATGAAACCCATTTTGGGAAGATGGGAAGTTACTACATTAATCGGACCTTCTTCTTTGATGTCCACCCCCCCTTGGGGAAGGTAAACTACTTTTCTGTTACATGTTTTAGAAGCCACAGGAGTGGGCCAACAAAAGTCTTCCCCATCCTCCCGGCTGAAGGATGTGATAAACACCAATACCTTTCCTAACTGTTGTTGACATCATAGTAATTTGCATTCTCTATCCAGAGCCTCAGTTTGCATCTTTTCTTCTTTACGAAGATGCTTTGAATGTGGTAAAACAAAACAGTATTACATGTTGGGTATTTGAAAGGCTTAACATTAAAAAATGAATGTGGTACTTATGTGGTTTGGAGGGGATATTTAATAGAAGCCTGCAGCTCAAAGGAACCATAAGAACCAAAGGAACCATTCCTGATAGCTTGTGTGTAAATGAGGCTCCTGAAAGCCTTGACTTGCTATTATGTAGTCAAATAACTTGTTCTAGCAACATCGTGTAGTGTTGCTGAAGGTGCGCTCCTGCCTCAGAAAGATTATCTTCCTTTCACGGTGAATCTCCTTAAGCTGTAGGAGTAGGGAGCTATGGGAGAGTCTACAGAGACAGAATTCTCTCTGCTAAATCCCACACCTGGTATTTCTCTTGAGCTTGCAGGTGTCCTTATAGTCAGCAGCCAAAGTCCTTTTGATCTCTTCTGATTTTGCCTTTAGACAAAGGGTAATATGTATGCATATGAATTCTGTACATAAACTCTTGTTTGGATGATGCATCTGAATTAAGTAGTTATCCTCTGGATCAGACTTGGCTTCTATTAAAATCTTATTTGCTGTTGGCTTGGGTACTCCTCCTTCCAAAGTGATTTCCCTGACCTGTTTTTTCACCTTTCCTCTTCAGATGCTGATTGGACTTGCTGGCTACCTTAGTGGATATGATGGTACATTTCCTTTCCAAAAGCCAGGGGACAGATATGAGCAGCACAACTATGTGGGAATGAGAGGGGTAAGGCTCTACAGGCTAGTATCAAGCTGGTTAGCTCTCCTGTGCTTTTCAGTACAGAGTGTTATGTCATAAGAACAGTTCTCCTGGATTAGATCAGAGGTCTCTTTAGCCTTGTGCCTTATCTTTAAGCTTCTTAGAAAAGTGTTAGTGGTTGTATTGTGAATAAGTCTTAACATCTGGCTGTGAGAGGCCAATAAGAAAGTAAGGTGATTATTGAGGCCGATCCTTGCTAGTAATTAGTGGGACTACACTCTTGAGTGGGACAGATATCTTGCCTGTTCTGCAAAGGGAACACTGCTGTGCTTGGGCTTCTGCTCACTCCATTGTGCCTGGCTGCTCTGCTGGAGAGCCAAGGATGTCAAAAAGCCAGAATCGGCCACTGCCACCTGCAGTTTGCAACTACCAGTGACACTGAGCTGAGTAAGCTGATGGGGGGTGCGTGAAATTGCTATTCAGAGTGGTATTCTGTCTGAAAGCCTGGCTGTACTGCTATCTAGGAAGACCAAGAGTGGTAAAACTGACAGCAGGTAACACCAGCCAAAAAAAGAAACAGTGGCCAATTGCTAGTGCCTAGAAAGAAAGATAAAACCTGGGAGGGTGTATTTTCTTGGCTTACTTTCCGGGTCTCCAGCAATTCATGGTTCTAGATTCCCCTGAGCCAAACATGGGAGAAGTGCTAGAACCAGACATGGAAAAGAGCGAATTTTACTGTGATGTTACTTTCTTTTGTTTTGATTTCTGTTCTTCCTCCTCCATCCTCAGTCTCATTTGTGTAGGGCAGGTGATACTGATCTACTAAAGATGTAAGGTACAGGCGTATTTTGTTCTTAAATTTCATATAATAATATCTTGTTAAAATAAATTGAGTATGGTGGATGTGTAGTGCACCTACTTGACATATCTTTTTATGAATATCTGATGTAGTCTAGCAAGAGAATGACCGAGTGTTGTTACTGACACCTCTAGAGACAGAACAGAGTAAGCAGCTGTCCTTTTCTGAACAGTATCTTTGTTCATTTGGCCTTTGTCTAATGTTCTTAGTGAGACAGTTCAGCTACTGCAACATCTGTTGTTGGTAGGTATGGAAGACGAAGGAAGGGAAAGGGTGTGGGTGTGTGTTCACCTTGGGGGGGGCTGTAACTGCTCCTGTGATCATCTTTTGCTGCAGTTCTGTGCGTTCCTTGGCTCCTGCCTGGTTCCCTTCGCCTACCTCATAGTGTTGGAACTGTCAAAGTCACTGCCAGCAGCCTTACTCGCAGCTTTCATACTTATTTTTGGTAGGTGTTCCTGCTACAGCAAAATTGAACAGGTTAATTTTTCAGAGAATATAATTTCTGGATCATCGTGTGTTACCTAGCAAGGGGATATTGGGGTTAATGAGGGAGGTTCCCAAAAGCAAAGTAATTCTACTTTATATGTAGAGGCTTTTTAATTGGTGGTCCCCTTGAGAATTTTACATTCTTGTTTAGTTCATAGGTATTTGTTATGCACATAACCACAGCGTTGGATTACATTTCACCTCAATTTTAAGAATTTTTATAAGATGGATCGTCAGGAATGATTTTGCCCACTAGTGAAATATTGATGTCTCCCATATGAATTATAGAGGCATTTCACAGCCTGCTGCATTACTGTGGAAGAGTTCGCAGTAAGAGATGAATAAAGTTCCTTGTTGAATTGAGCCAAGTAGAGAAATTAACATTGCAAATGGAGTTACCCAAATTGGGGTTTTGTGAGGACACACAGATATTGAGGCACGGAGACTTAAAATATCCAAGTCATATTCATTTTTTATAGGTAACATCTGAAAGATGACTTCTCCTGTAGCATCCTCTGGCAACATGCTGGTGCCTTAGTAGGTGGATCATTGCTCTCTGTAACGCTTGTCATCTGAATATGTTAGCAGCACCTCCCAAATGGTGTTTAACAGATACTGTTGTACTGCCTGGTTTTTGTGAGGGTTTTTTTTCTTCATTTGTTACCCAAGTAGAAGTTGAAATGTTCTGATCTGCTTCTGTTTCTAAAATTTCCCTTGTTTCCCCTGTCTTGCCTACACCGAGGAAATTGGCTTCCTGCAATCTTAGATTCACTTTGGAACCGTAAGCCTTTCTCACATTGTTGTGCATCTGTTTACAGATACGGGCTGTATTACTTTGTCCCAATACATTCTGCTGGACCCCATTCTGATGTTCTTCCTCATGGGAGCTGTTCTGAGTATGGTAAAATGTAACAGCTGTGCAGATAGGTAAGATAAAGGTGATAATTTTCTTAAACTGTAGGTACTCAACTTTTACACAGGTAAAGTACTAGAACATGTCTACCACTTGGTGGTCTGGTGAATGGCTGAGATGAGATTGTTTCAGGAAATTTGGAGGTGAAAGTGGCTCATGGTAGGGGAGAGAAATTTTTAGCATGAGGGTTTGTGAAACTAGGGAGACAGTATGGTGGCTGGTGTAAACCAAGAGAGAGATTTAAATAGGTTATTTTAGCATGAAAGGAAATTTCAGCAGAACTAGTGTTTATGGAACTGCAAATCTTGAAAATGAAGGCTAAAGCTTTTTAAAACTTAGAAAGCTAGTATAGGGTGTTGTAGGTCAGAGAAGGAGGAATGAAGGATGGTTGGAGCCTGTTCAAGGCTTTGCTCCTTGATTGCAAAAATACTAATTTGTTGTCTTGAACCAGTTGCTTTGCCTCCAGGCTGGGGAAACACAGCTTATCTGTGACTGTAATCCTGTAAGCACTTATAAAATCCTGCTAGCTGAGGTAAATAGTGTAATTTGTTTGGTTTAGAGAAATTGGTGCCAAAAATTTGAGAGTAATATAGCCAGGATGTTTCTGAATAAAGCAGTTAAGTTGCTCAGAATATTTGCTATAGACCCATCCAGAGGGGGATGGTGATTTACAGGTGTTTGGATATGTCAAAAGGCTGCTTTGTGGCTGGGCTGTACATAGTTTCCCCACAGTGCATCCAGAATTCAAAGACATAAAAGCTTAGAATGCTTTGTTATATATGAGCAATTTTTGTTTCATGAAAGGAACTAACCATATCAATCTTAACGTCACTGCAGCACACATGGCTAAAATGCAGCCTGTAGCATCATGTGGGACGATCCTCGTCTACAACACACACCCCAGGGAATGCAAGCACTCCGTTACAGGGCAATGTTTGATTAGCTCTGTGTGCCTTGACCTGAACTTATTTCTCAGGTCTTTGAGTTAATCCTGTTTTCAAGCTAGTTGATTTTATGCAAATTAAAAGCTGGCTCTAGCTATTGTGTTGGTTAGCAGGTCATGGGGATTTTGTCTAGCCAAAATACAAGCATCAAGGCATCAGGAGTCAGTATGAAAAGGATTTTTAAATTCTGCTGTCATCTTTTCTCATATTTTCTGTGTGGTCCAATTTTACTTTAGTTTGTAATTTGTTTGCTTTTTGCTGGAGCTTTTGTTTGTGCTGTGGGTAGATGTTTTCCACTATGGCCTTTCTACTTTAGAAAACAGTAGCCGTTCTTTTTTTCCTGCTCTCCCCCCATGTCCTTAACTTTCTGAGAGATGTAAGTTTGCATTTTATGGAGCAAAAGTCCTGTTTCTATTTTCAGACCTTCCATATGTTGGGCTTTCTTCACACTAGAATTTTAGCTTATACATGGTGTCTATGTTCCCTTCCTTAAAGGGGAGATCTAGGGCTGCCCAGGCTTAAATGTTGGGCCCTTCTGAAGTCTGTATCAGGAGTATCCTTGCATCATTCTAAAATTAATGAACCTCATGGTTTCCTGGGAAAAAGATGGAATGTAATTTTGTGGGGTAGCCAATTTTCTGCTTGTTTTCCTGATTGCAGATGCCCGTTCAAATAGCCATTACTTATTTACTGGCCTGCTCTATCTGTCTCGCAGGCCATTTTCTGCCTCCTGGTGGTTCTGGCTGAGTCTGACTGGTGTGAACCTTGCTGGAGCAATGGGGGTAAAGTTTGTTGGCCTTTTTGTAGTCCTCTTGGTTGGCCTGAACACAATCTATGACTTATGGGACTTGCTGGGGAACCTCAGCCTGTCACTGGTGAGTGTCAAAAACTTTTCTTTGCATTATGGGTTGCTTTCTTTTGTTTTGCTTTCTTTTACCTTTGTAATTCTCCTAGTTACGACAGCTATGGAACTAGCCAAACACTGATACTCTGTCTGCAGCAAACAGGGGCATCTGAGGTGGATAATGATGATTAAAGATGAAGGTTACAATGGAAAAACTATTGCCATATGTTTAAAAAACCCCACATATGTCAGCGGGATATAATGTCATAAGAGCACAGCAGAGAGGTGGTTGTCTTTTCTCGGGAACAACTATTACCTTTCCAGTTGGATGAATTTTCTTTCAGGCTAGGTTAAAAATGCTCATTGGGAATGGCTGTACAATGGCCCAAAGCAAGATGTTGTCCAATGCTGTTACGTGACCTTCTGAGGAGTACGTGCTACCTCGCAGACAGGCATGTCTTGCAGCACCTAGTTTGCATAAGCGACACAAACTCAGGCTGTGCTTCGTGAGAGTATGGGGGCACAGGCTACATAGCAGTAGCGTGCTATATTCCATCATGATTCATAGGCATGCTCTGCAACTTGCAGTCTCCATAGGCAGTCCTGAGGATGAAGGCAGCCATAGCCTGCTCAATTTCACACACATTTTGTTCTTATAAGCTCTAAGAAATTTGCTAGTGTGTTTGGGTGCCATGTTCTAATATATTGCATTTTATATTTGGGGACGGTGAAATCTAATATTTGGAGAAAAACCTTGATGTACCATTTGCTGTCTTGCAACCAGCAGGAAAACAAATTCTTCAAGCACATCTTTTAAACGGTGTTCAGTTCTCCTCTTGTCTTAGCCTCTTCTGCAGCTTGAAAATTCTATATCTTTCACTTACTGTTTTTGTCCAGTTTGTCTCATAAACAGTGGGGGTTTTGGGGGACTTTTTCTGTTCCTGCTGTGTGATTTGTTTTCTCTGATTAATGTGAGTCAATATGGGCTGCAAAGATGCAATGTTCCAGCTCCGGAGAAGCACTTCTTGAGCAAAGTCAGTTAATTGCATTTGAAATGGAACAAATCCATCATGTCTAAGCTTTCTGCCAGCAGACGGCTGCACAGTGATTTCATTTGTGCCGCTGGCAGCAAAGGCAGCAAGCCCCTGAGTGTTAGAATATGTAAAGAAATTTACTCCAGAAGGTAGATGCTTTCTGAATAACTAACTATGGCAACCTTGGTGCTTGAGGAAGGGGAAAAAAAAAGTGAGGATTAAACCCCTAAAAGCCTGAATAACATATCTCTGCATTTGTTAGGAAACTACTTGTGATTATTTACATGCAAGGTTTTGGGAACTAATTTGATCTTTTAGAATTCTCAGCTTATCTTGGTCCACCGTTCTGGTCTTCTCGATGCTGTCCTTCATGCGCATTTTCTCTTTTGATGTTTTATTGAAGTCTGTAGTTAAGGAAAACCTTTTCACAAAGATTGAAGCATATTGTGGTCATTTAAGCAGGGAACAGAAGATTAGTTCATATGCCTCTCTGCTGTATAAATTTGGTTATGTACCATCAATCAGCATTTTTCCAAGTGCCCGGTGGTTATTAAGTGTTCTGCTTAAGTACTTGAGCTGAGCAACTGTTTCCTTTGTTGACTTCAGTAAGTTCTTAGTTTTGTACTGTGTTCAGCTCTGTTTCCATTACTTCTGAAATCTTTGGATCTGCTATTAAGGGATGGAGGATGATTAGCTTAATGATTAAATGATAGGTACCATGTAAAAAAAATATGGAAGATAGCATAGTACATCTGCCTTCATCCACTTTGAAGTTAGATGTGGACATTTAGCAAACAATTTTTGCTACTTAAGGTGTTTTCTTCTCCCACAGCTGTTCATTACCCACCCAGTATTTTAGATTACTTATTCTACTACCAGCAGTGTCAGTAGGATGTGAATATGTAATTGCATCTTGGGCATCTGTGTACAAACCACCTTTCCAAGGGATTTAAATAAAATGTTCTGCTTTTGTGTTGAGGCAGCTAGAAACACTCACAGGTTTTCCTGCTGATTTTTCTGTAACTTTTAGCTGAGGACCAGCAACAGAAGTTGCAGTGTGAGAGCATCCTTGCTAAGTGAGCTGGTTTCTGTGAATGCAGTATATCTAGGTCTCAAGATGTGTACCGCTCTGATAAACCAAAGTTAAGGTCCTTGTTTTCAAAGTATTGTCAAATGGGAGCTGCCCAACCTCCTTTGCCAAAGTTAGGCATGCCCAAGGTTTTTGAAAGTTCAGCCCTCCTGTTGCCTGTTTTTTGTCTTCCTCCCAAGACCCTGAAATTTCAAGGTGTTCCAGCTTTTGGAGATGCACAACAAGGTCTGCCTAAGCTTTTACTGCTCCCTAGGCCTTTTTGAGGTAACTTTGCACCCTGCTGGGCTTACTTGCATGGTAGGTTTCTGCTATAGGACCGCTGCTCAGAGTCCTCTGAGATAAAGAGTGGGGTTGTTCCTGCAGCTGCACTGTTTGATCCAGGTTGTGTTTGTTACAGGTCATGTTTGGGAAGCATTTACTGGCTCGTGTACTCTGCCTCATCCTGCTCCCACTTGCGCTCTACACGGCTATGTTTGCTGTTCATTTTACAGTATTAAATAAAAGGTATTTCACAATGTTTTCTCCAGACAAAGAATCACTTGTCTTTGCTTTGGATTAAAGGCTATTGATTATGGATCTCTCCATTTCCACTGTCAGAAGCACAGCCACAAGCTGTGTCTTTGTTTAATTCCCATCCCAGACTCCTGTATTGTTTTTAGAGAAAGGCCCTGGCCAAGCTTGGAGTGAAACTGAGTTTGAGATTAAGACTTTCTGAAATGCCAAGCAAGTATCCTGACCAAACTCTGTCTCCTTTTTTTTCCTCCTCTCTTTCCTGGACCTGAAAATGTCTCAAATCCATTCCTTTTATTTTTGTTTTTGTAATTATTTTTTTTTTTAAAAAAGGCATTGCATTCCTGAAAAAATGCTTTGGCTGTGATTAAAAAAAAAAACAACAACAACAAAAAAAACACCCCAAACTGTCTGAGTGTGCCCAAAGGGAGGACTCTTCTCTGAATGCCTGTAACCAAGTGATGTTTTTTATTTGGAAAGAACACAATAACTAGTAAAATGGCCAAGTAATGTTTTTCCATATGCTAGCATTAAGAGATGAGGTGAATAAGTATTTTACCATTAAAAAAAAAACAACCCAAAATTAAATCTGTTGTTTTTCAGTTTGTCAACTGATCTTACCACTACCCTCTTAGCAGAAATGAGACTTAGAGCCACAGAGGAAGGCTTTGTTATATCTAACGTGACAGTGGGTCAGCTTATTTGTCATAAGAACACCTCCAAAGATAGTTGATGGTGCTTTGTGTACATTTTTGTGACCTCAGGTCCTTGCAGCTCTGGACAATTTCCTGCAAGACTGTCTCTATCTGCTGTGATTCACAACATTAGAGGTGTGTGCATCTAAGGGAACTGCAGTCATTCTTCTCCTGATGTCATGTCTGGTTTTGTCTTTTTCCTTTTGTAAAAACAATTTGGTAATGCATGATAGAGCTTTGTATGCCTGTTTTGCCAGACTTTGAATTGTCACATTCTTTGCTGTCTTTTGTAGTGGTCCTGGAGATGGTTTCTTCAGTTCAGCGTTTCAGTCCCAGCTGATTGGGAACAATCTTCATAACGTCTCTGTTCCAGAGCGTGAGTGTCCAAAGGAATAAACAGCTTTGAGTGTTTTCGATGTACGTGAGGGTTTAAATAAAACCAGCCTCTCCTGTGGGTCAGTGCAGGACAGTGCAGATCATGCTTTCATGGTCAGATCAATGCTGTCCCTCTGTGACATAGCATGCCTCTGTGTTGTATTCAAGCCTGCATATGAATTTAGGGGAAGGATGGCTCTGTGGTCGTTCCCTAATCCTCAGGTTGGCTAGGGACTGCTGAGCCTTTAATATGGTTTAGTTTTCTGGTTACTTCAGCTTTTCTCTGGCTATTCCCTGCTCCAGAGCTGCTACTGGGAGAGCATCGGGTCCCTTCTTCAAGACTCCTCCTGCTTGTGTTGGGAGGCTGTGAAGGAAGCTGTCTGAAGCCAGGGTATCAGCTCCACTCTCCCATAGCTGAGCTTGCCTCCCTTCCCTCTTGTATTGCTGTAGGTGGTGGGCGATGGAGTGCTTCAAAGCAGTCCCATGCTTTTCAAACTTGATCGTGTTTTAATGTGACCATATACTCTTATGGAAAGCTATCTCAAACCTCTCATTACTGAAATGACATACAAAAGAACTAGCGCTTCTGTTTATGTTAAAACTAGGTGGGAGAATTGTCAGTGTTTCAGCCAAATGTTATGTAACAGTTTTACTGAATCATGGTTGGGGATGGAAGATAAGCTTGCGATGAGCTGTGTGGAGTAATGTGTCAAACAGGAAATGAGCTTTCATCAAAACAAAGCAGGAGAATGCATGCCTAATTGGAGTAATTGCAGACTAGCTGGGGGAGATATTTATACGACAGTTGCCTTATGCCTTTTTTCCTCCTTCCTTCCCATGTAGACCTGGCGTACGGGTCTGTGGTCACAATGAAGAACCTTAGGATGGCAGGGGGATACCTGCACTCCCACTGGCACCTCTACCCAGAGGGCATTGGGGCTCGCCAGCAGCAGGTTAGTGTGCTGTGGTAGTACTGCCTCTGTCTACAACCACTGACTCGCTCCCACTGCACTTAGCGTTAGGTGCTGTTGTGACAGGAACTATGTGTTCACTCAACGTCTGTTTCTCTCTCAGTGCCGCAGCTGTGCACTTGGCTTGGAAGTCTGAGTAAAAAGGGTGCTTGAAAACACCCTACCACATTGTACCAGAGAGGTGACTTACAGTAACAAGGGTTCATTGTGGTGACAAGACCACCCTCCATAGATGGAGGCCAAGAGAACTTAAAAATAATCTTCCATAATGAAAGTGCTGTTGTTACCTCAAGGAAGGCTGTAAAACTTACCTTTAAAACAAATGCATTATCTTACAGGTTTCGTTGCTGTGTTTTAAAAGCAACAGAATAGGGCTGCTGTGTGTTGTTTTTCACTCCTGCCACTGGCCTCTGTGACCTTACATGAATTACTCTCCTTTTGTGCCTTGCTTTCCTCATCTGTCGCTGAAGAATTTGTAAGGCTTTGCTCATTAAATTAGGTATCTGTATATTTGCAAGCTAGCTGTAATTAAACTGTCTGAACTCTCTAAGAGCTCCTGATTAAATGATTAATCAATAAGTCAAAGTAAAAATCAGAAATCATGTAACTCTCACTAATTAAGTAGTATGAAAATTAATTTCTTATTTTTGTCCATCATCATCAAGCTCCACAAATCTTTGCAGCTTCTGCAGCTTTCCCGAGATGTATTTTGCAATTTGCATGTTAGTGTCTAAAAATTGTTCTGAGCTCCTTGAAAGAAAGTTGCCAGAGAAAAACAAGTGTTTGTTTTTTAACTCCCTTCAGTCTCTGTGGTGAGGAAGAAGTTTTCAGAAATTAAAACTTTGCCTCAATCTTCTTTTCCTGCTGTTCTCCTCAACCAAAAATTCTAATACTGTCATGTGACATTGATGTTTATTAGCATAGATGGAGATGTCATACCAAAACTGGCTCAAGGATAGGCAAAATTCAAGTGCAGAGCATACTTTATGACACTGAAAGCAGGGAAAGGGTATTTGGAGAGGATGCTGATGGGAGTTTCCTTGAGGGTAAGTGGGAGAGGGTGGAGATTCCACCCACCCCCATCTCTGTGCTCCCTACCCTGGAGGTAGGACATGGGTAGGGGGCTTGGACAGTTTGGGGGCTGTGGAGAGGGGAAGGGAATTTAGAACTTGGAGGAGATTTAGGGAGGAAAAGATGGAGACAGTGATCTCTCTGCTTCTTCCTTTCCCTCCTCTCTTGATGATATAACCTCAAATATGAGGTTCCACCTCTCCCTTTGTCCCCACCCTCAGGCACTCCTGTATGTTCTGCCTCTCACCCACCCACTGGGCCATCTGCTTCCCACCTGAGTGGGAGGCACAGCTCTGGAACTGTTCTAGGGTCCCACAGAGCAAGGCTTGCTGCTGCTGGAAGAGGAGAATGAACAAAGTGGGCGCAGTTCCTCACGCTGCTTGGGAAGGTTGCCCTCAGGAGCAGCACCTTGGGGCCGGATGGTCTCCCCTGCCCATGGTACCAGTAGGAGGATTACTCTGTGTGAGTCTGAGCAGGCTGGTAGGGATTAGCTGGGTGGCATGTGTGGCTTTAACAGCTGATCCCTGAATCCTTCTTATCACGCCTGGATCTTTTGGCTGGAGTATTATGGTTGTCACAGGCAGCCTGTCATCATAAATCTCTACCAGTGCCTGTCAGTAAAGCCAGCACTGTTTCCATCTCCTGGCTCTGGTACTGATCAGTGATTATTCAAAAAGTTCAGGTTTGGATACCGTGTTATCATAGAAGAAGCCACTGAAGCGGGGTGAGAGGAGGTCAAGCTGTGTGGTTGGAGGCTGTTATTCCTGATGTGTGTGAACCACCATTACGTGTAGTGCTCCTGAGTGTACAGCTATATGCCGAATAAAAGGTGTGATCTGGATTAAGGAATGGCCAGTAACTGACTTTCCCAGGGCACTATCATAAAAGTCATCCCAGGGTTTCTATGTTACTGGTACATTCATTTGGGACTTCAATTTGCTGGTGAATGTGTGTCTGCTATCACCAGCTTTTTTTCTTGTTTGGTAAAATAATTTATCCTGTGCTTTCAGGTCACTGCCTACTTACATAAAGATTTGAATAACCTGTGGATTATAAAGAAACATGATTCAGACACAGGTAATAAATACCAGTAAAGTGCCTTGTATAACTCTTACTTCAGTTTTTCACTTAAATATTCTGACTTCCCTCCAGGGCAAAGTATCCTTCATGGATATGAGGGGGAGAAGAGGAAGGATGAGGGGAATCTGGCTCCATCTTGATTAGTGCTGTTTGTGTATACTGTGGTTTTGTTTTTTCTCTAGATTGTACAGCTGAAGTAAGCTTTTCTCAGCTGAAGGTTGCACTGACAACTTTTCATCTGCATAGGGCTGCAAATAAGAGAGGAAATTAATCTGAACTCAGTATTTTGTGGAATCTGTTATTGTGGCTATGGGTCCTGGAGAAGTTGGGTCCTGATAGGTTCAGACACATTGTGTTCAACTGATCTGCATGGATGTTTGCTTGGGACAAGATTGAGTACTGAACGTGAAGATCTATGGTTTCTACATACTTCTGTTGTTTTAGAATACCATACAGTGTAGCTGAGGCATATTTGGTCTGGCAGAGTTTCCTTTCTTCGCCTGCAGCATGTGTATATAAAAATTACAAGAACTGCCTAAATAACAAACAGTGCAAATAACCTAGATAAGACAAAATTATAATCAGTGTTGCAAGAGTAATTTTATAGTTCATGAAATAAATATATATGTGTGTATATATATATAGTTTTGGTGTTCAGTTAACCTGACCAGGCATCCTCTTAAGGGCAGTATGTGCTGCTTGGGGCCATGTTCTTTTGGAGTAGCCCTCAAGGCTTGTCTTTAAACTAGAGCAGTGGTTTACACCAGGCTTAGAGCTGACACAAATTAGTTTGCCTTGTATTGGCTGCTTGAGGCATGAGCATTCCCAAGAAACTTTCTAAGACCCTGATATGTTTGTCAGTGCATTGATATGATTAGTTTGCCTTCCTTCAGCAGATCTGTCAGACCCCTCGAGCCCTGTGGAGTTTGTGAGGCACGGAGATATTATTCGTCTGGAACATAAAGAGTAAGGCTGATTTCTGGGATTCCAAGAGATTGTGTGATTGAGTAGAATTGGTGGGAGATTTATCCTGCTGGAGAATACATGGTTAGGCCAGCACAAGCAGGCTGTGTGACAGAGGTGTCTGTGTACCTGCAGTTCCAGTATGGAGTTCGTGGAGTTTTTCTTCTATGGTTTATTTTTCGAAGGGTGTCTGTTCAATGGGAAACTTTTGAGAGAACCAGACAACTTCATTAGAAATACTTAGGTAAACAGCAGAGGGGTTTGTTTGGCCATGTGAGGTGCAATGTTAAGGGTAACTCTTCTGCAAAGAAGCAATTTCAAAACCCTAATTCTGTTGTTTGTCCCTGCTCTGAGTTTTCCAGGCAAATAGCGTGGGGTTTTTGTCAGTCTACTGCAAGTGTCAGTGTACTCCTACGTGCACAGGCAGCATCCATCCACTGAAGGTCTTAACAGCACTGAGATCACAGCAGTGAAACACGTTTAACGAAAATGTTGGCTGGTGCCTTCCCTCTCTGTAGGGAATACCTGAGAGGAAGCAGGGCAACGCTAGTGACTTGATATTTAATCTTAATCTAGTCTGATGTCACTGTGCCACAATGCTCTGTGCTGTTGCAGCTTTGATTTCCTAACAGAAGCTCTAAACTTGTGAGTGTGGAAATCGTGTCATATTGCATTCAATATTGTCTGTTCATAAATCATTGCTTAGATTTCCAAAATGATTTTAAGATTTTTTTTTAAAAAAAAAGTGCCTTGAATTTTGGGTCTTGCTACCAAATATTTGATAATGAAGGTGATAAAATTTTGATTAGGCAATACCGATTAGGTCTGTGGAATGGGAGTTGAAACTGCAGTGCTGTGGAAAAGATCCTGCAGATGGCTCTTGTCTCCTTGCGTACAAACCTCATCCAGCGTGGGCAGAGGGTTTCTGTGCGGACAAGGCTGGGCTGGATGCAGCTGTGTTGTTGGCGGGGGTGGTTCATTGTCTGTTTTTTACCAAGGACTGACTAGGATAGGGCCAGGTTTTTCTGGTTGCCCCAGTTAGCAGCCCCTGCTAGGGTGGGAGGCTGTTTGCCTGCACGATGTACAGCTGGTGCTGATGGGGGCCACTGCTTCCCCCCACCCCCCCCAGTAAATCTGTGCCTGACTAAATGGTACAATCTTTCCCCTCAAAAACAAAACTGCTAATCAGGAGAGGTCAGGATCTTGCTTTGCTTCTTGCAAGAGCAGGACTGTTACTCCCACCTTTGCTCTTAATATACCAAAAAAACCCCAAAACAATGTCTTCTCCACTTGAAACTGGTGGATATAGCTTGAGAACTGGATTTATTTATGCTGTGCTCCCTTTCCAGCACTGCCCAGTGTGGCATAAGCTCAGAGTTGCACAGTGGGAAGCAGCTGTTTCACTTCATGGCCCCCATCACCTTTAAGGCTGCATCCTGCCCTGCCCTTGGCTGGAATTCAGTGGTCAAAGCACTGACAGCTCTCTGAGTGGCTCAAGCCAAAGTTCTTATCACAAATTGACTGAGACATAAAAAACCCCCAAGGTTTGACTTTTAATTTCATTTCAGAACTTCTAGAAATCTTCACAGTCACCAGCATGAGGCTCCCCTGACAAGGAAGCATTTTCAGGTCACTGGCTATGGAATAGTAAGTGAATGGCAAAATAAAACAAAGCTCCTTTTGGGGAGAGTTCATACCACGCCAAGGGGGTTTATTCTTGCTTTTTTAGTTTGTTAGCCAAGGTATACATGTGCACCTATCATAGTGGAGGAAAAACTGATTTACTATGAAATAGCTTATCTTGTATTTAAGGTCTATTTAATGTGAACACAGACAAGAGAATAACTTAAGCTTTTACTGCCAGTCTATCTTTGGCAGCGTTGAACTCCATAAATGCCAATCTGAGCAACCTTGAAGTTGCTCTGACAAGTATTATTTTATGTATTGGGCCTTGTCACATAGACAAGTGCCTTTTTTTGACAGAATGATGACAGAATTTTGAATCACGAAAATGAAATCTGCTTTGAGGGCTGAATTTTGAAACGCAAGGGGCTGTTGCCTAAACCCGTCTGTGAAGCAGCCAAGTTACCCCTGTTTAAAATGAAACTCTGAGCCACAGTCAAGTATGAATTGGAAGCAAAAAAATTTAAGGATGGCAAGATAGAAATGTATTTGTGAGTAGTTGCTCATGCCTAGAATCATCTCTGCCTGATGGGGCATCTCTTCAGTGAAGTCTGAGCAAGGGTAGCCTGGGGTCCTTTGTTTAGCTTTACCACCATTTGAGTTTCAGAAATTCTTATTTGCAGTGCTTCAGTCCTGTATGTCTTCCAGTTGGTGGGGTTTTTTCTTTTTCGTTTTTTGTTTCGTTGTTTGTTTTTTTGCTTATGGTATGTTTGCATGATAGAATGGAACAGGAGACTCCAATGATTTCTGGCGGATTGAAGTGGTGGGCAGAAAGGCTGGGAAACTCATCAAAGTCCTACGGAGTCAGGTGCGGCTAACCCACGTGGCCACAGGGTGTATATTGGGCTCTTCTGGAAAGACTCTGCCAAAATGGTAAATAGCTTGTAATCCCCCCCCTGCAAGACCTTGAGCTGACATGTTCTTTTGCTCAATGATACTTTAAACTAAGCAATAACCACATTTCCTCCATTTCTTTATCTTTAAAAGAAAAAAGTAACTAGCAGGTATTAAAAATATAAACAGAGGGGAAGATCTGGGTTAGGGTTATGCAGTCTGTTACAGTGAAGGTATGCAGCTCTGAAAAATAATATCCCTTACTAAGAGATCCAGGATCGGCATAGCCAAAGATCTTGTCATCTGGTAAGTCCAGGAGGGGATGACAGAGGTGTTCTTCAAAGCCCATTTTATCCTTGGGGTTCACAAAAATTGCTAGAAACTGGGGCAGTTCATGCAATTCTCCATAATCCTCCAAATGTCTTTTTATTGGTTTTAGTTTCTTTTGTGGTTGGAAGACCTTCTGCCATTTTTGTATGCAGCATCTGAAGCAAGGGCAACTATAACAAGCTGTTATTAGTAGGGGTTGTGATTTAATATGTCCTTGGATTATATATCCCCATCATTAAAATGAGGTATATGCAGAGACAGCCAGACTAGCACCAAGCAAGGTGCTGTATCTGCAAAGCTGTACTGTGTGGGGTGCTAACGTGGATCCTGAAGCAGCAGGCTGTGCAGTCATGTTGCTTCTGCTTCCAGAGCAGCCTCCGTTACTGCTAGCTTAGCTTTCCCTTCACTGCGTTATGGTAAAAAGGGCTTCTCAGGAATCTCGTGGGTGCAGAATCATAGTGAGCGCAGGCAGATACCTCTGGTGACTGCTTGGTCAGGAATGCAAGTGACATTTAGACTTTTACCGGTAAAAGTGGGCTCATGGGTAAATTATGTGATTGGTTTAAAAAAAAAAAAATCACTGGCTCTGTCAACAGCATTCAAGAAAGAGGGATTTTTCCCACCCTAACACAAACTTACCCTGTGAATGGAAATTATTGCCACAAAACATTGATGACATTAAGAGCCAAGGGGAAAAAATACTTGTTAACTGCAAATAAGGATGATTAAAAGTATACTGAATTTTTATATATATTTTTTTAGGAATTTAAAGGGGGGTAATCACTGTCCTTCAGTGAATTAAGTGGTGATTAATTAATGGAATGAATTAGTTAGTGGAGTTAAGCCTGCTAAGTGGTGATTGGTAGAAAATTCCTTATTAATCTGTCACATTACCGCAGGGTCTGATACACTTTCTCCCAAAGTGTTTGATGTGACCTGCTAGAAATAGGGTGACAGACTAAATGAACACTTGGTGGGATCCTCTAAAGTCATTCGTTTCTGTAATACAGTTGCTGTAGGTGGGGATTGACTTAAAGTAATGATGGTGATTTTCTTCTGGAGAGACTGTAAGGGTTGACTTGAAGTAGTCTCTAGTTGTCAAGATGCATCATCTTCAAAAATCATGCTGCTTATATATGGACCTAGGGTTTTTTAGTTTAGATGCCCTAAATTTAGAAATGTGGTTCAAATTTTCAGTAGAATTTTGATGTTGGCTAACTTGCAAATCTGTTTTGGTTTCTATGTGGTGCTTAGAGCATGTAAGAGTATGTAAGAACGCAGCTGATGAGGTTGAGTGGTATAGTAAGTGTTGTGGGAAAGTATGAAGCTAAATGGGGACAAAATTAGATGTGAACGGGAAATACTGAGTGATCTTTTGTGGGGTGGTGGCTAACTGTTCTGGTGTTCCTCAGGGGTTGGGAACAAGTGGAAGTCACCTGCACACCGTACCTGAAGGAGAGTCCCAATTCCCTCTGGAACTTTGAAGATCATATCAACCCTAAGTGTAAGTCATTTATTTCCCTTTCCTTTGAGGGTGCATCTTGGCTTGCTCTTAAAGGATGGGATGAGCAGTCAGATGGCAAGAACCAGCATTCAGGGTTTGGAATTTGTGTTTTTTTTCCCAGCTGAAGTGCAAACTGGCTGAACTTGGGCCAGTTGTTCAGAGATGCATAGCCTTTTTCTACTTCACTGTTTGTACTGTAAACTGGTGATAATGCTTCAAGTGTAGTGGAAGGATAAAGACTTTTTTAAGGATTTTGAGATCTTCATGGGTAACAAAAGTGGGAGGTTTTATAGGCACTGCAGTACAGGCCGTACAACATACGGTATGAGTATGTCATATATATTTTAATGATTTTTTTTTAAAAAAAAAGTTAGGATCCACCCTGTCTGGTGTAATTTCTTCCTTTTCTGACAGGGAGGCATGCTAAATAATGACTTTGCAGTGCCATCAAGTAATGGATAGAAGTGTGACAGAGGCTGGGAAGAGCAATAAGTTTGCCAGTAATGACAGATGGGCCTTGCAGCCTCATCCAGGAGTTAGATATGTGTCACAGCCTCATTTGGCCTGAATTATTCGATATGATTTTCATCGCATGAATTGCAGATGACTTAGGCTGCGTTCTGAGTTATTAACAAACCCTAGTGTTCTTCATCCTTTCAGAGCGACTGTATGCAAACCAAAGGAAAAGAATCCTGGGCTGTTGACTTGGTAGAATTTCCTCTTCTGTAGTAATGCATTTTCAATTCTCACACTCGTGGCTCATTTACAGATAAACAGCAGCCTATGAACAATATGTCTCTAATTTCAGCTAGAAATACAGATCTGTTTATTTCATGGCCTTTTATCTATTTCTTTTGCTCCTGGAAGTAAAGGAGGAAATCTAGGAGTGCATCAGTTATGAAATTCACTGGGGAATACTTTTGACTGCAAGCCTCTGTGTTTAGAATATGAATGAATTGCGTAGGGAGCTAAGAGAGGTGCTAGAAGCAGATTGGTCACAGGAGGAGAGAGTTTAGTTTATTATGGAAGAGGCAAATAAAAGTAAACTGTACAGACTTCTAATCTATTTTTCTCTCTTTTTCTAAAGTACCCAATATCAGCCTGGATGTTCTGAAGCCCTCTTTTGCAGAAATTCTGCTAGAATCCCACATGGTTATGATTCGGGTAGGATATCATTAATTCTAGATTATCATTTTCTTCCTTCTCTCTCTTGCATCAAAAAGAAATAGCATTTTTTGAGATATCTGGGTGATGGCTGCAAGCTAGGGCAGAATTTACATACCCCAGCAACCTACTTGAATTTTTACTTAGAAAAAGGGATGGTCTTGCAGCTAAATCTTCCAAAAGTTTGGAAGCCTTGGGCTTGATGCCTGACTCTACTGTTGGTGTGATCCAGCAACAGCCTAGTTATGTAATCCCTCCACTGCTGAAATTTGCTTCTGTACAAGAGAGTTGAAAATTTTTCCTACCCTACTGGAAGGTTTTAAAATTAAATTAGTATTTGTGAGGCAGGTGGATATTACTCTGTGGTCAGAGTCAGGAAAATTAGATAAACAGACACTTAAGAGAGCAATAAATTTTTGAACTGAAATGGAAGACTTCTGATTTTTTGAAGTTCATCAAGGTGCCCTGTTTTCTGCTTTCCTCTTCCCTGTTTTATCCCTGAATGTTAAAAAAGAAAAAAGGGGGGGGGGGGGAGCAAAAAAAAGCTGGATTTAATATTTTCAAGGTAACTGCTCTGGTTGTATTTCCCCACGATTGTTCTTCGTGCTTTTGGCCACAGCCATTCTGCTTTCAGCTCCTCAATCCTTCATCTGAAGTATGAGAAGTTACTATTTTGAGAAGGAAGTCTAAGGTTTTATTTGCTACTGTTTGTAAAGCTCTTCTCAGACTCTTAAAAGAAAGAAGGTAGTCAAGCAAATTATTGTTAATGCTAAGCATTTCCATGGCAACCAGTGATAATGCTGTCTCAGGTAAGGAAGCACCTGCATGAGTTTCCATGGAAATAATCTTTCTGAGGCTTTTATTTCAGAGTGGAGGGAAACCTGCTGAAGTAGTCCCTTAATGAACAAAGGTCTTGCTTATGCAACATATGTCCTCAATGACAGAAAAGCTACAGAAGAGTAGTGAGAGAATACTCCTATAATAGTACCCAAAGAACATTTTCATTTGCACAATAATATTAAAACATTCGTTGTCCTCATTGTGGCCATCTCCAGAAGATGATGTGTTTATGTAGTCAGAAAGCAGCCTTTACTCAGGAAGAGTATTCATGTATGTTTGTGTACCCAGATGTTTTTGGGCAGGCTTAGCAGCATAACTGCTTCCTCATTTAAATTTTATCTTGATTTATCTGTAGGGAAACAGCGGCCTCAAACCAAAGGACAATGAAGTTACATCCAAACCTTGGCACTGGCCCATCAACTACCAGGTATATTAATCAGTCCACCTTCCTGTTTTCAAGTGCTTTTGCTGTGCTTCTTGAAGCATAGCATCTCTTAATTGCATTGAAGGTGTTGTCAGCTTAATTTCGTAGCACCTGAGCTGCATGGATGGGAATTTGTCTCACTTTTGACACTGTACAAAATACAAACTGGATTGATGCAAACCCATTTTACTCCCTTCTGGTCTGTTTCCTCAGGGCCTGCGTTTTTCTGGTGTCAATGAAACCGATTATCGGGTTTATTTGCTGGGAAACCCGGTAAGTTGGAGTGGGAGGTTCCAAGCCAATGTCTTTAGCAAATTTTAGCTTACTCTTGCTTCTGCCAGTGACAATGATTCTCTTCCTCCTCCTCCTTTTGGACTGTCTCTCTCATGGTACTCTTAGGCCTGCATGTAGCTTTTCATTTCTTCTCACATGCGCATGTCCAGCCTAAAGTCCCAAATCTTTCTTTTTTTTTTCCTGTGTAGGTGATTTGGTGGCTAAATCTGGTCACTATTGGGTTATATCTTCTGATAGCAGTTTCCACTGCAGTGGCCTTGAAGAGAGGTGTCCAACTGACAACTGAGCTCGAAGGTGAGGTCAGTCTTTCTATCCTACCTGCACTATAGAATCCCTATTATAACATCCTCATTTCCCAATACAGGAAAGCTCATCTTGGAACTCCTGTATTAAAAAAATTTTTTTTTATATTGTATTAAAACCCTGGAGGTTGAACAAAATGCACTCAAGGCAGCTGTATGTACAAAACACTAAGCTATATAGTGCTTTGAAAGCATAACACTGAACAGTGTGACTGTTAACAAAGGTTTCCATACTAGAAATAATTACTCTCTTTTTGTATGGCATACCATTCCGGATGAGTTGCCAAATTTCTGAAGCCCATAAGACTTGATCAGAAATCCTCAAGTCAGCAAGGGCCCTGAGACACCTACTTAGCCAAAGAGAAGAGCTCTGGAAGTGACTCACAGGCAGGAGATGTGAGCAGTGGCTCCTCAAAAGTCTTACCACTCCTTTGCTGGAGATTACAGAGCTGTTCTGGATATAGGCTGGTATCTTAAGGTGATCCAAAGACAGGAGTCTCACTAGGCTTTTGGTACCTTGTTTTCGTGCAGGAGACAAGGGCTTGGATTAGTGGCTCATGTGCTGGCTCTGCTTTGCAGGTGATCATCCAGCCTAGCATGGGATTTGCTTATGAACTGCTCAGGAGCCAATGTGCTAGCCACAGTTGCTCTCAGTTAAATTGATTACTGCAGCTCAGAAATGACCACATGTGTGTCTGTTGGAAAGCCTATATTTGATCTGGACATATCAGTAGGAGAAGGTGATAAAATGTGTGTCAGAGAATCCTTCCTGATGCAGAGATCTACTGGTCCTGTGGTTTTTAGCTTGTTTGGCTTTGCAGGCTTCCAAGATGTTTTTTCTAATAGAGATACTTACCCCCCATAAGTTTCTGATAATAGGCTTCCTTTTCTTAAATGTCTTTTGCAGGACCTTAAAAGCATATTTTGAGAAGAGAAATGTTTCCTGATGTTTATGCAAAGCAAATGACAAATGCAAGAGATGCAATGATCCTTTATTATATCCCATGCCAAGGTTACAGAGCTTTTCACAAACACTGATAAGTCACACTTTGACCATTCCAGTTTACATTAACGGTTGCTTCATTTTGTACATCTGTTTGTGGAAAGTGAATTCTAAAATGTGGTGTGAAACTATTCAATTACACAGTAAGCTATTGGCTAAGCTGCATGCAGACACCAGAGCTCTCAGTCCCTTCCCCAGGCTCTGGAAGCTAGGCAACATTTCTTTCTAGGAAAGGCTGGCAAAGTGCTCACCTGGATGTTTTGCAGTCTTACAGAGAGAATAAAAACATCAGAAACTGGAATGACCTAATTGTCTGATGGATGTCCTGAGAAACTGCAAGTTCAGTCTTAATGTAGAGCACGGTCAATCTTCTGCCAGTCCCTTGAGACTTACGTCTTTGTATATCTTTTCTGATAACTATTTCCCTGAAAAATGTTGGTATGTTTCTAAAGAATGCAGCTAGGATGTTGCAGAAGCTTGGAGGAATTTCAGACCAGTACATGACTTCTGCAAAGATCATTCCTGTTGAGTTTACTTGCTGTGATAAGGCTTGCAAATAGGAACTGTAGTTGAGTTTTTCTCTGCTGAAGTCTGTTTATTTGTGTTCTAGAACTGTCCAGAGTCGTGCTACGTGGTGGAGGGCAAATCACGCTGGGCTGGCTTCTTCATTACCTCCCTTTTTTTATGATGGGCCGAGTTCTCTACTTTCACCACTACTTTCCTGCCATGCTTTTTTCCAGCATGTTGACAGGTAAATACTAGAGTCTGGGAGAAGACAAGGCAGGGAAACAGGGGACATTCTGTTAAATAGAACTTTTTCAGACTAAACAATATAATTTTTTTGTAGGTTTACTCCTTGCTTGTGCAAAGTGCTTGAAAACTGACTAATTCAAAATGTTTTTCATGAAGCAGCTTGCAGAGCCAAATTGTCTGTCTTTGTTACCACCCTGAAGAGGCAGACATGTCTAGTGCTTAGGGCATTTAAATTTAGAGATGTGATTCCTATTCTCTGTTGTGTCACTGTTCTTATATATACTTTCATACAAGTTGCTTCCCTTTGTTTGCTGCCTCCACTTTTTCTGTCATGTCTGTTTAAAATTCAGTCTTGGTATTTTTTCCTCTGATTTTGTACCAACTTAGTTAGCATGCTGGGGCCCAGATCCTCTTTTGCATTTATTCAAATGGAAAGGTAGGAAAAAAGAACCTTCTGCTGATACAAAACAATCCCTATGGTTCTGAAGGTTATCAAGGTAAAGGAATTTAAAGATTGACAAGGTCTGCTGCTGCTAACAGAGTTTTGTCAGCCCAGCCTATGGCTGAATGTAGCAGCTCTGCTCTTTGGCCTCTACGTTGCTCCTGACTTCTACCTCTTCCTTCTCCTAGGAATCACCTGGGATGCACTACTGAAGTTCTGTGCTGGGTTCTTGTCACACAGCACTACAGCTAGAAAAGTATACAGAGGGGGGTTCCTGGCACTGGTCCTGCTCATCACGTACAGGTGAGTGCTGGAGGCTGAACTTTTCCTGAATGTATGACAGTCACTGTCTCAATGGAAATCTTACTACCTGTTAATTATCCTTGGCCTTTGTCTCTCTTTTCTGCTGAACTTGTCAGACATCATCAAGCCCAATCCTAAACCTTCAAATTTTATTAGATTCAGCATCTGTGTCACAGTAATGTGTTATAAAACATCTTTCCATTGCAGGGAATCTTTCTTTTATCCCAGTGTGAACATTCTGTTCTCCTCCTAACCCACAGTTAGGTGGTTTCTGATTCTAGTCCCTATGCTAGATGGTGCCAGATCCCTCAAATACAGGCAAATTCTTCATTGCTGTGGGTTTTTTCAGCTGGCTTTTCTCCAAAGCTGTTGCTTTGTAAAAGAAAATACCACCTGTGATAAAACTGTGTACGACTTATATATTGTGTTCAGCAGAGATTAGAAGGTCCTCAATGGAGTTTAGAGCTGCCCAAAAATGAAGGTTCCCATTGGACATCTGTATGGACTAATCTGACGCAGTGTTCTTGAGATGGAAACCTATGCAGTCCCTGATGGGCACTTGATTTCTTTCCACAGCTTCTACCTCTTCCATCCTCTGTCCTACGGGATGATAGGACCCATGGCCTCTGACCCTAGCAGCCCAATGGCAGGACTCCGGTGGATGGACTCCTGGGAGTTCTAGAGCCAGCAAAGGGAGCCTGGGAACAGCGGATGAGAAGCATGAGATCTGCTGCATGTCAGGCTGATTCTGGTGCTTTGGAGACATGTGACTGTAAAATGCCCTCTCTGGAGAACTCTGGGTACAGTAGCCCTGTTGCTTTGGCATTTGTTTGCACTGCCTGCATTGGAAGATGCAGAGGATGACCATGAGAAGGTCCTCTTAAAAAGACTCATGTCCTGAATCCTTAGGTTGTATTCCGGACAACTGGCTGCTTAAATCTCAATTCTTTTGAGCAATATATATCAGTCAAACAGCAGTGGCATTCCAGCAGACTAGTACAAGTTGGAGGCTGTGTGTAGTTGCATGTTCACATGTGTGTGTGTATGTGTGTCATAATCTAAGCACTGTTACAGTTTGAGAGCCAGACAGTGTCTGAGACTTTAGGATTTTTATCATGATTAACAACCTTTCTTATGGTGAGGATTTTGAAAGCTTCATATCAGTATCTGAGGACCTCCATTTTACCCTGCCCTGGCTGTCCGTGGTTTTTTTTGTTCTGACCCTGAATTTTTAGAATCTGACTGAAAGGGGTCTGCTTGAAATCTCCTGAGCCACTGTGCCTTGCCTGTCTCCCAGACCCTCTGCAGACAGAGGAGATGGAGATTGTTTATCCCTGTATACTGCCTTGCTTTCTGGTCACCTTTAGTCATTTGTAACAATCACCTAGCAGGCCTGTGCTCAGAGCCAGACTGTTCCAGCTTGGTGCTTTGTAGTTTCTTTGCAGTTCTGGCTGAAACTGCTAAGGAAATTACAGTGGAAATAGCAGGTGATTTGTTTTCTGCCCCAGTATGCTGTGAAGACCAGTTTCTTGGGGGTGTGCTAGAGACTGAAATGATAGCTTGGAAATCTTACAGACAGCTGTCATTGATCTTTTGATCCTAGCTATTTCAGTGCCAGTACCTGTGCTTTTAGGGGGAAGGCTTCATCTTAATGAATGCGGCATCTGCAGAACTGGCTGTCAGTGCCATGGTATCTGCTCGCTGTATTCCATTATTGAGCAAGTTCCCTCTCATAGATGGCTGAACATCAGATTACTGTATTGAAGGAAATGTGAGGCCAGGCAAAAATTCTTTCTGTTAAGTGTCAAGAGCCATTGGATGTTGAATCCACCCCTTCTAAGAAAGCAGAATTCTATTTATCAGGTGCCTTTCTCCTGTTAGGTCTATTTTTGTAAATGTTCCTTTTATTCCATCTCCTGCTTTTCACCCAATCTCAATTTCTTGTCACAGTTCAATGTTTCTACCTTGTAGCATCCAACATGAATGACACTTAGACCCCAGCTGTGTTCCTGTCTCAAAGTAATATTTCCAAAACTCTTTTGTGTATGTTTCAAGGAAATCAAGCCTTTCATTTCAGAGTTCTTTCTCTGCTTCTCAGCCTTGCATCAAAATTACAGGTACAGGGAGAGCAGCAGGTGAGCATGCCCATCTTTAATCATGAATTGTGCATTCATTTCTTACCAAACCTTGAATTCTAACATATTTCCTATAACACAGAAGGGCTGCATTAGCATAGTTGTTCTGTGGGGGGGACTGAGACTCCAGTCAGACTTGGTTTTGTTCCTCTTTAATAGAGATCCATAACATTGTTCAGTAAAGCAGCTGCTTGCTATTGTAAGGGTCTGGCTTGGTATGTCACATCTCTCTCCAGAAGTTGACTCCTACAGACACTAACTCAGATGGTATGAACCTATGCTTTTGATTCTAAAGGTTTTGAGTTAATCACCTGCTGGTAATACATGCTGGGAAGTCATTGCACTAATTAGCTACTGGGTTTGATGATTCTTTTCCACTTGCTATTGCAGGAAGTGCTCCCACCTGCATGAGCCAGGGGTTCACAGAAGTGATATATAGGCAAGAAGGATGAGGGAGAAGGCTGCAAACTTCTTCAGATCCTGCTTGATCTGACAGCAGCTGTGAATTGTTAACTGTTGACAACATGGCAGGCAGCAGTGCAAGTGCTGCCTTTGTAGCAATGTGATTCAGCATCTCCTCCTCTTGGTGAGATTATCGGCTTAAAGCCTTGCTATCCTGAATATATCCTGAGCCTTCTCTAAGGTAGTCCTACTGCCATGGGGAGGGGTTGCCAGAAGAGCTGATAAAAGCTATGATTTAAAGTGTGGGTTTTTTCCCAGCTCTTACGATCACACACTTGCCATTAGCACTAACAACAACAAAAAACTAAGAAACTTGTGGATGTTTTGGACGGACAGTTTCTAACTCTTTATTCATCAACTTAAATCTGTGGGAAAGCAAAAATCAACTCAGTAACCTCAAATACTTCAGTTATGAAGGGCTCAGCTTTGTAGGAACTGCCTGAGGAAAATGAGCCAGTGTGTTTCTTGGCCAGGGACCCTCTACCCTTTATTGCTAATAATCTTTTGGGTGTAGTTTGGACAGCTGAAGGTGGCAAATGTCATGCTCTCATCCCACCTTCCTATGCACAAGCCCAGCTTCTGTTTCAATACAGAGAGAGATTTATTTTTCTTTAGGACTGCCATTTCAGAAACCCTCTGAGAGCACTTGATTAGCATTGAAACTAATCTATTTCTTAGACCTTAGGTGCTGGTAAGGGGTAGAGGCATACAGTGAAAAAAATCTAGCTATTCCACAAGAGGGAGCAACCTCCAGCAGAATCTTTTTTTATTTTTTATTATTTTTAAAAAAAATTATGCTGGACTTACATGCATTAAGATGTCTGCATTTGAAGACTAGAGGGCGGATATTTCATCTGTACCCTCTGGACTCCAGGGGTTGAGTTTTCAAGTTAAGTGTAAATTGATGTTGCTCTGTTTTCTTTCAATAGAAAAATACCGAAAAATTATTTTAGTTAGAATTTGATCTTCAATATTTGCTTCTCAAAACAAAACCTGTCAAGCCGTAGCTGGAAGATACCCAATACTTTGAGGTCAATAAAATATAATAATTAGGATTCCTTTACTGACTCTAACTTAAAATGTCCAGGTGGTACAGATGTGAGGCAATGTGTGCAGGGCACTCTTCGCTTTCTGAATGGAATTAGGGCTGCTTCAATTTTCTTATTTGTGCTTGTGGAATGAGTTCAGGTTCATTTTGAGATCTGCTTATTAGTCCTCTTCCCCAGTCATGTGGAAAATAGCTAATGGTGCTTTCTGAGGCCAGAAGATGCTGTTCTCTGGAGCAGCTGCTCTCTTTGAACTTTGCTTGACAGGGCTGCTTTTATCACTGGCAAAGTATTTCATCAAACTGTATCCATGGATTCAAATCACAAAAAGCTGCAGGCTGCCAAGTTCCCTGCTTCAAATTCTTTTTTATGTGTAAACTCTATTTTCACCTCTTCAGTCTTTTGAGGATAGATAGAAGGCCTCTAGGCTCATCTAGCTTCATCCTAGACTATCCATCCATCTTAAAAGGTTTCTGTTAACAGTCGCTTCAGGACATCTATGTGTACCCACCTATTCCAGCAGCAGGGACTGGCCTGTTTCCAGGAACTGGACTACTGCTATGAGACACAGATGTGACTGAGGAGGATTTGAATGGAGATTCCTGTGGCAAGGTTGTTGACTTTGGTCCAGATGGAGGACTTTGTGTCATGCACTGCTTACCGGCATTATTTGCGGCTCTGTAGGTGGGAGAGCCACCACCACTCTCTTGTCTGCAGAGAGTTTTCTTTTTGTATCTTGATTGGAGGGGCTTATTAATGCACGAAGGGCATTGATAGGATCTACCTTTTTATATCTCCCTCCTTCCTTCTCCTTCAAGTATGCCCGAAGTACAGGACATGTCTCTTGCTTCTCCTCCAATTTTTAGGCTGTACATCAATTTCTTACGGGTGCCTGAACAAGAGGTAGGACAAGACACCTCATAGTGTCCCAAGTGGATGAATACATGTCACGTGCACTGAGAGCAAAACCAGAACTTTGTTATGGAAAGGTAAACAAATGTGTTGTTTGACAGTTCCCTCCTGTCCCTTTGTCCCTCCTGTATCCCTCTGAGAATCTTTTTTTCAAAGAACTTGAGAGTGAACCAGCTGCCAACATGGAAACACAGGCATTTACCTGAAATTCTCCATTGCCACACTTAGGGGCTTCCCTTCCAGAGGCCGTGCCCATTTTAGTTACCATCTGGGTTGGCACTCTGTGCACAAGTACCATTATAACACCATTTCCTTCTCTCAGGATCCTGCTGGCAATGTGAAAATCTCCTTAGTGATGCCCTGTGCTTCTGCCAGCTGGGGAATATAGGTAAGATTCCCCCCCGCCCCTTACAGCAAGTGACCCCTCTTGGGGCTAAGTGGCGCTCCCACACATTAGCAAGCATGTGTCATGAGAGTAAGAATGTGTGGACTGTTAGAACATCATATGGCTCTTTCCTGCTGGGAAAGGAAGGCTGAAGATAAGAACACCACCTCCCTAGCATACTTGGTCTCTTTGGGGGGCTGTGGGCTGCAAGCAGTCAGGACTGAAAATTGTCTCTGTCTTTAAAGTACTGAGACCTTGGTTGCATGTTTGGTTGTGAGTTGTTTAACTCCCTTATGCTCTTTGCTTGAATGTCAAGGGCTATGATTGTCAAAAATAATAGCTGAGGTAGGGGACATGCTAGCACAGAAACCACTCCTGCTGAATTTGTAATTGGTCCTCAAACTTTGCCAAGTGAGTTTATTGTGTTTTATAAGAGGCACTGTTTAGAACCATCCTTGGAGAGCTTGCCCCTGACTGAGCAAGACTTTGGAGCAGCAGTGAGAGGGGTGGTTCTGTTATTCTGTCCTATATTCTGAACCTTTCTTACTAATGCTGCGCGTGTGTGTGTGCGTGTGTGCATGCATCTATCCATGAACTGAATGTCTTCTAATTCTTCTGAGGTGTGATTTCTGCACCATACAGTGTGGATGGGAGAGTGTTCCCTTGAGCTATAAATGTATTTTGTACAGGAGATCGTGGAAAATGAGGTAGAACTTGGAATTTAATTTTGTAATAAATACCTCTTCTTTCAAGCATTCTCTTTTGTGTCTAAATCTTGAGGTGAGGTGGTTTTCTTCCCTTTCCCTCACATGCATGCTTAAAGTAGCAACATGAACTTTAAATGGACCCATTGGAGGGTATGACCTATGACAATAGTGATCTACATCACCTTTTAGCATACAAATGTTACTGGACTGCAATTCTAGGAGGTCGGGTTTTATCACAGTCCAAGTGATGTGCTGATAAGCACAACAGAAGTGAAACTGGTACATTTGGATGAGAATAAAGTGCTGTCTGTTGAAGTGGGTTTATTTCTCCACATTAAAGATGTGTTAAATTGTAAATATGTATAATATGTCAGGTTTAATGGGTATATTCAACAAGCTTCTGGTATGTTGCCTATGAACGCTCCACTTGACAGATCGAGCACTTTATTCAGGAACCCAACATTTTTCTGTAAGTCATTCTTACTTTGAATGTGTAGTGTCTGCAACATCAGACTGATGCACAATTTTGTACAAATGAGGCCCTTGCTGTGAACTAAGTGCAAAAGTCTAGAATAAAACTGGAATGCTGTAAATCAGAATCTGGCTCTGTGCCAGGCTGTAGTGACAGAGCAGCAACAAAGGGTTGCCATCCTTGGGGTGGAACTACATGGGGAAAACCAAAGGCCACTCTCCATCATATTTGAGAAGTCCTGGCAGTCTGGCAAAGTTCCCGCCAACTGGAAGAGGGGAAACATAACCCCCATTTTTAAGAAGGGTAAAAAGGAAGACCCAGGGAACTATAGGCCGGTCAGTCTCACCTCTGTGCCTGGCAAGATTATGGAGCAGACCCTCCTGGAGACTATGCTCAGGCACATGGAAGATAAGGAGGTGCCCTTCACTAAGGGCAAATCGTGCCTGACAAATTTGGTGGCCTTCTATCATGGGGTTACGGCATCTGTGGATAAGGGAAGGGCAGCTGACGTCACCTACCTGGACTTGTGCAAGGCATTTGACACTGTCCTGCACGACATCCTTGTCTCTAAATTGGAGAGACACGGATTCGATGGATGGACCACTCAGTGGATAAGGAATTGGCTGGATGGTCGGACTCAAAAAGTTGCGGCCAACGGCTCAATGTCCAAGTGGAGAACGGTGACGAGTGGTGACCCTCAGGGATCGGTACTGGGACTGGCACTGTTCAACATCTTTGTCGGCGACATGGACAGCGGGATCGAGGGCACCCTCAGCAAGTTTGCCAACGACACCAAGCTGTGTGGTGTGGTCGACATGCTGGAGGGAAGGGATGCCATCCAAAGGGACCTGGACAGGCTGGAGAGGTGGGCCCATGCGAACCGCATGAAGTTCAACAAGGCCAAGTGCAAGGTCCTGCACGTGGGTCAGCGCAATCCCAAGCACGACTATAGGCTGGGCGAGGAATGGATTGAAAGCAGCCCTGAGGAGAAGGACTTGGGGGTATTGATTGATGAGAAGCTCAACATGAGCCAGCAGTGTGCGCCTGCAGCCCAGAAAGCCAGCCGTGTCCTGGGCTGCATCAAAAGAGGTGTGACCAGCAGGTCGAGGGAGGTGATCCTGCCCCTCTACTCCACTCTGGTGAGACCCCACCTGGAGTACTGCGTCCAGCTCTGGGGCCCCAGTACAGGAGAGACATGGAGCTTTTGGAGTGAGTCCAGAGGAGGGCCACGAAGCTGATCAGAGGGCTGGAGCACCTCTCCTGCGAGGACAGGCTGAGAGAGTTGGGGTTGTTCAGCCTGGAGAAAAGAAGGCTCCGGGGAGATCTAATTGTGGCCTTCCAGTACCTGAAGGGGCCTACAGGAAAGCTGGTGAGGGACTGTTTATCAGGGAGTGTAGTGACAGGACAAGGGGTAATGGGTTTAAGCTGAAGGAGGGCCGATTTAGATTGGATGTTAGAAAGAAATTCTTTACTGTGAGGGTGGTGAGGCACTGGAACAGGTTGCCCAGAGAGGTTGTGGAGGCCCCTCCCTGGAAGTGTTCAAGGCCAGGTGGGATGGGGCTTTGGGCAACGTGGTCTAGTGGAGGGTGTCCCTGCCCGCAGCAGAGGGGTTGGAACTAGATGATCTTTTGAGGTCCCTTCTGACCCAAACCATTCTATGAAAATACAGCCTTCTCATTTGATGCCCAGATCAATGCTGGAGGAGAACCGACCAGTCTGTTTAGACATGTTCCAAGGGCTGCTAAAGTAAAGCCAGGACGGCTAGAAATGGGACTGTGGCCTGCACAAGGTGATACAATAGGCTAACAGATGGTTACTGAAAAGCCTATTGACATTTTGTATTGCTTCAGAAAATGCAAGCTGGGCTTTGGATATTGTCTGAGCAGGGCTACCCTTCTGGAAAGGAGGACTGCTGATACAGAAGCTGTGTGAGAGTGTAGGGAGATGACTGTAAGGAAAAGGCATGAAGTATTGTTGAGAAAATACTGGTAATATCTGAAGTAAAACTTTACTTCTTGCTGCCCTCCAAGGGAAGAATGGCTTTTTTCTGCAGGTAAGTGATCTCACGTGGGTGGACACTGGTGACTGATTCCATTTTGCATTTGTTTTGAACCTGCCAGGTTTCTAGGCTTCTAAATTCCAGCCATCGTCCTGTTGCATGTTCCTCAGCAAGAATGAGGCTTTTTTATAACCTAGTGTTTTAATACAGAGTTTGTGGTTTGTGCTCTGTCTTCAAGCTGCTGCTTAATCTTCTTTTTGCTAACCAAACAGAAACTTTCAATGCAAGTTGCTTTCTCTAGCCCTCAAATTTCCCGTGCCTCTTATCTCATTTTCTTCAGTTTACCCATATGGTTTCCCAAACTGTACACTGTCTTCCAACATCAGTCTCCCCAATTCCATAAATCTTCATTGCTCCTACCACTGCTTCCTCGCTTACATCCAAGGACTGTGGTTGTCGTACACTTTGGAGTTGTTTTCTAATATGCTATCTCTAACTCTGTAGCTCCGGCCCGTGTAATGCATGCTCTGGAAACAGAAAGGTGGTGCTTTATCTGAATGGGCATAGTCTACCAAGTGTTATGATTGCTGTAAATTGCTTTTTCCGTATTTATCATTCTTGCACTCGTTGTTTTATCTCCAGATTTCACCCAAAGCTAGTCATCCTGCTGTCTTGCAGCTGACAAAAGGTAGTTTTCAGGCTTCATTCATCTGACCTTTTTTTTTTTTTTCCCCCACCATGTAGTTTAGGATGAGATAGTTCTGAAGTACCTGGTTTTCTCCATTGACCAGAAAGGGAGTTTAGGTTACTTGCCCATATGAAGGCATCTGTGTTGGGTCAGCTGAGTCCCACCTTGGCAGTGTGCTGATCCTTTGGATTGCTTTAGGGACAATAACTGTCTGGTTACAAGGTGGAGACAGAAACTAGCTGAGAAGCAGGGAGGAGCTGGTTGAGATGAGAATGTCAACGTGCATAAGATGGTGTATCTTTATTTAAGACTTCTGAACTATGTGAGAACAGCCAAATAAAGCCAGTGCAGCTGAAGAAAGTGAATTTAAACAATTTAACAACTTCCAGGAGAAATCCCATTGGAGGCAAGTTGGAGGAGATAAATTTAAACAAAGGACAACAAGAGCACAAGCACCAACTATGCCAGTGTTCATGAAGCAAGGACAGGAAGAGCCAAAGAAGCCAAAGATGAGAAGCTGAGTAACAAGTTCTTAATGGACTTCAAATACAAGAGAGAAGCATCCAGAAAGTGAGAAATGAAGCTACTAAAGGCTGCTATGAAATAGTTGTGGGGAGGGGGAAAGCAAAAAGGCTGCTTCGTGAAATGAAGACATAATGAGGAACATCAAAGTTAATGAAAAACTGTGAGGACAGAGGTAGTAAGAGGCAGATCAAGAATTAGACCACTTCTTGGAAGAGAGGGAAAGGCAGGGACTGATGGATCACTCTGAAAAGTTCTACGCTGATCTTCAAATGCTTTTATTATAAACTCCCTACTGGGTTTTTCATTATTTCCTCTATGCTGTTTTTTATCAGGCTAGTTAGTTTCTTCTTTACTTAATCATCCTGTTTGGCCTTTTTGAGTATTGCCAGTTTTTATACTCTGTCTGCTGAAATATCTTTGTTTCAAGCATTAGTAAAAAAAATAAAATTACAATAAGCGGGTTAGAGATACCTTCAGGCAGCTTTTGTAGGACTCATGGGTGCAAGCTATCTGTGCCTGCTGATTTTGTCTTTATTGCCAACAGTTGCTGTTTAACATCCTTCTAGTTACTAATGGATTGGAAAGTGTTTTATGATGTGGTCTAAGTACATCATTCTCCTAAGACAAAGCCACAATATTTATTCAACGCTGTCCTCATTTTTGGCTGGGATAGAGTTAATTTTCACCAGAAGCTGGGAGGCGACACAGCCAGGACACCTGACCCAAACTAGCCAAAGGGGTATTCCATACTATGATGTCATGCTCAGTATATAACGGGGGCTGACTGGGGAGGACAGGTCACTGCTCAGGGACAGGCTGGGCATCGGGTTCTGGGCAGTGAACAAACTGCATTGTGTATCACCTGCTTTGTTTATTCCTTTATAAGTAGCGTTGTTGTTATTTCCCTCTTCCTTTGCTGGCCTAGTAAACTGTCCTTATCCCAATCCACAAGTTTTACCTTTTTCTTCAGATTCTCCTCCCCATCCTACCTGAGGGAGAAGCTGTGTGGTGCTTAGCTGCCAGCTGGGGCTAAACCATGACAAATACTGAAGTATTTTTGACTCTGGATTTTGCAGGTGCAAAATTTCTCACTGAACTAGAGAATGGTTTGATAGAGCCCCAAAACAGGAATGACTTAGGTGAGGAGGAGAGGACCTCATGCAGAAAAGGAATCTCACACATAGAAGCAATAACACATGGGGTTTGCTTTGAGAGCAGATGGCTGAGTGCAAAGCCGAGAGGTGGTGGTGCTAACACAGCCTTGCCATTGAGGAATGGGCACAATTAAGTGCAAAATCTTTGTTTTAATAAATCACAGCAAAGACACTTCTCAGAGGCGACCGCTGTAGATCAAATGATTGTAGGAAATGCCCTGGTCAATAGTATCAATTCAAATTGGAAGAAGGAGGGAAAGAACAGATGGATCTGAGATCAGAGAGAAGACAATGAGCACTTCAAAGATTGGCACCAGCAGCACTTATGAAACAAAACAAATCCAGTGGGAAAAATACAGAGGCGGCTCCACAGGGAGTAAAGCATCCTTTCACTAAGCTTTTGCCATGATGTTTTGGCAGCTGAAGGATGATCCAGAAGCATAAGGACAGTTGGAGGAAGATCCAAGCCTGTGTGCCCTGTCCCTAGGTAGGACAGAAGCCTGGTAACTGTGCTGACACAGTGCTTACCAAGTTGCCAGGCATATTAGCTAGAGCACTGTGTTGAGCTAATGAGGCTGGAGAGCTTTGGGACCACATCTGCTTGCATCCTGCCAGCTTGGAGTGCACAGACCTCTATAGTTGTGTCTTATGATCAAATTCAGCTTGTGTGTCAAGACTGACATGGTAGATAGGCTTTTCAAACTCTCTTTGGTAGAGTGACTTACAAAAGCTGGAGGTCGCTTCTTGGAAGATCATAGCCTGGTGGTGGTGGTAGCAACTGGTGGATTATCACTGTGCTAGAGAGCACAAGGTGAATAACAACCAAGGTAAGGTCTCAGCATCTGTAAGGGCCAGACCTGGTCCAACAGCCTCATAAGTGAAAAATACTAAGGCTAGCAGCTCTCTGTGTGGTCCTGTTTGGCTTCTCTCCCCCGCTTCATGCCCTGTCAGCCTTGGATTGTTTTCACCTGCCTGTATTGCCAGATGGCCCTGGGAGATCCAAGATGAACCTGGAGATGTCTAGGAGCAAATCAAAGTCAAAAGATATGTTTTTATTTTATTCTACTGTTGAATCCTCTCCCACACATTGTTCCTCCTCCCTCCGCCTATCCCTCTCCACTTAGCCCAAATCCTCAAGGTCGGTAGTGCTGCCCTGCGCTCCCCGCAGGCACGTTGTCAGCCAGCGAGCTCTGCAGCTGTTGCCTTCATCGTTCTATGGGCAAGATTATTCCCTCCTGCATCTGTCGTCTTGTTATGCAACTGCACTTTGTGATTTGCTTTGCTGCTGAGCTGTGCCGCACCATGGCCTGAGGGGGTAGCTTGAGAAGACTGCTGGGAACTTGCATGACTTCTGCTCCCACCTGAGGATGGGGATGGGAGTCTGGGGAAAGAAGGAGCCGTCATGGTCTGTGGTTTTCAGACTGGGGGCAAGGAGGAAGAAAGGGGATTAGCTGAGCCCAGGAGTCTGTCTCCGAGGTGAGCAGGGAGCCTGAAGCAGCTAGATCAGAGTGGCATTATTCATGAGGCCTTGCAGATGTAGTATTGGAAATGAGCAGGAGTCCAAAGGGGGATTTGGGTTTGTTGGTACAGCAGCTGGGACAAATACTGACGGTGCCACAGCAGCGTGTGCAAAGCAGCCATCCCTGGGCCAGGCTGATGGTGTGTCCCTGGGGAGGGAGGTCAGTTCTCCAAGTGCCCTGAGCCCCGAGTGCAGGGTTGGGGACTGGTGTTTGTGAGATAATTCCTGGTTCTGTCACACCCTTTTAGGAGACTGGGAAAGTTTCTTTCCCTGTGGGTAAACTGGGGCACTGAAGAAGTAAAGCCGACACTTGGCAGGGGCAGTTATGAGTGCTGGTTCTGTAATTTGAAGGGGGCTGTAGATTACAATAATGAGACCCACTGCAAATTAAAAACATTATATAAATTAGTGTTCTTCCAAAGCATAAAAAACCACTTTATTTTTCTCTTTTGGGTCAGTGAGTTTCTCCAGAAAGCTGCCTCCCCTTTTTTCCAAGTGGCCTAAAGATGATTTTGGAGCAGCCTGTGCTGCTGACCTGGTTGTTCTTCACTCATGACAGCTCCAGGGACAGTCTTGTAGAAATCCAAGAACATCTCAGAAAAGAACTGAGCTGCCAGCCTTGGGAGCCAAGGAAGCTGGGGACCATCACAGGAAACCTTCAGACTGTGGAAACGTTTGCAGTGCTTAACCTCTTGATGCATCCAGGGGCTTCCTCATGCTTGAAGGCTCACAAAACACTTGAACAAGAAGGGAGGTTTCTTGTTTGTTTTCCCTTGTACTTTAAATCCTCTCTAGACTCCACTTGTGCTGTCAGCACCTCAGTGCCGTGGCAGCAGGAGGAACTCCTCTGACAGCCACGTAGCTGCGAGGGAGAAGCTGCTTGGCACGCAGGGAAGGGCACTGTGTCTCCCCAGCCCTCGCTCTTTTAAGTCACGTGAATGGTGGTTTCAGATGTTTCTTACCTTTGAGCTCTCCCTGTCTCCCACCTCAAGTCCCTCCTTACAGCTCCCTCCTGTGCTGTAAGACCTATGCTGTCACAGGGAAACAACTGCTGGCTTTTTTCAGGGAGAGGGCATGTACCAGTGCCCAGGCACTGGCAAAGGAATGGATTCTCTGTTCAGAGGGGCAAGGAGGGTGGGGAAACTGCTCCTGAATGTGCCGTACCCTACCCAGAAGGAGCTGGTGCAGGGAAGGAATTAACTCTCTTTGGTTCTTAGACTCTGCTAAGTGTCATACCAGCATGGGTATGGGTGCCAACAGGTAGGCAGCAGTGTTGCCGGCCCGTTGCCTCTTTCATCAGCTGGGGCAACTGTATGTTCCACAGAAGGAGAAGACACGTCACGCGCAGCACTTTTGTTGCCGCTGATATTGTCTGGTCTGTTCTGACACTTGTGCCTTGTCTGTGAGCACTCAGCGTGCAGCCACCATCTGCAGCACAGAGGGAAGGTGTGGGGGGGAAAGACTTTGGACAGGAGCCACCATTTTCCCTTGCTGCCATGGCTTCACTGCTATTGTCTGAGATACTCTTGCCATCAGGAATGATGGCTGAACCTGTATTTCACTGTTCCTCTGGGATGTGATAGCTGGTACGGTGCCTGCATGGACCCAAGGAAAGGTGTCCCATATCCTAAGTAAGCTTTAGGAGCTGATCACTCTTAACTACAACAACTTGCTTTTGTGGTGCTTCTTTTCCTCTTCTATCAGCCAGCTCTGAATATATTCAAAATGTTGCTAGGCAAATATTCAGCCTCGGTTGCTGCTCTGACTGCATGTAATTGCTTCAACTCTGCTCCTTGGTATCCTGTGGTCTAGGGAGGACTCTCCGCTCTCCTTTCCAGTGCCCTGGCAGCGCAGCACTGCCTTGTTCTACTCCCCTTTCTTGTTAGCAGGGTCAGGTTGAACTGTCCAGCCAGGCTCTGGTGAAGCTCCATGGCTGTGTGGTTGTGACAACAGGCTGAAATGTCAGAGTAGCTGGTGCAGATGCATACAGGATGACACTTCATGCTCTTTACCGGTGCGCTTGATCAGCTGTAAGATAGCTAAAGGTTAATGTTTGCGTTGGCACTGCCAGGCTTGTGTTAACCTGATGTTTCTCGCTGCTCTTTCAGACTCCTTGCAGCTTCAGCAGTTATCGCACTGATTTGTCATTAATCCCAGTGTGAATGTTTCCTTTGCAACCACACAGCTAAGATGCTGTTTTTAGTGGGAGCTTGTTGTGGACCAGTGGATGGTGGACAACAGCAGGAAGCACTGCAGGCTGGCAAGCTGCAAGATGTTCTGAGCCCCCAACCATGAGGTGCCCTTGTAACTTGTGATTTTTCTTTATTATTGAATGCTTTCTATTTATCCCCTGTTCTCTGAGGATATAGATGCATAGAGATCATATGCTTTTTCAGGCTTTTCTTAGTTATCATGAAAGCTAAACTGCTATATTTTTAACAGAAACCATTTGCATCTTTCCAGGACCTGGGACTTTTGACGTTAATTAAGTTTTTTCTAGCAATGGCATTCTAAACACAGCAAACCTGGAACTTCATTTGTTTTCTGGCTCAGTAGCCAGAGATCTGAAGCATTTGTCCCATCTGACAGTTTAATTTCTTTGTGAGTTTGCTGGACTGTTCAAGAGGATAAGGTTCTCCAGCTTCCTGTAATGCATATGGAGCTTTTCCTATACAGCATCTTGTCTGGTCTGTGCTAAGAATGTGGGGTCTCAAAATCCGGAGACAACAGGTAATTTATTCTGGCACTTGCAGAGACGTCTCCAGTGGCTTCCTGCTGTCACTGCAGTCAGTGCTGTCACTCTGGCTCTTTAGGAGAAAGGCCCCTGGGAGACAAGCTGGGGCCAGGGCGGAGGATGTAGCATTGTGCCTTTGAACTTGTCTCCTTCCATAGATTAATTTCAGTACTTCAACCAGAAGATCCTCCTTTCTGCCTACACTGAGTCAATGTGCTCCTGGGTTGGGTCAGAGGCTGCTGTCTTCTCTCCTGAGTACAAGAAATAAGTTGGATGTATAGAACCAGAAGTTGTAATAAGATCAGCACAATTGTTATTTCAGAGCAGACTGTGACGGTTTCAGCAATATTTGTGCTTTTGTGTTGCTCACATCCTTCGGAAAACCTTTACTTGCATGACTGCTCCGGCTTCCCTGGGTTTTGTTGTGCTGCTTGAGACCTTGCTTGCCCCTTCTTGCTTTGTTTCCTCCATGCTGCCTAAATCCTGGGGCCAAATTAAAAGCAGTGTTTCCCTTTGTCTGAGCAATAAAGAGAAGCTGGGTGTCCTGAACATGTTTGACAAAGATGGCATGTCTTCTGTTCTGTTATTAACAACTTTGCCTGGTTCAGCTGGCTTAATTAGCCTTTAATTAAACACGTATCTTGCAGTGTCTAGACTGCATCTGCCTGTGGAGATAGCAGGTGGCTGCAGGGCATCCTGAGTCTCAGTGGAAGTGGCTGTAGTGTTGGAGTGCTGGAGCATCATTGAGGACCTCCACAGCAAAGTTGAGCTCGTAGGGAGCTGTGCTGAACGGCGAGCAAGGACGCCTGGGTCCGGGCCCCCTCGCTAGCAGTGCTCTGCCTGCTGCTTCACTTGTAAAATCAGGCAGATCGGGAACTGTCAACCATGCATGAGCTAAACTTTCTACTCTGCCCTGCGGCTGCGAACCCGGGGAGGGGTGGCTGGGGAATTTTTTTTTTTCTTCTTTCCTCCTTCCCCTGAGTGGGAAATATAAAGTGAAATCTTCCTTACTCGTGAGGCGGTCGGGGAAGCCTCGGGTGGAGGAGAAGGGCACCGGGGAGCTGCGGTGCTGGCGGCCCACCGCGGGCAAGGGCAGGGGCAGGGGCGGAGCGCGGATGCCCGCCGCGGCGGGGGGCGCGGGGGCGAGACGCCCAGGTGAGCGCGGCGCCGCCCGCCCGGGGGTGCGAGGGGGCAGCGGCGGGCGGCGGCGCCCCCCCCGGCGGAGCGAGGGGCGGGCGGCTGCCGCTCGGCGGCCCCTCCGCCCGCGGAGCGAGCGGTGCCAGCGCCTCGCCTCGGGCGGCGAGGGGCAGGTCCCCCCGCCATGGAGAGCGGGATGCCGCTGTCTGGCAGGCAGCGAGCGCTGATCCGGGAGAGCTGGCAGCGGGTGAGCGGCAGCCCCGTGCAGCACGGCCTCGTCCTCTTCACCAGGTGAGCGGGGCGGCGGGGACGGGATGCGGCCACCGGCACCCTAGCCCCGGCCGTCCGCCCGAACCGACCCGTGGGGGGACGGACGGGCTCCGCTTCTTGGAGAGAAACGCTTCCCTTCGCTTGGCGACGGCTCCCGGCCGGCTCCCGTGCCCCGCCGCCTCTGCCCTCCCCGGGGCTGGCGGTCCGGAGGGAGCAGCGCGGGGCTGAAGCCTCTCCACCGCGAAGCCGCGGCTGCCGTGGGGCAGTGGCGTGAGGAAGGCCGTCCACTCCGCCCTGCTTCCCGGCCTTTCCCACCCTCCGCGAGTGAGAACTTTGTTACGGGGAGATGGAGGGCGAGGGAGAGAGGCAGCGGGCAGGTTTTGTGCGTTTCTGCCCGCTGATCCCCTGCCTTGTCACCGTTACTTCTGCTGTGCCTGCCCAGCTCTGGGGAACGTATCGAAGGGGCCTCCTAACAGTCCCGGGCACGGCGCTCTGCAGCCCCGGGCAAAGACCTGGCCGCTGGGGAGGGATTCGGTCTCAGGGCAGAGGAAACGGTGTGCTAGGGGGAACGGCTGAAACCCAACTCCTTGCCTCTCCTGAGCAGATTAACGTCTCGATTATGGGAAGAGAAAATGGAAAAATCTGTGAAAAGTCGTTTAAGAAGAATGGCCAGAGAGTTGATGACCAGCTTCCAGAGCGGGGCACAGCAGGCAGGAGCCAAACCTCACAGAGCAGGGCTGTGAGCAGCAACAGCAATGTTTGGGAGTTTTAGCGGAGAGGGATTCGGTGGTTTAATGTGCAGGATGGGGAGAAGAGAGACTGTGGCCTCCATGGACAGCATCAGCCTGTTGTAGCTGCCTGGGTGGCTGCTACTGAGACCCGTATGTGACTGGCATACACTGGCAGGGAGGATGAGGGGGGAAAATGGGAGCTGGTGAGGGTGTGGGAGAGTGGGGCATTAGCTGAGTTTGTACATGCTCCCTTGCTCAAGTAGGAAAGTCGGCTGCTGGAGCTTGCAGGCCTTCCCTGGATTTGGGAGCTTTGGGGCTCAAGGGGATCACGAAGTGGGAATGGGAAGAGTTGAGACAACAGCCAAGGCTTTGGGGAGAAGGGCCAGGCTGGAGGAATTCCAGCAAGCTGGGACTGGTCCTCAGGTGCCATAAACATGTATCTGAGAGCTGGGACTGCGAGCTAGAGAAATAAAGACTTTTTTGACTGTAGGTAACCTGGATTGCCCCAAACTAAGACTTTTCAGAACTTCTGGGTCCTTTACAGGTGGGGAGGGATCAGTAGGTGGGAAGGGAGGCAGAGTGGGGGGCTGCAGGTGTGCTGCTGATGGGGTTGTTCCTGGAGTGAGCAGGACTCTAAATAAAGCTGAGGAAGTGAGGTGGGGGTTTCTCTTTTGCTGTTGCAGGTTGTTTGACTTGGATCCTGACCTGTTGCCCCTTTTCCAGTACAACTGCAAGCAGTTTGCCAGCCCTCAGGAGTGCCTCTCTGCCCCCGAGTTCCTGGATCACATCAGGAAGGTGAGAGAGGGGCCGTGGCATGGCCAGAGCACGGCCTCTGTGGAAGAGGAAGCCCTTAGGCAATGGCTTGGGACTATGGGGTGTCTGACTGGGGAAAGCATGGGAAGTCTCCTCCTGAGGTGGTAACTACAGGGGGTTATTCATGCTAGCAGAAGGTGCTATTGCTGGGACAAAGTGCCCTACAACAGTGGGAAAGGGATGAATATGTGGGTTGTGGTGGGTAAGAAGCACCATGCTAATTTCAATGCCCTCATCTGAGAGTGGACTGGCTCTTGTGAAAGTTGGAAGCTCTATGGTGGAAGTGCCTCAGTGAGCTCGCTCCTGTCCAGACAAGGGCTGGAGCCCTCTGCTTGGCCGCATGCTGACAACAGAGCTGGGCAGTGGGCCAGGCCTTCTCCACTACTGTGGAGAGGCTGTTGGTGTGGCTGCAGAGCCAGAATGCCCACGCTGTCTCTTGGATAGCCTCTGGGGGAGTGCTGCGATACGCGTTCACCTCCCCCCGAAATAGGGAGAGGAGCAATGCTGATGTCATCTGGAGGAGCTCATGCATGGACAGAATTACGTCCGGTGCAGCGGAGACCCTTTGCTGAGCCCTGAAGAGCAGCCACACCAGGGCAGAGCACAGTCTTGGCTTGCAGATGCCGTCATAAACTGTGTGGCTCCATCTTTAAACCAGTAAGAGGCTGTTTCAGGACTGCGCTCCTCTGATAGCTGAAGCTTTTTGTTATTTTCCAGCCTCTGTTTATTGGCAAAGTTAAGTCCATTTTTACTTCTGCTATTATTGCCTTGAGCTGAAATAGCTCTTTGCTCTTGTTGCAGATAATTTCCCTGTTGAAATTATAGAGCACAATTCTATCACCTCTTGGCTTTGCCAAGCTAACCATGCCCTGGCTTTAATCTCTTCTTCTAATTTGGTGTGTCTGTTCCCTTCATCCCTCATTAACTGTTTTCTGTCCTGTTTCCATTTGACTTTTCATGCTCCTGGGAGACCATCGTGGTACTTGCTTTACCAGACCAGGTCTCTTGGCTGCACTATCCACCCCATCTCCTCAAAATACCCTGCCTGATCTTAGAATTGGAGTTGCTTTTTTCACAATTGCACCATCTTGGCAAATTCTAGTTGGAAGCTCTGGTCCTGGCAACTTCCAGAGCTCCTCTGCAGTTGTCCTGGGGTCCTAAGAGCTGTAATGACTGCATCAGCATTAGCTCTGGGCCCGTAAATGCTCTGCTATAGCGCTGTTTACCCTCTCTGGGACAGGGAGGTCAGCAGTGTTGCTTGCTGTGTTACCTCTGGCAGCATCCCATGGAAGGATGTGGTGTGTGCGCTGCTGCCAGCGTGCCTCACTGATGTGACACACAGCTCACAGTAGAGCAAAGGAAAGCTCAGAGGGCATCTGCTGGGCTGGGAAGTGGTCAGGCTGAGAAGGGTGAAGCAGAGGGGTCAGACTCTTTGTTCTTCTGGGAGAGCAGCAGAGCCTTGCTGTTAATGCTGTTCTGCCTCTGTGCTCCTGCAGGTGATGCTGGTGATCGATGCTGCTGTGAGCCACCTGGACAACTTGTCCTGCCTGGAAGAGTATCTCTGCAACCTAGGCAAGAAGCATCAGGCAGTTGGTGTGAAGGTCGAGTCTTTCTCGGTGAGGTGTCCTCTCTTGTCCCCCTGTGGCTGTGTTCATGCAGCCTTGCCTGCAGCCCTTGGCTGTCCCCATCCCTCTGTGCCCACCTGCTGGGTTCAGCTGGCTGGAGAGAAAGCTGGTGGCTCAGGGCAGACCCCGAGCTGCTGATACCTGCATAGTGATGTTGGCTCAATCAGGCAAACCCTTGAGCTCCCCTCAAACAGAGGAGGATAGAGGGGAGCAAGGCATTTCCCCTGTTTGAAGAGGACCACGGTTTGGGGCACTGCAGAGTCTCCTGTGACACAGGGCTGCAGGCTCAGCCTTTGCCCTCGGCCCTGGATCTCTGCATCAAATGCTCTGGGCAAACCTCACCGCACCTGGGAAAGGGAGTATCTACCTCTCCCTGTCCGCGCTGGGATGGGGTTGCTGCACCTCAGCCCCTGCTTCCTCCATGGCAGTAAGACAGGAGCATCCTCCATATTAAGCCCTTGCTTAGTCCTCTCCTGTTGTCAGCCATGGACGGGAATGCTGGATAATGTGGTGGGGAAGGGTAGGTTGAAGGAAAGGCTTCTAACCAATGCATGGCTCCCTCCTAATACCACTACCTGTGGTATCTGGTGAGGGGCAGCATAGGGAAGGGGATGGCATAGGCTGGCTCTAGGCCCCCTCTAAGCAGCCAGGGCTGGGGTGGCCTGGCCCTGCTGGTGGAGGAGGAGCAGCTGCCCTGCAATGGGAGAAGCCCAAAAAGGCAGTGAAGCGAGAGAAGGGGCTTCATGTCATCCCCCGGTGCTGAGCTTGATGTCTCCGTTTTTGGTTTGCAGACTGTTGGCGAGTCCTTGCTGTATATGCTGGAGAAATGCCTCGGCGCTGCCTTCAACCCAGACATGCGGGAGGCCTGGAGCAAACTCTACGGTGCTGTGGTGAAAGCCATGCAACGTGGCTGGGAGACCCTCCCAGAAGGGGACTAGGTCCTGTCAGCCATGCCCATCTCTGACCACACTGCGGTCCTGGGCAGGGGGAGTGTTCACACCACGTTCTCTGCCTCTCTCCACCTCTGTCTTTCCCCATGCACCAGTCCATCGCTGTCTTCTCCAGTCACATGTGCTTCGGGGCTCTCCCAGTGATTCCGCCTTGCTTCGACATGGCCACATCTCTGCCTTTGCTAAGGGCTGGCAGGGCACGTCTCTGCAGCAAAGCCTAGGAGTGCCGCAGCACAGGTACGCCGCCCTGCCCCAAGTTCCTTTGGGCTAGCTGAGGCACCAACACCCATATACCCACTCTGGTTTTTAGCTGGCTCATCTTCCCTCCTCTTGCTACCCACCCTAGTTAGATGACAGCTAGCGTAGGCCTTTTGGGCTTATTTGCCCGAGATCCTACTTGCTGTGTTGAGACCTGTGAGATCCGGCACTGCTCACTCCTGCCACGCTGCTGTGGCCAGTTCAGCTGTGGCAATGGCGGATTTGGGTCCCTCCAGGGACAGGGGCAGCAGAGGTGGGAGCTGGCTGTGCCATGTGGCCGCCCTCCCCAAACTTTGCAGGGAGCTTTTCCCTCTTTCTCTTCACCAACATGTCATTACCGGATGGTTAATCCCGGTGCTCTTTTCTGCCTTGCCTCTCCCCTGGATGGGATCCATGGCTTTTCTTCATGTCACGCTGGCCACAACTCAACGCGTTTCCTAGGGATGATTCAAGCAGTTTGGTCACGTTAATCCTGAGGTGAGGCTGCTTTTAGCAGGTCTGGGCTGTCAGCTGAAAGGCTTTGTGTTGGTTTGGCTGGTTGGTTTAGCCTCAGAGCCAGCTGAAAGGCAGCAGCAGTGGTGGCTGTTTACTGCTTTGTGTTAAGGAGAATAAAGTAAATACAAGGAAAAGATGTCTTAAAATAAAAATGAAGGTTGCAATCATGTCATGGCAACAGCTTCCAGAAATCGTTCTGGCTCTTGGCCAGAGGAAGCATAGCTGGAATTTCTCTGCTGATGCTGTCAGGACCTGGAGCGCTTCCCAGCTGCACACAGTGCCCTTTAGTAATCCCTCCCAGCCACACTTGAGACACGGCCGCTTCCGAGCAGAGCAAGGCACCCAGTTAGGTGCATGCAGCAGTGGCTGTGTCAGGACAGGAGTGAAAAGACAGCGTCTGCCAGAAGAAATCCCAGGAAATGGCTGAGAGGCAGCACCTGAAGGCTCTGGGGGGAGCTGAACTTGAGCACTTTGAAGAAGAGTTCATCTTTATGGGGAAGTCACTGTGGGACAGGCAGAACCACATTTCCAGCCTTCACTAGCCCCAGGGCAAGGACATTGGAGCAAGTACTCCGTTACAGGCAGTGCCCTTTTTTTGCTGCTCCTTCAGGGCAGGAGGAGCCCAGCATTGAGGGCTGAGATGGTCCTGTTCTAGAGACCCGTTCCTCCTATATTCAGGCATCCTCCACTCTGGGGCAGGAGAAGGCTGCCTGCTCCTTGCAGCTGCAGCTGAGGTCTCCCAGCTCCATGCCATGGAGGGGATGATGGGGTGCCCTGTGAGATGAGGCTTCCTGCCACCAGGTCTGGTGGTGGCCGTGGGCTTCCAGCAAGCAAGGAGCCCTCCAGCTGAGTTTGAGAGGGGAGCTGAGGGGTGTTGTGGAACAGGCAGTGAACAAACCCTTGTAGGATGCTCGCTGTCCTCCCTGCGGTACCAGGCTCTGCTCCTGCAGTCGTACAGCGTGGTGTTGTGCATCCTGGCCCATGGCTCTCTCCATCAGTTGGGTCAGGTGAGGTCCTCCTTGTTCTTGTGCCAGGCAGTGAGGGATGCAGGAGACAGGGTTGGGGGGAGACGCTGGCTGTGATGGCATGGTATGGGGCAGGAGGGTTTGGGAATGGGGACATCCTCTTTGCAACCATGTTCTATGGTATCAGCCTTCAGCATCACAGGGGGAGACCTTCTGGCTCTGTGTGACAAGTAGGCAGCTGTGTGATGGGTGGAGTGTGGGTGTTACTGCCCCAAACCATCCCTGCTCCCTCTAGCTTTCCCAGCTCCTTGACTTCTCTGTACCACGTTTTGTGTAACTCCCAAGAGAACTAAACTTGTCTGTGTGCCTCTTATACCCAGCTGTACTGTTTAATAAAGAACAACAGCGCGTCTCGGACCTTTTTGTTGCTTTATGTTTAATATAAAAGGCCTAAGCAAGCCAAAAAAAAAGGATGACAGAGAGGGGCTTACTGGTTTCTTGTTGCCTCTAGCTTTGGAGATACTGGTCACTGTGAGTGCTCGACTGACATGAGAAGGCATCCAGCACCAAATGTCTGTTGGGAGCTTTTGTGCACTGTAATTAAATGGATGAGCAGCAGAGGGGCTAGCAAGGCATCCTGCTGCTGATTGCTCATTAACTTTCAAATTTAACAATCTTTAATGGAATTTGAATTTTAAGCAATTGGCCTAAAAATCCCTTTTCTGTTGTTCAGATGCTGCTTTTGTTCTTTGAGATACTATCAGCTCACCTGCTGCTGGTCACCCACTGCTGGTTGCCTGCAGCAGCAGGGCACGGCCTCGGTGCAAAGTCCTGCCCGGCTCCATGCGGCATCCACCCTGCCAGCTGGACTGTGGAGCTGCCCTAACAGCCCTGCCCCAGGGAGCAGCTGGTGGGGATGCAGGAGGTCCTGTCTCCCTGGGGCATGTTCTAGCTTTGACATGGTGGGTTTCCAGCCCTGGGAGAAGGCACTGAAGAAGTCCCTGACTGATGGTCCCTAGAGCGAGGAAGCCAGCTTCAGGTCTGTAATAGCATGTCCTGAGAGCTGGAAATCCCAGCCCTGCCACAGGAGAGCATGGTGAGCATCCTGGGAAAGCCACGCTGCTCTGCCTTGGGCAACGTTTAGGATGGGGCTTGTTCTGCAGGGCAACATGTGATGGGCTGTGAAGGGTGAGGAGAGCAGCAGAGATCTGAATGCAAAGAAATCCTCCCTGTGATTAATTTCTAAAACAAATTTTCCAGCTCTTCCTGGCCTGCAGCACAGCTGCCAGCCTCAGGGCTGGTGATGGGAGCCCAAACCCAGCACTACAGGGAAGGGCCAGCGTGGCACCCCCCCCGGCAGCACCCCCATCTTCGACTCCCTGTGCCAGCATGGAGGCTGCCATGGCGCCCACAAACCACCCCTTTGCCTTGGCTGCTGCCCTGCGGGGATGCTCCTGGCACCGCCTGATGCCAGCCGGTGCAGTGGGAGACACCGTGCAATTGCTCGGCCCTGGCTGTGAGGGACTTTTGTATGTGCAGGCTGTAATCAGGTGAGTGCGTTTCTGAGGGCCAGAGTGGCGGAGGTGCAGCGTGATGGGCTTACACAACCTCATTAGGCTGTGATGAGCTTCCCTGGTGTGAGGGCCAGGAGAGCCGCAAGCCGGGGGGGCAATTACAGCCCTCGCTCACAGCCAGGGCTCCTGCCTCAGCAACCTGGTGCCAGCAAGGCCCTGCATTTAGCCCTGTTTACCACTAATTATGAACTGTGGGGGTGTGTGATGAGGGGAGTGGGTTTTTCATTTTTTCCAGGTTTTCACCCAAAGGGAAGCCCTCCCCGTGCCCCCTGCACCATGCCACAAGCCAGGCTAGCAGGGGAGCCACGGAGGGGCTGGCAGGAGGACCCTGCTGAAACCAGAGGCAAATCATTCAAGTAGGAATTTGGGTATAAAGAGTGTGTTTCGTGAGGAGGAGGGGAGCAAAAGAGCACTGCCTGCTCAAAACCTAGAGAAGGGCTCCCAAAATTGTGTTCGCCTCCCTCCTTGAGACTTGCTGGCAGGTAGTTCAGCTTTGGGAACATCTGCTCCATCCCCAGATGGGATGGGTCCCTGTGCTGCCCCAGTTCCTTGCTGTGGTCCCAGAAGAGCTCCAGGCCACCCTCCCCCTCCCTCCAGGCAGTTTGTGCCCCTTTGGTGGTGTCCTGAGCCAGCCCTGCCTGTGGGGCAAGTGCTGGCAGAGGATGGGCAGGGGAGGCAGATGACTGTCCCGGGGCTGCACCCCATGCCCAATGTTGGGGATGGTGCCGAGGGCTGTGCCAGCCCTTCCGAGGGGACACGGTAGGGTGCTCTCCTGCTCCCACACCTTTGCTGTTCCTGCCCACTTGCTGGGGTGTGCTTTTGTGGGGACTGTGGTGGGCAGCAAGATGCCTGGAGGTGGGGAGGTGTCTGAGCAGTCTTCTCGCCACTGAAGCCTCTGCAGGACATCTACAGAAAGGGTCAAAAGCAGCCCGCAGGTGGGGAAAGGGGCTGGGGTACTTTAGCAAGCTCCAGTGGTGATGGTCCCCCCTCTCCTGGCACCGGGCAGGACGCACAGGGGTGATGATGCCAGGCAGTGGCTGGGTGAAGTCATTTTATTCAAGGCACGGTCATAGCAATAAATCACGAGAAGGTACAGACCTCTGGCACATTCCTACAGCAGGGCAGCCAAGGGCAATTGGACCAGCAGCCCAAGCTCCCGAGGACACGGTGCCGCTCACAGGCACTTGCTTCCACCCAGAGAGAGGCCACCAGCACCCCCCCTGCTCTGGCTGGGGCTGCCCCCAGAGCAGGCAGCGAGCGCAGTGGCTGAGCTGCGGGCAGCCGTGGGGGCACCTGGGCAGGGAGTCGCGAGCCCCCCATGGTGCTTTTTGGGGTTGGGAGGGAGCATGTGAGCTCAAGGCCCCCCCAAGGCAACTGCTTGGTGGCTAGCGTGCCACAGCCATCGCCCCAGCATGCAGGAGCATAGGTGGGATGGGGGCCATGGGGCTGTTAGCCGGCCAAACTGAGACCCCCCAGCCCCACAGGGATGTCCCAGGGCCCACTTGAGTCCAACAGAGACCCACAGCTCGCTGCTGGACTGCTTTTTAACCCCCTCCCTACCCCGCAAAACTGGCACGCTGTCCCCTCCCACTTCCCAGTGGCACCAGCAATGCCGAGTGGTGCCATGGCCGAGCGTCTGCCCTCGCACAGCAGCACTCCCCCTGCCAGCAGCCCTGGTGCCAGCAGAGCTGCGTCGTCATCCCTTTCCTCCCTGAACGGCCCTGGGATGGCGGCTAGAATTGCTCTGAAGCCAGCAGGAAAATCAGGAACAGGAAAATCAGCTCCCAGGCCAAAGCAGGGCCGAGGGAGGAGCCAGCATGCCCAGGTGGGCTAGCCTGGTGGGAGAGGGGCTGAGCAGGGCAAGGATCTGCCCATGTCCCCAGGGGCCTCCACGGCTGCTGCAGATGAGCTGGAAAACCCCAGGGATGCTGCCTAGGCAGGAGCTGGTGCATTTACACTGACTGCAGGACTCACACTCGAGAGGCAGTGCGGCTGCTGGGGGAGCATCCTGTGGCTGCGGCTTGTGGGTGAGGGCAGGATGCAGTGGACCAGGACCCGGAGGCTGGGGTCCTGCCAATCCCCCCCATTTCTGTTGCAACAGGATGGAGCCATGCAGGGTCCCATGGCCAGCCCCAGCACAAGGGGGATGCTGCTGGGGGGGGGGAGTGGGATGATCAGGAGCTGCCTTCACAGCTATTAAACACATTTGCCCCTTGACCTCCTGCTCCTCCCCAAGGACCTAAGGGCACAGGCATGATGCAGCGGAGATGGAGGAATGGGGTGGGAGGGTGGGGAAGAGCTGGGCTTGCATTTTCATGCCTGCCTTGGGGCAGGACCCACGGTACTCAGGAAGATGTGGGAGCAGCCCTGGGCACTCACCTCCTCCACCAAAGCACAGGCATCTCAGCAGTCCCTGCTTTCATGGGCAAAGCCTTGGGGGCGGCAGGAGCCGCAGGGAGCCGTGGGTGGGAGGGGTGGGAAGCAAGGGTTAGGGCTGGCTGTCCCCTGCCACTGAGAACCCATGGGACAGCGTGGTGGTGGGCACATTCGTCTGAGCTGTCTGGGCTGCTTCCCCCTCACAGAGGGGCCAGGGCCTCCCTCCTGCCCCCCAAAAGTATGGCCTCTCAGAGAGACCCTCTCCCCACACCGCTGCACCCCCCTCTTCCCCACGATGTGCTGGAAGAGGCAGGTGGGGATGGGGAGGCACGGGGAGGGGGCTGAGCCAGTCCAGGCAGCGGGAGGGACTGGCAGAGTCTCCCACCACCTCCCATACAGTGGGGTCTCCCCCTCACATCAGTCCTGTCGTCCCCCTGCCCCGTCGGCAAGGTGGCCCCACCAGTGCTGGGAAGGCTCCTTCCTGCCGCCCAGTGCATCCTCCGCTTTCAGCACGGCTGGTCCTCGCCCCAGTGGCGGGGATGCTCACTGGTAGCGGGCCTGGCTCTCCATCACGGGGCCGCTCCTATACTCGCCCTCCACTGTCTCCAGCTCTGTCTCAAAGCTCTGCAGCCCCCTGTCCTCTCCATCCTCCGCTGGCTCCAGGTGGTTGCCCATGGTGCCGTAGGACTGGTGCGCTGGGGAGGCCGCCGGCGTCAGGCTCAGCTCAGGCTCCTGCAGGACTGTGGCCACAAAGAGCTGCCCCGGGGGGCAGTGGGGGGTCAGGGCCCAGGGAAGCAAGGTGGGGTGGGGGGAGGGGTGCAGTGGGGCTGGGGAGTGGTACTCACATTGGAGTTGGGCGTGGAGGAAACACTGCTCCGCTCCACATCATTGAAGGCGCCCTCAGACTGGTCAGACATCTGGGGACAGGGAGGCCAGGCAGAAATGATGATTTGGGGGTCTCCAGCTGAAGCCGGGAGGGCTGCCAGGCGCTGCCTCTGACTCCCCACGGCAAATGCACTCCAGAGAGGTGAGAATGAGGTGCAGTGGGGCAAGAGAACAGGATGTGCAGCTGCCCATGCTCACCTGGTAGCTGGAGGGCTTCCGTGGCTGCAGCTTCTTCAGGCAGAGGCCAAAGAAGGAGAAGACAATGCAGGAGAGGAGGACCACGAAGGTGAAGAGGGTGACAGGGCGAGTGGGACCTAGAGCACAGAGACACTGGGGCAGCACATGAGCCTCCAAGGACCTGCTGCACATCCAGCTGAGCCCCAGGCTGGCACCTGCTTTGAGTCTTACAAGCTCTCAACCCCCTTCTCAAAACATTAGCTGACATCCCCCTCATTTCCGAGGTCTCCATCGCACCTTCCCCCTTCCAATCTCCCTTCCCACCCTCCATGCCATGCTTAAGTCAGGGGTCACACTCGTGGCTCGTCCCCCCAGCTGTCAGATGTGACCCTCAGCAGTGGCAGGGGGCAGCCCCAAGCTCTCCCTACCAAGGCGCAGGATGGAGAAGAAGAGCAGCCAGAACATGCAGAGGATGGGGGCCACCACGACCTGGCTGATGGCAGCAACGTGGAGGCGCTGGTTCAGCTTGGTGGGGATATACACGTAGTAGATATTGTACCGGTCAACCATGTGCTTGAGCAGCATGTAGAGCAAACCTAGAAGAAGGACAGGGGCCATTTTGGGGGAGGACAATGGGAACAGCCAGGTCTCAGGGACAGCAGGGCAGGCCCAGGAGCTGATGCCCAAGGGCTCCCTCCTGTACCACACAGGAAGCTCATGCTCCCATGCTCCTGCTGGTGGCTGGGACAGGCTGTTCTCCACAGGGCCAGGGACAGTGAGACCAGAGACATGGGGCTGTACTCACCAAAGGGGACAATGATGGGGCAGGTGATGCTGTAGGTCATGACAACAGAGAAGATGCAGCAGGTCCAGGCATACTCCAGCCCAAACTGGAACTGATAGGCTTGGCTCTGGGGCACAACCAACAGCACTGTTACTGCTCTGCCTCTGCAAAGGCTGCCCTTGCCTTTGCACCCTGACCCACATGATTGCCTCCCCCGTTATTCCCATGGGGCCAGGGCCAGCAGTGCTCCTTTCATGGTGGCTTGTCCCCACAAGCCTCCCCATAGGACCAGGAGAGCCTGAGTTTCCAGTGACCGCATCCCTGGCCTGCTGCGTAGGCTCAGAGGTGACCAGAGCCACGTACCCGCTTGACGTGGAGCCTCTCAGGCTCGGACTTGGCAAAGCAGAGGCGGGCAGTGTAGACAAGGAGGCCTGGGATGCGCAGCAGCTCCATGGCCGTCCCAATCAGGCTGGAGGTGACCACGTAGTTGACGAAGAAAGCGCCATTGTCCGGGAGGAAAACGCACCTGTGCCGGGGACATGGAAGGTGAGAGGATGCTCAGGTAGGCAGCTCGGAGAGCTGCTGGGGGCTGGCATCGGGTGCTCCCCCTCACTGGGGAGGTTTGGGAGCTCCCTGGTACTCACTGGAACTTGATATCAGCCTCATCCAGAAAGTGGGTGTCGAAGAGCCAGCGGAAAAAAAGGTCCAGGCTGGAGGGGGGAGAGGAGGAGCAGCTCAGAAAGAAGGGGAGCCACAGAGCAACATGGGGGGCACCAAGCAGGTGCGTGCTTTCCCCTGTCCCCGGCAGGCAAGCCCCCCTGGCCCTTACACCAACAGAGCAGCCCCTGCTGCCGCACAGCACCACCATGGCATGGGTGAGTGCCCCCTGGCAGGTCAGGCTTACTGGAGCCAGGACTACGCAGATACCTGACCTGGTCCTTTTGGGGTCTGCTGAAGGGTTGACCCCAAGCAAGGCACCACCAGCGCCCTCAGGTCAGCTGTGGCAGCCTGGCAAGCTGCTCTGCTCCCCTCCTCCTCTGCAGGGAAGCTTTCTGTCTGTGACCGTCTGGGAGCAGCTCAGCACAGCTAAAGAGTGAGCATTTTCCTCCCCAGAGACCCACCTTTCAGCAGCAGTGGTGGACCCTTAGCCCTTTGGGGCTGGCTTGGGGGGCCTGGCTGCGATCCCAGCTACTGGGGAGCAGGGAGAGCAGCGCAGTAGGATAGTCCATACCTGCTCAGCCCCAGCGAGGGCAGGATGATGACCATGAACACCAGGAAGAAGAAGCACTTGTGCATGGTGAGCTGATTTTCACTCGACCTGGGGAGAGGGGAGGCAAGAGAAGACCATTGTGCTTTTTTCCAAGGCAGAGCAGCCAGTGGGGCGAGAGGCTGGGCTGGGTCTCACTTTTCACCAAGGAGTTACTCCCAGCCCCCAGGAAGCCATGTGCATTTGATCTGTGCATCTACTGGGGCATGCAAAGCCTCTCCCAGGCTAGGGGAGGAGTCACCATGAGATAATATGCTGTAGTGAAAGCTCTCATCCTCCCAGCCTCTCAGCTCCTTCATCTCTGCCCTCTCCTACCATCCCTGCTGGTGCAGACACCCAACAAGAGACAGTTGGGTGTCTACAATGGGTTCAGGAGCCCCCATTTCCCTCCGGAGAAGGAAGGGAGGTGGTTACAAAGCTCCTGCAAGGACTCAGCAGACCAGGCACAGGAATTGGGGCCAGCAGAGGGTCAAGACAGAGACAGCGCATGGTAGAAGCTGGGCAGAGCTTCCTCTGCTAGGAGACTTTGAGTATCCTGAACCTGTATCACCACCTTGGAGGGTTGGGAGCACAGCTGGGATGTGCCACCCAAGTCAGAGCCATGGCCCTGCTGCTGCCAGTCCACCCATCACACCATCCCTTTCACAAATGTCTTCAGATTAATCTTAAAACCAGCTCCACCTGCCTTTGTCAGCAGTCTGGAAGTGTTCAGGGCTAAGGCAAGGAAATAGCTCCTTTGGGCATGGACTTGGGGCTCTTTACATGAAGGGCAATACCAGTGGGGCTCTGTGGGGGTCTGCTGCTCCACTGTCTGCCTCCCTGCAGGTTGGGTCCCATTCCACAAGTCCTACTGAGATTCCTCCCATCTACCGCGGCCCTGGCATGGGGACCAGCCCTGTTACCTCGTCCAGTGTGACTCAAAGAACGCCGAGTAGTAAACGAGGAAGGGCAGGAAGACGGAGAAGGCCCAGAGCAGCAGCGTGGGGAAGAATTGGGTGATGATGGGGTTCTGTAGGAAGAAAGATGCCGGACATCTCCTCAGGAGCCTGCTGGAGCTCAGCCATGCTGGAGGCAGCTCCCTAGGCCTCCTGGCACAGGATGGTGTGTGCAATAGGCAAGCTGGGGCATCCCCTCCCTGAGCAGGGCTGTTTGCTTCAGGAAATAAGAGCTTGAGGTCAGCCAAAGGCACCACAGGCATGTTCTGAGTCCCAGTGCCCGCCCAACAGCTCACAGGACAATGAGCAGGAAGGAAATGTGCTGCTGGCAGCTCCTAACAGCTCCTGGAACTCTTCCCAGCCCTCTCCTCTTGCATGGACACCAACCTGCCTTGCCCCATGGACACCAGCACCAAAGCTCAGCTTTGCACAGGTGCCCCAGTGCTCTGTCACTGGAAACACAACAAGAAGGGGATGGATGGGAAGCAGGGGCATGAGTGCTCCTTGCCTCTCATCAATGCCCATCCCAGTGATGGCTCATGTTCTTGGGCCAGTATAGAGCTGGCACCCTGCCATGGACAAGCCTGGAAATGGAGACCCTATGGGAAAGCTAGCATGGGGCCCTAGGGACTACCTTGAGGTTCTCCACAGGCTGTGTGACATTGAACATGTCCATGGTGTTGACAACAATGGCTGGTGTGGTGAGGAAGAAGAGGAGGACGAAGAGGCAGATATTAAGGAGGATGAATCTCACCCACCAAGATGTGCCACGGACTGATAAATTCTCCCTGTGAGAGGAAAGCATGACTTGGACATAGTGCAGAGGAAAAGCCACATGTCCTGGGTCTTCTAGCCCAGCTCCCCGAAGCTCTGCCTCCCACTGTCCACACCGACCATCCTGGCAGTCCCTGCTTAGCGTTCAACCTCTCCCCCTTCCCTGTGCTTCTGCGCTGACACCTGCAAAGCCCCTGGGACCAGTGTGGCTGCAGAGGGGAGGTCTGTGCCACCAGGAGGCTTGGGAGTCAGGCCGCAGAAATCAGAGCCTGGCAATCACTGAAATCTCACCTGAACAAACCCCACCACCCACAGGGTGATCACCCCAGTCACCCCGGTGACTTCTGCTATGGCCACAGGAGGGATTGTCAGCCTCCCTCTGCCACTCTGAGAAGGCACCCTACAGGTATGGGTGCACGTTCCCTACAGCTATATGGGTTCCCTATAGCTATAGGTATAGGTTCCCTATAGCCATGGGTATGAGTCCCCCCCAGCTGCTCGCCCTCCCTCCCTTTCCCACCACAGCAGTTCACCAGATGATATCACTGGGCGCAGGGGCATAGCGAACACCCCAGTGGTGTGACTTGACCACGGTGGTGACAGAGGACTGCTGGGGGTGCTTGCGGCAGTGGATGTGGCTGTAGTCCTTCAAAATCCTGCAAGAGGAGAGAGCCAGGGGTTGGGTCCAGACTGAGGGCCCTCTCCCCCGCCCCCCGCCCACTTCTCATGATACTTTTCCCACAGCCCCAACAGAGCATCCATCTCCGCAGGTGGCAGAGACACAGCAGAGACAGACCCATCGCCTGGCTTTGGCCACAGGAGCCAGCAAGGTGCCCCAGTGGCGGTGGCCACCAGGCTGGGGGATGTGGCTGTGCTGGCACATCAAGGGGCACTCACACAGCTGTCATTCTCTCGTCCTGGAAGGTGACGAAGGCCATGTCGAGCCGCTTGAGAGTGATGCGGTTGCGCTCGGCATTGAACTCATCCGTGAGCTTCTCCTCCAACTCCCCGTAGTACTGCTCGGCATCCACCTGCGGGAGCAGCCAGGGCTCTGCCGTGCTCACAGGGCTGCGGCACGGGCAAGCTGCCATGCTCTGCCCTGCCTGCAGTGGGGATGTGCTGCCTGCAGCCCTGCCTGCACCCTCATACCTGCTCAAAGCCACAGAAGCGGCAGCAGAAGATGCGGGCGCAGGGGTGGGTTTTGATCATGATCTTCCCCTCCTTCTGTGCCTTGGTGGTGAAGTAAAGCCGGCCCTTCATTGCCTTGCGCCTGCCAGGAAGCCGACAGGGACGAGGGTCATTCAGGGATCAGCAGACAGACAGACTGGGTCTCTTGGCATAGTGGGAAGGAGTGGTACACCCACCCACAGAGGCAATGGTGACCTGCACGCACTCACCTCTCCGCATCCAGCTTCATCAGCTTGCGCACGTCGAAGCAGAACTGGACATTGGTGACAGTGCAGCTAGGATAAGCCTCGCTGCGGGCACAGGGACACGGTGGCACCAGGAGCCAGGGGGACAGGGACAGCCCCTACCACCTGCCTGACAGCCACCCTGCCAAGACTGTGGCACGCTGCTTGATACTCACTGGAAATGCTTGATGATAAGGGAAGGGTCTGTGATCTCCTTGGGGATGCGGGTAACCATCAGTGTCCGGGCAACCTGGGGGAGGAGAAGGGGCAGCAGGGGTTGGTGGTAGGGGTCTGCGGGGCATCTCGCTGTCACCCTGCTCACCCAGCTGCCGGGAAGGCAGAGACGAGTCAGGGCACCTACTGCCACCCTGGAGGCTGGTCAGCACAGACCCCCTCCATGTCCACTCCCAGACCCCAGGGGCACAGCTGGATGCTGCCACTTCCCAGACAGATGGACACAACAGAAATTCAATCTCAAGAGACAAGGTAGCAAGAGAGAGAGATTTGCCTCCTGGCTGCCAGGCTTTCTCCAGAAGCTGTAAAAAACAAGCCTTATCTTTCCCTGTGTGCCCAGTTCCAGGCTGTTTCTAAAGCCCTCCCTACCTACTGGGATCATCCTTTCTGCAAAGCACAAAGTTGTCCATCAGTGTTGAACAAGGCAGGGCTGGAGAAGGAGTGGTGGCTCACCTTCTCGTTCTCTCTGTATTCAAGGTGGACAGAGTGGTGAGCCATGCAGAGGATGGTGAGGATGAAATAGATGAGGGCGAAGATGCTGTGCAGCCACAGGAGACGGTCCCTGGAGGAGGGGAAGAGGGGATCAGTGGGCACTACGGTGGGCATGTGGCGCACGGGCCAGCCTGGTGCTCAGCACCTCACCCACAGCCACCCCCACTGCCCAGCAGCACCTCCCCAAGCCAGCTGACAGAACCCCCACCCCAGGGATGAGAGGGGCAGCATCCAGGGTGTTGGCAGAAATGAGGTCACCCAGCACCCCCAAGAGCAATTCTGCCAGCAGTGGGGTGCAGCGAGCAGCACCAGTGTGCTGGCTGCCGTGACAGTGCTTGTGTGCGGTGCAGACAGACACGGGGGCTACCGGTAGCAGCGTGCTGCTCACGTGGACCTGTCCCCGTCCCCAGCACGGGACTGTGGTGATCACCGTGCCTGGGCACTCCCAGCAGTGCCCACCAGAGCCGCAGCACCCACAGCACCCCCCTGGACACGGGAGCCACGTACTGCGTCGGGATGTTGGCGATGGTTGTCCGGCCAAAGTGGGTGGGATTGTGTCCTGCAGGGGAAGAGGGAAAGTGGGAGGTTACAGGAGCCCAGTGCAGTGCATATGTCCGTGCTACCAGGGTTAGTGGCTCTGGTCTTTGCTCCCTCCTCTTCCATCTCCCAAGTCCCCACCAAGCCCCCATTGCCCTTAAGTTCCCTGCCTCTTGCATTCTTCTGTCCCACAGCTGATGGTGCGTTCCTGCTCACATGGGAGCTCCTGACGGAGGAGTCCTTCTGCTCTCCATCCCCAGGGCATGGTGCTCACCTCCAGGCTGGGGAAGCCTGTGCCACACTCCTGAGCCACCCCACAACTGGGGAAACACCTACCCAGGAGGTCCCCCGAGAAGTTGACAGGCAGGATGACAGCCACAGAGAGCACGCAGACCAGCATCAGCAGGACCAGGAGGTGCCGCTGGAAGGAGAGGTAGGTGGTGGCGTCGATCCCACACTTGCTCTGAATCTCCTCGTCCCTGGGGGAGAGGCAGGTGGGGGTGAGTGCTGGTGGTGCCTCCTCACCCACCTCCCACCCTGGGGACACTGGCTGCTCCAGCCTCACACAACCCACACCAACTCACAGCATCCTGCCCATGGCACATGGGATTTGTGCACAGGGGGAAATGAGGGACTCAAGCAGTCCCCAGGCTGCCACCTCATTACAGGACTGGCTCCTACCAGAAGAGGTTGAAGCCCTTTCCTTTGGGACAGGAGCCAGGAGGAAATGTAGAGGTGAGCCCTCTGCGCTCTCTCCCAGGGGGATGTTTTAGAAGGGCTCTCCTCTGCTTCTGGTCCCAGCAGCTCCAGCTGCCGGGTGACCACCTGTGGGCACCCACTCCCCAGGGGCAGGCAGCAGTGGGGCACAGCCATGATGCCAAGGACACACTTACTTCATCTGGTAGATAGAAATTAGCCAGGAGCAGAATCCCTGGAAGGCAAGAGAGTCAGGATGAGTCAGGGACAACTACTCCCACCTCCCCAGTGAGAAGCCAGGACACAGCACGCACCGGGGATCTGTGCGGAGACAGTGCGGTGCCTGGGGCCGGGGGCTGAGCAGAGTCAGCGCCCAGGGCAGCTCAGCGATGCTCAGCTGAGCAGCTTGTCTGCAGCTGTGGCCAAAGGCAGCTGCTTTGGGAGGAGCGGGATACATGGGGCATCGCTGTAACACATGCTCCTGGCTTCCAGCAGCTCCCTCCTCTGTGCCTTCCCTGACAGTCCCCAACATGCAATGCACTTTTTTGACCAGTACCGAGCACTGAGCCGGCACTGCCATAGAGCAGTATACAACAACGCCAAGATCTTGTGTAATAGCTCATTCCCTGTCACTGCATATGCAATATTAGAGTTTTTCCTCCCCTATGCATTATGTTACATTTTACCAATGCTGGAGTTCATGCAAGTTCAAGGTCCCTCTGCACTCTTCCCTGTCATGGCTGTACCGAGTGACACTCGGCCATTGGGCCCCTCCTCTTTGCCCCCTTTCTGGAGGTTTTATGCTGCCCTTGGATGGGAGGGATCACAGGCAACCCCCCTGGGATTCCCTTACCCTGCCCCATGAGAGCTGGCAGCTTCTTCCTCCTTTCCATTCCCCAGCTTTACCCATACCAGGACCTTCCCTCCTACCTCACAGCTCAGCTTTGTCTGATCGAAGGCTTTGGAGGTGCAGGCATCCCCATGTCCCTGACAGCTCCATGGGGGCCGGACACCCCCTTAGCACAGCTGGGATGACTCCCCTCCTACGCTCTGCTCTGGGGCTCTGCTCTGGAGAACCATGTCTGGGAGGTTGTCCATGCAGACCCCAAGCTCCCTGGGCTGTAATTTCTTGGGTTTTCCCAACTCTCCTGAAAAACCAGCATTTATCAGGTGATTCTCAACTCTCTAGGATCCCCATGTGCAGGGAAGAAGTCACACACTGCAGTCAATAGCCTGGCTATTCATCTCCAGGTGAGTGAGAAGTCCCACACCTGCTCCTGGGAATTTGTGATGATAATGAGAATTCATCAGGCTGCTTTTATTGCAAACTCATCCTCCCACCCCACTCCCAGAGGGATGCTCCAATGCTTCCCTGCAGAGAAGGACTCCTGGGCAGGAATTTGGTTGAGTTCCTCCTCACTGGACAAAAGGACCAAAATTTTATGTAGCTCTCCTGCCACATTCTCGCCTTCTCCAGCATGCATTTTCAATCTTCAACATCTATCAGCCCTACAAACCCTCTGTCAGGTTTCCTGTTCCTCGTGTGTGAAGAAAAATCTAGTACTTGCTTCTATGCTCTCTACAAATTTCTTCTCAAACTCCTCTTCCCACCCCCTTAGTATATTTTATATCTAACCTGGCAGAGTTCAGATTTCCCTCATTTGGGAACAGCTTGACTTTTCAAAGGATGTCTTCTTACTTTTAATAATCTCCTGTAATCTGCTCTTTAGCCGTGCTGTCATTCCGTGGGGTCTTTCTCACTTAGTTATTTTTTGATAAGCAATATACATTTGCCCAGAGCATCCAGTACCGAGCCTTTAAACAGGCCACCTGCAAGGATTTTGCTTCTTTACCTTTCCTGCCTAGTTTCTTTTTTAGTAAGTTCTGTCATCTTTTCATAGTCACACCAGTGACTGATTTTTGAGTTTTTGTTGCCAAAAAGGAGAAAGACAGGAAAATGTGTCAGTCTGTGCTTGTTTCCAGCAAAGCCTGGTTTGTACCTGATGCCACAGAGAGAAACAAAACATGACCTTAAAGGCCCTGCAGCCCACCATGCCTGCAGAGGTGAAGGTGTGATCCAGGGGACTCTGTCCTGCCTGGGCCAGAAAGGTTCCTGCAGGTGTGCAGCGAGGCTCTGGCCGTGCATCCGACTAGGTCCCTGCAGCCGGCATGGATGGCCACGCAGCCGGGAGATGCTCGCCCTGCTGGGAGCATCCCCTCCAAGCTGCTGATCAAGGTAGATGCCTCAAACCAAGGCAGGACAAAGAAACTCTCCAGCTTTCTCAGGAATACCCCGCTGCTAAAGGGTGTTAAGCAGAAAACCCCACACTGGAGAATTTAATTTCTCCCATTTAACTTCTGACCTGGGTTTCCCACGAAGAGCAGGGCAGGCTGGGCCAGGACAAGCCCAGCCTGGGCTCCCACTGCCACGGCTGCCATTACTCACCACATCCTTGTTGTCAACATCCAGGGGGCTGCTCTCTGATGGGGACTTCTCCTTCTCGCTCTGCTCTCCGTAGAAAAGCGACGTCAAACTTTGCAGGGAGGGGAGGAGCGGAGGGGTGAGGCAGGAGAGAAGCAGCAGATGGAAGAGGATGAGCACCCTCGAAGAAGGAACCTGGGAAATGCCACCCCTCCCCGCAGCCTGCACTGGGGCTGGACCAGCAGCTACTGCTGGGCTCGGGGCAGGGGCTGTGCTTGCTGCCTCTGCACCAAAAAGTCCCTGTGGCTTCTCTGTGGCCCCAGCCCACGGCAGGGTGACTGGTGGAGAATTGGCCTTAGCTCCAGGACAAGGGCTTGCTGAACTGGATTTTTATATTCCATTGGTTTCAGTCCTCAAATGGCATTACAGTAAAAGGAATGTAACAAGTGCTTGAATTTTAAGTCTTGATTGCCCTTTTGATCTCGCTGGTGAAGGGAAATGTCAGACTTGGCTCCAGAGCTCAAGGCCAAGAGAAGCTGGAGAGGAGAGAAGGCAGGAGAAAGCCTTTTACAGAATTTGCTCCCATGGGCTGCCCAGCCTTGCAGAGACCCCTCCTCTGTGCAAAGAAAGATGCTTTGCTGTCCAGGACAAGCTGGCAAGCAGGCAGCTGTGGGCAGCAAAGCCCACCTGAAAATCTGGTCTGGGATCTGCTTTCACCAGGACACTGGTATTTTTTGAGGGATTCTGCACCTAGCACTAAGGATGGGCCAAGCAAGCTGCCTTGGTGACATGAGGAACAGTGTTATTGCTGTGTGTCTCCCTCTGTCTCCTCCACTGGCCAGCCCTGCTCATCCCAAAAGAGCGGCAGAGGAAGAGGCAGCAGCTCAGTCCTCACTAGAAAGGAGCTCTTGGGCCTCTGTCCTTCCCAGGGCAGTGCCCTCCCTGGCACCGAGAGCAGCATCACCAGACGATGCCTGCAAGAGGGAATCAAAGCTGGTCCGGGCTTTCCCTCTCCCTGCAGAAGATGGTGACTGTGCCTCCATGGGCAAGGGTAGCCAGGCCATTCCCAGTGGCAAGGAGGGACAGGAACACATGCTGAGCTTCTCCGTGGGCCACCCTGCAGAGCCAGCCCTCTTGCCAGCCCTCCTGGAGAAGCTGGAGCCATCACCTGCAGTGGCCTCGCATCCTCCTCACCTATCATTGTCCATCAGCAGCGCCAGGCGCCCATAGTCCCAAGCAGCTTTCCGAAGGCAGGAGAAGACCAGGAGGAGAAGCTGGAAGAAGAGGAAAGAGGAGAGGTGAAGGGTTTTGCCGCAGGGTCTCGCCCTGTGGGATCTCCTCACATCCTTCCTTTCTGTTTACTCCCTCATGAGCCCAAGCTCATGCAAAACTCTGCTCTGTGATCTCACCACTGCTGCCCAAGTACCACCCGCTACCCACCATGAAGTGGGCAAAGCTCTTGGTCCCCTGCACTCACCCCTGTTTCCCCAATTAGCCAAGTGCACCAGTGTGCAGGCTGCACTCGCATGTGGCTGTCAGTGCACCCATAACACACGCACCCACTCGTGCTCACAGCCAGTCTCTGACACCACAGCCAGGGACTACAGTGCCTGTAGACATGGCACCCTCCTGGGCCACTCACCAGCCAGAGGATGAAGTTGATGGCAAGCACGGTGGGCACGCCACCAAACGGCAGCCCTTCCAGGACGGTGCTGCGGGAGCGGGCGCTGAAGCATTGCTCCTCCGTACTGTTCACCAGGGCATCCAGGAAGCTGAGCACGTCCAGCGAGGTGGGGCCGGCACCATCAGGCGCTGGTTCCACCGAATACACGCTCTCCATCAGTGCCGTCGTGGGGCCTCACCCTGCAACACAGAGGCAGCAGTGCGGATGGAGAAACCTTTGCTTGAAAAGGGGCCATGGCTCTTCCAGGTCCTCCAGTGAGGTCTGAGGAGCTCACTAAGGGCAAGGAGGGGAGAAGGCTGGCTGGTGATCTTGGAGCTCCCGCAGTCACAGTCTCTCCCAGGGAGGGGCTGTGGGACACAGGGCAGGGGGTATTGCTGAAGAAATCTCACAGCTACCTCATACCCATTCCCCACCCCATTAGACCCCATTAGACCTTGTCATACCTGAGACAGGTCTCTCACCACCTCTGCCCCTCAGTCCTGGAAGATGGGTTGAGTCATGACCAGCCTGGTGCATTCAGCAGGCAGGAACAAGGAGCCAAAGCATTTGCTTGAGTTTCTGAGAATAAGAGCATTGATGATGTTAACAACTGGGCTGCTGGGGCTGTGCTTGCTTCGCTCCCTGCAGCCAGATATCTGCTGCATGTGGAACATCCCCCAGCCCTCTGTTCTCCTCCAGCATCACGGTCTGTGTGACTCAGGAGTCGTGGGACCTCCCTTCCGTCTTTCCACCAGAGCAGGATTGCTCCTTCCAAGATATCTTGAAGTCTTCAGAAGAATCAACTTCTGAAAACCCTAAATGCCAAGGCTCCCCTCATTTCCCCAGCAGCTGATACCACAGGCTACAGCCCTCACTGGCAGGAAACACTTAAAGGCCAATAATGGCCAAGACTGTGGCTTGTTTCCAACACCTTTCCTATCACCATGCTTTAAGTAGGAGAGAATCCCCTCCAAACCTGCAGGGCCTGGGACCCCTGGGAACAAGCACTTTACAGCAACCAACATGGCTGTTACTCACGGGGATGCCACAGACCTGCCTGCCAGGACAGTGATGAATGGCCACTGCACTCACCAGGACAGGAGGAAAGACAACCAGCACAGCAAACACCAACAAACATGGATTGGGGACAACAGAGCCAGTCTTTCCTCCTTGCAGGCCTGTCATGTCTCTGTGCCTTGGAGCCCCCGCCAGCACCTTCAGCCAGCTGCTCCTGGGCCTGGAGACCTGTGTGGCCTTCAGAAGAGGACAGCTTGGACTGTGGTGAGATCAATTGCGCCACCAGGGTGAGAAGCACCCTGGGACAGTAAGGGGTCTCCAGGGTGTTCCCAGGACGGTCCATTACCAGGTCGTTGGTGGGTTTTCAAAATAGCAACCAAGTCGGGCCCCTAATGTCTCTTCTGATAAGGTCCAGAGTTGGGATGTCTAGTACTTTTTAGGTAGATAAACCCAGAGGGCTGAAGACCCTGTTTAGGGGAAGACTGAGATTACTGGTAGGGGGGAAAATAGATGGACAAGAAAACTTTGTCTTTGGAGGCCCTGAGCAACCAAATGTAATTCTGAAGTTGGCCCAGTCCTGAGCAGGGATCTCCAAGGGGGCCCTTGCAACCTCAGTTACTCCACACCCCTATTCTCAGGGGCTTGTGCTCCAGACAAGGACATCTTCTGGCCTGCCTGAACTTTATAAGGAGTTACATGAGTGCCTCACCCCATAGACATGCTGAGCACAGTGTATTGTGGCTTGTGCAAAGGTCATGAGAAATCACATCATGCCCATTAACATGCAGTCTTGTGAGCTTTGTATCCAAGCCACTGGGCATTCATTTCTCTCCCTCCTTTTTATCTATATTCCAGCCACAACTGGGACCGTGCTGCAGCTCCTGCAGTCACCCAGCCACAGCCAATCCCTGCTGCAGGGTGCTCACAGCCCCCATGGACAGGACAGAGGAAGAGAAGCAGGAGCCACGGTCTGATTAAGCAATGGAAGAGGATGCAAAGACAGTCAGCACCTCCAGGGACCTGGAGATGCAAAGTGTTTATGGTGGGTTTTTCTCCATCAAGACCAAACAGGATCAACTTTGCGTCAACACTAAAGGAAACCTGACTGAGAGGTCCTTGGGGAGCACAGAGGGAGCACACACAAAATGCCTCGGCTTAGAAAGGGGATCTTCCTGAGCTCTACATGGATTTGTTTCTGTTGGGAAACATTTACTTCTGCTGTGTCAGTGTGACAGATGGGAGACTGCAGCAGCATGTGGTTTAACGTGCACTGCTGTAGCCTCAGCCTCTCTCTCTTAGACCATGCAGCTTCCTGCTCGAGGAGATAGTCCTGTCCTAAAGCTCCTGAGGAGCCCAGATACCCCCAGCCCCTGGCTGAGCAGAGAGGGTAGGACAGGGGTGCTGGGGCAGGAGCTGACACAGGTTACATGGCTGAGACACTGACTGTCTTTGACCTCCTTGTCCAGGGAAAGGAAAGACTGAGGAAGAGGGAGGTTTTCAAACACAGAGTTAACAGGGGACAAAAAAAAAAAAGGGCTCTGACAGCCTGACAAATGCAATCAGGTGGACACCAGGGATTCTCAAGGGATTGTCAACCCAAACTCTCTAGAGGGTTGAAGAACTTAAGAATTACTCTTGGTGCCTGCAGTTTCCAAATTAAACACAGAGAGATGGTGACTTAGTATTTTCTTCATTTCTGAAGCCTAAAGAAAAATCTCCATGGAAGCCAAAGAGTGGCTGGGAAGCTTGGACCAAGGCTATGAGCCCAGCAGACCCTGAGGCTCACTCCACTTCAGGGTTAGGCTGGCACCTGGCTACCTGCATAGATGCTTCAAAGGAATGTCAGAAGCCACTGAACTACAGGCATCAGGATCCCCAGGACACGCAGACCCATGGCAGTCCTTCTTACTGTGCACACGGTGCAGTGTCACCTGGGGCATGGGCTTCAGTGTCTGCTACAGATCTGCCCATGCTGCCTACAGCATCTTTGGTTTTCATCGGAGGTCCCAAGCCATATATGTGTTGATCTGGCCAGTCCATAGTGTCGGAAGACATCATAGGCCAAGCTGGGATGGTTGACCATTAGTGTGGCTCCCAAAAGAACTGCCAGGTCACCTGAGATACGTTGATACAGCTCCAAAGGGCATCCCAGTAGTCTTGGGGCTGAAGCACCACCCCTGCAAACAGGTGTGAAGTGAGGGATGGGCTGGCAAAGCCTCCCTGTAGTGCCCTCAGTCATGGTCTACCTCCCAGCCGGGGCTGGGATTCCCGAACCTCAAGGCCCAGCATGGCCCCATTGGGATAACAACCCCTGAAGAGGGAACTCCAACAAAGAGAGACCCATCGGAAATGAGTGAGCCACTGTGACAAGCAGCAGCCATTTGCCCTGTCAGCCTGCCTCCCACTCACTGTCAGGTGGCTGGGAAACCACCGGGGCCACCGGAGCCTCCGGCCAGGGTCAGCCCTTTCCTACAGAGATGCTCTCAATCTGTTCACCCCATGTGCACATTTCCCTCCCTCCCCTCCTCCAGTAAGCAGCAGAGCCATCGCCATCTGGCATTTTCAGCTGCTAAATATTTCATTGCCTTTTTGTTAACAAGGAGAGTGTGTCTCTGACCGAGGAAGCTGTTGGACCTTCAGTAAATAAACAAGGAGACTTTTAGCAAGCTCTGAGTCCCTTCTCCACCACCACCACTCCACTACCCAGCAGTAAGATCCTGCAGTTTGTTACTAGGCACCATCTTCATGCTTGTAGGAGGAACATCCTGCTACACGATGGCAGGGTAAGGGGGATTGTCATGGGGATCAGTATGGGTTGTCCTTCCCTATCATGTCCTTGTTGCTGCTCCCTTCCCCCACTAGCAGATATTTTGCTCCTGGTGGCCAAAAGCAACAGGTTCCTCCTGGACATGGTGCTAGCATCTCCCGTGCCAAGCTCTCCTGTCCACAAGTCTCCCAAATGCAAGCCTTCATCCACCCAGCACAGCTGGTTCTTGTCTCTCCACCTAGCATTACACAGAGAAATTTCAGGAGTAGAAGAGTCCTAAAGCCACCATCCCAGCTCTGTCTCCTCTCTCTTAGGCACATCCAGCTCCACTGCCCGGAAGAGCCATCATGTCGTGCTCAGGCCTGTAACACAGCACTTGCAGTGAATCACAGCTCCTCTGACGCTGATTTCAAGCTCATTCTCCTGCCTTTTCCCTGGTCCCTTCACTCCCAGATACGCATGGAAACCCACCTCCAAATATCCAAACTGGTACTTTTCTAGACTGTTCGTTCCAGCTAATCTCACCTCTTATGGTGCTGCTCTTAGAAAAGCTTATGCAAATTATATAGCTGCAGCGTTACCATTAAAATAACCATTGGGAACAACCAGCCAAAAGTAAATCATGTAAATGTTCTAGGAACAGCGCATCCAGCAGAAATGGGAAGAGATGATTTCTGCTCACACACTCCAGGAACAGCTTGAACTCAGACCTGTAGGACATGTTCAACCTCTCTCGAGGAGATGCCTTCCTTAGAGAGTAGTGGTATACAGAGTGAGAGATCACACGGGCACTGCAGGTCAGAATTAAAGTCACTGTTAAAACACCTAAGCCAAATTTTCACACCAGACGTATGAGATAATTCAGCATTTTGCAATACTCCAGTGACAGTGCTCTGCAATCGTATCGTAAAGGTCCAAACAAATCCTACAGCATCAACAGACCAGTTCTTACTCCCAGCTATACCACTGTCATTGTGCACTTCCCAATCTTTAACGGCCAGAGGATGAATTATTGTTGTGAATAACAGAGATGGGTGGGTGCCTTCGCCTCCAGGAGGTGTTGGGAGAGCTTCCCATTAGCTGTGTGTGAGGCAGTGCCTCCAGATGCCAAGCACAGACAGGCATCCCTCAGTGCAGCCACTGTCCTGGAGGAGTGACAGTGATGGGCAAGTCAAGAAACACAGAACTGGACAGGGTTGCAGCTGTGAAAATGAAGCAATAACATAGAGGCAGAAATCACAACTAATGGTCTACCCAATCTAGCTCTTACTTAGAGGAAAGATGGTAAAATGGGGTCAGAAAATGTGCAGAGTACTAGAGAAAGGCAATCCTTCTTTCTGCTCTTTGCAGTGGCTGTGAATGGACAGTGAATGTATGAGCTTTGCTGTTGAAAGCGATTTGCTGGATAATTTCTACGAAGCATTTCCAGTGTGTAAGGTTTGCCTTGAATATTCAGTGCCCTGTTTGTTTTGTTGATACATCAGCATATGCTTCTCCTCTCCGGTTGGGTGGGCACTAATCCAGAGAATGAGATTTCCAATTAAAAATAAGGCATTTCTTTTATGTGAATGCAATTTTTCAAAATTTGTCTTTCCCTTGAAGCACCCTGCCAGCAAACTCATTTGCTAGGGGATTCACAGACAGCTGGAGTAGCAAAACACCAAAACAAAGTCTTGGGAGCACTCAGATGACTAAGCTGGGCTCCTCAGCATGCCTGCTCTGGCAGGGAGGGGATTGCTCATTTCTGCTAGCGGATGGGCAGCCAGGGTGCAGGACTGCTGATGGAGCTGCCCATGGCCACGCAAAGCCAGCAGAAAAGCCAGGCTGAGGAGCCAGACCTTGTCTCCTAGAAAGCAAGCATCCCCACTACCTGACGGTCTCTGCATCGAGGGGAAAACGAGGACCGCCATAGTGGGAAGATCAGGTTCGTGCCCTGGTGTGCCCAGGACCAGGCAGGGAGGCGAACCTCTGGTGTCCCACCTTGCAGGACTGCAGTGACCGACTGACCTTGCAGGACTGCAGTGACTGGGAGGCCAGGAAACCCGAGCAACTGCCACTGACTCAGCATGACTAACGACCTCAAGCTGGGAAAAGGCTCATCAACACCCTGCGCTGAGCTCAGCGCACACCCTGGCAGAGGCAGTTTTGGCACCAAAGGGCATGATAACCTCTCTGTCCCTGTAGCTCAGTGCATGGGAGAACAGGCACACCATGGGCCACGTCCATCCCTGAGGGGGATGAGCACAGAGGGGATGGGACCACAGGCATGGCCCTCCAAAACCCCACGTGAGTCCAAGACATTCCTCCCTGGCTCTTCCTTCACCCTTTCCTCTTGGAGCCATGGCCTCCAGGTCCAAACAGCAAAGAGAGGGTCAGGTTGCTGGTGGCCTGTGCGGCGAGTGGGCATGGGGCAGCAGCATCCCTGGGCAGGGCTCTTTGCACCACCTTCAGCATCTTCAGGGCAGGTGTGAATCCCACTGTGACCGTGCCTACCTCCCCAGGGCTGTGACCCACAGACCCACGGAGAGTTGAGCCAGACCGTGCCACGGAGCCAAGGTGCTAGATGCAGAGAGACTGGTAGCACAAACACTGACACTGGTGTGAACACTGCTAAGACCACAGCACAGACAACCCACCAGCAGAAGACTCCCATCCCATCACCAGCAGGACGGCAGCTGCCTCACATGGGACATACACCAGCCCGTCCGTTAGCCTGCTGGAAACCAGGCGCATCTTCCAAACAAGAAGAACCACACCATGAGTGGCAACCCGGCTGGTGGGCTACGGAGGCTGGGGTCAGTAAAGTTTGGAGACAAAGGACCACTCTGCAGTAACTGATGACTCCTAACGGGTATAAAACATCTGCTCAAAGACTAACTTTGTCATTGCCAATGAAGACGTGATTACCCAGAGAAGTCAGGACGACTCAGCAGCCAGTGTCCCTTGTCCCCTTATCACCCACAAGTGACTCTGGGGACACATGCCAGGGTGCTCGTGAGGATGGGGGGCTATGACTGTGGGAGCGAGTGGGATCAATGAGAAAACGAGCTTGAGAGCATGGCTAAGTAAAATAAACCTGCTTAAAGATGGTGTAAATAAACATCACCTTCCTTGCCCATAAGCTCTGCAGTGCTTTCCCCTTGAGGGGCACAAACGCCCACCAGGCTCACTGCCAGCCAGGGCAGGATGGTGGGGGGGAGCAGCTGGCCTGTGCGCCCACCCAGGCCCGTCAGATGCAAACCCCACAGTGAGCCCCTCTCTGGCACCACTGCTCCCTTCTCCAGACACTTTGTGTGAGTCCCCCTGGTCCCTGGGAGCTTCCTGCAGAAAGGGATGGTGCAGAGGCGCAGGGACCCACAGTGAGGGATCAAGTGGGCAGCAGGATGAGGGACAGGAAATACATGTCCTGCCCGCTGTCCTCACCCACAGCTCCCAAACTGCCTAGCCAGCAGTGACCATCTAAACTACGTGACCCACCAGGAGGAAGAGACCGCAACCCTGTTTAGTGAACCAAGCAAGTTTTTCTGCTCTCACGGGTGGCAGGTTGCCACCACCTTTGGGAAACCCTGTGCAGGGTCACGCTGCCCCAAGGAAAAAAAGCCTGAGACTCACCTTAAACCAACAGAGCATTTGAGAACAAAACCCTCCCCTGCCACGTCCCCCTGTGGTGGCTGCCACATCCCCCCCAGCTCCTTGCCCTCCCCTTCTTCCCTGGCACCACTTTGCAGACCCAGGGATGGCTGCGTTTTGGTGCTGGGACAGACTAAGCTCCATGTATGAGGTCTTTGGATGAGAAGGCGTTCCACCCCCCAGGCTCCAGCAGAGCTCTCCGCAGGATGATGTTTGTGGCCCTCCTCTGCCGTACAGCAGCCACCTGCACAAGCCCCTTCTCCCCGAGGGATGCTGCAGACCAAGCAGGGCAGCACTGACTCGCTGCAGTACTCCTCGGCATGAGAACAAAGCCAAACCTCAGGCAACTGAGAGCAAATGGTGCTTACGGTGATGATCTACAGCCATGGAGGTTTGTTTGGGCCGGCGCGTGGGAGATGCTGTGCACAGAGCAGCTCTTCTCCAGCGCCTCCTCCACGCATGTGCGAGCCAGCGGCTGCTGGAGCCAGCGCATAGCAATTGGGAAGGAAGGACCAGAGCAGAGCTTATTCGTTCCACCCCCAGCCCTTTTCGCCACATTTGACAAAGCTGCCATTGCAGGCTGACTCTAACCTGTTTGTTTTATATTTCAATATCCTGCTGTGCACACAGCGTGCTTAGCCCCTCGCACGGCACTTTGTGTGTGCAAAGCACTGAGCAAACATGAGCTAATTGCGCTGCAAGCTCTCCAGGGAACGGGCCTGTCACTCATTCTGCATTGTGCACCCTTATCCTCTGATAACGCTTAAATCAACGCTCTTCAGCACAAAGGATTATCCAGGCTAGGCCCAGCCCAAGTGCGGGGCAGGGAGCCACTGGGCTGCTGGTGGGTGATGGCTGGGAGCAGAGAGCCAGGAAAGGGGGCTTATACAAAAGACGGGGACAGACCTTTTAATAGGGCCTGTAACGATAGGACAAGGAGCAATGGTTTTAAACTAAAAGCGGGTAGATTCAGACTAGATACAAGGAAGAAATTTTTTATGATAGGAGTGATGAAACACTGAAATAGGTTGCCCAGAGAAATGGTAGAAGCCCCATCCCTGGAAACATTCAAGGTCAGGTTGGATGGAGCAAACTCATCTAGTTGAAGATGTCCCTGCTCATTGCAGGGGATTGGACTAGATGACCTTTAAAGGTCCCTTCCAACCCAAACTTTTCTATGACTCTATGAAAAAGCCAGGGCTGAGTGCGGGGGATGGAGACCCAGGTTGCTCACAAATGGGAAAGGGGCAGGGAGTCATCCCGGGACTCTCGGTTAACACACACGTGCACATGTGTGTGCATTAAGGAAAACAGTATTTCAGGAAAACAGTAAAGAGACCCTCTGGTACCACCAGGTCCCCGCTCTGAGCTGGGATGCTGAATGCTGTTCGCAGTCCCCAGAGCAACCCCCACACTTACAATTAATTAACAATGATACACACAGATGAGGATGACTCTCGACGCCTGCTGCCTGCATGACTGAGGGCCGTGGCAGCAGCCAGCCCTAGGGAAGGGCTTGAGTTTCCTCACAAAGGGTACCCCTGGGTTGCTTATTGCCTGCCAGCTCCAGGACCACGGCACGCTGTGCCTACGCACAGCCAGCCCAGCAGCACCAGCTCCCATTTGGCACTGAGGGCCAAAGAAGGCACCTCTCAGCAAGGCTGCGACCGGCGCTGGGATGTCAGGCATTTACAGGCAGATTGCTTCTTCCTCACCCAGGTAATCATGCTCAAGCACAGGAGGATTTTAAAGTCTCTGTGAAGGAAAGTGCCATCTCTGCTGGGAAAAACACCCTCATGGAAACATATGGAAATGAGGAGCAGCCACGCTGTGGTTGGGAGCCGGCCCGAGGCTGTCACTGCGGGTCATAGGCACCTTTCACAGTGCCACAAGACATCAGGAGCACTGTAGTCCCTGGAGATGGGGGAGAATGCAGGATGGAGATAGGGAAAAAGGCAGCTCCCTCCTCCCCGAGCCCCTTCCACTGTTTGGGGTGTGGGGAGCTGTGGGAGGTGGAGAGGAAAGTGGGAGGTTTATCTGCTGCCTTTTATAAGGCCACCTGCTGCAGAGAGACTGCCAGCCATGGGAGCGGCCAGCACAGCTACAGCTGTCACCGGTGGGCAGAGGGAATCTCACCCCAGGGCAGAGGGAAGGAGAAGACTGGCAAGGAGAGGATTTGGGTTGTGCATGAGGGAGACACAGACCGGGAAGCCCAATACTGCACTGTGTGAACCAGGCAACTCCGATGGCTTTGCACGCCGGTGTCCTGCTCAGCCAGGATGACACGGCATGCTTGGGGATGGCAGGGGCCTCACCGCCGAGGTGGTGGACAGAGCAGGTGCATTTCAAGTCCCCTGCGTGGTTGCTTTCAGGTGCTGAGCTCCAGCCAGCCCTCCTCGCAGCTGATGCCCACAAACCTGCTGTGTGATGGGGGGCAATGCGGGCATATGGCCGGCTAGCAGGGTCTGGCATCCATGCTGCCGGGCCCAGCTCTGCTCCAGTCCAGCCCACTGCTGCCTGATTGGGACCTGGGGGCCATTGAGCACCCTCATCCCACAGCCTCCCAGGGGCCAGCCAGTATAAAGTGGGCAGCATCATGCTTGTCCCATTGAGCCCCTTCTCCTCAGGCCACCCGGGCACCTCCCTCCACACTGCTCTGGGGGAGGCCTTGGCGCCTGGCTGCTGCCAGCCTTCCCTCCCTTCACTCCTCAGCTTGGAGCAGACACAATGTCTCCCACAGCTGATTCTGCTGCAGGAGCAAACACTCCTGCCCTGCGTGGCTCCCCTCTCTGCAAGCACAAAAGCTTCCTCCTGAGACCAGTGTGTTATAACAGTATATATATACACACATAAAATATGATTTTAGAGCATTTGCAGAGCTAGAACACTTTCTACCGCCTAAGCTCAGTGCCAGGAGCAGAGAGCAAGCTTTGCGCTGCAGCAGGAGCCCACGAGCACGCCACTTGCCAATCCTGGCCCTGACGAGGCTTTCCTCCCACCTCTGCCCAGCTTCCGAGCAGATTTGGGTAACACCAGCCGACTGGGATCAATCACGCTACCCTGGGAGCTTGCAGCTCAGTGAAGGCTCTGGCACCAGCAAGTTACAGAAGCGGGGATGGCCCCGGCAGCAGCTGTGCTAGCCGCATCCAGCCGTGTCGAAGGGATTAGCTCTCAGCATCCTGGTTCAAGTCAATAGCGCATCAAAGGGAAGGAGAAGCCTTTGATGGTGAACACAGGGGTTGCAAAGGGAGGACAAGGAGAGAAGGTGCTCCCCAAGTGGCATGGCTTGGCCACATCTATCTCCTGGGGCCACATCTGTAGGGGAGACTGCAGGACGCACCAAATTGCCACCTTCCCCCGGTGTACAAGCAGATATGGTCCTTGAACGGGGGGAGAGACTGAACCCCTCTCATAGACTCAACACCAGATTGCGCTGCCTTTGCTCAGGCCACGGGCCAAGCTGCCTGCCTTCCCACCAAATCCCGCCCCTGCGCAGGGCCAGCCTGGCACTGCTTTTTGCTGGGACGGTGCAGGGAGCACGCAGTCAGTCTCCCCTGGTCACTGGGGCACACATCCAGCCACCTCTGCAGCCTTCGGGGGAGATCAGGGGAAAACTGCTGCTGCTGCGGCCACCAGGCAGGGAGGCAGCTCTCCCAGGAGCACATGGAGCTGCAGACATGCGGATCTGCAAAGCACCAACTGTTCCAGCCTCCTCCCAGCATGATGGGTGCACAAGTGCTGACAAGACAGCTTGCTCCCATCACTCCCGTCCCCCACAGGGAATTCCCCTTTCCCAGGACACCCTAGTAGAGTCCCAGCCATGTACCTGCCACAGGGCAGAGCAGAGCACAACAGGGCAGAGCAGACAGTCCATCACACCCACCAGCCCACTTTCTTCCATGGAGAGGACTTGGAGAGTCAAATGGCCCTGGAGCATCAGGGATGAGAGGGAAATCACCAGGCTGTTGGGATGGGCACTGTGGTGCATCCCAAGCCAGTGGGAGGTCAGACAAGATGCATGGCAAGGACTGGAGTTCAGGATCCCCCCTCAACACACACCTACCACAGCCCAGCGTACAGGGGTGAGTGGGGCACGGGCAGGCAGCACTCAGCCTCTGCTGTGCCAGCACCATGGGCTGGCACTGCCCGCACCCACCACACTGCCTTCCTGCCCTGCTCCAGCTGTGCCCACGGGCCAGCAGCTGCCCTTGGCCAGTGTAAGGGGCATCAGGAGTGAGGGATGTGACGGAGGAAAATACAAAAAATGGTTTCTTTCCCTTCAGGCAGAGAAGGAAGTGTCACATCTGAGCATGCACAGCAGCCAGGCTGGGAAAGGGACAAGGCACTGGGAGGAGAGAAGCTGTGGGCCAGGAGGCACAGCATCGCCCAGAGGACATGGTGAGACAGGTGACAGATTTAGCAGCAGGGTGGTCACCTGCAAGCTCTTCCTGCTGCAAAGGCAGGTGACACGACGCTGCATAAGGGCTGTCAGCCCAGCCTGGCAGGTTTGGGGGGGTGGTGGTGTGCATCATTTCAAACATGCCAGATCAACAGCCAGCATCAGAGATGCTCCGCAGGCAAGTAAGCCTTGGAAAAAAAGGAGTCAGGAAGAATACAGGAAAAAAGATCTGTATGGCGAGTTTTAGGAGCAGGGAGGCAGAGATTGTCCCTGGTTTCTCTGCACAAGCCTGCCTTTCCCCACACGCAGGGCCACGCAGCCAGGCTGGTGCTCAGGGAAAGGCTGGCAGTCCCTGCACCGCTCTGCCCACCCTGCCGGCAGTGTGGGGTCCCCACGCTGCCACCCCTCTGCCCTCCACAGGGGTGCTGCTCATGTGGAAGAGAAAAGGAAAGGAAATAAACCTGAGGTGTTGCAGCAGGGGGCTGCAAAAGGAGCCCCCCCAAGCCCATTCTCCCTTTTCCTCCCAGGCTGCTTTGGGCACAGCAGCACCCACACCAGGAATACAGCCAGCCAAAGAGATGTGGGGGCCCAAGCAGGGAGCAGTGCCCAAGTAACAGACACTGCAAGGCTCTCCACTGCCCAGCAGCTACCTGAGGCCCTGCCACAATTAGCAGGGATCAGACAGGCTCCGTGTCCATTTTGGGAGAGATGCTCAGGGATGCAGCATTGATACAGAGGGGTTTTCCCAGTGGCTGGGCTGTCCTAGTCCAGCCCCAGCCCAGGCTTTCCATATGGTTTTGGATATGCTGTTCTCCCTGCCTGCATCTCCACCCAGCACATCCCAAAGCTACCACCATGAATGTTCTTCTTGCCTGGCTGGGCTGGCACTGCAGTGAGCGCCCCAAGATCCCATACTCGGTACCAGCAAGGCATTTACTAAACAAGCAAGGGTCTTCATCTCCTCATTCACTACGTGGTTGATGCAAGGGGCAGTTTGGCACATGTTGTGCTGCATTGCTGCCATGCCCGCTCTGGGAAGCATCTCCCCCACCTGGAAGCACAAAAAGCCTCCAGCCAGTTTGAGAAAATCCTAGGCTGAGAGTGCACAAGACCTCAGCACAGCCGACACCTCCCAGCCTGGCTCCTTGCGGCAGCCAGGACTTCTAGTAAAGCATGGGCATGTCCCACCATGAAACACTGCTCATTTTCACCACTGCCAGCACTGCACCCACACCTGCCAGAGACAAAAAGCTGCGCAGCTGCAGTCGCTCCAGAGGCTACGGCTCATCCCGACATCCCCATGCTAACCACAGCCCCAGAAGGGCGAGCAGAGCTCTGGCACAAGCAGTCAAACCCTTCTCCAGAGTGGTGGGGATCAATATTTACATGATGCTGAATCCCATGCTGTTGCCTCTTCCTACAGGACAGGAGACCCTGGTCTCAAATCCTGCCTGGCTGCCTTCCATGCTTCCTCCTGGTGGCACAACTCCATCACAGGGCACACGGATGTCACACTGGCGGGAGGTGACCAAAAAAGGACCAAAAGCCAGGTGTGAGGAGCCAAAGGAGGGCACTGGGAAGGCTCCTCCTAATGCTCACCAAGGCACAGAGAGACCCTGCACTACATGAGCTGCAGGACCACAAAACCCAGCTACCAGGATTAGCTCTGTTCAATGAGGGAGTGAGATACCATCCTGCTGGCACAACCACTCCTCCCACTTCCCACCTCTTGACCAAGGCAGGCTCTGGGGAATGGAGAGCTTTCACGCCTTCAGGGAGCAGGCAGCCAGCCCATAGCACTGACAGCAGGATCCCACCCGAAGCTCAGCAGGTCCCATCGCATGCCTGCCCTGTGCACCCCTTCTCCTGCCTCGGGCACTCAGGACAGGGAGGACACAGCGCTGGCACAGTGGGCTCCCATGGGAAGGTGGGGAGGCAGAGAGACACCCCAGGCACCACTCCCAGCTGGGACTTTAAAGACTATGGATGTACAGAAACTTATTCTGCCCTCAGGATATTTCCCGGCACATTCAAACTGCCACGAAAAATCCCAAGCCTGAACTAACGTAGAGTGAAATCCCCTCTCTGCTGAAACAAACTGCAACATGTCTTTCACAAGGGCCAGAAATTCACCTCCTTGGATGGAAAGAAACCCCCAAAGTTTGACTCCTGTCTGAACAAACAGCCGGCCCCTTGGACATAGCTGCCGGGATGAAGGAATCCTGAAACCTAATGATTACCCCAGAACACACATAAAGCTGTAGTTGTGACACATACCCAAGACAAGGTTTAGGGTATGGTCATAGTTTCTGTAAGTCAAATTACTAGAGTATTCTATAGCTAGGTTTATCCAGCCCAGTGTGCAGTATATCAGAGGACTGTATTTACAGAAACATCCAACCCCTGACTTTTCCGCAATGACTGAACTAAACTGAAAGTCTTTAAAATGTGCCATTCTCAGGAAGTGGCCCAGCCACTGCAGCTTTTATTAGCAGTATTCACTTTGTTGGTTTTGTTTTGTTGGGTTTTTTTGTTTCTGAACAAGGAAGAATTTGATGAAATTTCACGGAAGAAAACACAAGAAATTAAAAACTTGGATGAAAGAAAATTAAACTTGATGAAAACCTCCCAACAGAAAAATCCAATGAAACTGCCTGATGAGAAGATTAGCAGCAGTGTAATATGAAAGGAAAAAGTAATAAAGAGGAATTGGCACCAGAACAAATAAAAAGAATTATGACTTTTGGAAACATATACCTGACTTAAAAGTAATCAGATTTTGTCCGAACTAAAAACTTCTCAAATTAAAAGACAGCCAATTTAAAACTGGAAGTTATAACAATCTACATGCTAAGACCTCAGCTCACTCTCATCAGTGAAAAGTAAGTCAGCAGAAATTCATGCACTATGTCCTTGCTGCCAGATCCGCTCACTGGCTGAGCACCTGGAGCTAAAGTCTGACGAACTGCAAAAGTGGCTGTGACAGCAGCAACCTTTTTGAAAGCAGAGGGGAAAAAATGTTTCAATTAATTTAGTACACTGATTAGTTTAGTCAAATTTCAGAAAATTACTGCGGGTTAATCCAGGAGAGCCTGGTTCCCTTTCCAAGCCCAAAGAAGATGAAGTGTGAGAGGATAATCTCCACTAGTTCTGAATTCTTAAAAGCCAGAAATAATCAGGTTATATCACTGGTTATATTTTACATCTCCTATAATAAAATTCTGTTCCTATAATATAGTATTGTAGTAATACAATATAGTATAATAATACGGTATTGTTAAATTCATTACATATACAAATAATGCTTTCATAAACTTATTCTTTTTCTTTTGTGGACCCATACATTTTAAGCAATTTTATCTACCAAACTAGAAACCATTTTTTAAATGCTTGCTTTCTGCATTTTGAATTGGATTTCATTTTTCACTGAAGTACAGCTGGACCAAATTTATAATAAATAATGAAGTGATATCTAATAAAGAAATGTGTCACTATTTTCTAATGCAAGAAATATAGACATTAAGAATCTAAATAACTGTATGTTACACTGTAAACCCACTCACATAAGCATGGTGCAGCCTCCTGCTCAGCCATCACTGAGAATCAACTTGTCCTTAGGAAAAGAGCAGAAGTGTACAAACACAGCAAGATTAAAACTAGGTATTTATGTTGTGGCTTTCCGATCATTAATTTAAATCGTGAACTTAATCCATCCATCCTACTCAGCAGCAGGTCAAGAGCCAAACAAGGCATAGATCAAATTTATTCTGAAGTCTACGAAGTTTGGTTTGTTTTTCTGCCATTTTTGCCATTATGCTTCCCTTCCACGTAGTTCTGCCATCTGTGACCTCTCCCTGAGAAAAACAGCCCAGAAACACAAGGAACGGTGCATATCCCCAGCATGGAGCCTGTCAGCCCTGGGGGTCTCTTACTGGTGTAGAGACCTCCAGACTGCTGCTTGCAGGCTCAGGGGAGCTAGGCAAACCTCCAAACTTTCAGTCATTTCTCTAACGCTGTCTTGGGGATTATCCCATGGTGACCAAATTTGTCAGAAGATAGGACAAATAATCACAGAAGTGTTGAGGCTAAAGAGAGATCATCTAGTCCAGCCTCCCTTCTTAAAGCAGGCTCAGCTAGAGGAGGTTGCTTGGGGCCATGTCCAGGCAGGTTTTTAATATCTCCAAGGATGGAGACTCTGCTCCAAGCCAGAGCCACACTGAGAAGACCATCCCAACCTGCTGTTGAAACCAGGTCCACCAGCCAGGTGGGCTCCAAGCCCCAGGCTACTGGGGACTGTCCCAGTGCTGGCTGAGATGCTAGCTGCACTGGTGCCCTGTGGCTCATGGTCGGCCACTTCCAAGCCTTGCAAGTCACCCCTCAGTTTGCCAGCCCTCACACAACATCTCAGCACCTCAGCCTGTGCCATTTCTCTGGCGTGTCATCCCAGTGTGGGTCATCCTGCTGCATGGGTAGCGCAGCAAGAGGACTCCTCTGGCAGGGTCACCTTGGCTTGGCCAACACAGGGTCCCCAGGCCTCGCCTCAGGGTACCACAGGCTCACTTTGGGCCACAGCTGGGAGCTGCTCCCCAGCTACCTTTCCAAACCTGAGGTCAGCCTTAATTAATTTCCCCACCTGTACCTTCTCTGCATTCCAGTCTCCCCTACCCCATCCAACACAGCACATCAAGGGGCTCGTTCTCTCAATCACCTCCTGCTCCAACTGCCTCCTATCACCAACTCCAAGCTAAAAAATAAAGTGCTCCCCGGCAGCACAGGGCCAGAGCCCCTTCCTCTCTCTGTTAGGAGGAACTCAAAATTACATGATGACATATTTTTCCACCTCTCACAACCTGCCTTTTAGCACTTGAGGGTGAAGTGGAGCTTGGCTCATTCAGATGCTGCCTTCCTCTCAGCTCACCCACAATCTGCAGATGATAAGACACAAGATGTCGGTGCTGGGGGTAGGGGAATTGGGTCATCCAAAGCTTTCATGTGCTCCCACTGAAAAAGAGCACCAAGCCTCTCTGCTCTGGTACTCCATTTTAAACACATCTTTATTTGAGATCAAAGTACAACAGCATAGAAGCCCCTCCTTGGTCAAAATGGTACCCACAGCCTCTCATGGGGACTCTGCTGGGAACTGCACAACTGATCCCGGTGTTGAAATGCTTCCATACCGTGATGTTCATGCTCCCCAGAGGCTGGGCAACATTACAGTAATTTCAATTAAGAAGGCGATTTCTCAGACAAAGAGGTTTTCTCTGCAGCCTTTATGCCAACACAGCCATCCACTAAGAGAGGGCCATACTGGGACAGGCAAGGCAGGACAGCACTGAGGCTTAGGTAATCACCAAGATGAGCCATTAAAAGTGAACCTGGTGAGGAGCTGTGAGATCGAGCAGCCACTGAACCGCCAGAGAGGTGAGGGTGACACATGGACTGGGGCAGCAGGGTGCGAGAGGGGAGCCCATGCCTCTGCCAGGCTCCTCCACCCCACCACCCCCTGCCTCTTCAGAGAAGCCCTGCGGGACCTGCTGTGCCCAGTCTCACCCATTAACCAGCAACAATAGTGGCCTGGGCTATGGGAACTGCTGTGCAGGGCTACCTGGCCAGGGCTGTCCCATTGTTGCTGTAATGGGGTGAGCAAACTGCTGCCATTGTCCCCACCTAACAACAAGGTGTGATCACAGCCTAATTACCAGTCCCAGCTACATTTGAAGCAATAACTTCAAGCCAGCTTTTAAAAGATGTTTAGGCATCTTAAAGTGAGAGTAGATGCCAAGTAGGATCTTCAAAAGCTCCAGGACCTCTTGTCGTTGAGGGGTCTGATAGCTGGTTAGGGACTGAATGTAATCAAGCCATAGCTGAAGGAAATTGGGACTGGAGCTGCTTCTCCCGAAATAAACTCAAAGCAAACCCGCTTTTGCTCTGAGCGCAGTGCATCAGCAATGCAATGTTTTCTTCAAACTTAGGGCTAAGTACACAAAATATATTTACAGCAATTAAAGTAGGTAAGAAGAGCTGTTTCGCCAAATGCAGAAGTGACAACGGTAGAAGGCTTTGTTTATAGGGCTCACAGAGGAGTCAGCATTTGCACAGCACACTGATGTTTGCCTAGGAGTTTAGGTGACTGATTAGTTTAATATCAATTGAACTCACTTGTGGGTGTTAGAAACATTTCTCTCTCTCCTTGCTGCTTTGGGAAAGCTCTCACAGTCTGTTAAGACAGGAGTATTTCCTGCAAGGAATATTTTAAAGCAGTGACACTCCTTTTACAACTCTGCAGATGTAGGCTCTGAAGCTGTGATAAGATCTGCCTTACTTTCCCTTGGGCCAGAAACCTCTGTGTGGAAGACAGACAGTATTTACCTGCAAGGGCCTACGCACACCCCTAACTAACATCCCCAGCAAACACCGCTATTTCTGTCCCTGTTTGCAGGACCACCCTACGCTTACCACTGCCAGCAGCCACTGAACCAGGGATGAACTAGTTAACACCAGGGAAAGCTTTGAAGAGAAGAACAGCTACAGAGCACTCAAGTGTTATCATGCAAAAAAATAAAACAGCTGAAAGGCATTCAGAGGGAGTTGCAGGAAGACAGGAGCCAGGATGCTGCCATAGGAAGAAGGCAGAGGTTTAAGCTTACAGGGAAGCCAGAAAAGCCCATATGTGCTACGGAGTCAGAGGCTGCAGGGGTGCCAGTGGCCTCCCTGATTTTATTTATTACGTATTTGTTTGCCAGTGGCTGTTTGCCAGGTTACTTAAGACAAATCCTTCCTGAAAGAGCTGCTCCTGCTTCCCTCTCCATCTGCTGCCCAGCTCTGACCACCACGTTGCAGGGCAGCAGGGAAGGCAGCAAGGCCAGGGTTCAGGGCCAGTCTCAGGGCCAGTCTTTCTGCCTTCTGCTTTTTCCACACTTTCCCTCCCCTCTCCTCTGAATAAATACTGCAAACCACTTCAACAGCACCTTTTATTCCAAATGGCACATTTTGCCTTCTCTCCATTGCTCATACAGCAGCCTGACCTGTCACACTGCATCGTAAAGCCCCAACATGGGGCAAGGTGCTTTCCCGTACCTCTTCAGCCCACCCAGCTACCCCTTGACCTCCTTGCTCTGTCTACTTCCCCCTGAACTCACTGAAAGGGGAGAAGGCAGGAGTGCAGATCAGTGCTGGAGATGGTGGCTAAACAGTTAAAAGGAAAAAGATGTTCATGCAGAAATAACATCCGTCAGGCAGACAAAGGTCTCTCTCTCTTTCTCCTGGATAACACCCGTTCTGTTCAGGAGGTTTCTGAATTACAAACCCACTGCGCAGCACTGCTGCTGCTAGAGAGGATGGGAAAGCAAGCGAGGGAGAAGGCAGGACCTTGATCTGTGGACAAATCTGGATGAAGTCATAAAATGGGGGGACAACAGCTCAGCCAGAGCGTTAGATCATCCTGACCCAACAGCCCTTTCAGAGTCATCAGTCTCTCAAAAGCTGGAGGGAGAAATGGGGAGAGATTCCCTCTCTTCTCCCCTTCCAGCACGAAGCATTTCTAACACTGTCAGGTGTGGCTCCCAGAAGGAGGATTCTGTGGCCAGGATGACGTGGGGGCTGAGCACAAACCATGGCATGACACAGCGGTGGGATGACATTTTATCTCGCATCAGAGGACAGCAGCACAGGCCAGCACGCGGGCACTGGCAAAGGACACCGAGGGGCTGGGGCTTGCTCTCTGCTTCTGCCACTGACTTACTCCAGCAGCCCAGGGAAGCCCCCGCACCTCGCTGGGCCTCAGTCACCCATCAGGCGGGTGGCGACAAGCATTACTTAAAGCCTCTTTGGTACCTAGTCCAGAACCAGGGCAGGAAAACAACGTCTAAACAGAGATAAGTACCCCAAAATCTCCTACAACAGCAAACCAAACCCATCCCTGTATCCCAGACCAGCAGAGTCACCCTCATGAGCTGTACCCGGATGCTGCCCAACGCGGTGCCGGCACACCCGCCCAGGGGGTCAAGCAAGTCGCCGTGAGCATCCCCCAGCGCAGTCCCAAAGCCAGGCCCACTCGGGAGGCACAGCTAAACATGAGGCGCCGGGATTAGCCCCGCGCACCGCGCGGCTTCCTCACCACCCCAATCACCCCACCGGACGCCCCCCCCGGACCCGTTCTGCACCCCTGGAGAACCCCCCAGCCACCCCTCGCTGGAGCCCCGCTGCCCGCCAGGCCCCCCACCCGCTGCCGCGGCAGGCGCCGGCTGAGTCCCGCAGCCCGGACCGCAGCTCCCGCCCCGCCACCGCTTCCCGCCCCGGACTGACCTGCTGGGGGAGTCCCGGCCCCGCTCCGCTCCGGGGCCCGCGCCCGCCGCCTCCCTCCTCCCCTCCCCGCGGCCCCCCCCCCCGCACCGCCCGGCCGCGGGCTGCCCGGCCCCGGCATCGGCCACGGCACCGGCAAGGGAAGGGGCCGGTGCCGCCCCCGCTCCGCCCCCCCGACCGCCCCGCTGCGGCGGAGCGGCCGCGGTCCCCGGGCTGCCCCCCCCCCCCCCCCCCCCCCCCCGCCTCACCGATAATCGGGCGCCGGGGCCTGCGCTACCGGCTGCCGGGCCGATAAGCGGCCGGAGCTCCGGGCCCCGCGGGGGGAGCCGCCTCCTGGCCCGAATCGGGGGCGAGCAGCCCCCCCGCCTCGCTGCCTACCGTGCGCCCCGCGGCATCCGTGCAGGGAGGAAGGGGCGAGGCAGCGGCCGGCGGCTCCGCGGCGGCCCCGGCTGCTCCGGCTCTCGGTACGGGGAGCTGGCGGGGAGCTGCCGGCAGAGCGCCTGGGTGCGGGGTCTGCGCGTCTCAGGCTATTTCTGGGTCTGAGGCTGTGCTCGCCGCATCAGCCTCTCCGATCAGCTTCTGCGGCGCTCGGGCTCCTCGGGATGGCTGCCCGGGCGTGTGCCACAGGGAGAGAGGAGAACGGGCCCCCGGGCAGTCAGCCAGCGCAGTGGGGGCACACGGGGGGTCAGCCCCCCAGTACGGCGGCAGGGGCAGGTGAATGGGAACGTTTTAGACCTCAACAGCATTTGCAAAACCTCTCCCGTTGATGCAGCATCGATCAGTTACTTGGCAGGGGTGGTAGCTAAGAAACTTCCTAGGGGTCTTATTTCTGCAGAGCAGCCATGCCTTTCTGCCATCAGGAGTGACCAGCAGGTGGGACAGGGACCTGAGCCACCAAAGTGCAAAGGGGCTTTGACAGCCTTATTTTCCTTAAGCACCCCTCCCTGCTTCCCATCTGTCCAACCCATGAGATTGCAGGCGGTGCACTCCATGCTGGAGAAACAGCCAGCAGCACACCCAAGGGTGCGATACTGGATGTCTCTCCTGGCCGCTGGTGTTCCCAACCAATGATCAGGGACACACCTGCAACTGGACAACTAGGAAGCAGCTACCAAAATGTGACCTCAGGGAAGTCCCACTGAGATCCCAAGTGCTTCATTGCTACTGCCTCATATAGGGGGGCCTGGGATCCCACATGTGTGGCTTCTCCAGATGCTGAGTAAACAGTGCTGCTCTGCAGCATCCTCTGAAGGCTCATTTGGGGTAATTTCATATTTTTGCGCTGAAGAAGCACAATCCAGTGGCTAAGCCCCTGCTGTTTAAAGGACCTTCCAGCCTGAAAAGCACAGCTATGAAAGTCACCAGGAGAAGCATCAGGGAACCAAAACATGTAATGAGGTGCCAGCCAAGAACCTTCCTTCATACTGCAAGTGGAGATAGGCTGGCACAGCTCACAGACCATGAGGAACCAATTGGTGAAAAACAGGTGTCTCCTGTAGTGTCCTTCCTATTTTTTTAGGCTCCCCAAGGCTGAGGTAGCACTCAGCTGATTTCTGCTCTGCTGGAGCATGGTGCAGAGCACAGGTGGGCTACAACCTTTTGATAAAACTTTATTATAAATGAGACCTTCATCCCCAGTCAGTGACTTCTGGGAGCTACCATAGCCCAAACAACATATGCCTAAAACTTTAGGGAACAGGTGAACAAAAAAAAGATTTCCTAATCTCTTTCACTGCCATCTCCTTCAGCCCCAGCAATATGTATGATGCAGAGAAGTCACACAGCTTGCCCCCTCACTCCAGACAAGCCAGCACCAGTCCTACAGCATCACCACTGCTGCCTCGCAGCAGGTGACAATGTCTGCATAGGAGAGAGCAGAGAGGACTGTGCAAGCTTAGTACAACATGTGCTCTGCAAATCCTGAGCAACAGAGGCTTGTGGGAGAAACAAATCTGTTTTCTAAAATGCCTTGTGATTGTGATCTGCCACTGGGTCCCCAATGTTCAATACCCTATTTCACAGCAAGTACAGACTGTGTTTTTCATAAGCCATGGCTTCTCTGACCTACTGAACTGGAAACCAATATGCTGCATCACTTCAACTGGCAAATGCTGCTGGGAAATCTTGACTTCTGAGCAGAGCTGGCAACCTTGCAGCTGGTGAGCTGCCCCAGTCCCAAAGGACTGAACACCCACTCCCTCTCCCTTGGTCTGCCAAGACATCAGGGATCACACAAACCTGGGCAAACCTGCCCTGTGTGTAAGCCATTCCCTGGAGATACTTGTTTTTCTTCCTGACTCTGGCCCAGATTACGCCTAGCTGATATGGAATGGAAAGGAATAGACTAAAATAATAAACCAAGAGGGAAACACAGAGGAGTCCGAACAAGGAGGAAAAACTTCATTTTCTGCTATGTATTAGGCCTCAGTGGCCATGACTTTGGCTCAAGAAGAGCCTTACGGGTACGGTCTCACAAGGGCTCAGGCATCCCATGGTTTTTAAGCCCTTCCACATGCCTGGGAAGCACAAGCGGTGTGTGGCTTAGCCTCCAACTCTGTGTGCAGAGGAGCCCATTATCTCCTTCCCGCACTGCTTATGACCCTGCAGCAGTGCAGGAGAGACGTGGAGCCGCAGCCGGAGGCAGCGGAAGGATGAGGCAGAGGGAGCTGCTTCGCAGTCGGAGCTGTAGCACTGCGTCCTGCTGTCTGTGTGATGCTCCCAATTGTAATTCCTCTTTTCTGTTGCTTACAGCTTTAATATCAGGCTCAGAGACTCAGGCTGAGCTTGTCTAGACACATTTCAGGCAAGATGGTGCAACTGTTCCTGAGACCGACATCTGGAGAAAAGGACAATTTTGCCTATGTTGAAAAAAAGGCTGGTGGTTTCTCCTTGGGCAGCTCCAGTGTCTCCAAGCTTTGGAGCCAAACACTGGCAAAGGTGTGGCCTTTAGCCGGGGATGTGCCTTTGAATGCCCCCATGGAGCTGGTGTATGTCCCTGGAAAACTGCAATCTGCCCAGGCCAGGGGCAGACTTGAAGGGTGCAGGAATGAAAATACCCTTTAGTCCCTGCTCTCTGCTCCTAGAGCCAACCAGACTGTGTCTGTGCCCCTGGCTGGCAGCCTGGGATGTCCCCATGCTGGCTGCTCCCCACCAGGATGGGCCAGCTGGGGTGCAGCGATCATGGCCCACGAACCCTCAGCCAGGGCTTGCCTGTAGGCAACCACTGAAGAGAGCCTCCATCTCCCAAGCGCAGGGGTGGGAGCCAGCGCGGGGCTTCCCGGGGCTGTGCAGTGCGGGCAGCCTGGACACCACACCTGGAAAGCAGGGCTGGGAATGGGCAAAGGCACAAAATGAATGGTGCCAGCGTAGCGCAGCCCTGGACATGGCCCCAGACTTTCTCACCTGCAAACTGCTTCCAGGACAGAATTACTTGTTTTCTTGGAGGATTTTTTCCTCATCATTACATTATGTTCATGCTTCAAAAGTAGGAATTAATTTCTTCTCATCCCTGGGACAAGTGAGGGATTATCCCCCAGGTAGAGATGGAAACTCAGATCTGAGGTTAAAGCTGCACATACCCAGCAATGCTAGGCAGTTTCACCTGCAGTTGGCACGGCACAGCGCTGCAGCCCTTCTGTGCTAACTTCAGCCCTGGCCGTGGACGCTCGGCATTTCTTCCAGCTGGACTCCAGGGCACTGAGTGGACACCTGGAAAATGAAATCCGGGCAGTTTAGTCACTGCATAAGGGAAGTGTTGGTGAGCCACCCTGCCTTGAACAGCCCCTGGGATGGTGGCAGGAGACAAGCTGCTCCCCAAGGCAGCATTAGCCACCCTCTCCTGAGACCTGCCTGCCTTTCCTGCCTCGTTCCTGAAATACCTCCTGCCTGCCGTAACTAAGGAAACAGGGCTCCTGTAGGCAGCAGCTTCTTTCAGTGTGCACCATTGCTGGGTCTCCAGAGCGCAGGGGAGCTGCTGGCACCATCCCGGGCTGAGGCAGCGCCAGCCCCATCCACAGCCCAGCCAGGGGCCTCTGGGCTGCCCCACAGCCTGCTCCCAAATGCAGGGCAGCACCTCCCACATACACCCCCTGAAACCCAGGGCAGAGCTGGCTGTCACAGACCCGCATCCCCACCATGCAGCGGGGGGTCCTACACCCTTCACTGGGGTCTGCCTGGCGGGGACCCCCATCCCCAAGCGAGACACAGGCCCTGGGATTTGTGCTTTGCAAAAGGAGAGGCTGGAAGAGCCGCAGCAGAGGCTGAGCCACCATCACACCAGCCACCTCGATTCCATTAATTAAAAAAGTTAATTTCTTAATTTTCAAGTGCTCACCCCAGACCTTTGCGTGGCTCTTTGAAGGCAGCTTGCCGTGGGGAATAGTAGCGAAACTGGGGCCGCAGCTGCTAAGCTGGGAAATCATTTCTCCCCCATGCTGGCTCCCGCGTGGTTTGGTGTCTGCATGCCTGTAATTTCAAATCAGCTTCAAACATCACCCACCACCCAGGCTGCGTGACCAGGCACTAATCAGTTACATTAAAATATGCTAATTGGCTCTTCCCAATTGCCAGTCAGGCAGGACAGTGTGGCTCAGCATTCTCAGGCACAGGATTTCTCTGTGGCTCCAGATCTTGGTTTTTGGCTGGCCTGGGGAAGCAGGGTGTTCCCATGGTACTACCCAGTCACTGCCAGCCCTGCTCCAAAAGGTACCATGGCTGGGCCCTCAGCACAGGCAGCTCAAGCTGTCCAGGCCACTGATGCAGCTTAAACTCAACTGCTCATCTCAACAAATACCATCCCCAGCCCTCGTGGCTGTCAGTCACTGCTGCCTCCAGCAGTGCCTCTGTGGGTGTTCCCATGCGCTCCTCTATCACGGCAAGCAACTGGTGCACCTTCTTGCTCGGGGCTTTCCTCTCTTCATCCTGCCACTAACCAAATGTTCCTCCACTTTTCCCTCCCCAGATCCTGCCTTTTGCAACATGGAGCACTTCGCTCACCCCCTTGAAGAAGGATCCATTGGAGATCATCCTTTTCTAGACCTACAGGCTTGCACTTGGTAATGCCAAGTGAGCTTTTGTGCATCAAACATCCTTGCATTACTCTGCAAATAGTTAGTCTGCACTTCCCCAGAGGTCAGGCCCACTGCCCACCTACCCTTTCAGTGCCAGATGCTCTGACCGGGCCTCGTGTCTGCTCTGAAAGCCCAGGGTGTGCTGTGTTGCTTGCTTGTGGCTCTGGAGATGCACACAAATAGGAACACAGTCCATTTACTCTGTGGAAAATACATTTCCCTTTCTTATGCGCATGTGTGTGTGAAAGAGAAACAAAACAAATACATGGTTATATGGAGCTTGAAGTGGAGGTCATGGATCAGAGTCAAATCTTTCCTGCACATCTCAGGGCAATGACCCCTCTGTTTTAGGAGGTGCAACCGGTAATTCCTGACAGACAAGAAGATCCAGGCTGAGCACTTGACCTTCTGAAGCAGGAAATGGCATTTGCAACGATGCTTCGAGCAATGAAAGATTGATTGCAGAGATACCAGGGAAAAGTGATGGTAGTTTTAATGAGAATGTCAGTGGATTATGGGGAAGGATGTAAGCTGACAGGCTGGGCCAGGGGAGCCAGCGAGGAAGATGCACATCATGTAATGAACCATATTACCGTTCTGGCCAAACGCAGGGCTCTGCGTGCAGGCTGTGTCTCTGCCCACATGCCCAGCCTTCCTGGGAGCAAACACTCTGCACTGATGTTCTCCCCGGCTAAAACAATTGCCAGCAGCGCAGCTAGCTAATGCACAGTGGTGTGGTCCTTTATGAAAGTCATTAACTCTAAATAGGCTGTCTCATATACAAAATACTCAACAAAACCATCTTTGCTAACTAGCTCGTTGGCCTTTGCTCCATGTACAGAACAGCATCAGAATGAAAAAAAGACCAAAAGGAAAGAAAAAGAAAGGGCCATCCCAGGTCAGAAAAGGAATTTGTGTAGACTAGCATTCTGTTTCTGGAAGCAGCTGGTAGCAACCACCTTGAGAAGAGCATAAGAACAGAGCGGGAGGATGATGATCCTGCAGCGTCCTCTCCCACTTACCAGCATGAGGCTTCCTGCACCAGCAAATACCTTGTTCTTGAAAGAGATTCAGAAGCTGTATAAAATGTGGGCTTCCACAACACCTTGCAGCAAGGTGTTCCCTGAGTTAGCTGTACTTCGTGTGAAGAGCACAACATCTCCTTGCAGCTTTTCTGATCCCCTCACCAGCTACTTTCACCCACTTCTCAGCCTGGAACATGCAGTCAATATTTGAGCCTAGTCATCAATAAATAAATATTTATTAATTTCCCTGCTCATGCTGCTGACTTTACCTATGGTTTTAATGCATGTATAATTTATCATCTTCAACTTCATTCATCATGATCTTTGCACCTCCTTTCTCTCTGCCCTCCTTTCCACATGCACTGAAATGACAGGGGCATATTTAATGGGCAGGTTGGAGCCAGCTGAACCTCCAGGTTGCCTGTCTTGGACGTGCAAGCAGGTACCGTAGGAAAAGTCCATTGTGCTGCAGTGAGTTTGGTGGTCTGTGCTGATTTCCTCTCTGTGCAGCCCCTTCTTTTGTTACTTCTTCCCCATGGGTAAGATGATAAAGGCTTTGGGGAGGTCATTTGGTCCCATCCTGTCAGGGGAGGGGGGATTGCTGCATACCTTTACCTTGGGCATTGCTCCACTGCCTTCGGATGCCCCTGAGAAAGGTGAGCATAGGAAGGAGCTATGCTTCTCTTGAAGAAGACCCTGTTTGTGCCTGCATCTTCCAGTGCGAGCTGCCCAATGACAGCCGAAAGCCTGGCCCCCCTCCCCGACCCTCAGGGGCCTTCAGCTGGCCGGGGGACCTGCCAGGAGCATCGCGGCTGCCCGGGTAGGAGCGGCCTTTGGAAGCGGCTCGGCGGGGCTTTTCGGGGTGAGACTGCGGGCAGGGCCGCGCTCCCCTCCCGCCGCTCCCCTCCGCTCCTCCCGCCCCTCCCGCCGCTCCCGGCGGGCTCCCAGCACCACCTGCCGGCTCGGCCGGGCATCCCCGGCGCCGGTGAGGAGTGAGGGGGGGATGCTCTCCTGGCCCCATGTGCCCGCCCCCCCCCCAGCCCCCCCGGGGCCGTTCCTCAGGCGGTGCCAGGCTCACCCGCCACACGCGGACCTGCAGCTCTCCCTCGGCTGCAAAGGTGCCGGAGAGAGGCCAGCGGCAGCCCTGGAAAACAGGATGGGGGGCGGTAGCTGGGTGCCCGGGGAGGTCCGACGAGAAGTGCTGTGGTTGGGAGGGTGCTTGGGAAGCCGGTGCCCCCTGCACAGAGCCCCTGTCATCCCGGCGCTCACCCCAGCCACTCCGCTGGCTCTTTTTGACCTCAACCACCCGGTCCTTTCCAGCTTTCACATCACACCGAAGTCCCCTCCATCCGCACATCTCCATCTCTTCTGCTCCTGTTTCCCAGCTCCTTTCAGTCCTGCCCTCTGCACCATGCCAGGGCCTCTCCTGTTCGAGCCCTTCCCAGGGCTCCCCTTGGCCCCGGTCCCCTTGTAGCCCCCAAAGTGATTGTGTCCCCGCTCCCCACTGTGCAGCCACTGCTCCCTCTGCTCCTCAGGCACAGCCTGCCTGCTGCCCCCCTCCAGCTCTATGGGGCGGCCCCCTTTCCCCAGCTGTGAGTGAAGCAGATCCTGGCTTCTGGCAGGCGTTTTTGGAAACCCGGGTACTGGCTGTGCTTACCCCAAATCCACCAGACAGGAATCTGAGAGAAGCAAGTGAAGACAAGTCTGGAGAAAGTCCACATCTCGCTGCTGTGTGACTTTTCTTTCATACTTATTCCTCATTTTTCTGTTTCCTCCCATAACTCCTCACTGGATCTTCAGAGGTGAATAATTCACCTCCCTCCTTGCTTATTACACTGCAGTCCTCTGTACTCATCCACTGCAGAGGCCCACTGCTACTCCTCTGCAGTCCTCTGTTGGGTTTTCCTCACTCAGTCACTGCCCTTGAGGCCGAAGGTGCCATACCCACAGTGGCTCTGTAGGCCCTGGACCACCATTGGCCTTTGGAGATGCCCAGAAACTTGGGGATAAGGGAAATTACCATCTGACAGGAGCATGCCCTTTCTTCAGGCAGCCTGATATGTGGTTGCCCTTGATACTGTGCCATCAGCCTAAGCTTGGGCTTATTCAGAGCCGTGCTAAGGGTTTCATTGGTTTGACATCAAATACATCAGGTAGTTCCTGGAATCTGGCAAACAGCTACCCATGATCAAATCATGGCTTTCTTTTCCTTCAGCTGAGAAAAGAAAGTAGCATCTCAATTATTTTTGCTTGACTCGTTTAGAGAGATGATATTAGTGTACCAAGGTTTACCCTTCAGCTCTGCCCAGCCCAGAAGGGGTATTAGCCTCAGGGGCCTGGTGTTTGCTCCCAACATCTGTAGGGATATCTCCACCCACACCCCTGGCACAAAGAAAGAGGTGCCTCCCTGGGAGTCCAGGCCACGTGTGGGCTGGAAACAGGTGAACGTGAGACTGCCTCCAGCCTCTTCAGAGGAGGACCTGGTTCTGCCTCTCATCCTCTTCCTGAACAGGCCTTTGAATTTCTTCTGTTAAAGCAAGCCAGATCTGCTCCAGGAAAAGATGCTGTTCATCACTAGTAGGGACAGAGCACTACCCAGAGGATGCCCTGGCTGGTGATGGGGCTGAACAGACATCTAGCTCAGGGCTGCACAGAAAGCAACTCAACCCACTCAGGGATCAGTGTGGGAATCCCCTCCACATGGGCACCTGACTGGCAGGGAAAACGGCCCTTCTTCTGCACCAAATCTGGGGCTTAAACGTGTGCTCAGAAAGTGAAGTGCCTGGGCTCTAGCTCCTCCGAAATCTGCCAGAGTTTGAGCCCAGCGTCTTTCTTACCACGATACCTGATGGGATGGGGTGGGATCGGCTCCTTCAACGGAGCTGGGCAACTGTGCGTATGACACATGGGGACAGAGAAAAGCAAGAAGCAAGATGGTGTTTGACTTGGCATTGGGTGGCTGGAGGTCTGGTCTGTGCTCTCAGTGCTGTTAGTGCATTTTACGTAATGCATCATAAATGGAAACTGCACCCACTGGGGCAGGTGGAAATGAAGCAGGCAGAATCTGGCCCTCCACGTGGCAAACAAGTAGTCAGTTAAAATCATTGCCACCTGCAGCGTCACTGGAGTAGTGGTTGTGTGCAGTGCAGCTAGAGCACTAGTTGATAGCTAGCATTTTTGCAGAGCCAAACTAATTTAGGAGCTGCTCTTACAGACCCACTGGAGGAACATCTTGATGGCATGGGCAGCAGCTGTGTGGTGGTGGGGAGAGAGATCACTTCTCCCAGAGCACTGCTGTGGCAGGCAGGAGGATTAATCCAAGTCTATTTTCTGGAATTGATTTAACACTGTGTTCATTTATCTGCAGCTCCTGCTGAAACATTTCATATTTCAGATCTGATTTCACTGTTTCCAAGGCTGAAAGGCTTCCTTCTCTAGGGAGCAGCAGTTCTGCAAGAGAACAACAAGTAGGAGCCCTAGGGAAGCCGCAAAAGGGAAGGAATATTTTATCTTTAGTAACTGGTCATTTCCATTTTGGATGCAGTGAAAGAAGAACCATCTGGTGGGTGCTGAATATTCACTATGTAAACAGTGACTTGGTTATGAATATGTGCATGTGTTATTGTTATTTATTATTTATAGGATTCCCTAGGTGTGCATGACACTTCACAAGCAGAAAGGAAGACCAGGGCTCTTGCATCTTGATGTGCCCAATATGAATTTGACACAATGCTCAACAGCAACAGAGCATGGCAGATGAGGGTCAGGCAACCGGCGGAGGGCGGGGAGGAAGATGCTGTCCCTGTGAAAAAGGGCAGTGCCCAACTTCTGGAGCAGTACCTGCTCCTGCTGACAGCAGATTGCTTCAGATGACCACCCTCACATATTCAATATTCATGCCTGTTACCTTGGGGTTTAATCCTCCCCTGCAATAAACAACATTTACATTTATTATTTTAATTCTCTGCTCCTTAAGAGCTCTGCTCCCACAGTCTCCTGCCTGGAAATGATGCAGAACAAAAGCAACCTTGTTCCAATACCTTTCCTCACTGTGGTAGTCACCAGGGGGTGATGGAACTGCTCACTTGGCTTGAGCTTTATGGCTCAGGAGCTTCAAATAAGTCAGCTGAAACAAAAAGAGACATTTTATTGTGCACTTTTCCTGCTAACCAAAGTATCTAGAAAGCAAGGAGAAGAGTCCCATCATGTCCCAGGATGACACCTTGTTGTTGGGGTATAATGTCTGACACTGAAGCCTGCTGGGGATGAGGGGGATTTGAGAGCACCCAGACACCTGCAGAGGATGCTCAGAGCTTTGCAGGAAGAAATGCCTGTAGTACTTCCCCCTTCTCTCGTCCTTCCTTTTCACTGCCTGAGCTTTTTTTCTACAGGTTTGGTTTGGAGGGTTTTTTTGCCACAGTATTCAGCCATTCCTCTAGTGCCAATCCAGTATTGTGGGCAGGGTTTCATGAAGGGGGCAGTCGTAGGCACTTGAAGGGAAGGGTCTCAGGTCTGTTAGGAGGAGAATCTCCAGACCATTATGGGGACAAAGTTTGGGGACACCTGCAAGGCCAGTAGGATGGAGGACTGGGTGCACCGCAGTCAGGGACAATGGCCCTGGTCTGAGTTCAGGCCTGTTACTGCCTTTCCTCCTGCAACACTCCCTTCCCACCTACTCCACTCTGAACTGACATACTGAACTGAACTTGACTGCAAAAGTTTGTTTCCCAGCAACACCAGCAAGCAGCAAAAGAGTCAAATGTTGAATTTTTTGTGACAGCTTTCCTAACACGGCAGGGTGCACTATAAATTGTGACTTGTTTCAAACAGGCCTGGTGCTTTGTTGCATGGGCCAGCTAGAACAGCCCAGAATATCATCAACAACGCAATATCCCATCTCCTTGGAATCATGCTGGCTGCTCGATCTGTCTTCTCTGCTCCCCAAAAGATGTTTAGATGTTTATATGACTCCAAGAATGACGGAGATAGGCTAAGAAGGACAGAGACGCACGTGAGGACTTTCACACAGGATGAGGCAATGTCAGTGACTGTTCTGGGTTTTTTTGCAGTGAGACCTCTGTATTCCTTGCTGAGCACCTGTAAACAGCCAGCATCTCACAGTTGTGGGCCTCCCCCTGTTAGTCACCACCAGTGTCAGAGGAATGCAGCCATCATGGCAGCTCCTTGGTTGCAGGAGAAGTTGCCACAGGTAGCCAGCATCAACTCAGGCAGAGCATAGAAAAGCAAATCAGCTAATGTTTTGAAGGATGGCCTTCCCTGCACCCTAGGCATCAAGTCCTGTTTTTAAAAAAAATACTGTGAGTTAGAAGACCCCTAAGACACATCTTAGAAAACAACCATTTTTTTCCTTGTCTAAATATACCCTTAGTGCTTACACTACTGGGGCCATGTGAGTCTTGGACTTTCTGGCAGAAATGACAGAGGCCTGTGCAGAGAGTTGCTATTCAGACTTTCAGAAGGTCAGTTGTCTTCAGCAGGCATAAAGCATCTTTTACAATCTACTCAACAACTCATTCTTCATTTGGAGGCAATTGACCCTTTGTCAATAAAACTTTCACTCTGTCTTCTGAAGTGCTGGAAATCCATTTGCTGAAGAACATCATCATGGAGAAAGGTGGAAAACAAGCCCTTTTGAAGAGTGGGGTTCTAGGTGCATTTTTTCCCCCTTAATTTCAATTCTTCTCTTCATTCACATCACTTATTGACCTGAAAATGTCTCTTAAATAGAAAGATATGGCAAGCCATGGATATGTTGTTTGGTGGCAGATTATTTACTCATTTACTTTGGAACTGTCTGGATTAGTTTTCAATGTATGCCACTATATGAATCATAATGTCTCCCTGCATAAAATACCTTGTACACCAAGCATTTCTGCCTAGGTTAGTTTTACACTGAACGATAAGCTGAGAGGTTTGTAGTGAGAAAAGAGCAGCTGTATCAGCCTGGGGAGGCTCAGACACTGAGGCAGGAGGTATGGCTGTATAAACCCGCTCTCTTTCTCAACACTGTCCTTGAAGGAAGAAGGGAAGGGCAGGTGAAGATTGGCCAGATGGGAGCTGAAAAAGAGGTTCAGTAGCTTAAATCATAAATTCAGATACAGCGCACACTTGACAGTGTGCTAAAGTCATGACCATCTGTCAACCATTTAGTTACCATCTCTTCCTTTGTTAATAAGTGTCCTCCTCATTGAAACCCCCCAGCACAACTGATAATCTAGGTCAAAATGATTAAAACCCAGCTACCTAAAACTATGCTGTCAATCTGCCTGACCTCAGTGCTGGGTGCCCCTCAGGTCTCAGGTACTTGCACAACAGATACAATACCCTAGGTTCTTCAGTCTTTCTTTCAGAAGTTTCCAAAAGACAACCCAAGAGGAAAGATTGAGGGAATAGGGTGGCTTCATCTAGAGAAGACATGGTAGCCACTTTCAAGTATGTAAAAGACTGCAGAGAGGAAAGGATTTATCTGTTCTCTGTATCCACTGGGCATGTGACAAGGACTAAGGCCTTAGATTGCTGCAAGGCAGTGTCAAGTTAGGCATGAGGAAATACTCTGAAAGGATAATAATTAACTGAATGGATTGCCGGGGGGTGGTGGAGAATCTCCATCACCAGAGATCTTTGGAAGCTGATTAGACTCTTGTCTGCAAGGGATAGGTATACTTGGGGCAAGGACACAGAGGAACTAGGAAAGATGGTTGAGTTTGCCTCTGAAGGTCATTTCTCACTCTGAGTAGGAGCTTAGCATTAGTTTACTGTTTCAGGAAGATCAGGTCCATCCTGACAAACTCAGTAGTCTAACCCAGAGCTGAATGAAGAAAGGACTGAACTCCCTTTTCCTCTCAGTGTTTGTGTCTCCGCCAAGGCAGATTGGAAGCTGGTCAGCATAAAGGCACACAGCTCTGCTGCCAACCATCCTCTATTTGTTTCATTGCTAAATTGAAAACATCAGGCCTCACCTGCTACTTTTTTGTGGCCATTCAACTTTACCTAACCAAACAGGAAACCTCTCCAGATATTGTGTGTGTGGGCATTCAAATTTTGAAATCTAACTAACTGGAAAAAGAAAGATGAAAAAAAAAAAAGCCCACAAAAACTTCATAAGGCTTGTATTTAAGTGATAATTTAAGGCAAGCAGCACCAGGTTTACCACAGAGAGCATTCATTTCTTCCAAACTGTCACAGCAAATAGCAGAGATTAACTCACTCATTTCAGAGAAAAATCACCATCAGACTGTATCTTGAATGAAGAAATTATACATAATTTGGGATGCAATTTAAAGTGAGACCTTGAAAGATGTTGAGCAGGCTGTATCAGAGCATGGAATCAAATGGAACTGTATTTTATTCTGCTTAAAATGTCTGAGCACAAGGAATTAGGAGATTTGGGGACCAAGATACCAAGACTGTCATCTGCCAGTTATCATCAAGTGTAGCCCAGGTTATTGAATTAGAAGATTAAAACACCAATGGGCTGACAACTGTATAGATTATGCCTGTGGCTTGCCACCCCGCTTGCTGAAGGGACATATTAGAAAAGGGTCCATACCAGAGAAAGCCCCTCCATGCAGCTGGCCAGCAGGAGAGAGTGGAGTGATGACACCCAGCAACATCAAAGGTGGGGTGAGAGAGAGAGACTGGCTGTGGTATGCTGTGCTAATTTCTGGAGAAATTACCTGCATAGTAGGTAATAACAAAAATAAATTGTTCTTACGGGTGTTCCTCATGCCCAGCTGTCAAGGTCTTCCAGAGGAAGGCATGTAGCATAATCCCTATCCTATTCAAAAGACAGGAAAATCTTGACACATGCGTGAAGTGATTTACCTATGGTTGAAAAGCAGGATGGGAAAATACTCCATCTCCTGGGTCACAGTCAGACTCTGTCCAGGGAAAGTGTCTCCCCAGAGAAGGAAAAGGGAGATAACGTTTCTGAGTGCCACACATTCAAGTTCTCTCATGATGTTGATTTTACAGCAGGAGAAAATCAAATTCCTGCAGTAAATATTGTTACTTTTTAATGCTTGGTCCAAATTAACTACTGTTCTTGTTATTCACTTACTCCCTGTACTAATCTCCTTATTTACCCATCTCCCTCTTATATACACTTGCATGTGCATAGGAAAATTCATCCCCAGACAACTTCCCCATCCTGCCAAGAGCTCATCATATCAACACAACAGCACTGAAAGAGGATTTTTTTTTTACTATATTCTAAAATATGAAGCCAGTATTTTGACAGTGACAAATCATAAGCATCAATTTGCAGGAGCATTTTAATGAGAATGTGGGGGTTAATCTGCTTCACCATACTTCCATTCCAGTGCAAAACAGTTTCCCTCTCCCTCTCCCTTGCCTTGCCTTGCCTTGCCTGCCCTTCCCTTTCCCTCCCCTCCCCTCCCCTCTCCTCCCCTCCCCTCCCCTCCCCTCCCCTCCCCTCCCCTCCCCTCCCCTCCCCTCCCCTCCCCTCTCCTCTCCTCTCCCCTTCTCTTTACTACTCCTTCCTTCCTTCCTTCCTTCCTTCCTTCCTTCCTCCCTCCCTCCCTCCCTCCCTCCCTCCCTCCCCTTTGGCTACAGTTTATGACACTCCCTATGCAGGCAGAATTAATGTCTTTCATGAGATGCAGTCCCTTCAGACAAGAGTCTTTCATGACATGAAAAGGTTTCTCTAGTTTTGGTTTGTTTTTTTTTTTTTTAATTATTTTGATGTAAGCTGTTAAAATGTGAAGAAAACACTGTCTGATTATTTAAAAATAAAATCCAGGCTGGGTCACGTATCTCTATTGCAAGGCTCAGTCTACTTTAAATTGATGAGTTGAGGGAATATTGGAGGATTTTTATTCTCAGTAGTCGTGACAGGAGAATGAGGGAGGTGGGAGTGAAAGCTTGATCAGTTCTGAGCAGCTTTCCCTCCAGTTCTGCTGAAGGTGTCTCTTAGTTGTTTGTCACTGCAGATCCAGCGCCTACAGGCTTGGTTTGCACTTGCTTTTATTATTGCCACTGTTTTTCTCAGAAGTGTTGAATCATGAAAGTTATCTGGGAGAAAAAGTTATTTCTGATACAGAACCCTTGGACACTCAGTTGCTGTCACCACCCTCCACACTAGTGCACATGCAGGAGACAAACATGGCCACTCTCTCCTCCAGGCCTCTCTCCCTAGAAGCTGAGACTTGAAACACACTTTAGTTTTGCTCTGTACCTTCAGGTAAAGGGACAGTCTCTCTTGGAGAAGCAAAGTCTGTGCTGAGGGGCTGGCCAGTAAGCCTAGGACCTAAGATTAGGTTAAACCCATCTTTCTTTGACTTTTGACCAGTGCAGAGTTTGACTGTCTCCAGGGGCAAAGCTGCAGCCCTGCAGCCTTCTTCTCTCCCCTTCTCCCATCATGGGTGGCTTGTCTGTGGAGGGAGAGAGGGATGCTTTTCATCAGAGCTGGGAGGGTGCAGCACATAGGTGAGTAGGAGAGTGAGAGGCGCTGCACAGCACCTGTGTGGACAGTACAAGGACTGCATGGGTGGGCAGAAGGGGGTGAGCGTGTGCAGCTGTCAGAGGGCAAACACATGTCTGCAGAGCTTCTATCAGCATGTCATACTGCCCAGGCACCACCCGCCCAGCTCAAAGCCTTTCCTAGCTACCTGCTGTTCTGCAAAGGTGCCCTGAAAACCCAGGGAGGCTTTGAACCTGCGGAGAAATTTCTCCTTGCCTCAGATACTGGTTTCAGAGGGGCAGCTTTGGAGTAAGCAGAGAGACACCCTGAAGCCTCACCTTGCCTCCCTCACCCACATTGCGGGGAGGAAGGATGCTCTGTGGGCTGGAGCAGGCAGGACCTCCCTTCCCACCTCCTTGCTCTCCCCGTGGGGAGAGGGTCGTGCTCTCAGGGAGGCGGAGGGACCCGCAGGAGGTGCGGGTGGTGCTGAAGGGACAGCTCCGGGGCTGGCGGGCCCGGCCGGGCCGGGGCAGGGACACGGGCAGGGGGAGCGACCGGACGCGGACGGAGTCGGAGGGAGAGAACCGGACAAGAACAGGACCGGGGAGGGAGATACAGAAAGGGGGGAGAGAGGAAGAAAAGGGAACAAGGGCTGAAAAGCACAGGGACAGGTAGAGAGACAGGGCAGGAGACGGACAGAGGCACACACGGGGCAGGGACAGAGAGGGGACAGGGACAGGGACAGGGACAGGGACAAAGCCGAACCGAGCGGGACAGGAAAAGGGCAGGAGAGGAGAGGGAGAGGGAAAGGGAGAGGGAGAGGGAGGGCAGGCGCTGAGCTGATCTCCGCCACGGCTGCCGTGGGGGTCTTGGCACGGCCGGGGGCGGCCGCCGCGCAGGGCGGTAGCGGCGGCTTCGCCGGCGCCAGACACGCCGGTACCGGGCGGCACCCTGCCGCGCCCGGGAACAAGGGGACTGCAAGGTGGCGGCGTGCAGCCCCCAGCGCCGCGGGGCCGAGGCGGGGCCGACCCCCCCCGGGCCGCCGGGTCTCTGCAGACACCGCGGCGCTGGGGAGCGCCTGGGGCTGCCGGCGAGAGGGTGCTCGGTGTGCCGGGGCACCCACACCGCCACCCAGCTAGCTCCCCGCTGCGTTTGGTCACCCGGGCTCTCCTGTGCCCTGGCGATGTAGGCTGAGTCCCTGGGCCGGGGCGACCGGGAGTGCCCGCCCGGCCGGCGGGGATGCGCCGTGTCCGGCCGGAGCCGCGCTGCGGCTGCGGGGCCGCCCCGGCTCGGTAGCCCAGCGCCGCAGGTTGCATCCGGACAGCACTTGACCAGCTGTTTTGTGCATTTTCTAATTTCGTGCAGAGCAGGGCAGCGGTCATAGAGGTAATCTGTAGATCCGTGGCTTTAAAGGATAAATTAGAGCATTGGATTTGATCCGTATTGCAGTGGATTAGAGCAACCTCTCCCCCCTCCCCTTCTCCTCCCCCCCCCCCCCTCAATTCACTCCCCCCTCCTCCAGCACCACCTTTTTTCCTCTCATGCAATACCAAAACTGACCCTGCCTGGCAGAGGGACTCTGCTAGGCGAGCAGAGCGGTGCCCACATCGCCGGCACACCGCGGGAGCCGACTCTCCCCTCCAGCCTCCGCAGCCCCTCCGGGGCATCGCTGCTGCAAGTTCCCCGGAGGCAGACGCCGGGGCCGGGGTGCCTCCTCCGGGCGCCGGGGAGCTGTCGCTGCCCACGGGCTGTCCCTTTGCCCCCGCCCGGCCGGGGCCGTGGGGCGGCGGCGAGGGAGAGCGGCCCCCGGAGGGCATTTCCCGGAGGCAACGGGGCCAGGACCCGGCAGGAAATGGAAGGATGAAGTGTGCAGCCGGAGCGGTGATGTTCCTTCTCTCCTTGCTTTCCCCTGCAGGAACGTAATCCACAATGCTAGTTCTCAGGTTGCTCAATGTTGTCGCTCCAGCCTACTTCTTGTGCATCTCCCTAGTGACCTTCGTCCTCCAGATCTTTCTCTTCATCCCCAGCATGTTCAGAGACCCTTCCACCACCCCACTTTTCTCTCCTGCTCTGCTGCATGGGGCCCTCTTCCTCTTCCTCTCAGCTAATGCCCTGGGCAACTACGTCCTTGTGATCCAGAGCTCCCCCGAGGACTTGGGCAAGGGCTTAAACTTGGGCGAAGGAGCCGAAGTGGTGGCGGACTGGCTGGATGGAAGCAGGTCCCCTGGCTCAGGCTTGCCCAGCACTCACTTCTGTAGACTGTGTGCCAGAGTCACCCAGAGGCATGACCACCACTGTTTCTTCACAGGGAACTGCATCGGGAGCAGGAACATGCGAAACTTCATCATGTTCTGCCTCTACACCTCCCTGGCTTGCCTTGACTCCCTGGTGGCAGGCATGGCTTACATTTCTGCTGCACTCTCCATGTCCTTTGCGAACCCACTGGCCTTCCTCACTCTTCTGCCTCACTCCATCAGCCAGTTCTTCTCAGGTAAGGACTCCTTCCTCGGAGATGAGGAGCGTCTTCCTCCTCCAGGGCTCCTGGGGTGGGGGGGACATGAAGTTCCTCGGGTAGATGTGTGTGGGGAGCGGTGGTGGGGAAATGGGCAAGAGGGACAATTGGTCGTGTTTAACAAAGCCCTCTTTGGAGGCCAGAGACAGCTTTTGCAAAGGACTTTGTTTCACCTGAAATAGAGGCTGGGACCCACTCCAGGTTACAGCTACAGCCCTGTTCCTTATGTATTAGGCTCCATAACCAGCTTGCTGGTGACAGAATAGGGATATCTGTCATGCAGGGAGTGTATTGCAATTAGAGAGAGGAGAGGGATTTCACTCACTGTACTGCAGGTGAGGGGGATCTTTTGCCCACTGCAGAGGTGGGAGATCTGTAGGTTTTTGTATCCTACAAGCCTGCAGGTTCCCTGTATGCCATCGGAGATATTCTCTTCATCCAGGTCCACTCACCCTCTCCGCTGTAACCCACCTCCTGCCTCCTGGCAGCACAAACTTACTGAGATCTTGCCATCCTTCTAGCATGGGAGAACTGGGGTTCAGGCAACAGAAACCAAGAGAGGAGTTAATGTGACATGATTAGCCACCTTTCTTGTGACCCCAGTCTGGGACACAAGTCCACAGAGAACCACGGGAAATTATCTGTGCCTGCTCTTTGCAAGAGCTTCACACCAAAATCAAGTATCTTTCTCCTTGTCCTCATCTGTTATCCTTCCTTCTGCTTCTTCCCCTTTCCCCTCTCTCCCTGCCTTTCCATAAATCTCCACAACCCTTCCCCTTCCACCTCCTGATTCAGCTCCCACAAGTCTTTCTCTGCTCTTCCAGCCTTGCCTCTTCACCTTTCAACATACCTTCAAACTCTCCAACTTCAACCCTTTCTCTGTCCAAACTCAAGAGCTAAATAAAACCCGGTCTCAGAGAAGGGAATATGCAGACAGCCTAGACAGTTACTCTGCCCTGAAAGCAACTGCAGAAAAATGCCATTTCCCCCCCTATGCAGCTCATGCCTCGCACACTTAAATCAGCTTTTCTTAGACTAAAATAAGTATCCCATATATTTTAGCTTTGCAGATTCAGCTGAGCTCAGTAAGAAGGGCCTGGAGTCTGTTTTGGCTCATGCACCATCACCAGAAATGTTGATTACGATCTGAGCATGGAGTCTCTGCTGCTGGGGATACAGGAGCCAGAGAGGCCCCAGCTTGCTTTTCAGATTCCAGGCTGGGTTTGCAGGGTTGCCATCTGAAAACAAACAAATATCTCTCTACTTGGCAAATTAGCAGATTTGTCATAGTAATCACTGAGAGACAATAAACATGAAATCCTGCCATGACATTTTTATGGAGTCATTTTTCCAAGTGGAAGAATTTTTGTAAATAATGTTGCATGAGCTTCACTAGCATTAAAACCACTGGGAATGATTTTCCCCTGTGCCTAAGCTCTGCTCAGCACAGCAGCCTGGGAGGGGGAGCAGGGATGTGGGAGGAAATTATCAAGGAATTAGTTCTCTCTCTCTGACTCTGAGGGCTCATCTGCACCGAGCTGGGTCCTGGCATATATTTGAAGAGCCTCTGAAGTGCCCCAGCTCTGGTGTCAGCAACTGCAGTGCCAAAACCAGCATGTGGGCAGCGTTTGAGCGGGACACAATGGGGCTGGGTGCAGGGCTGGGAGCTGGGAGCCAGAACACCCTTGAGAGGCAGCAGCTCCCAGCAGCTCCCAGCAAGCCTCTAGCTCGGCCGGGGTGAAAACTGCTGCCTCATACAGCAAAATACGGGTGCCTGGTGTCTCGGTTGCTTGGGAAGAAGGACCTACTGGGTTTCTTCCAGCACATTTAACCTCCAGTTCAGGAATGAAAAACACAGCCTGGAATAGTTACCTGGAAGGGTTTTTCCACCCAATATTTTTCAGCTAACATAACTATTACTTAAGGGTTGTTGTGGGATCCAAACAGAGCATCGCTACAGCAGGGAAAAAACTTTATCTTTCTTCTTCTCCATCATGCCCTCTGCACTGGAGGAGGAGTAAAGGAGGATGAAGGGTGAATCTGCTGGTCTTATGTCAACTGCGTGTTCCCTGCTTTCACGCTGGGAAAATTTTCATTTGGCTCGTTCTACCCAGGCTGTGCTCGGGCATGGATTTCAGAATCTGACCCAGAGTCTCTAATTTCAGCCTGTGATTCAGCTTTTTTTTGGCATAGATAATGTATGGCAATAAGCTTGAGATCACACCAGGTCAGTTAGAGTGAAAGTGAACCTGAGACTAAAATGGGCTATGGTGATGAAGGACAAATGGAGAGTACTTTTGTAAACACAGGTCAGATTGGATCCGCAAAAGAAATTATAGAAAATGCTTTATGTAGGTAACCTGAAGAAAAGGTTAAAAAAATCATGTAACTAGAAAGCACGGCTCAGATATGCTTAATATTTGCAAGGGGAAACAAGGGTAATTACTTTCTTGATGTTGAATTTCAGCAGCTCATAGAAATAAAGCTTACAGCCGCCTTGCAAAGGCTCTAAAGAAAACAGCCGTCTCTCTCCATACCCCATCTGAACATCAGCTGTAGGAAAGAACAAATGTCTGTCGCACTCTGGCCCAGTAAAAGAGGGGCAGAGAAGCCCATACTTGGCTCTGGGCTTGCTACCTGATAGATTAACTTGTTCCGACAGAATTGGTATGCAGATTTGTCATTATCCTAAGGGGCTTGTTCTTCCCTTGCTGTATTGTATACAAAGCCCACTGAGCTGAATGGGATCTAATGAGAAGGGAAAGATGACATTGCATTTAGGAAGAAAACTGAATGACTCCTGTGCCTTTTTCCAGCAAGGACAATCTCTGAAAGCTCGAGGCTGTAGTCAGTGTCCTTACAAATCATGCTCAGAGGGGCCTGCTGGCTGAGCCCAAAGCTTGACATGATTGGCACGGCTCAGCCCCAATCTCTCACTTACAGCACTGCCAGGTGGAGAAGTCGGGACTCACAGATTGCAAAACCAGATGACACCACCTAATCCGGCCTTCTGTGTAAGAGAAGCAAGGGATGCTTATCCAGCCACCCTCGTACTGAACTTACAACCTGAAGCAGCTACGTACCTGTTTTGGGCAGTACACCTCTGTTGTCCATGCAATCCCTGCTCCAGCAGAATTGCTCTTGTAGGGCCTAAGAGCAACCAGAGCTTTCACCCACCTGAGTCTCTCTGCCCCATGGTCTTCCAGAGGGATGGGAGGATGAGAGCTTTTTCATTTCTAAACGTCGCAGGAACCAGTGAGAGGATGTCAGCTATTTATACCACTATTGACACACATTTAATTTTCTTTGCGTGCTTGTGTGTAAATATGGATGTTTAATAATATACCAATATACACAAAATATGTGTGTACACACTCAGATGCAAACACAGAGAATATTATTTTAATGGGTTTAGAGCTGCCTACGCACTGAAAGGTCACTCAGTGATACCTGCTATTATACTAATATTTTCCAGAAGGAGTTCTAAAATCGTTGTAGAGGAAAGGGCCCACAGAATATTTTTATTTAAACATATTCAGCAGAAATATATACTACAAAAACAGTTGAATTAGGAGCTTCAGACCTGCAAAGTATTTTGAGTATTCTAGCAGCAGCTTTAAAAAAGGAATTTGGATTGTATTTTGGAAAGTTTTCTGTTTCTTGCATTCATATGAAAACTGCCTTTACCCAATGGTAGGAAAGTCATTACTGATTTATTTTTCTCTTTTAACATATTTTTTTATATATATAAAAATATAAATATATAGTGATTTGAGAGAGAAATCCCAAATCTGTCTGCTTACTATTAATGCACACAGTAAGACTTCTGGAAGCATCTACATGCTATAGAACCCACATCTTTTTTCAAAAGGAACCTAGAAATCTTAGATTCGCTGTGATGAGCAGGCAGACCCTTAAATGAATTAACCATTCTTCAAAACAGTGCTGAAGTCTTACAGAAATGTCTCACCTCTGGCTGAATTTGCCCCTGTAATCTAGATCATCACATTAACAGCAAAGGGAGAAGTGTACGGAGACCATAATCATTTTAGTATTTCCCCAGCAGGGTCCATTCCATCAGACGCTACAAAGGAAACAATTTATATAGTTAGAGCAACCAGCCTGTCTTGCTCCTAACTCCCCACTTGTGGCCAGAGAACAGAGGCAGCTCGTCAGTTCTTGGGGCTGAGTGTTACGCTGGCTTGTGAGGCATGTCTAAACTCTTTCTTTTATTGCCCTCCCTCTCCCCGACTCTTGGTCTGCAGGAGCTCTCCTTAGCTCTGAGATGTTTGTCATCCTCATGCTCTACCTCTGGCTTGGGATTGGACTGGCCTGCGCCGGCTTCTGCTGCCACCAGATGCTGCTGATCCTGCGTGGGCAGACGCGGTACCAGGTGCGGAAAGGGATGGTGGTAAGAGCCCGGCCTTGGAGGGAGAACCTGCAAGAGGTCTTTGGCAAGAGGTGGCTGCTAGGGCTTCTCATCCCTGTGCTGAACGTGGGAAGTGACTACCATAGGCAGAAAGAGAAATAAAATCCCTGGGCGTGCGTGTGCATCCCATGCACACAACACCTCCCCTGTTCTCTCCCACTGTCTCCTGGATCACTAAAGAGCTGGGCTACTCCATCTCTCAGGATTGCAGCCTCTGTGGGAGGAAAGGACTGGCTATCAAACAGAATAAATTTAGCATATTAACAAGGAGATCACAAACCATGTAGATGAAGAGATACTGCAGCTTAGTAGTCACATCACTGCACCTGCGTACATGGCAACAGTCTTTGAACTAGCAGAAAAATTAGTCAGCCCCTCCTGTGGCTTTCTGCCTGACTCCTCCAGCCCCCAGCCCCATTAGCCACCCTATAGAGTCCCTAATGAACCGTAGCAGGAGCTTTCAGAGAGCCTAGGCTGCTGCGGTAGACTGCAAAACGAGTGGCTGCTCCTTGGGAGGGTTTTGCAGCGTGCCTTTTTGGCTCTTACATACTTGAGGTAACTTCACAGTACTGAGAAGCCTTTAATGACAGAACTGCAATGCAATCAAGCTGTCCTAGGAGCGGGCTATGCACATGGCTAATGCGGCAGGTAAACCTTCCCTCCACAGGCTAGAAAATCCAGAAGAAAACAGAGATATTCAGAATTTCTCATTTCTGTTCTTGATCTGCTCCCTATGCAATGATGTGTCAGAACTGTAGCTCTGCGACTTATTTTTGGCAGTCCTTTGCCCAATGGCACAGTCCAGGCAAAGACACCCTTCTGTCAGGGAGCAGCAAGCAGATAAATCATGATCAGATGGCGGTACAAGGAGAGGAAACCGCGAAGGTGAATGAAAAGGCTGTGTTTGAGAAGCTGTGTGATGAGGCAGGCTGTGCGTGCCTGGGAGAGAGAGAGAGGGAAGTGTGGACACACAGCGAGCTGTCAGGAGGGTGCCAAAAGCTCTGCTGATGTGTCTGAGCTCTGATGCATCACCCTCTCGCAGGGGGCACCTGCACCATTGGCGCTGTGAAGAGTTAAAAATCCCAGAAGACAGGGAGGTTTTCCAGCCAGTCAGGACGCTTCACTTTGCACTAAAATAAACAAACAAATTTTTACCTCGGACATCCCTGCCACACCGTAGTTATAGGGCAATTCCCTCTCACATTGCTGCAGAGGGGTAAATTCATCCATGTTATAACTCCATTAAGGAGGTTAATGGAATTACTACAGGGATTAATCAGCCTAATGTGTCAGTTGTTTTCTAGCTGCAGCAACAGCCCATGAGATCAGTGCTGAGATCCTACGCTAATAGGTGCCTTAAGAAAGGATACCATGACATCTCTACCAGGATCATAGCACTGGATTCCCCAGCAGCTGCAACAAGAAGCCTCCGTTTTGGCAAACTGCATCAGCTTATGCAGGCTGGATAGGAATCCATTGCGTCTCTTTAACAGGCTGGGGAGTATGCTGACAAGTGAAAAATGTCATTTTTTTCCTTGGAAATATTCTTGGTGCGTCCCAGGTAGGGGAATGCACCTGCTTTCACCCTTGCGTTTCTCACGAGCCAGAACAGAGGCACTGCATTCATTCCTACAGGCTTTGTAACCATCCTTCCCTGCTTCACACTTGTATACACGTTTGGATCAATAACAAACAAAGTCTATTGTGATGAGCAGAGTAACCACGAAAATATACTGGAAAAACCCTTAGCTGGGTAATTAAAACATGTAGGATATACGTCCTTCCACACTGTGTGTGTTCGCATGAATGCACTGCTGTTTCCATGTGTAATACGCTGTATTTTCACTAAGAGTGAACAATAAAAAGTGTTCTGGTTTTTAACATGAGCTGCATTGTGCTTTTTGACAGTTCATTAGCTGTCTCTGTACATTCGTTACAGTATACACACGGACAAGTTGAAAGAAAAAGGATTTCTTTATCATCTTTGCCAATAATTCATCATATTATTTTGGACAAGTCCTTTCACCCTTCCTACTTTAATGCGATGACCAATATAAAATGCATCTAATAACCAACTTGCAGATCCATTCTAATTTCTATTTATAAATTACACTCAACCTCAACTGAAAGCTACAGGAAAATTAAGCTATTATCATTGCCCACAAACAGCATCTCGACATAAATTACTCCTTACTGGCATGATGGCATCAAGGTGAGCAGACAGTCACCTTGTCGCTGGAACCGGAGCCAGCGCCTCATGCCATACACCTCGCCTTGGAAGGATTCCCAGGATTATTCTTATTCCACAGACTGGTTGATCCAACTTTTTTTCCCTATACATCTAAAGGCAACAGGCTCCCAACATTTCAGCCAGCAGCTTCCTCACGTCAGCAGAAATTATGGTTTGACACCCTCGCCCTCTGCTTTTGACGTTTGATTGACACTGCAGCCCTGGGCAGCTCGTGGCACTGTTGCCTGCTGCCACGCTGCCTCAGGCTGTAAGCTCTTCGGGGCCGCACGCTGAGACGGGCACAACCAACTCAGAGTTTCGGTGGGCCGTTCTGCAAGGACAGCCCCCACGCAGCACAACAGGATTAGTTGTCCATGAAGCCTGTTGCCTTTTCACACCAGGGCTGGATCACGCCTGGCCCCTGTGTCTGTCCTCACCACAAAGTCTCGGTCCTTGCTGAAGCACAGAGAGATGCCAGTTTGAGTAACTGCAGCACAGTTCCGCACAATTACTCTTCCTGTCAGACACCCGTGTTCCTGGCTGTAAATCGCTGCATCGCCATTTCATGCAGCTAAACGGTTCCTTTGTGGCAAAACTACTGGATTTCAGCGGTAGTGGTGGGACTTTCAGATGGATACAACCTTTACAGCTATGATCCTCTGGGATGAAAAGTGCTATAAAAATGTAACATTAGACTGACCCTGTATATTGGCTTATTTCTCTGCTCATTCCCGTGTGTGGACTGCCCTGTTTGGAGTATAGTGTAGTGGTTCTGCAGGAACAGTTGAAGGCAGCTCTTTAATTATCCAGCTGCCCTGACATCCCTTCCTTGTCATACCTGTGCATCCACTTACAGAAATCCTTGGCAAGAAAATGTAACAGGGCTCAACAACTGTGAACAGAACCCTTGCTCTTAGCTGTGATTTAGTAAATGAAGGCTGAGCTCAATGGCAATGTCACAAATTCTAAATCTATTCAATGGCTCTAAAGTTTTATAAGGATAAATAATAAAAGCTTCTAATTTTCTGTGCTTAGACAGCCATTACTTATTATTTACATTTTATGGAATAGCAGCTGTAATAGCAAATATATTTTGGAACATGATTTCTTGTGACAACGTCTAAATACATATAAGGTTTTAAAAATAAACACTTAGGTCTTCTCTGGCTTTGGAAAATCAGATGAGCATAATTTCTTCCCTGATAGTGCTAGTGGCTGAAGTAAAAGCTCCTTGTTGCTTAGTGGCTTTTTTATTTTAAGTGCAGCTACCTGAAAAAAATGGTGCCACCTCTAAGGTCTCAGAAGTCTTTGCAATGATAGGATAGAGCAAACGAGGGGATGCAATTGTGAAGTAAACCGGAAGAAGTCTGTTCTTATGTATAGTAAGAATCTCATACAAAATAAGAAGTAGATGTTTTTCCTCTTCATACCACGTTATTCAGCAGCCCTCAAGGCCTACATGCAAAAGATCTTCATTGGATATCCTCAGAGGATACAGAGTTAAAACATGAAGAGTTTCAAGTAATAAGGCCCAGGGAACATAGGAGAAAAGATGACGTGAAATAGCATTTATCTTATTTAAGAAATAGCCAACTCAAGGGAGATTATCACAATCTAAAAATACTTGCAAGGAGACAGAATAACTGGATGAGGAGACTCATTAACTGTAAGGAGACAGCTGGAGGACAGGCAGTCCTGGACTGAGAGAAAGAAAAGCCGAGGTCAGAGCTTAGGGCATCTATCTTTAAAACAGTCAGAAGAGAGCAATCAGAGAAAGTGGCCCCAGTGAGAGCAGAAGTGAGTTGACATTGGTAGGGATGATGCACTGAGAGCCATCAGGCGGTAGGAGGTATCACAACAGAATTCAAGTTATCTTCATTGATTGTTGACTGAATGGACGCAAAGAAAGCCCAGACTGAGAAAAGTCATCGCTAATCACTTTCTGCACAAAAACCCTCAAAGCCTCAGCAGAGCCAAAAGAATTTTTCTCTCTTGCACAGCAAATGATGTTACAAGCAGGAGGTGCATGGGTAGAAGTCATGAGTAGCAACAGCCGAGTCTATATAGTTCTCTTCGAGTTATTTAAAGACTAGCCAGAACTATCATGGTTGGAGTAAAGCAATGACCTACTTGTTCAATATAAATAAATAAAGGGAGAAGAAAATTTAAAGCATATGTGGAGTCTCTGTGCCCTGCTAGATATTTAAATGAATGGAAACACAATGTCAGACAACTTACATTAACAAACAGTAAGATGCTCTTTAATAACTACCTGTCCACATGTGGGTTCTCTGCTCTTCCGGCTCTTTTCCAGAAAGCCAGGGGAATAAAGAGTCCTTGGAGATTACAGGAAAAGTCAGCAAATAGGGACCAGTTAGTGCTTCAGTCCTCTTATGGAGCCGTCCAGCCAGCAGCCTTGTCTTCATTACACCAGAGGCTGTAGTATAGGTTGTCCTACTGAATCTAACTGGCAAGTGAAGTCAGAGCTCAGGTAGGCCAGTCCCATGTCCCTTAAGGCTTTTGGAGCCAGCATCTTCTGTCTTCCCAGATGTTTACAAATAAAAAATGCAAGTTCTCAAGTACTACTGTCACATGCTGTTTGCACAGTGCCTTATTTAATATGTTGCCAGACACCTTAATCGTAGTTCCAGAATTGCTATCAATTAAAAATAAAGGGAGCATGTTGATCAGTTTACTTCAAAAGAGGCAAAGTGGTGGATGGCAATAGCAAGCTCTGCGTGTGAAAGTTTCGTTTGTCTGCTACTGGTTTTCTAAACACTGCTGTTAATCTACCTTGATCTTGAATAGTTATCAACTTGGGTTTCCTGTGATTCCTGTATATCCAGCAACTCAGGGGAATGCACAGCCTCTGGCACGTATTTCAGCGGGTTTGCTCGGTCTATCTTTACCACCAATCATTCCCAGATTCACGTTATTTTCATGCCTGACCGGAAAATTTCCATTAGATGCCAGGTCAGTCTTCTAGCTACTTGTGTTGGATAAGAGAGGAAAACATGAACCTACATATCATCAGACTGCTGAAAATATGATAGATTGGTTTGCCATCGCTACACCCTTAAGAATCTTATATATTCACTGGGCAATGTGGTTAACATAGTGGACCCACATGAGCATGCCCTAGGAGTTAACAAGCAACTGCTGAATGCAGCCTTGTCACAGAGGCTGTTATCAAGGAATGATGTTATCATCCAGAACTGCTTGAGACCACAGATGAGCTTTATGGTCAGTGACAGAAAAACAAGAGACAGATCCAGCACTGTCAGCCAGGACTCCTAGTGGTTTATGATTGCTGGGAGAAAATTGTTGACCAGTACAACATAAGCGATCTTTGTAGGTCTAAACATGAACTGCCAAAGTCAAGCAGGTCCACAAAGTCCAGATGCTATGGAAGCTGCTTTGAGAAAAACTTGAAAATACCATTACCTAAAGGAGAAAGTGTTTCACTAAGAACTTCCAAGCACTCAATGCTAAGATCAATGTTTTGAGCAATGGAAGTTCCTTCAAGACTTGGAGAACCTGACCCTCTACTGACAACTTTCAAATATCAGTTCTTTATTAATCTCCACTGAGTTTGATATTCCAGGCTGTCACTAGATGGTCTCCCAAAACATCCAGTGCTAAATTACATGAGTGGTTTATACAATACTGAAGACCACCATAGGTCCTCTCAGTAGCATGTATCGATACTATGATTTTCTTTACCAGGGAACACTCAGTGAGATGGATTTGTCTCAGAAAACCTTGATTAATCCAGCAGTTTATTACACTAAACAAAACTTGATTGAGATTTTGGAAGTGTAATTGTCAAGGCAAAGAACTTTTCCTTTTCTCTTCAAGCCACAGTATAGGGTATAAAAAAATCTTTTGGACACATCTATCCATGTCTCTAAACTAGTATGCACTAGACTGCAATTTTATGAGTGCTCTATCTGTGTTCCCTTATACTTCCATTGTCACTAACCATCCAAGGAAATAAGCCAATTTGTGAATATGAAATCATGAAAGAAGGCACAAGGAAATAAAGGGACTGGCTGTAGAAAGCAAAAGGTGGCAACAAAGTTCTACTAAGCTATCAGCAATATAGTTCATGGAGATCTAAAATCTCTTTTAAAGCCTCTGGAAACAAAGCTCCAAAAAATTCAAAATATTTTTCATGCCAGGAGGAAAGCTGAAATTTCAAATGAAACTGTAAGACCCAGCTTCTGGCTCCCAGAGCTGGAGTGTTTTCCAGGTGTATGAATTCAGCCCACCACCACTTCAGATCACTCCATTCCTTCAGGGTAATCAGGTGTTTCAGCAATTTGTCTGTATAATCAATACAGCTGGCAGGCACAGTCAGCCTGGGCAGAGCCCATGTCCTGCAGCAAGAGATGCCATCAGCTCAGAATGAAATGTTTCTATCCAGGCTGTCAACAGCACACTAAAAGCCCCTTAGCTCAGGCAAGGATCTTTCACGTCACACAGAAGCTTTCTATCAGATCCAGGTTTGAGGCAGAAGAAATTCTGTAGTCAAGCTGGAGGCAAACACCACATCTCTCCCCTTGACAATCTCTTTTTGGCTTTGTGTACTGACTACTCCTCAGGAACTAATTTGGCCAAAACTTGTCCGGCATCATCCAGTCAGCTATTGGCATCTTTTGGGAAAGGATGAATTTCAGCGGAAGCTCATTAGGATATGTATTATGTTGATGGGAAAAGAGTAAGAAAGTGTTGAAATATATGAAGGAGCGTGCCAATCCAGCCTACAAATTACAGCATGATGGACAAACTCAATATGAGCCTGCAGAATAAGATGGCAGCATTTCAGACTGCATATGAAGATGAACTTGAAGCAAAAAAATACAATAAACCTTTTCCATGGTGTTCTGATGCAATAAAGACACAGAATATTATATTCAGCTTTGCCTTCATTAGTCAAACCAGATGGAGTTCACAGAAAAGCCATAAATGATTAAGAAGCTGAGAAATGGATTTATAAGAGGAAAAAATGGTTATATTTGCCTAGCTTGGGTAACTACAGCCAAAGTGGATGTGAGGAAAATGTGGTAACCCTCCATGTATTTTGGAAGGTAGGAGAAATAATTCTTGTTAGATAAACAAGCATCAACTAGAAATAGAGTTCAATTCAAGAAAAGGAAATGACATGTTAACAGGTCAGGAAATACTTCCAAACAGCAGTTCTTCCACTGTCAGCCTTTAGAATAAGCTTAGGTTGGAGAAGCTGAGATCTTCAAATCTGGGGAGCTACAGAACCGAACTACAAGCTCAGTGAACAGGGAACTGCCCTCTGTTGCTTGAAAACAGCAGGGAAAAATAAACCAGAGAAGCTGCCACTTTTTACCTAGACAGTTGCCCAAGCTTAAGCCAAGAGGAGCTAGATACTGATCATAATCACCTGGGATTTGTTTGTATTATTATGACCCTTTTCTATTCTACATTGCACTTCTTGCCATCTCAGCCGGCTTCAAAATATTTATTAGTACTAGTGCTTTATTCAATAGAAGTAACATGAAATACAAATAGTTGTGCAAATAAAGTAATTATATATAGGTGATATGTGTTGAAAAAAGCACAAACCAGTGTTTTGATCTTCTCTTTATAAGCATGGGATTAGAGCACGTGATTCCCACATGGCTTCTGTTTGTAAATGCTACAGCAATGATTGACAGATGGCAGAGAACGTCACAATTTTATATCCCTAAAGTAGTTTTCTGTTCAATGATGAGTTATGGTGATATTTCTCAGCATTTCAATAGGACTAACAGACACACAGACCGCTTATGTTTTTACCCTCTTTCAAGTACTGCCAGAATGACCACTCGGTAAACTGAAGAAAACATATCTATATTTCTATTTGATTTTTTTTAACCTTGAAATGAAGTTAAGTATGTTAACTTCCCATAACACAACTTTCAGATGGTGTGGAGAAACATTGCCAAGTAAGAACTTCTGGAAATGTCAGGATCGTAATAGAGCAGCTACATAAATACATGCAAACTGAGATGTCATAGTAGATTTAAGATCACTTTTGAATTCTGACATAATTTTAAGATATTCTTTTTCTTCTTTACTCTTGCTCCATCTTCCTCTCCTTCCAAATCTAATACAGGGAAACATTTTTAATAAAACATAGCAGGTCATATAGAAAAGATTTATGTAGAAGAATTGGGAGACCTTCACAGTATCTGGGAAATAGCAAAGAGGAGAAAGTAGACATTTCATCAGCTCAGCTATTATTATTTATGAATCCACCAGAATGACCTTTTATCCTTGTTTGATCAAATTTACTTACTGAAACCCCAGTGGAAATGTAGCCAATACATAATTTAAGTTTCCAGCAAAAGCCTAAAATTAAGGTTTACATTTAAGTCAAAGTGTTAAGAGGCTCTGTGGATTTTCACTCCCCATAGGAAGTCCCTGAGGCGTAGAAACATTACTCTGGCGGTCAGAAGTCTCCAGCACTACATCAGAGAAAGTAATCCCTTTGCAGTTAACTAGCCAAACATCAAGTCTTTTAACAAGCGTGAATTTGGGGAGGAATGCTCAATCACTTGGGTTATATAGGTGCACAAATATCAAGACTGTGCCCCTAAAGTTTCTTCAAGGCATACAAAAATTCCACTCATTAATGCACTACTGCAGATTACAAGCCATCTGAGAGAATTATAAATCTTTATGCTGTCTTGAAAGTCAGTCCTTATAAATCCTATGTCCTCATCTTTTTCACCTCGGGCTTTGACAAATTCCAGTGTCTCTCCAACAAAATTGTGCAAACTATGTAAACACCTGCAAGCAAGTGGGACAGAAGCTCTGTGAAGACACAACAATGAAAATACTCAGTCCTGCTAGTTGCAGAGCACTGTAGCTCAGTCCAGGAAAAAAGATTTGAGCATATTCTTAGCTTCAAGCATAGACATAGTCCCATAACTACAGCTGCACTACTCACACCCTTCATTTTACTCATCTGTTTCTCAGTTCTGTTGGTTAGACTGCAGTACTCCATGTCTTCCAGGACTGCATTGAGGGTATTTTTCGGATTTCAAATATTGTAACTTTTTAGATATGAAAGTGTAATATCTGATAAGCCTCCAGGCTTTTAACCCCAGTTTCACATGCTGCATTACTACAGTTACATGAACAGGTTTACATGCTGGGGAGGAAAATGACATGCGTGGGCATAAATTAATACGAGTGGGGCAAAACAGATGTCTGCTTACAGCGCGAAAGGGGTTTTTTTGTGTCTGCAATATAGCTAGCTAACACTCTCTCCATTCCCCTAGCCTTATCGACCTTGAGATATTTATAAAAATTTCCATGGATAGGCATAGAAGTAGAGATTTTAGACCCCAATATTCCTTCCTGTCAGTTTTCCAAACCATAAGGAACCAGTCTTTATACTCACCTGTGGAATTACATCAGGGGAAATTAACCCAGTGAGTATATAATTTAATTTTTTAACATGAAACAAAATGTACATTAGTATAACCACATAGATGCTCAGCCTTTATAAAATCCAGCACCAGAACCATGACAGCCCACAGCCATGACTTGTAATAGATACCAATATTGCAATTCTTATACAAGAAGCTCAAAGCACTTTATAATAGGGAACAAGTATTGCTTTTCTCATTTTACAGCTGAGAAGATCAAAGCGTCTCCTCCAAGGTGAGACAAGGAACAAAGCCTGGGGCCATCTCAATTCCAACCATATGTTATTGTTTGAATTATTGCACGCAGCAGTAGCAATGCCGGTGCCAAGAACTTTTGAGCTGGGTGTGATTTGCAGGATTAAAGCCACAAACTTAAGCCTACAGCATATTTTTTGGCTGGAGGAAAGAGGAAGGGAGAAGAGCAAGCACTCAATAAAAGCAGCGAGTTCATCTCCACCATCAAGATACATTTCAGCTTATACATCTAGATCAAATGGGAAAAAATAATCCTTGTGCTTACAAATACACTGTTCAGATTTTTAAAAAGGAACCTGGAAAACAGGTGTAGGACACTGTGTGTGGATGGTTACCTTAAAATCTATTTTCACACATCTGTGAGAAAAATACTTGGTAACCTTACTATTCAGTATTCTTTGCCTTTGCCTTTGTTCTCCTTCTCCTTTACTAAGAGCTGCCACCTACTTATGGTATTAATTTAGTGGAATTTACTTCATCTTTTTCCACTTTATTCCCCTCAAAGTGCTGAGATTTTAGGCGTCAGCCATATGGCAACCAGTTCCTCACTCAAAGTTCTCTTATTTTATCTTCTACCTGATGTGACTGTAGAAAAGGAATGGAAAATTACAGTGCATTGAGAACAGCGTATGATTTAAAACAAATATTTTGTCATGCCAAGGAAATACTGAATAACAATAGCAATCACTAAAACAAGATTGAGAGCTGATACTACACATCATAAACATCACACCTACATCAAGATCTTTTTTGAGTTAATGAGAAAGAGACTAGGGCAAATCTCAAAAAGAAGGTAGAAGTCCAAAAGCATATGTTAGACATGTCAGTGCTAATGGCACTTGTTGGATGTTAGTTATGTGAACACAATTGTGAATATCAATTTCATTTCAGGTTAGAGCAGTTCTGACTTAGAGCTTGTGTGCCATGGAAATGTATAAGAGTCCAAGAAGAATTGAGTGCTGCTATATTTGTTCTCATCCCAAACAGAAACAATTTCAGGCAAATAGAGACTTATTTTCAGTCACATTTATATTTTGAAGGGACCTAAAATGGATGTAGTAGGCCATTTATTGAAAAATGATGTGCTAAGGACTGATCTTGCTTCAGAACAGGGTGTGATTAAAGAAATTACAAAAGCATTCCTAAAGTTAAGCTAAGCTGTGGAGAACAACGGGGTGTTTTCCTCCCTTCCCCATACTAATGTGAGATGCAGACAGTGACCCGTTACTGTTATTGTCATTATTTTTTAAGAGGTAATAGTGAATCTTTGCAGGACTACTGAGCATTTGATCGTTACTCAACCAACTGCCAGAACAGCGAGACGAAACAAGCGTGCGGGCGCTCCCCTGAGGTGTTCACCTGTGGATAAACAGATGTTATAATGACATGGAACAGGAAAAGTGATATTGGGGAGTAATCTCGCCCCCAGAAATTCAGGATTTTTATTTTATTGACATTCATCTGCTTCCACTCACCCAACTAAGCTTACTGATAACCTGATGGCTGTAGTGTCTCAGGCTGGTAGGTGTGTAGGTGCTGGAGAAGCAGTGGACTTTGAGAAAAAGCAAGCCTTCGAAACTATGCTTCCCATAATTTTGCTGGTTCTGGGATCAGGCAGAGGCAGAGCCTCATTCTGCTTCGCCTAACATCACTGTTTTAAGGTGGGCTGTGGAAAAAACGAACAGGGTAACAATTTTAATGTGCAGGAAAGTTTTATCTTTGCATCCCAGCCTTTCAAATAGACCCTTTGGCTTTGGCCATCAGGCACACATCCAGAGTGCCCAGCTTCATTTTGAACTGCTAGAAACTAGTCAGGGCTGTTGGTGTATCTGTGCACCAAGATTTCACTCTGCACAGTATTGCCTCTCTAACTACAACGGTCTCCACCCAAACGCTGCCACTGCAGACCACAAGCACTACAGCAATAGACCTTCAGTGTAGTTCACCACTCTGCTCCGTTCCAGTTTGGGCTGGCTGCAGCTCCCATTATACATCTGGAGGCGTTTCAGTATTCAGATGATTATCCTCAAGGTCAGACTTGCCCTCCTTGCACAATTTGTGTGGAAACAAATGTTTTGGAATTCTTTCTGGCCATTTCTCACACAATTGATGTCAGCAACCCACTTTCAGAGTGTTCTCAGAAAGCATTATCGCGTAAGCATGCTACAAGCATGGTCAGCAATAAGATGTTGAACAGTGGGAGCCAAATTCACTTTGATGAAGACTACCCTATTCTGACTTCCAAGCATGTTTGGACATGTTGTATAGCATTATCATTTGCATGGGAGACAATACTTAGCAAGAATACAAAACAATAGGCATTGTTAACATTCACTGTGGGTAAAACAGCTTTCCTACTGTCTACTCGTATTTCACACTTTCCACACTAAACACTGCTCATCTCACAAAATAGTCATTGCATTGAACTCTGCCTCTGGCAAATGCAAAACAAGGCCTATCTGGCACAGCAATGTTTTGAACCAAACAAAACCCTTATTTTTTTTTTTTTTAATTAGAGTTTTTAGGGATATGGAGAAAAAATGGCATTTGTACTCATTGAGCTAGCAATTTTCTCAGGAGATGCTGTTTCATCCTCACTTACTCAGGAGCTCTCTATTAGTCTCCTCCTCCATCACAGATGATTGAGCAATTTCGGCTATGCAGGCTTCTGCTTCTTCAGCATGCGGTGATGGAACCATTCATCAAAGTTGGGGTCCTGTTTCCTGTACAGACAACCCAAAACAGTCCAGGAGAAGGGGATGAGGGTAAAGGGAAATAACATCTTCCCCCACCCCCACAGTCCAGACTATTTCCATAGTGCTTGAGATTCACTGAAAAATGAATGCTATGACTAATGCCGCAAAACACTAAGCTTCCAGCCAAAATACATTTTCATTTCCAATAAAAACACAGGAGTTTTCCATTGAAAACACATAAATTTTTCAAGCAGTCCTATCTATTAAAAAACAATAAGGATTGGTTTTCAGTCTGTTACTGGATTTCTTAGTCTTGGTAAATATAAGTGGCCTAAAAAAACCCCTTACTACTGCTATGGAGAAAAGGTAAGATTGCCTAAGTGGGTATGGTAAGAGGCATTCCAGTTCCATTAAACTAACTCAATTAATTTAATCACAATAAGAATGAGAAGAAAATAATAAAGAAGTTGATGAAAGTCCCCTTTTGGCCCTGGAAAGCCCACTTTTCCTCCATTTCTTAAAATGTACAAGATGCAGAAGAAAGCTTTATGCTGGCAGCGCTCCATTTCAAGCTGGAAATTATATTGCTGCAGTGCAGAATGGCAAAAGCATTTCACAAAAATTTGTTAAGCACTTAGAAAAAAGCCAGATGTATTCCTCTCATATCATGACAGCGGCTTGATTTCCACTTCAAGAAGTAAATCAGGACATTTTAAACAACAGTTATTAAACATTTTAAAGTCAGCAAGTCTGAATAAGTTGTGATTGAAAATTTAACAGGAGCTAACCAAGAAGCTCTCTGGACAATCAATACTATTTCAATGAATTTCAGACCACTAGGAGAAATTTCAGAGGACTGAGGGGACAGAAGAACTAATACAGCATCAGCTTTTCAGTGAATAGGTACATAGATTGGACAACTGAGAGAAAATAACGGAATAACCCATAATTTTTGATTAATCAAGGACATAGCAAAAATAATTGAAATTAATGAAGCTTATATGAAATAGAGATGGTCAAATAAAACTGACTCATTTTGATGAACTAGAATTAAAAATTGGTTGAGGACAAAGCAAACACAGATATAATATTTGTACTTCTGATGGGCACTTAAAAGTGTGCCAGATGACACAGACTGAAGCCAGATTATACAATATAAACCAGATGGTGTGACATGCATTACAACTATGGTTTCTGAACTCTGTATAGTCTATTAAATACTACTCTTATTTTGAAAATGGTATAAAATTGGTTCTTGATTGTGACATTCCAATTATTCAAAATAATTGTAAACAATACAACATAAAATTACCTTTAAAATCTAAAGATAAAAAAGTTTTGAGGGAGGGAAGCAGAGGTAACTAATGAATGCAATTGGTCATTTATTAAAAACAGCTTGTTTTGCTTTCTGGCTGCAAACTGCATTCAAAAAGTATGGAAACATACTTAAAGGACAAGGGTTCACCAACCACAGAAGCAACTTGTCCAAGGATGACTTAGACTTCCAATCCCATACCACGGCCAAGGCTGCTATAAAAATGAGGCAGAGTAGCAATAGGGAGGGTTGATATTGTACAACTGCTTTAGCAATCCTGTTTTGCTATTGTTAGTGTTATAATTAAAAATGCATTTAAACAATTTTAAAGGATCCAAAGAAGAGTGCCACAGATGAATAAAGGATTCAAAAGATTTGAGAGCTTAATCAGTTACTTCAAAAAAAAGAAAACTGAAGAATTACTTGTTCAGTTTGTAAATGCCTACAGTGAAAACAGCAATGTCACAGCATGCACTTCCTTTTAGCAGACAAAAGGCAAAAGATCTGACAGCTGGATACTGAAAGATGACAAATTCAGGCTCAATATGAAAAGCACATTTTTAACAGTAAGTAATTACATTTTTAACAATTTGGGTGGATGCTTCATCGTTAGGAGCTTTCAGATCAAAGCAGGATGTTCCTCTAAAAACATGCTTTAGTTCAAACAAGAATTTGAGGAAGTCTTGGAAATTGTGCCCTGCAAGAGAGCAGACTGAACACATCACATCTCCTTCTGAATCAGATTACACTGGAAGTTAAGTTTGTCTCATGGACATACCTTAAAGGAGGTACAGATTTAAGAAGGGAAGGAAAGTCTCATACATTTTAGGCACTCAAGACCATGCAATACAGTTGGGGGTATATGGCTGCGTTACACAGCGGCCTGAAAGGAAGCATCACCTAGATACAGCAAGAGGGTAAAATTCCGTAGGTAGGGACCCCACATTTCCGTCCCAGGAATCACGAGAATGAAAGCAGTAACAGCACACTATGTTCAATCTAGCAGATGTGAGAAATTTTGCATTCCAAGACATTCTTCGGCCCAAGCCTGCAGGGGTACTGTTCCTTTCAGACTGTTTTTGTGTCATGAGAGAGAAAACCAAGACAGATGCAGTGCACCTAAAAGAAGCAATTCACCTTTTTGGCTTCAGTGAAATAGAGGTGAACAGGCCTGACATCCTGCAGATAGACTTCACCACGTAAAGAAGCAGCTAGCCCGAAGAGATACAGAGATCTGAAAATTTCCTGCTTGAATTGTACCCCTATCTTGTACAAATACAAAATCTCCAAACATTGTTTCCAGTCTCAGAGTATAACATTATTTCAATTGACAGCACTCCTTTTTTGGATGCAAAGTAACAAGATTCAAGTTATTACCTTGTCTGGTGCCAAGTAAGAACTTTAACCAGAATCTTTTGTACCTTAGGGCAGGACCTCAGGCCACAAGGATGTTCTGGGCATGACTGCCTCATTCTCAGAGTCATCTTTGAAAAAAGAAAAGACCATGTAAAGATGGCCACATTTTGAAAAACGTGTTTTCGTGAAAAGCCGGTATACAGATTTAGTTGAAGAATTTTCTTCAAGAGAGTGAGAGTAAAATTTTTCACTCAAGTAACTCTTTCAGTAGCCAAGATCATTACTTCACAGTTTAGAACTTCTGCATACCCAGCTGACAGAATTAAGATGCAGCGTAGGAGTTCGCCCTGCACAGACGGTGAGCATAATGTACAGTCATCACATAGAGATAACAGTTCAGAGATGAAAAAAATCCTTCCAGGTTGTTCATGACAGATCTATGCCAATGGTCACCCACGACAAAATATTTTTAGAGTTCTGTACAGACCACTTTCACTCATGCTCCTCCTAGAGACCCTTTAATTCATACAGACTGTTAAAGCTCACATGACTCCCTTCAGAGAGATACATCATAGTATCACTTTTGGATCTGCACTTTCCCACATGGGCAACCTGCTGTTGTGGAGCTGTATGTAAAGCATGCTTTGGAACCAAGGACTTTGCAGTTTAACAGCATTAAAATAGTCCACAAACTTTTCAAGTATGTACTTTATTTCATTCATATTTCACAGTCTCTTTCTGTAAAGTTTTAGCAAAAAGGTCACGTTCTATAACAGAGTTCTTAGGCTACTGTATTCAGAGCTGGCAATGGACTTCAAAAGTACAGAAAATGTTTACATTCCAACTAGAGCAGTAGAATTTCAAAAATACATAGTCAAATTAATCAAAAATACCAACATTTATTACAACTTAATAGAAAAACAGCAGTCTGTCTGACCCATCAAGCTACCCCACCTACCTGTTGTCAGCAGCAACTGAAGCCCCTGATTAACTTTTTAGACTGGGACAGCTATCTTCAGCTAATTTGTTAATACAAAGTCTTGCTACTTCAAAGGTCAAGAAAATCCGTAAGTTCATTGCTTACAGGTTTCCAATCAGAGAGGTTAATGTTTCTGCTGAAATCTACTGGACCACTTCCAGAGCCTGCCCAGAGTCAGAACCTATTCTAGTCCTGATGCAGTCAACTAATTTTCTCAACACAGATCCAAGCTAACCTATTTTATTAAATTGCAGTCAAGAAAGGAAAGCCCTCATTGTTTAAAGGTTTATCAGGGCTTCCAGGAATAAAGGTAGCTAAGAGAAACTGAACAGAATGGTACTTGATGACATAGCTATCACTAGGGACCTTCAACATCCTTTTTCTTTTATATAGATATTGCGTCAAGATTTGCAGTTATCTAGGGATATGGTTCCTAAGGGGCCCCAGATTTACATATAATAGTTCCAGAGTGGATTTTTCTAGTTCAGCAAATACCATTTAAGTCTGGACTGATGCCCAGTAGGAGATTTCTAACCAGCTGCTGGACTTCACTCACAGATTTATTGAATATATATTTATACAAATTACACCAGCTGAAAGGCCCATCAGCTATAAGCACACCCACTTCAGCCCACCCTCAGTGCCGTCAGGGGAAAAAAATACATGTGGTATTGTGTGGACTATGAGAGATTTCTATCAGCTAGAGTTGCCCCAAGTCAGGTGATATTACCCTGCAAGGCCAATTTTTTCCTTCCTTTCACTCTATCAGAGCAGTGGAAATATGATGGAGAAGAGGTCACCAGTAGACTCACTTTTTCTTGTCTCAAACAGCTAGAATTGGACTTCTTTTTTTCTGACTTCCCTTCATCTCTGAGTAGTCTGAGCCCATCATCTTATTTTCTAGGACAATCACTTCCTAAAAATATATATATTCTACACTTCAAATTCTCCTCTTAGATGGGTAGAATAAGAATTTTATGAAGAGAAAGATATCCTATGCATTTTCTCACCCCTCACCTCTAGGCCTATTGCAGGCATCCAATCAATGGAACTGCCTCCTACTGCCTCTTCTCCTTCCTGTAAGAAGCTCAGAAGAAACAAGCTTCTCTTTTGGGATTCTTTCACAAATGGCCGAAGGTGCCATCTCATCTATCCTGCCAAATGTCATTCTGTGCAGATATCACAACTGATTCCATAAGACCTAAATCACACATGTCCTACATTATTACACCACACTATGCTGCCTTCCTGCCTTCTGGGTTTGTTGGCCGAGTTTCGATATTGCTGTGCTGCGAGTTATGAGAAATCCTCGTATGCACAATAATAGCAGGTATATTTAAAAAATACATGACAGAACACAGTCTATGAGCACCTTTCTTTTAATCAATTCCTACGTACTGCACTAATCTTCAGCAGGCAGGCAGGATACCATGAAAGGCATGGCTACTAGTTTGCTACAGCTCCACTAAGGTGAATCCTGCCACAAAATTTCTCTCCAGGCCTATGGCTAGTACAAATATGACTCACATTTCTCCTCTTTGTGAGGCATGTACGGCATTTCTTTTCATCAGTGTCAAAAGGGGGGAAACCCTTACAAGAGAGAAGCCCCTTACAATTTCACATATTTGAAGACTACAGCAGCATTCTCTACAGTCTTCTGCAACAGATTCCCAGAGGCATCAGAAAATTGAAAGGTCTAGTCACAAATTAGCAAGACATCCACTCTATTTTCAAGCTTTTTTTAAGAATCTGAAACAATTGATAGAAGTGATCAAAGCGTCAAAGTAACTGGTCACCTAGACCGCACAATTTTTTGAAAACAGTGTCACACAGAAAGGAACATACCGTAAACAATCCAGATTCCTTAGCTTTCTTAGACAAAGCCATTCTTAGTTCTCTACAGAGACTGCTTCCGAAAAAAAAAAACCAAAACCCCTTTAGATTGGAGAGAGTGACATAGTTAAGTGTCTAAACTGAAATGAAACAGCTTTTGTAACATGACTACCGTGGATCTCTACTAGTAAGGCCTAATACTTTATGCACACACTGGTGTTACCTGTATCTCAAGGCAAGCAGGCTAGGAATGATATAAATTTATGTGGAGGAAAAATGTCTTGGGGTTGGTTTGGGGTTTTTTTTGGTTTTTTTTACATTCAAACTCAGGTAGGTAAAATTTTCAGGGAGATTACCCAAGCTGAGATCTCTCTTGTAAACTAAAGATACACGTAACAAATAATATGCAACTAGTCTTGCCAAATTAATCCTGGTGAATGAATATCTTCCTTGTACTGTTTAAAAAAAGTCACTGCAGTCTTTAATAACAGTGTTTAATCTGTTAGCTATCAAAAAAATCCGAAGCCACTTGCCTTGTACACTTGTTAGCCATTAATAAATACAGCTTTGGAACAACACTCTCAGTGCAACCCTTGGGATTTTCACTCACTCGACTGTACAGATCAAAATCAAAAAAGTACACTCATCAAAACACATCATTTCACTTGGGTCTTAAGACACTCATCACTTTGACCAAAGACTGAAATGAATATAGAATACTGCTTCAGCACAAGCTGACTCAAATGCATTAAAACCCCAAAGCAAGACTCTGTTACAACAAAGGACAGCGACAGCCTAAAGATATCACCCCACCAACATGAGTTTCCTCTTCTCACACCAACTCCCTTCATCTGCTTGCACCTGATGATGGCCCAATACTGGGGTCTGTTCTGCTGCTCCATTCTCAGAACTGACTATCTGAACATGGGAATAGGAAGATGCTTGCTTGCAGAATACTGCAAATGACTGTCTTTTCACTGCAAGAATGGGAACATGCCAGCAGAGCGCATCCAAGCTTCTCAAGTCCAAGGAAGTACATAGAGCGAGCATGGTGTTCAAGGTCACACTGAAGTAGGAAGTACCCATTCTGTCAAGACCCTACCATGCTATTTCAGTCCCACAACTGGCTCTGAAGACAAGTTGTTAACGGCATGCCACTTCACAAGTCTTGGGACTCAGAAAATGCTCAAGTAAAAGCTTGAGACAGGAAACAGGAGGCACAGAAATAACTTGACCAACAGCTATGTATCTTTTTACTACATGTTGGGATAAGTGGGATCTTCAAGGTTGCTATCAGCTTTATCAGATCCTGTTAGAGATGCTTCTAGCTCTGCCCATGACTGTGGAGCATTGTTCTTTATTGCCTCTATGAAAAGCTGCGTTTGGTGCTTCAGCCGGTCCAGCTCGGCCTGAGTCACCTGGTTCTGATGAATGAGCTCCTTGGTTTTTAAAGTGATCTCCAGCAATCCCGACCTGCGTAGCACAACGAGTGTATTCTGAAAGCGTCTGCACTTGCTTTGTTGTTGCAAGAGCAGCTCAGGGGTAGTGCAAATCTCTTCTGGTATCAACGGGGGGCTCCACACTGCAGACTGCATCGTAGTCTGTGCTGCACTCTCACTCTCATGAGGGGTGCACTTTGTAGCCTGCAGAGCTCCAAAAGGCAAAAGGGGAGTCAAACCCGGCATTTTCTGACTGTCACTGGAAACATGATGAAAACCAGGAAGAGCTGACAGTTTTCCACTTGTCACTAGAGTTGAAGAACCTTGCTGGTTAGAATCTTGAAGGGTCTTAAAGCTAACTGGTAGGTGGGCAAAAGGACTAGTAGGCAAGCCTGTGCTCCTCGATACAGGAGAAGTCTCCATCTTGGGTGCTTCTGTGCAGAGTCGTTTATGGCAATTGGTTTCCTGATGTTCTTCTACATCAAAGGAGTGATCTCTTTTGCAGGGCTGTGGTGCTATTTTGGGATAAGAATTCAGGATGGGCAGGTAATTAGTGGAGTCATTTCTCTTTTTCCCAACAGGCTGAGGGTTAATAGGAGGTGGGATTGAGGGACGAAGAAACACTAGCTGTGGCTGAGCTGGAATCACCTCAAAGGATGGCTGCACAGTCCAAGACTGGAGCTGTGATGATGAACTCCCCTGAGAAGCACAAACAGGGAAAAAACAGAAGTCTTACAATAGCATTGTAGAAGAGGATCAAAAAACTTTAAATGAAATAGGTGGACTGTGCCATTTCTTCATATTTGATATACACTGTCCAATTAATATGTTCTGAACAGTTTTCCATCAAACTCATCCTTTTCTGCCTCTGACAACAGATCATAGCACCAGAACCAAAGCTGTAATCCATAATCCTTTTAATATGGAACAGCAAATAAATTTAAAAACAATTCAATGTGAATTTATACATGCTTTCCTAAATGAGGATTACAAAGCATGCTTATACTGTACAACGTTCACCTAAAAGTTCGACCCAGACTTAAGGCTGAACAAGTGTACAGAAAAGTTGAAAAATAATTAAGCACTGTGGTTATGAAATATTTTAAAAGAGTCTGAGAGAGACTGCACAGACATTTTAGGAACAATTCAGACTCCTTTGTTGAAAGGCAGCAACTCTAATCTTGTCAATTCTATTCTTATAGCAAGCTTTTGAAATGGTTATTTAAAATAGACGACAGCTGTTCAGTAAGTCTTGCAATCTTAAGTACAATACACAGTTTCAATAAATTTAAAACCATGAAGTAGGAAGAAAAAAGCTGAATATAAACCAATGCTTGTTGTAAGCCCAGAGCAGTTTAACTCCATATTTCTGGTGAAATAGTGCACACCAATAAACCTTAAGAGCATTTTATTTCAAGAAAAATGACCAAGTTTTTACTCCCTCCCACAAGCCATTTTCTGCAATATAGGGGAATACATCAATTTTTACAAGACATTACCTCTTTCTCCTGCAATACATTACTACAGATCTTCATGAGATCTCCTGGCCAAAAAGCATGCCCACTTTTCTCCAAAAACATCAAATGGTCTAGTGAGAGATACTACTATTTCTTCCTGAAGCAAAATCTCACTTCTTAATATATTTCAGTCATCACCACTACAATTATACTAATATAATATACTGTCAGATGCTTTTCCAATTCCTTATGACTTGGAACGCTACCGGCAGGCCTGCTGAAGGCACAGTTTTTAGCTAGTGCAAATACATTTTACTATTTTTGGTACTATACTGAGTCATCTGAAATCCATCTCCTTTCCTCTAGTCTCATAAGATTTAAAGGGGCAAACGCTAACACGCTTTGCTGAAGTCCGTTCCCCCAGTACAGGACCTGAACTTGTCAAAAGCAGGTATTACCCACTGATTAGGACAGAGACTTGGAGATGAGATTCAATTATCTACTCTGACACAGAACTTCTTTAGTTCAGTGGACAAGATGCTTACAGAGTAGGGGTACAGAACAACTACCTGTAAAAAATAAATATTACCTTATCACAGAAGAAAGAACACATTCAAAAGAAAAGTGTTTGGAGAGGTTAAGAGTGAGGAAGTATATAAATACTATGGCTATATATACACAGGACAGAACATGCAGCCTTAAGGAGTAAGGTTTTGGGCTTATAAGTTGTCATTTACTGCACAATAGTACAGTATCTAGCACAGCAGAGCCCCAAAATTATTGAGGCCAAAAGAGCTGTGGTAACTGTTTATCTTGTTCTTGTTTTTTTTCCTATCTCCGATATTTACTTTCTTCTCCTTTCCACTCACATTGCATTCTGCTTTTGTTCTCCTACCCAAAAACCTCATTTTTAGTATAGAAGGACATGTTTATTTTGCTAATGCTGCAAAGTGGTTTTGTTGTTTGGGGTTTTGGGTTTTTTTGGGTTTTTTTTAAATGAAAGCTAACATCCTGCATGTATCAGTGCCACTTGTCTAAAAAGCCTTCCTACTCATTAAGGACTTTTACAAGACTTACAAGCAACACTGTCTCAGAGAATTAATCTCTGCCTTTTTTTTTTTTTTTAGTAACATTATTGTTACCTATTTACACTCTGAAATTAGGACAGCAGGTAACCATCACTCCGCAGGATCACAGTGGTTCTAAGACAGAAGGATGATGCTGATTGAAATTGAAACTGGAACAAATAAACAGCAGTAACTGGATGCTGCTTTTTTTTTTTTTTCTACTTTTGGTCCAGCGAGCCTAACCGAGTGCTGCGTTGAAAAGACCATTTTAGAAAGATGACCAGCATGACTGACGTAACTAGGCATGATGGAAAGAAGCAGAAAGACACTTTATTATTATTCTGACCTAGACTTGTTGCTTCTGTTTCTTGCAGTAAACATTTTTCAATTTAATGTTATTGTCCTTAACCACACATAATTAGACACAGATGTTATGATGCATTGCTCAAGAGAACCAAGTCTGGTAATTTTATCTACCTCCAACTCTCCTCCCCAAATTCTCTTCTTGCTATACTATCAGATTTGGGTTTTTTTATAAAAATATATATATACACACACATATATATATAAAATATATATATAAAAGCTACTTATTATTAGTTGCTACCTCTTAACAGTTTGCAACACAACCTGGAGTTTAACAGACTACCACTGCAATCAGTGTTTAATTTTTGAGCTCTGGGCCAAAGGCTATCAACCTTTGGTGAAGTTTACCTACTCCCTATTATATGAAAACTTCAGCATTTGTTTAGATGGTATTTTGTCCACACATCTAGGAACATGACTATAAAATAATTTTTTTTTTCTTGTCAAGATAAAGCACAATGCTCAGAGATCAGAACCACCTCCCCCACAAATGCATAATCTGCCAAGTGCTAACAGAAACCCGTATCTGTGTTAGCATTGACATACAGTATTTGAATTTAATACTTTTTGCTTGTTGTCATAATAGATTCAGCAGAAAAAGGATCAGGATCTGTATTATTTTTTTCTCCCTTCTCCCTGTATTGTCAGAAATATTCTAATAAAAACCACTGAAGAACTTTTGCTCTGCTCAGAAAACATGAGTGAGTACAGAGCAAGAGGTCTACTAATATGGCAATACTTTGAATTTGGAGTTCGTGTATCTTCTGTTACAATGTTTAAGTTAGGAATCTCACAGATGTGCTGGAGGAACAACACATAACAAGATACTGGAGGACATAAATAGGGAATGTAATTCTTGCAATGTAAGCCATCACATACAATTAAGAGAAACAACTATTACAATACCACAGCTAACTTCAGATACAGATTTAATTTTTTCATTTATAACATTCTGGATTAGTGTTTCCTATTGCACATAAAGCACTTATAGGACCTAAGAACTAGGAAGCAAAACCTATCATCCTACTTTACTGTCTTTATTGAATGAAAAAGAAAGCATCAGCTTTCAAAAGGAAAAATGCTCACTTTTTTTTGATCTTTGGTGCTATTCACATAATTCTTAAAGATCTATTTTTTGGGGATCCTTTGAGACAAAGAGGTTTAGTAGATGTAGCAGAGCTTCTTCATTTCACATTTTTTCCATCTTAGTGATTCTAGCTGCCTCAAAAGAACAGGCTATCACAATAGAACTTTTCAAGTTACCAGTTACTTCTGGACTGCAACAACTTTGTAAAATCTTTCTGAAAGTAAAAATATTTAAAAAAAAAATTAAGAGCATGCAATATTTTTCAATATATTATTTTTTCCCTACCTGCTTAACTAACACATTTTTCATTACAACCATAGGAGAAAGTGAGGGAAAGGAGTTGCTTGTGGTCACTGGGCATTGCCAAGGTCCATCCTCTGTGTTCCAACACAACGCATTCAGCACATCCTCCGAGTCAGTCTGCTCCATAGCACTAAGGCACTCTGAACTTCCATCTGCCAGATGTAGAATTCAGCTGTTAGTTGTTTCACATGCAGCGTACTTGCTACATCCTTTCAGTTCTACTATTCTGCTTCCTTTCAACCAAGCCACAAAGAACAATAAAGTTTAGTTCTGGAATACCAATAAAATTAGACTTGCTGTGACAGCTGTCAAATAGCCTTTAATAAAAGGCTTTATATTTCAGACCAGTTCTCATGCAGATATTGTCTCCCAAAAAATCTATTACTTTTTGTTCTTTCATATTTAGTTTCCAAGGGACTACACACTATCACGAAGACTGCTCTAAAACCTGTTACAGGAAAGAACTATGGGGTCCAGCTTTGCCACAGCTGTAATCTGTGCTGCAGGCATTTTGTGCCTTAAAATCTTCTATCTACAAACTCAATAAGGCAGATATCTCTCACAAAAGCATTATTTTTTCTTTTAAAGGCCATCTTTGCACAGTTTTATTGAGTATTAAAATGGCACACCATGCCTATATTTTACTGATGTTATAACAATTATTGTCTGGTTTATCAGGCTCTACTGACAATCTGGACAAATCCTGAGAGACATTAGACGGCATAATCCAACAGTTCATTCATCACTGCAAAGAACAAAAAGTAATTCTGCCATCCCCACTTCTAGACTCTGAAGTCTAAGGTTCTTCCATTCGTTTCTTTATTAGGCACATTTTAAATTCTCATGCCATTCAAATTCACAGGATGAATTTTATAACTACATAAAGCTCCACTCCAAAAAAGTTTGACGGTAGGATGATTACAGCTGCAAGCTATCTTGCATACAAAGGCCCTCACAGGTAACGAGACATAAAACGTAAGGGGCTAGAGTCAGATTTGTTAAACATCACCAATAAAAGCAAAGTCTGAGCAAGATAACACAGAAAAAAAGAGGTAAAATAGTGGTTTTCTAAACCTGAATATCCAGAGTCCTTGTCAGATTCAGCTGCCGCCATGCTGAAGTGATGTTTCAAGCTCTTCATTTCCATCACTTTGCCCAATAGTTCCTTGAGGGTCTCAATAGATGACTATTGTGTCTCCATGTTTCCATACTGCTGCAGACAGTTTTTAACACCTTTTCCATTGAGGAACTACAAAACAGTTAAGACCAAAAATGGACTTTCTCTGAATCTGAAGAAAGTTCTATCAGTATAAAACAACAAAGGTGGTCATGTTTGTCCTTATGGAAATCTGGTTATCAAAGGTTTGCTGTATGTGTTAAGCAATTCATAGAATTCTATTCAACTCCTAGCTTCATATTTGCCACGTTTATCACACACTTAGGTTAGCAAAGGCTTGTTCAATAAAACCACAGTTTGTTCCCTGCAAAACTCTCTGAACTACGAGCATTTAATAATGCATTACAGAGTAGAAAAGATCAGCACAACTCTTTGCATCAACTGACAAGTTACTTTGTAGAATTTTCTGGACTAAAGTTTCCCAACTGCCTTCAGCTGATTTTTTAAGTTTCAGGAAAGTTTCCATGATCCAATCTTTCAGTCCCCTGCATCAACGACAAGAGAACCATATCATACTAGGCACGGCTGTTGAGTCCTTTAGGGTAAGTTAAAAGATGCCAAAAAAACCTAAGGCATAGGAAGAAATTAATTGAAGCAGAAATACAGCACAGATATTTTACTTTTTTAAAAAAAATCTTTATTTTTCACTAGTGCCGTGAATGCTATCAATGAATCAAAGGTATTTTAGAGGTACTGAAGACGTGGATGCAGTTGATGGGGCAGAATGCACCTGTTTCATTCAGCTCCTTTCTTCAGTGGCTGAGCAAGTCAGAGTACAGGTCAGCCAATCTTACAGAATTACCTGAAGCAGAGCCATTTCATACTTAAAATTACTGAGTAAAGTACACAGATTCACCAGGAGAGCGCAATGCATAAATAATTTCTAACTCAGTTATTAATTCTGTCAGACAAGGTAATAATTCCTTACTGTACACACAAAACTTGGGAAATAGCAATGTGATTTCCTGATCTGCTAAAAATGTAATGCCCAATTCTACAGCAACCTGTTCAGCAATCTGGGTAACTAAGATAAAACAGCAGATAAAAAGTATAATGTTGTTATATGTAATTAAATCAATGCCCCTCTGAGTCACATTGGATAGTTGTGTATCTCTTTTTACACTGCCAGTGAGCTAACTGGAGACTTTCAGAATAGAAATATCTCAAATTAGTTTTCTATCTACATTTTACTCTTTGACTAATGTAGTAGACATGGTTCTCCACCACCAAAAATCAAAACAAACTAAAAGCTAAAGGTTATTCATAAGCAACTTTTTTTTTCCAAAAATTAAACGTTACTCAGGCCATATTTATCCTGCAAAAACTTAGCTATCCCAGGGACTGAATCCCCAAATAATTAATCTGAGCTGGGTGAAACCCATACAACAAATACAGCTGAACCTGCAAAGCTATGATTTTGTTAATACAGTCTGTTTCACTCCCAAGAGTAAAGTTGGTCATCAGAGAAAATAAAGTAAGTGATCAGAGAACATGCTGGGGCTACAGAAACCCATACTGCTAAAAGCACAACACATACTATACCTGCAATGCACTCCTAGGGGAGACATGGCCTTAGAAATGCCCTCTTCTTCCCACACCCAGAATGAGAACACTGGAAGGCTGAAACTAAAAGCTATGAAAATCAGAAAAATGTATAGTTACATTATGGCCTCCCATACTACATACTTGTCACAACCTTCAGCTGCTTCCTGAGGGTAGGCAGACTCTAGTAAGACAGAGCAAAGTTTCTGCTTCTTTTAAAGAAAGTAGCTGAGAGTTTGGCTAACAGAAAAACAACAGGATGAAGTGTAGAAATTACATCTAACATTATTTGTAAAAATGAGTTTCCTATAAAGCAACCCTTTGAACTTATGTCTCATGTTAGAGATGTATATCTAAATTACAAATACAGGAATTTGCATCATAGTCAGGCCAGCAGTGCAAGCTACTTCAAATGACATTGCAGCAGACATTCTAGAATAATCTACCCTGAAAGGCAAGTTTCTTTTTAAGGTCCTGATAAGTGGTTGTTAGAATTTAGCTCCAAGATCTTGAGTCTTGGCACTTCCAGTAATGAATTCTGTACATTAGGTAACAGTACTCAGATGGTAGGATGACTGTCTGTATAACTACAAGACAGAATAATGGTCAGCAGAAGATAAGTTCCTCCGTAGCTATTCACATAATTTTCACTTTCCATCTTCAATCACACCTGCCAACCTGCTAACAGGTATGGAGCAAACAAAACTACACAAGAGCAACCTAGATGCTACTGCTGGAATGGAAGATGAGGCTTAAGTCCTGATCCACACTTTCATTAGTTATTCGTTTCCAAATCAAATGTATTTTTAAGGAAAGTGATACATATTGATGATAATCTCCAAAAAAGCAGAACTAGAAACAGAAGGAGGGCTAGAAATAAGTAAAATAAGAGCATGCTATCTGCTTAGCCTTGCATCAAAGGAAAATTTGGGAAGGGCTGGTACATCTCCTTCTCTTCCCTTACAGAAAAACCCAAAACAGTAACAACAGCAAAACCACAACCGAAACTAAACAAACCAGAAGCGCCACTCTCTCGAGACGCGGGATCCCTCCTGCCCCTCCGCCCCGCCCCGGGGGGAAGCACCGGGCGTCAACCCCGACGCCCAAGGCCCTCCTTCCCGCCCGCCGCAGCGGCGAGAGCTGATCCCACCCGAGCGCTTTCCCGGCGCTTTGCCCGCACGCCAGGCCCGGGCGGCGGGGAGCCCCGGAGCTCTGCCCGCCCCAGCCGCGGTGCCCTCGCAGCGGGCCCGGCGTGAGGTGAGGCCCCCGCACAGGCGGGCCGAACCACCCGGCGTTCGGGCCCGAACCGCCACCCCGCCACAGAGCGAGGCGAAGCAGGTCCCGGCGATGGCCGGGAGTCCCCAGGCCCCACAGCTGCCACCGTTCCCTCACGGTCGCCTCCCCCCGAACCGAGCCACCCCTCACCTGGATGCGGGCCGCCACAGCTCTAACCCCGCCAGGCCGCACATGCGCGACACCCTACCATGGAGCACGAACCTCCCCAACCGCCTAGACAAACCCACTCCGGAAGAGGAAAGTTGCCCTCCCGGCTCCCAGAGGCGCACATGCGCACAGCAAAGCTTGCCCGCGCCGGCCCGCCGAGCTCTGCGCTAGCTGGAGGCGGGGTGGTTGCAGCGCGCATGCGCTCCCACCATTCACGCGCTGGGCTTCACGGGGTGGGGGGCTGGCATGGCGCCGTGGTGCGCGAGGCGTGTGCGGCTGACCGGGAGCTAGGCGGGAGGGCAGGGGCCTCTGGGGACAGCAGGGACAGGCTCGTTACAGGAGTCCGTACCACAGGCCCTCGAGTGCAGTGGGCATCGGTGTGAGGTGGGAACGGGCAGCTCTAGATTTGCAAGTGGCCATGGATGCACACAGGGTCTGTCAGGGAGAAAGGCCTGCCATTATGTTGTTTTTAAAAGGCTTCTGGAGACCTATCCCACCACGACTGTCAGGGACATGGCAGAAAGGAGCATTGTTACTGAAAAATGGTGCGGGTACCTTCTGTGGGCCTTGTGCCCACACGGGCAGGCAAGTGTGTGAGAGTCTGAAGCTGTCTATTGCCTGGCCTGGACTTCTGAGGGAATCAAGAGAGGGTAACCAGAGCCAGGAGTTTGAGATGTTGCTGGATTTCCCCAATATGGTGCAAAAGAGTACAGTTCTTCTCTACGCAGGAGTTTAGACTTCTGTAGAGCCTTTCTCACTCCAAGAAAGAGAGATGACAGTGAAAACAGAAACACTGACAGCCAGCCACTTACAGAATGAGGAAAGGAGCACCAAAGAGATCCAAAAGCTTTAAACGTGTCTCAAAGAGGGAAAACATGGCAAAAGGAGGAGCTGTCAGGAGTAAAGGATACGATACCCTTATTTTTCTATGTGGTTGATAAATATGAGATAGTGAAATAAATACATGGATTTGCTTTCCATGAACTGCACATAAAGCAAGGGCAAGTAAGTAGGACGCGAATCCTCTGGTTCAACGAATGCAACTAGAATAGCTATTCTTGTTCTGAGAACTGCGTAAACACTACCAGCACTCTGAAATCTGTCAGAATATTTTGCATTTGGACATGAAAGCCATTTCATTAGAACTGGAAAGGCTGTGTGGAAGGACTGAGCAAAGACACAATGAATTCCCTGAATAGAAATGGATGAAAGAAATACTTCCATTGTTATCATGGTCTTGTTAAAGAACCTGAAGCACGGTGATTAAGAAGATCAACATGATCTAATAAATTCCTGAGAAGAAGGACCTTTAATCTCAGCATAGTCTCATAAATAACCTGTCAAATGCAAAACAAAAATATCCAGGATTATGTGAAATGACAGTCATTTTGAAAATGTGACACAGAACAGATTCCAGTCCTGCCAATCCGAAGTGCTGTGAGAGAACAGTAGTGACACATATTCTAGGATGTATTTTTGAGTATTTAAATACCAGAGTTTGCTCCAAGTTACATCTAAACAGTACCATGAGATGTGTCATCTGTAGACTGTGGATTTGGATCACTTACCGTTCAGGAGGTTTGGGTTCCGAGGAAAAGCATGTTAAGAATGCTGTTGCATCATGATATTTGCTCAGGCATGGTCCTGGTTGCCTTATCCCCAGAAACCACCTTTACTGATCTCCACAGAGACCAGATTTCTCAGGATATGGAGTATGTGTGGGTGCTCACTGAAAACAGCTCATCAGAGAGCGAGTAATCTGTATGTGGGACAGACAACCTGCTGTTCAGTTCAGGTGATTCAGAACAGGTTTGAAATGCATGATACCAGGCCTTCATCCAAGGAGCAGCAGGTAGGAGAACTGAAATACTGTACTGTTTAATAGAGAAGTTTTCTTGGATAGTTGACATAAAGCTCTGTTTTAAATAAACTAAATCTTATCACCTGGATTCTAACTGAATTTCAGTTGAATTAAACCTTAGGTTTGTATTGAGCATTATCACCTGAATTTTCCCTGCTCCAAAATATGCATTTTTTGTGATTTTAATAATACTTCTGTAATTGTCCCTTCTCTCCCTTTTTCTTTCGTTTGATTCTTCATTGATACAAGGTCTCATTTACTGTGTGCTTTTAGTGATTACTGTCAGTGGCAACAGGATGTTTTCCTTGCTTCATATGTTGTACTGTGGTTTGTTTATTGTAAAGGTGAGCATTTTGGCAAATAAGTATTAGCTTTTTGTTCACTTCCCTGTTTATTCTGGTAATACAACAGGAGAAGAGGGAAAAGAATATGGGTGAAATATGATGGAATGTTTACTCAGTTTAGGTTTTCAACACTTCTATTTAAAAAAAAGTGTTGAATCTCTTCTTCCAGGAAAAGATGCAGAAATCATCTTTCTTGGCTTAAGAGGGACAAAAGCAAGTATTTATCCAATGAGGTGGTTAAACAATAGGTCTTGTGTGGTTACTGAACAATTAATAAAGGTGTCGATGCATGGACTTCCTAAATGCTTATGGAACAAAGAATCTTTTGTTCTAACACAGCAGTAGAAAAATGTTTGGCAAACTTCAGAAGTAAAACATAGCCAGGTCAGAAGAAGAATGTTGTTTCATAATACATTATCTGAACTGAAGAAGTTAGGTGTTTGTCTGAAAACATTGTGTACTCAATCTTTTTTTCTTCATATACTCACTGATTTATTTTGCTATCACAGACAAAATACAATTTACTAGGTACCGTATTGCATTAAATTAGTCTGCAAATAGCTTTATTCATCTCATTTTATTGAACCAAAGTCAAACTTTTATGACATTTTGATACAGATATCTTTGTTCCTTCTATTATTCATTTCTGTAATTTTAATACATTAATAGAAGAATATTGTTTAAATGATGCCTCTAAGTTTTCATTGGTCTTAACCAAAGAATGAATTCATGTGGATAAAGTATTTGCTTCACCTTTCAGCAGAGGGGCACTAAATCTCAAATGTGTTTCCCTTTATATTTGTGTTAGCTGTGTTGTTAGACATTAAAACAATATTAAACCTCCAAATCTGTTTGAAGAGACATTCCACATGTGGGTTTTGTTAATAATTAATATCTTAATAAATATCAAAGCATGAAAGAGATATTGTGTGATCACCTGCTCTGACCTGAAGTCTATCACAGGTCATAGAATTTCACACAGCAGTTAACAAGATTTTTCTCTAATGAAGGTATTTTAGCAATGACTCGGGGTGTTTTTCTACACTTCAACTTCATCTAGGTATGTTTCCTTTACAAAGTACACATCTTTCAGATTCTTGTATTCATCTGCAACTTCATCTTTACCATAATTGTCTCCAAATTAAGGGAAGGCAGAATGATGATGATTTAACAATAACAAACAATTAGCAGAGATGGCTTATCAAGAATAAAGCAACTTTGATGCTCTTTACACTCTTCTGTACTGTATTATGTTGGAGGAGAACAAAGGTGGGTTTAATACTTTTGCAACTCCTAGACTCTTGGGCCAACTGAGGATTTGGGGAAACTATGCAAAAGACCAGCCACAGCAACTGCTTTTAATCTGTGCAGCATCAGACCATTTCAGCACTCCAGAGTACTGTGGAGGGCAGCGTGCCCTTTCATACTCGCTTACTTCCCCAGCGCAATCATCTTCTCTGTCTGTCTTCAATATAACCTCCAGCGTGTGGAAAGCTACAGGGTGTAGAAGGATGGGTTAACTTAATCAGTGCAATGCCAGCAGGGAAATCTCATTATATTGTTATTTTCTGATGGAGAAATCTAAAGGATTTACACTGTTGTCATGAAAGAGCTACTGTTTACTCCGAAGTAGGATAGATGTCATGTTTTCCTGGAGATCAAAAAATTATTTGGATTTGTATTTCAGATGTTGGTGGTTGCTTTGGGAGATTTTTGTGTCCTAAGTGTTGAGTCTGTTAAGGCCATCTCTGCTGACTCTATAACATGGATTGTAACTTGTCCAGTGTCTTCATTTTTCTAGTTGCATCTTAATTTTGTGAACCTGAGAATGGTGATAAGTATCTTCACATTCTACATGGCCTCTGCATTATTTCTAATAACCACTAGGTGTCGTGTGTCTCTTTGAATTACAGTATATAGGGAAGGTCAAACTTGGTCCAATCAAGGATTGCTTGTGGACTTTTTTTTCAGGATGAAAAGGACTTTATCTAATTTACATAAAATTACAATAAGTAGTCCCAAATCTTACTTTAAAACAATTTTATTCATATACCAAGGGCATAAATGTGAGATAGGGATACTACAAACAACAGCCTAATTCTCTACATGATTTATTCCCAATACCATTTACCCAGCTGGCTGAATTGTTTGGTGGACAAAACCTAGGATGTCAGTAGGTAATTAAAGATAGCCTGATAACATTAATGCATAATGTAGCAGAATTAAGGCTGCACTGGTGATCTCAAATCTGTATTTTCCTAATTGATAGGAACTATATTTTACATGACTATATTTGAGAATATTATTTTGATAAGGATTTTAGCCTGTTATTTCCTGTCATTTTTACAAGCAAATGAAAAGGCAAGAATTCATTACTTCATGTGCAAGGATAACAAACGTGCTTCATGTAGGAGAGAATTTGAACCTTGAACCTTCAGTACAGGCCTCTGCTGTGGAGGATTAAAGACTAGCCATATTAGTTACACATAGAAGGATTAAATTTTCTATGGACTAGTCATTAGAGAGATCATATGATGCAGTAACATTGATATAGCCATGTGCTGTGCCTCTTAGTACAGATAGATGAGCCAAGGATATAGACTGGACGTAGGCTTTCCGAGAAGCTCAGATGCCACTGTGACTCAGTTGCTTTCCCTGTAGGCTTGTTATGTTAGATGGCTGAATTCATCTGTTGTGTGTGGGTTCTCTTAGTAGTGGTTGAGGCTTTGCTTAATAATACGATTGTGAAACATTCAGAATTACTAGAGCCATTTAAAAGACAAATATAGAACTGTCTCTTAGTTAGCAGGGCAAAGTATATTCCCCTATGCTAGGGGACAGTAGCGGGACCCATTTTACCTTTAACTTAGAAATCTACGCTGCACAGACTATCACAGCGAAACACTGAACAGCTTGTGTCCAAGACCACAGGAATTGTGAGGGCTTATAGGAGCAGATCAGGAAAAAGCTGATTTTTCCAGTGGCCTGTGTGTGATTTAGCCAAATCTGAATGGATTTTTATGAGTCTAGAAGAACACAGTGCCTTGATGATAGTATTTCACCAATCTTCAGACCAACTTTCTAAACTTAGCAAGTGTAGCAGCTCTTCTGAAGAGGTCTTATACAAGAGGATGTTGGTATCAATTAGAACATGCTTTTGTTCTGGAGTTATTTATGGATCTTGCTGAGGTCCATAATTACTATATTTGCAAGCTTCTGGTCAGGGAGAAACTAAAACCCAGTTATGATTTCAAGTGAGATAGCAGAATGGACAGAAGATACCAAATGGATTTCTAATCCACATGTGAGGCTGACTTCTGTTGTGCTGAATTCAGGATGAGCTACTGGGGGCTCACCACTCTTGAAAATCAGGCAGCTTGTTTGCATGTCTTTGGGAAAATAAACAGAGCTTCTTGGAAATGTTCTGACAGTAATTGTCTTTCAGATTGTATTGATATAACAAGAGTAAAACCTTTAAGGAAAATGTGTCAATATTGCTGAAAAGTTCACTGAAAAATTACCTATTTTATTTTGACTTTTACAGTAGTAAATACAATGTTAATCAGTACAATATAAAACTAAAAGAAATTAAATAGAAATCAAATTTGGTGAACTTCCATTTTGCTTTTTTTTAATTGAAATACAGTTGTTGGTTTTGGTCAAAACTTTTGAAATCTTGGCATTTCCTGGAAGGTAGAAATACTCTCCTTCTTTTATTAAAATTAATACAGCCCTCTGGATTTCCAGTCTTCCAGAACAGTTTTAATATTTTTGTCAGATTCCTCAAGTGCAATTGTTATGGTGGTCAGATAAAATGGAGGATTGCATAGTGGGAACAGTAATGCCTGAAAAATATATATTTCCGATCTTAAGATAATTTACATAATTGGATTTGTGATACTCTGCTGTAATATTGTTTTCTTTTGTATCATCGCTGTATAGAAAGAAATAGCAAAGAAATTGATATTCAATATTTGTATGTTCCTGCAGACCAGAGAAAGAAACCTGTAATGGAATGTCAGAAATGACAAGCATACCCAGGCTGTCACACTCTTGACCAGCTCTGCTATGCCATCAAATACACTGCTTCAGTATGGCAAAAGCAAAGTATACTAAAGGTGGTAGAATATTTAGCAGATGTTTATGGCATTTGTGGCTCCAGGACTAGCCTTGTATAGATGTAAGACTGAATTAGATTTTTTCAGTTTTGCCAAGGGCAGGAAAAATCATATCCAGTCAGGGAAGATGTTTTTTCATTTTGTTTTAGGAAATTCTCCACATGATGGCAGTAAAAAACCTCTGGAATTCAGAGGTGGTTTATGTTTCACCTTCAAAAGCCAAAGGGAAAAAACAACCCAAGATGAAGAACCGAGTATGTGACTAAGCTTTTAGATTTCCCATTTTTCTCCTGGTAGTCCTTAAATTCCCCAGATACTTTTCCAGACAGCAAGGCTACATGCAGCCTGGCACAAGGTCACCCGTCACATTATACTAGGGCACAGTGTCACTCACAGGCACGACTTCAAAAGATATTTTTGGTTTCTTACGCTGTGTATTAATGTGCAGAGGGAAAGGATAAAGAAAAAAGAGGTTGTTTTTAATTCCTATCCGATAACTTGTCCCTGCCCAAAGAACTTGGAGGCTGTGGCTCATCACTTCAAGCCATATAACAGAGGGCACTTGGATAAGGACCCAGTTTGCCCCAAGTGGGCATTTGACAAACTTGGTTTCATTGCTGTAACGATGCCAGACAGAGATTAGTTGTGGAATGAGTTTGCAGTTGAGACTCAGCCTGTCTAGAGCACTTGGATAGCTTGGTGTATGGAAGCACTTAGAGGGGAGTATATTTAAAGAACCCAGAGGCAGCTGTGTGGCTAAAATTAAAATGCGTTTTTCTTGTATTGTTTTTGCTTGGTTTCCTGTTGCACACTCTGGACCTGTCTTACGAGAGCAAATGGGCAAAGGAAGAGGATGAGTCAAAGGGATGAAATAGATCCTAGAAATTCCTGCTTTGCTTTTTACAGCTTGGATGCACCAGATATTTGACATGAAAAGACCTGTGGCTGAAATAGTCTTTGAAAGTCTCATCTTTATATTCATATGCCTTTCATTCCATTCTTCATTCATTCAGCGCATAGATTTTCTTTTTGTGTGTGTGTGCAAGGATTGCTGCTCCATACCTTTTTCCCCATCTTTCCTCCCCAGCAGATAGGAGGTCTAATTCTACAGTGCCCAGCACCAAAAGTAGTTCTCTATAGCTGATCAAAACATGTAAAAATATCAAATGTAAATAGCAGAAAAATACTGGTGTGTAAATGAATGCATAAGGTACAATTTACAGATGAATCAGAGCAAGATCTCTGATAAAGCAAAGTTAAAAATATAAACAAGGTTAGTTTATAATCAAGAAAGCAATTGCTCCTTTAGCAGAAGGATAATTTTCTTTGAGAGAGTATATTACTTCGAAGTCATAGCGTAAAAGACATTTAGCAGTAAATTTATACTCAGATGCTTCTGACATGGGGAATTATTACCCCAGAATAGCACATGGGGAGTTAGAAAATAGATTTTAAAACTTGGTCAAAGTCATATAGGAAATCTGTAGCAGTCTCAAAAAACCATGAGAATAGTAAGGGCAGTTCCTGTTCACCATTTCCCTCTTCAATCACATGCCTTACAGAGAGGTTGTCGAGCCTTGCTCTCAGACTAAGAACTTGCCTAGTCCGATGCCCTAAAAGCTGCTTTGGAGATAAATATAAAACTCTAAGTTATGGGCAGCTTGGCATATGATTCCATAGGATCTTTTAGCAAAGGAAAAAGACATGTTTATCTGTCAGAATGAATGTAAAGGAGCTATTAAAAAAAACACATCCCCCTTCCAAACCAACAAATGTACTCATTCCATTCCAAAATTCCATGAAAATCTTTTCTAATAGATTTAAATAAAAAAAAATTAATAATACAAATATACATTAAACCATGCAGCTTTCTTAAAGAGTAGGAGTACTACTAAGGAGTGAGATAAAATGACCGGCCTACCTTGCCACTGATAGATGGGAAAGTAGAAGTCAGGGGCATAACTCCCCAGTATTTGAAACCATAGGTTGATCAGAAATAATAAACAGAATTTCATGTAGCTCATCCTTCGCTGATATAGCAGAACTTTATTTTCAAAAGGGATTAGGTTCTTTGTGTACATGTAGCATTCCTGTTCATGACAACGGGAGTTACACACTGTAGGCTGAACCCCCAAGTGAGCAGCACTGAAAGGGTCACATTAGCAGTCTGAACTCTGGCCATGTCAAGGGTACTCTAGAAACAATGAGACCAAAAACCAGAGGGTAGTCAACAGAGTCTGAATAAAACAACAAAACTGAAACTGTTACTTGTTTAAATCAGCCTTCTGCATCAGCAATCATTTTGGCCAGTGTTTTGGGTATTCTGCTGAAGTCTCTCAGGGATGAAAGATTCAGGAACAGTAGCCCCATTAAACGCTGCTAAAGACTGCGGCTTTCCAAGTACCAACTTCTGGGGTTTTTTGTCATACAGATAATGCAGCTCTGGTATCCCTGTACATTTTCTGCAAGAAGAAAGGATGGTGATTACATTTTCTTGTTTGTTTTTCCTCTTCAAAAATAGCTCAGTTGTGAATGACCCTGTGTGATGAGCAAGAGAAGTTCAGTATGCAGTTTTGGTGCTACAAAAGGGCTTGTTGGTAATTTCAGTGCATGTTTCCCAAGTCCTCAGAAAGGTCATTGGGGGTCTCCATTACGTGCAGTCTAGAGCCTGCTACAATTTTCTCATACAATTTAATCTGCTGCCTGGACGGCCTCCCGTGTACAAGCAACTGACAATCTACAGTCTTTGGAATTGATTTCTTGGAATCGTGGAAGGCCTGCTTGGCCTCCAGATGACAGATGTGTGCTGGAGCTCTCTGTGCAGCAAGATGCTTTATGGAGATGAGAGAAAATTTGCCTCATTTCAGCATTTTCTGTAAGCTTTTAAATCTTCTTCTAGTGGTTTTAGGGATAAAGTTATCGCTAAGGTATGAGCGTCATTCTGAGTGGGCATTATTAATAATAATCCTTTCCTTTCTATAGCACTTATCATCTGGGGATCTTTATGGGTTTATAAATATTCTTTAAGACAAACACCCCACTTACGAATTTGACAAATATTGTCATAGTCATTTTACAGCTGGGGAACCAAAAATTAAAGGACAGATAAATGAGTTGCCAAAGTTCACACACCAGGGTAGTGTCATCACCAGAAGAAAAAAGGTTTTAATCTTAGAATTTACTTCAAGCAGTTAATGTGGATTCATGCTATAACTCTCTTGCCTTCACTAGGATTATACCTGTACTTTATTTAAAGCACATGAAAAGCATGTGTTCTTCTTAGTAAACAAATACCCACATAAGTAGCAGAGTGAGAAAATAACTTGAGATTTCTAACTTATTTTCCAGTTTTAAGGCCAAATATTCCTCCCATTTGTCTTCTGTATATAGCAAATGCTACTAAATCTGGACTGTAAGTGCCATCTTTCCTCTCATAGTATATAGCAGCAAAACCCACATCTCAGACTGAGGGTCACCAGAAAAAAAACCAGTAGTGAATACACATCAGGAAAAGTTTTGGGGTTTCATTGAAAAATATGACTATAAACAGTTCCATGATAATCAGTGTTAATTTTCTCCATTCATGACAGGCTAAGCAGGCAGTCTGAAGCCCAAATGATCTGCTGTCCTTTCAAATCTAGAAATGTCTCTTCAGACATAGAAATCAGGAGCAGAAAACAGGAACAGAAAAGCTGGAATTCTTAATACAAAACTCCAACTCAACTGGCATAGTAATGGCTTGTTAGAATGGCTCGTATGACTAAAATATGAGTATAAGGGCACACATGGTAGCTTGTCCAGAAAGAGGATACATGCACCTGTTATGAGATCAGGGAGATTTCTGTTGAAATTCGAAGACAGAAATATCTGTTGCATAAGGCTTGAATTCAGTTTTGGCTCGTTTGTGGGGGTGGCACTGTTTTGGGGTGGTTTTGTTTTCTTTGAGAAACTAGCCAAATCCTCTAAAGCATAGAATTTCATAAAAACAGGCAAAAAAGTTTCCAGTTCAGCAGGAAAGGAATGTAACAGTTTACTAAGACAGACAGCATAATGTATATTTTTTTTTGTGACAGCCTTGGTACAGAAAGTACAGGAAGCATCTAGAGAGGTTAGAATACAGTCTACAAAAGCCTTGTGCTAAATAGGATGTGGATGATAACATGAGAGTGGAAGAGAACTTGTGCGAACATGAAACAAAAGTATTCATGATCCTTTTGAAGGAAAGGAGGGAGAACAGCAAAATAGAAAAAGAGGATTTCAAGAAAGCAGACTTCAACAAACTCAGGATACTGGAAGATCACATGTCATGGAAGAGAAGTTTAAAGGAATAAAGAAATTAAGCATTTCTGAATGAAAAACATGCTATTCAGAATTTAATGATCCCAATGCAAGGAAAGAATAGCCAGTATATAGCAAGGAATCATCTGGTTAAATCATATACATTGACCTCAAACATGTGAGAGAGTCATACAGGAAAAGAAAATTATGTGAGATTACTAGGATTAGTATAAAGGAATGCATAAGTATGTGGGGACAGAAATCAAAAAGAACACAGAAGGAGTTATAATTAAGAGGAAAAAGAAACCTTTTATAAGTGACCAGCTTAAAAAATATGTTTTTATAAAGAACATTACAGTTTATGACTTTTGAGTTTCTACTTGAATTCTGTAAGGAATAAGAGAAAGACTGAGAAACTATTCAATACTCAGTTGAGAGAGAAAACAAGTAATGCACGATGACTTAGGCCAAAACATTTTTGTTTCAATATTCACTAAATAAGTCTACTGTAATCATGTGGCTAATACAATTATTATGAAAAACAAAGGAGCATAATCTTGCACCCTAATAAAATGGACTCTAGCTTATTTAGACCACTGGCCAAAACTATTTAAAGCTGTCAGAAGGCATCTCTGATAACCTGCAGATGCTTGCTAAGGCTCTAAGAGATTGAAAAAGGACAAATGTAGTGCTAAAGAGTAAAAAGAACGAAGCGAGGGAATTTTACATTAGTCAATTTAACTTCAATTCCTAAAACAATCTGAGAACAAATAATGAAGAAATAATCAAACGAGTTATATGTGAACATCTGGAAGACAGCAAAGAAATGGCTAACAGACAGAATGGATCTGTTGAGAGAAGCCCATGTCAAACCAATCTGTTTTCCTTCTGCTTTGGGTTAATAGGGCTGAGAACAGAAGAGCAATAATAGATGTTGTGTATCTTGACTTCAGCAAAGTTTCTGATCATCTTTACATGTCATACATATATACCACATTTTTATGAGCAAAGCAGGAAAACTTGATAAGAACACTATGATGATAAGATTCGTGCAGAATTATTCAGAAAGCATACTCAGACAATAGATAGCAATAGTAGTAGTAGCAAAATAGCAAAAATAATCAGCATTGTCAAATTGGAAGGATATATCAACTAGGTTGAACAAGCATCTCTCCTGTGGCTCATACTATTTGGTATTTTCAGTAGTGGTCTGGGGATGGAATATAGAGTATGTTTATTCCATTTACAGATGGCAGTAGGCTGGCCACAGCAAGTTGGAGGACAGAATTCAGATTCAAAATGGTCTTGGCCAGTTGGAGAAGCAGTCTGGAAAACTGGATGCAGTTCAGTATGGAGAAATGAGAAGTTTCCTATTTAGGTGGAATTAAGCAGCTTTAACAGCTTGGAATGTGAAATAACTGGCTAGTCCTTTAGAAAACGACCTGGGGGATGCAAAATTAGAAATGTAGCCTGTAAGATATAGGAAATTACAGTACTCAGCATCAGTAAAGTCTCACCTAGATTATTGTAGTTAGCATTTAGCATTACACTTCACAAAGGAGGTGGGTTAACTGGAGTGAGTCCAAAGGAGAACAATGAAAGTGATCATGATTTATGAGAAAAGTTTGAAGAACTGGTGTGATGTTTAGTCTATAGGCAAAACATGTCTTCAGATAAGTCTTCTCAGCTACTCCAGAAAGAAAGGGAATCCTTTTTCTCCATGTTCAGCATGGATAGGACAAGAAATAAGAGGCTTAAAGTGCAGCTGGAGAAATTAAAATTAGATATTGGGAGGAATAAGTAGGAGTAATGAAGCATTGGCATGTGTTGTGAAGAGACGATGTCAAATCTCTATTGCTAGAGTTATCTTCAGACTAGCTGTGCTCAGAAATGTTACTGATATTTCTGTCCTGCATTAGGACAGTAGATAGATGAGATGAGCTATCAAGGTCCTTTCCAGTGGCATCTTATGTCAGAAGTTTGCCCTTCTCCCTTAGCTGCCCCAATCTTGTGTATATGTCAAACACTTCAGACAACAGTGATGGCAACCAACGACTTCACCAATATTCACTTCAATAACATTTTGTAAAAAGAAAACAGGTATTCTGAGTTGTGTAATACAAATGTTGGGAGGATTTTCTCTATATCTGTTAAGTACCATGTAGAGTTGGGGGCAGAAACTGTTAGACTTACATGCAGTAGATATTTAAACAAAAAATAACTTCCATGTTTTCACTGTAAAAGTCACCATAAGCTGTAATCCATCTTCATTTTCCCTTTTCCTATGTTTTTCCTCCATGAGCTTTTTAAAATACTGCATTGGGAGCTTCAAATTGACTTCTAATTTAGTAAAAAAATGTTGGCTCCACCTAACAAACTTCTGAAAGTCATAACTGTAGTTCAGGTAGAAATTGCAATTTCTGTGTAAAGCATCCTCTCACCAAAGGAGATCTCAAGGCCTTAGCACCTCTCTACTTACAAAATGAGAACTTGGAGCATTATTCTTATAGCCCAGTAACATGGTGGTAAGTCACAACACAGTGTATGTTGAACTGTTTAATAGAAAACTAGTTCCAGACCTCCAGCGACTTGAAAAAATCAGGATTCTTTTCTAGAAAAGAAACTCCCAAATAATACACTTTTCCAGAAGTTAGGTCTTGTTTCACTTTTATTCCTGTCTCTCTTTTTGTACATGAAATCTTTGTCAAATACATATTATAAAACTATAAAATACTTTTTCTTTGTAGTAAATGTTAGCATAGTTACAGAACTGGAAGTTCAGGGAATGCATGATATTCTTAGTCACAGGAAAATAGGGATGGAGCTAAACGTTAGATATCATGAAGGAGAAAATAGGTAAGAGTATCATGTAATCAAGGATGGATTTGATCTGCTAGAAATTAATAGAAGATAAATCATTGGAGAGCATGATTAGGACATCTTATTTTTGTTCTTTACAGTGTTAAATTCAAGAAGTGGTTATTTTTATGGTAATTTTAGTAAATGGGAGAGCTTTATATTAGTACAACAAATAGGTAATTTAAAAGTAGTTATTAATAAACTTCCATGTATATTAAGCTGGGTTGAGAAAGGGAATACTAAAAGACTTAGTGGGAAGAAACAATTGGAAAGACTGAAGTTACAAAACCAGCTAATTTTTCTGAAGTGAAATGTAAGCATTGTCAAGAGTCGTTAAATCACAAGATAAAAAGAATTCACACTTATTTCAAAAAGAAAATTAGTTTCTTCAGAGTCTCCACATCAAATGAATGAAGCTTTGTCTGTTGAAGTGGAAGAGAAAACATGGGTTTGATGATCTTCCAAGTGAGACATCTTCAGTGTCATTGAAAGTTAGCCACAATGAAAATGTAATTCCCTACTCTAGGTCTTCCAGCAGCTCTTCAACAGCAACCTCCTTTCAGAGCGTTCTCAGTTCATCTTTGAAAACCACAATATGACAGATCAATTGGCGAGTGCACCTTAAAAAAAAAAAGAAAAGAAAGAAAAGAAAGAAATGAAGGCAAAGGCTTGAACTTGATAGAAAGTTGCAACCTTCTTTTCTTCTAAAAACATCACCTTCAGTGTAGCACAAAATGAGCAATTTAAAAGTGATTTAACCACTTTGGCCTGAATACGCTCATTCAGACAGATTTAAATTTGTGGTTTCATATTAGATACTGCAAGTGAAGAGACAGAAAAAAAAAATTAAAGGAACAACTAAAAGAATCAACTTTGACGTTAAAGCAGATGGTTCGTTGCACATGAGAAATGATCCAATAATGGATACAAGTATCCATAGAGAAAAATGAGTTCCTACTTAATGTTATCGATTTTGTGTCTGAGAAGAAAAGCAAAGAATATTGTGTCCAGGTTGGTATAGACGTTGCCTACTAGATCAAAAGAAAAGCATAAAAGGTATCTTTTCATTTGTTCAAGTGATAGAAATAAAGAGAATAAAGCTATTTACATTAAAAATCACTTTAAACATTTGTATGATAGGTGTTCAATATACATGGAAAATATAATTGTGAAATAATGTAGCATCTCACAATATAATTGTGAAATAATGTAGCATCTCACATATGGCACATTGTAGGAGTTCAAATACTCTCCTGCAACCATCAGTCTCATGTTTGCCTGATTAAAAGAAGAGGATTGATGCTGCACCTTTCCAACAGCATTCAGAGGAACTCCATGGAAAATTGTTGACTTGATTTTCATTTGCAGTAAGACGGTGGCTTGCATTGCAAAAAATGACCTAAACACACCTCTAAGTCCATTTTCCACCATCCAAGCAGTATTACATCACCTTTTTGTCAAAGGAAATCAGATCTAAAGGGTTTCTATACTTTCATTCAGAAATAACACAGGTATTCAAATTTGCGTTGAGCCCAAAGTGAGCTGTAGTCAAAACACAACAGACTACTGGTTTTGTTTTACAGAGCTGCTGCATTTACAAAAGCTATTACATTGTGGTTTTGAGGGATAGAAAGTTCATGGACATACAGATCTACTATCATGGTCACAGCAAAAAAATGGCATGTCTAATTAACAGCTAGAACCACACAGGGAGAAAAGATGTTCTTTGATTGTTATTGTTTTTTTTATAACTAGAAATGTTATTTAGCCAGCATCACTGATTATTAATACAGTTGCCAGAATTTGGTCTAAATTAGGAAAAAGTAGCAGAAATGTGGTAGGTAGGCTCTGAGTCTACTTTTCTTCCTTCTTTTAACACTTACAGGCTTTGTACATGATGTATATGGGAAGAAGTTATGTCATAATTTATGTCAGAGTAGTAAAATTTGAAAGTAGATATAGTGGATAGATGCTCAAATTCTAAAAGATGTCAGTTTTGCAAAATATATATAGTTCTTGTTCAGCAAGCTCAGTATGCCTCTATGGTGAATCAGATGAGTTTGGCTGAACTGTTAATCTCTGAAAATCATCACTGTTTCTTTCTGAATGGCTTGTCAGAATCTGGCAGCCAAATCCACTGAGCATTCTCTGTCTCTATTGATGTTCCTTCCCCCTTATGGACTAGCACGGACCATGACTTTTCCAGACATTGTTGTTCTGGAGTGCCATGGCACCAGAGAGGAAACTGGTAGGACCTTTTTCCTTGTATCTTAAAGCTACTTCTTCTTGCTAAGAGGGGGAATGGAGGAGAGAGAAAGCAAGCTGCCCCACTTAGAAAGGAATGAGTAGGAAAGGATAGTCGTGGGTCATATAGGGGTACAATATTTGTCAAGATGTGAGAAGAACAGCACAAGCTAGGATCAGTAAACAAAAAGGAAGGAAAATAAATTCTTAACAGAACATGTAATTAAACCTGAGTCCCAGTGTTCTTTTGCTGCCATAAAATATATCTGAAATCCACTAGCAAAATGCATCTTAGTCCCCTCTACCCTCTAACCTATATTGCAGTTTACCATTTATACCTGTGACTTTGTTAGTGCAGTCTGATTCTGATGGTGGTGTGTACTATGAATTTAAAGATTAGAACCCTATTATTATAGAGATCTACATAGGTCCATATTATGGAATTTGCATTCACCCCAAATTAATTATTTATTCCATGAAACTGGAAGAGTAATAAGTTTTGTGGTAACATTCTAGAAGGTAAGCAGACTGATGCAAGTAATTATGGATCTGTTAGCCTGGCATCAGTCCATGCCAATATAATGGAGAGTTATTAAGGATTTATAAAAAAAAAAAGAAACAATGGAAATATAATGAATGCTAGTCAAAGTAGATTTACAGAAAATCAGTGTAGTCAAAGAAGTCTGATTTACATTTATATGTTTACTAATTTATAGAAGCAATATATACAGATTCTTATAAGGCGGTTGAATTGGTACTAAAAACACCATTCTAATTCAAGAATGAACTCTATACAGTGTCAACAAGGCACATGCTGCTCTGGTTGAAGAGCTTGGAACAGAAAAAAGAAGTTGTCAATAGGGAGATGTCATGAATAGAGTTTACCTTGCACAGGGATTGATACTAATGCTATCAGTAGGCTAGTGGAAGTCTAATGCTATTCAATATTTTCCCCATTATTTTAATAAATAAATGGTACTAAATGTATTTGGTAAAATTTGTGGAAAATTTAAAAATGTGAGAAATAGTAAATACTGAATGAAGCCAGGGCAGTCTTACAGGACCACTTGGACTGTTTAAGTTATGCCCATTCAAATAAAGTTATATTTTAACACTGCCAAAAGCAAGGTCATATATTTAGGGACAGAAAACATATTGTCTGTTGGCCTGTAGGAAGAGGAGTTGTTTCCTGGAAAACATTGATTCTGCAAAGATTTCAAGGTTACAGTGGACAAATGACTCAACATGGGTTCCCACTGTAGTGATTTGGCAAAAATAGGTAATTTGAATAGGAAATGGACCACTTGAGAGGTCATTTAAGTTTTGGATATGGAATTGTTACTGGAATCCTCAGTAAGTTTCTGGGGCTTGCATTTAAAAAAAAAAGTGAGAAGGTGAGCACTTTGAGTGGATAGAGAGCCACAGAAATAATTGTGGAGAATTGCTTTGTAGTTTGAAGAGCCTAGTCTGCTTAGTTCATTAAAAAAAAAAAAAAGAGAGAAATTAAGTGATTTGATTACAATGCATAAATACTTTCCTGTGGAGAAAATCCCACATTCTAATGAGCTCTTCATTTTAGGCAGATAGGCATAGCACAATAGCATCCTTTTGTGCTGGAACCTGTATCCAGATAAATTCACATTAGAAACAAAACTCAAATTTTTTAACAGTGACAGAATAAGCTACAGGGGAAGGTGGAGATTCTTCATCTCCTAAGATGAACATTTGAAAGTTTCTCTAAAGAAATATGAATACCTTCAAATGAAAACAGGATTGGGTTTTTTAATATGCATTAGTGAAAAATAAGTTAGTAGCCTTAGTATAGACTGAAATTCAATAGACTGTGATATGCAAGAGATCCAACTAAAGGATTTTAAAGTCTTTTCTGACCTATGAATTTATAGGGGGAAAAATGCATTTTATTTCAAAAATATCTCAGAAGAATTTGAAAGTTCTAAGTCATGCATTCAGAACAGGGAAAAACAGAATGTAGGCTTCCTGGGAAAACTTGACTCCAAACTGTTTTATCTGTGCATTATGAAATAGTCCGATTACATGTTCTTAGATGTCAGAAGTCATGTAGAAAATGGATAAGGTACAAAAGAGGGTAAAAGGCACTGTCTGGGTAGAGCAGTGGAATAGTACCATGAAAATACTATGTGATCATGCAATTATAGACTTATTCTAAGGAATATGCGTGGACAAAACTATGGTGGGCATTTACCAGCTTGTTAATGCTTGTCTCTGCAACATCTGCGATCTTTTAATGGGTGCAGTGAGATCGAAGAGGAATAAGAAAGAGGCTAAGGCAGTCAAATAGGAAAAGTGTGTCCTAAAGGCAGATCTGTCTAAGAAGGCTATAGAGTGCTTTAAAAATATTGTGGAAGAAAAATACCTATTTTAGGGATTGTTTCTGCTTTCAAAAGAATTATTTAGACCCAATTCTTAATTTACTTTGTCCTGTCATAGATTAACTTGGGACAAATCTTAAAGGCTATTCTGTTTAATTAATTGCCAGATTGATCAGTTACCTTGTTTGTCCAAGCATACTGGATTGGCTGAGCAGAGCTTGATGGGAGTTGGAGATGCTGGAATGAGGGAAAGAGATGTAATTTCTGTAAATTTTGTACATGGTTCTCCAGTCTCTGGGATGATTGAAAACTGTGATTGAAGAACTGTGCGAACTCACATTTTATTTCACATTTCTTTGGGTTGAAGAGGCAGATAGAGGAAATGTCATAACTCTCTGAATAAAAAGAGAATGAGAACTTAATTTTAGTGATTGCTCCTTGTTCTCAGCTGCATATAATGGCATAGGGATGGCTTTTTCTGCCGTATGCTACCTCAGGAGGAACTTAAATCGGCTTCTCTCATGGAACAGTAATAGTAAAAAGAAAGCAATACAGAATAATAAAAAGGAAATATATAGCAAGCCAGTGAATCTGTATGTCCTCCTGTTTACAGACTATAAACTTGCATTTTACAAAGTGTACACTTCTTTCTTTGATAAAATTTCATTGCATAAAACTTAGCCATTCTTCATTTCCCTTTGCAACGTCTTTCTTCTCATCCTACTTTCATGAAATGAGGAATGAAATCAAGGTAATAGTTTTTTCTTCACACTAAAGGGGAAAACTGCAAAAACTTTGGTGTCTCTATTAGGAAGTACCAGTGGGAATTATACCTTGTTGTGATTTTTCTTGATTGCAGTGATATTCCTCAAATATCACTGAGCCAAACAATGTTAATGAAGTTTCCTTCATGCTGTTTTATGCTCAGTAGTCCATTTCTTGTATCACCTTAACCATAGCACTAATATAAGACATGTACTGCTGTTAGGTTGGTGACCTACTGTATTTAACTATGAGAAGAGGTTTTATAAGGAAGAAGCGTGGTCATGATTTGTGATTTAGATGGAGAATAAGGATAAAGACATTCAAAGGATGTCAAAGAACAAGGATCGTATACCCAATGGGAATAATGCTAGGGTAATAGGAATTATTATCAATCACCAGTGTGGAAGAATATAGAAAATACAGACTTCTTACCCTGAGAAAACAGGAAACCTATATTATGTGTCAGAAGGAACTGGCACATGAAATTGCAACTTCACTAGCAAGGATTTTCAATTAATCTTGCAGTTCTGGGATGGTACCGTGTGATTGGCATGTATAAAAACCTGCTTGTTTATAAAAAGAGAGGGAACAGCTACAGGATTGTTGTTTTGACCTTGATGTTGTGTAAGGTCTTAGAAAATGTTTGAAAGGAATGAGTAATCAAGATCTTATAAATGGAGGTAAATGGAAAATACGATAAAATGTGAGATGGTTTTATCAAAAGTAGATCATGTCAGACAAACCTCATCTTTCTTTGGTAAGATAAGGGATTTCTTTAAAAAGGGCAATGCAGTGGGCATAATACATCTGGATTTAAGCAAAACATTTGAAACAGTGTTCATGGAAATCATTATTTAAGCAGAAGACAGGAATTAGAATTAAAAACTGGCTAATGACTTATAGTGAAGTATTTTGAAAGAGAGGTTGTAAAAATGTGGGGAGTTTATTTATGGTATTTTTCAAAGATTCATCTTGGGGCTGATTCTGTCTAATATTTCACATTAGTGACCTTAGTGCAAAACCCAGTTTGTGCTCATGAAATCTGCAGATAACAGAGAGTCTTATTAATATTAAGGAGAATCTACCTATAAGATAGGAAGAATGACATGACTGTCTATAGGAATCATGACAATGAGAAAAAATTTAGTACTGCAAAGACATGCATTTAGGGACCTTCTGCTGTGAACTGGAGGCTCATTGGTCAGCAGGGATGCAGGAAGTTAGAACTCTGTGTTTGTTAAGATAAATGCACTAATAGAATTTTTCAACCATGAAGAAAGCTGCTGTAATTGTCAAAACCACATTTTCTGTGGGTATTGGAAAATATTGATACTATTTGGGCAAAATACTGTTAAGATTTTGTCTGGATTATTGGTGTCAGTCTGACCATCTGTACTGGAAAAAAGGTGAATTTAAACTGGAACAAATGCAGAAAAGGTCTCCAGGAACCATTAATGGAATGGTAAAAAAAGTCTTTTGAGAGTAGATTAAAGGAACGTGTCTTGGTTTGGCTGACCAAGATGAAGATTCAAAGAGGATATGATTGCTTTCTAGAAATACATTTGGGGGTAAATAGCAAGTAGGGAGAAGAACAATTAAAGTTAGACGATAAGATCAAATTGATATGAATTAATCAATAATACATTTAGACAGGAAGTTAAAAGAAGTTCTCTAGCTGTCAGACAAATGGACTTCTGGAACTGTCTTCCAGAGAGAGTAATGGGTGCAAGGAATCTGAATGTTGTACGAAGTGAAGCTTGATAAATTAAGGGCAGGCTAGGGATGGTCATGAAGTTGGAAAGTAAAGCTTGTGAAATGAGACTTTGTGCATTTGGCTTGCTGTCATTCTTGTAAGAGCACTAAAGGAAGATGCTTTCCACATACGGCTGTGTGAAGAAGTGTTTGGTGCTATGTTTTGTTTGCTATAAAACTAGTAAGTGGAAGAGAGTGAAGCCTAAAAAGTTGATGATGAGATACAATGGCACAGATAAAAGGAAAAGCTAAGTACTGGCGTGGTTTCTGTCCTGTAGATACTAGGCATGTCCATGAAAGCAAACTGTCTTTTCAAGGACATGTTTCGGTATGGGATCAAAGGTTTCTGTGGCTGGTATGTGCAAAGACAGAAGATTGGGCCAACCCAGACCCACTCATTAGATAAGGTTCTTCCTCTCTTGCTGCATTATAAGCTTTCAGTAGTAATTGTTGTATTTAATTTTTGCATTTAATTAAAATATTGGATGCTTCAGAGTTTCTATTCATTGTCTGAATGGAAGATTTCTTTTCTTCTCTCCTTTTTGGTAGTGTAATTTCACTTTTGAAATGTGTTTCACTCTCTCATCTTTCTCTGATGGGATTGGCCACAGCTTTGATGGGATTTCAGATTTGGTGCACTGCTTTCAGGTCAGAAAGAAAATTTGTTTACTGGTCAAGTTGGCAAGGATCTTCTGGGGGTGTGGGGTAGGGGTGGAGGGTGCATTTCCCTGTAGTTTATGAAGTGGTTCACTTTAGGATCATTTGAGTTCATTTCACGTAGCAAATCCCCTGTCATTATAGGGACCTAAGTTATTACAGCTTTCCTCGATATCTTTCTGTGATACTGTAGGTTTTGAGTAATGAAAGTGCCTTTGCATTGTTGGAGTGACTTCTGGAAGACGGAAAGGAAAGCGTGCGTGTTGTTGTGGACCCTGTTGGTTGCCTGTAGTGTCCTTCTCAGTTCTGTGTTCCAGGATTGAACTGATGCATGATATTGATGCTAGAGTTATGATTCAGAAAGTACGGTTTTACTGATGAATTATAAACCTATGTTCTTTTTCTTTGTTTTTATTAAAGATCAGTAGCATCTTTCTCAAAAATTGAGGTGCTAACTACAGCTTTGTGATTAGTTTCCAGCTGACTGACTACATTCCCTCTAAAGTTTTGAACAAGGCACGATGTACTTCATTACTTCCTGAGCTGCTGTGTAGTACTGTTGTGCGCTTTTCTGCATTTGAGAGTTTGGATGCATTTAAATTATGGGACAGTTTAAATTTATAATCATCATCATGCTGTCTTGCAGAGAGCAGTTTCTAAGACACATTGTGCTGAGACATTAACATTTATCATCTTTTGTTGTTATTAAATTATCATGTCTGGTATTTATAATTCTTTACTATTAAATATGAGCTAAAGTATAAAAGCATTCCCTACCTTAAAAAGGACTGTAATAATAAAACCCTAAACCTGACAAATAGTAAAGGAAAGCATTAGATGAAGTAGTTCACATGATAATTCAAGACAAAGCAGTATTTTTACCTCCAGAAAAGAAAAATGCAGCCCAAATGCAAGGTGTAAGGAAGAATTTAAAAGACATATGAGAGATTCTAATGGAAAAATTAATATTACCTTGTATCCATTTTAAGCTTTTAGGGAGTTCTTGAAGTAGCTGAGCTGCTAATAAAATATTCAGTCTACTTTTAAAAATCTGAAATAACTTACCTTGATATTTCAAATATTTTTACAGAGTAAATGTTGTACCTATTTATAAATGCTGCTGGGAAGGATACTGAATTTACAAACTAAATGCAATGAAACCAATGAATTTAGCAGGGACTTTATTTTCAAGTAGCTGCACTAGAGATCGGTATTCAGAACCTCTTTCTTATGTAACAAAGAAATTTGTAAAATTGTAAGTTATTTTAAAAATCTTAAAGGTAGGTTCACAAAATTTATTTTAAAGAGATTTTTTTTGGTCAGGTCATCAAATTTGGGACATTTTTAGGCTCCTTGGACCTTGGCCAATATGGCAGATTCATTTGCAGTGTTTGTTGTTCCAGGGCACAGAAATTGCCTTTATACCATTGAGAAACATGCTGTTATGGGATATGGTGTTGAAAGCCTTTCCCTAAAGGGTCCAGAAGGGACACAGTTCTTAGCTTGAGAACTTAGTCTTTCAAGCTGTTCCACTAAGACCTAAACCACTAGACTATCTCCTAAAAGATCATGTAGATGTGGCTAGTATGACTTCTTTATATTTAATCTTTTAAAGGATGAATTCTCTTATAAAGCGAGACTAGAAAAAGCTGTAGGGAAACCATGGTAGCCTCCTTGGTTTGTAGGATTTTTTTGGTTTCTTCCTCCCTTCTACAGGAGGAATGTACCTCCTTCTGCCTTCTACTCGTGCTTTCTTATTTTATAGCTTCCTCTACCAAGAAAAGCGTTTTCATCTCTTCTTTCTAGCAGTCTAACAAGTCACAGCTGTTAGTTCAAGCAGCATGGAGGAGCTACTTTACTGTTTTCACACAGTGCGAGAATTTAAATGCAGAGTGAACCAGGAAGGTATTTATGTATGTTATCCCTGACACAGAACTGTTAAGTGGGTTCCAGTGGGTAAAAGTTCAGAGTTTTTCAGATGAAGTAGAGCAACTTCTGTAATGTGAGTAAAGAAAGGAAGAGAAGGTGCTCCAACAGTAAATGGATCTATTTAGTCAACAACCTTGGATCCTATCTCAAGGATAAAAGCTTCTTGCATCTAGACTGATCATTCATCTACAGCAATGTGCCGCTTAAGCTTGCCTGGCCAAGATACCATCAGCTGGCATCTTTGGAGGTGCTTATGAAGGAAATATCAAATAATTGCATAGTTACTGATGCTTCAACATCTTTAGGAAGCATTTTCTCTGGACTAAATGAGAGTCCAGGAAAATGAGTCCTTTGTGTAAGGGAAGTCAAAGTTCAAAGACAACTTTATGTCACCGAATTTCTGAAATCTATAGATCCCATCTTGCTGTCATAAACCTCTCAGAGTCAAGGAGCTGGTTTCATATTATTCTTTTGAAACTCCACTTTAAAAAAATCATGTTTAAACAAGAGAATACCTTTGAAGCCCTTACTGGTACTGGTACTGGTAGTTTAGATAGCTCTAGAGTTCACCTCCTGACTTGGATTTTCTTCTAGGCGTTCTGTAGCATGGGCTAAATTTCTACTCATCTATCACCCATCCCTCTGGCAAGAAGCATTGTTTCTATACCTGTCAGTGTATAGAATTTGGCATATATATGCCAAATTCAGGCATCACCCTCTTTCAGGGGAATACTTCTTCAGACGGTTTCAGAGTGGCTTGTGGCATGCCTTGTAACTGCACTTCCATCCAAATATACTCCCCTTGCAAGTGATCACTTAAAACCTTTTTATTTTTCCTTAGATACAGAAAGAGGGGGAAAGGGTTTTGACATAGGGAAGAAAAGAAGCTAAGCAAGATCTTTATTTTGTCCGCCAGGTACATAGACTTAAATTTGATTGTTCTGTACAAAGCCTTTAGAGGTGGTATTAAGTGTCCCTGCTATTAAAAAAAATGGAGGAATAGAGAGAATTAGTTATGTGGCATTGAACTGCTGGTACTGGATGCCAGTCCTGGGTTGGTTGGTTGGTTCATTGATTTGCTTTATAAATTAACAAAAGGGAGATACGTTGGAAATTAAAAATAGCATGGAGGGTAAGTGTAACTTTCATTTGTGTCACAGCATACAGAGTAACTCCTGGGAAGTGGCAGGTCCAGCATTCTTAGATGTTTAAAGTTTTTTCCCAGTTTTGATTTGTTAAAGGTACTACTTTCTGGCTGATGGAGCATTGTGCAAATTGAGGATTGTTGTGGCCACCTGCATCAAACCTGTATTAGACAGAAAACAAACATAAGGAAGATAGGAAAGACCAGAAAAGAATTTGTGGGAGAGCTGGGCACACTGCTACTTTGGGGAAGAAAATGTTAATAGAAATCTTAAGTTCATACTCCAGACATTAAAGATTAATCTGAATGTGGTGGTACAGATATCAGCCAGTACTGTCTCCTCACTCAACCGTTCATGTAGCTTTTTCAGAGACAATTAAAAAAAAAAAACCTAAAGGAGAGATAATAAATATTAAACTGGGTGGGAGAAAGAGGGGCAGGAATGCGTAGCAATTCTGATGATGAAACTTGTTCCTTTCCCTGTCTCTTGAGTTATTCAGTCTGACAACCTTCCGGTCCACAAACCTAAAAATGTTGCCAAATAGCTGCAGAAAAATAATTTCCAGAAAAGGGTGGCATCTGATTTATTTCCTGCATCCTACCCTGTCTTGTTGTGGTTTTGGCTGCAAGATTGCAAGTCTAAAACTGAGAAGTGTCATTGGCCCCTAGAGACAGTGTCCAAACAATTGAACATGTTTGGAGGAAAGGTTTATTCTTTGGCTGTCTCAATACTTGTAGCTGCCAATTATTGAGTAGTTATGGCCAGACACAGACTCACTGTGGTTCATGGCTGGCTCTTGGGTTCAGAAGTGTCTGGAATTGTTCAAGGAAGGCTAAGGAGGTGTCCAAACATTTCCTCAAGGTTCTTTTGACATTTTGTGCTGCTGGCAGTCTTTAGGCATGATGGTTTCTTTCAGGAGACATTTCAGACTCATATCTCAGAGATTGGGCTAGTATAGGAACTTAAACAGAGAGATGAGATTTCCTTTTCTGTTCATCTGAGAAACTGGACTCACTCAGATCTCTTCAGCTCAAGGCAGACAAGGTTTTGGAAGAGCTGAAAGCCACAGAGTTCACAGCCAGTTTTCAAGCCTTGAATCAAACTTTGCTTTTGCAGGAAATCTTTTCAGTGCTGTAAGTGACAACAGTTAGCAGTCCTCTTTTAGGAACTGGCTACCTGCAAAGACCACAAGAATCTGCCAGTCCTAGTCAAAGGAGAATGCAAAAAACAACACCCCTCTTGCCATTCTTCCTTTTCTGCCCCTTTCAAAAAGAAATCAAAATTGCCCCCAAAATCAAAAGTTAAAGTCAAAGTTGAATCTAGGTATCATTTATGAATATGATGGAGATATCTAAATCCAGAGAGGAGATGTTTTTATTTCTCTCCTTACAATGATTCTTTGTCTTTCCTTTTCTTTGGGTAATTTGGTTTGAAAGGTTCAAAAGGGTGGTGATTCTGACTGGAAACAGAACCAAAGCATATAGGTCTTGTCCCCTTCTGCTCCTTGTATCTTGCTCATGAAAAAACCCTTGAAGAGTATTACTTCACCATGGTGAAACTGTGAATCATTGAAGACACTGCCAGGAGGAAGAGTTTCAATTTCTGTATTCCTTTTCCAAACACACACACACAATATGTAGTGGATTTGAGTATCTGCAATTTGGACAAATACCTCAGTAGAAGGAAATTCTACATGCTTTACTAGAGGAGAGTAATCCATCCTTTCAATGTTCAGGACGGATTTGGGTCTCTAGGCCTTTGTATCATTTCTATCTATATCTCAGTAAGACAAGAATGTACATTATGTTCTTGGTGGGCTGTGACCATTGCCTTTCAAGTTGCTATCCTTCAGATCTTCATTAGTCCTTAGGCTATCATTAAATAATTGGCAATGGTTTCATCTTATCTTTGTTGTTAACATCTGCAGGTGCATTAGTTATCTAGAGGACTGACTTACTCATTAGAGATCATTTTTACAGCAGGGTAGTTCATGCCTTCTGGGAAACTTATTACTTGAAGAATCCCTGTCAAAATAAGACTTTCTTTTGCCCCATTTCAGGTTATTCCCTTGACGGAGGCCACCTGGGGTCTCAAAAGGGCTCTAGTTTACATGTGCTTGAACAGCTTCTAAAATTTAATGCAGACAGGAGATCAACCTATATCCACAACAGAATACCTAGGTTATATTATTTTGTTAATTTTATACTGAAAAATGGTATGAAGTTTGGATATGATCTATACGAGAACAAGAGAGTTTAAAGTACAAAATCAGCATTTGAAGTTCAGACTTGGTGCATTTTCCATCAACATGTGAAAGACTTGATCCAATGCTGACCGAATATACTTTGATGGAGATGCCATTCTTTTAGCCTGCTCCAAAAATCACAATTGGTAAAGAGTATTCAATCCAAAAAACAGAGCAAACCTTAAATGTTTCTCTGGAGAAAAATGCTAACACATTAAACTGAAAGAGGGTAGATTTAGGTTAGATATTAGGAAGAAATTCTTCTCTATGAGGGTGGTGAGGCATTGGAGCAGGTTGCCCAGAGAAGTTATGGATGCCCCCTCCCTGGAAGTGTTCAAGGCCAGGTTGGATGGGCCTTTGGGCAACCTGGTCTAGTGGAGGGTGTCCCTGCCCATAGCAGGGGTTGGAACTGGGTGATCTTTAAGGTTCCTTCCAACCCAAACCATTCTATGATTCTATGATTTCTCACTGCTCCTTTTCAGGTTCTGAACAATGAAGCAAACTTGCTCTTAGATAACTAAGTAGTACAGCATTGAGGGCTGTGCCTTACCTCTCCATGGCTGCATTCTCTGCTCATCCCAACCGTCAGTCTTAACTTTCCCTAGTCTGAGCTGCTTTGCACAGAAAATGCACAGTAAACTCCTAGCTGCCTGATGTTACCAATCTTCCCTTCAGCTCTCTGTTGGTTCAGAGTATGAAGGGGTACTATACAGTAAAGAAATTAAACCTTCACTCATCATTAATCTCACAGGCAAAGCTTCAGACAAAGCTATTAAAGTTATTAAAGTCACAGATATGAGGTAATACTTTTATGAATTAGATACTGATTAAAAGGCAGAACTGTTAGATTTTCCACATGACAAAAGGTTAATAGTGAGGTGCCACAAGGTACAGTACTAACTACTACTATTGTAATATATTGAGCAGTTATCTATAAAAGAGGCTGAACAATGAGATGGCAAATATTGCAGGTGACATGAAAGCAATTCAGTAGCTGGAATTCAGATCCATACCCAGCTCTCCTAAGAAATCCCCCTGATCCATTGCATTTTTTATCACAGCAGATTCTTTTAGTCCTTTTCACTGTATTCATGAATGTAACTTGCACAATACGATATCCCAGCAACCTTATGCTTTCCATTCTGCTGAGTGAGGTTTATAGCTTTTCATTTTCATTTTCAGCCTTGGGCTGATTTGAAAGACTGAATCCATGTCCCAGCCTGCAGACTGGAAGCACTTAATTAGTATGCAGAGCAGGTACTGAGGGAGGCTGTCTCTATGCGACAGCTCTCAATCCACTCCTCTGATTATTATGGCTCAGGGAGGAGAGAGTGCAAGGGAAATGAAAAAAAAAAGAGAAAGAAAAAATTGCTGCCTTTTCAAATTAAAATATATATAGGCATAAAGTATCTGGATATATCAACCAAGATAATATATCTGCCTCTGTATTAGTAGCCAGTCATTCCCTCAGTAAATTTAAAAGCAAGTATCTGTTAAAGATGGTAACAAAAGAAGAACCCAAACCTCAAATACTAATTACCTGTTGAATTTATTATTTCTGGACTCTTAAGGAAGAGCTTATGACTTTAATATCAAAAGCATCATAGTGTCAAGTAACAATCCAATCTGCTGCTAATTTTCTTGTTTTCTGCTTGGGCAGATGATGGCTCCCTATCAAGATTGTAAAGCTAAGCCCATTGTAAACGTGTGCACTTGCTCATAGGGGAAAGAACAAGGAAGATAGGGAAATGTGAGATACTATTATGATTTATCTGTTTTCTTTTAGCAAGATATGAAACTATGGGGAAAAAATATTATCTTTGTCTGTTGTCATTCATCCTGAAGGATAGAAAAATGTTTCATAGATAATCATATCCTCTCCCTTTTTCTTTTTCCAGTTACCTATATCCCCAATGGCTGCTTGTTCATGTATAAAACACTGCCACTTCTGAGTAGGAATATCGCAGCTGTTTAACAATGGATTGTTACACTACACAGTAGTTTCAGGACTGAAAATTATGTAAGGAATCATAACTAATTTCTTCTTAAAATTAGATTATAGTGGTCACCTTTTGTATGGTGGTTACCTTACCTTGTGCTAGAGTTCTTGCCTTACCCTCTAAGCCAGTGGTGAGAGCACTTACGAACGAAGTCCTTGGGGTCCTAAGTTTAGTTTGCTTAAGGAGGTTCAATTATGCCATCTTCTTTCTCCCTAGGAGCCTGCCCTAATAGTTAGCAACTGATTGAGATAGGGGCAGCATTTTTCTTCCTGTTGGCTCTGTGCCTTCGTGCTGAAAGGAGCACAAGATTTATGGTTCCAGAAGAATGGCAGACAGGAAGGGGCACGACTCGCTAGCTTGGTGCTCAGAGTTCTCACCTTGAAGATGGGATTCCTGGGTTCAACAGCATTTCACATTTCTCTCCCTTTATGCATCTTTGTACAGCTCACCACTCATCCTTTTTGATTGTCTGATTGGGGCATTTAATTTTCTCCTGGCATAGTATAGAAAGCCAAAGTACCTAATCTTCTTTGAGGGTCAGGCAACTAAAGTGAGCTGTTACACTACGTAGATTTTTCATTAGCAGCCTGTGGGTATTTCAAAGAGTGCCCATTTTATCAGAAGCAGAACTCAGGATTTTGATCTTGGAAAATTTACTGGGATATTCACTGAACAGCTAGTTCTGTTCAGTAGTGAGTAAGATGAAAACAATGTAGAAGAAATGATGGAGTCAAACTTGAGATGACCAATTCAAGATCAATTGTAACGTCACTAACAGAGGAACATTTCCAAGCTTTAGGAAGTGCTGGGTCTTTACTATTCATCAATCACATATAATCCAGAATTGTCAGTTTAATTATTTGCATGCAGACTTATGCAAAATCAGTAATCACCACTGAAAGTGAAAGCTATAATTCCATCAAGGAGAAGTGACACGAAGAATGGTGGAAATGAAGCCCAAGTCACTACACGTCAGAGCTGGGATTTCCTGGGTTGAAGCTGCTGTGTATGTATGACCTAGCATCTGCATTATTTTCTATCGTGAATGTACAGTTTATTTCACAGTCCACCTTCTGTGTGGGGATGAAGCTGATTATTTACATAGCACAATAATTATAATTTATTGCTAATTTTGATGGGACTATAACACTCTGTCACCAGACACTAAGTGGGAAGACAGGTTCTTTTAGGGATCCTTGGCAGAATGATGACAGTACTAAGTTGTAGTTACAATTAAAGCTTTATTTTCTTAACAGGGTATTACGATTAGTATAGCACAGAATTTATGATCAGAATTGCACAGGATTTCTACAAGCAGAATCAATGTAGTACAATTTATAAGTAGCGTAATACATAATTTATAATACAACTTATGATTTCTAATCACCTAGACCTTTTGTAGATCAGATCAGATCTTAATACAAGGTTTGCTGTATCAAGATAACAATTATAATCTAGATTTGAAAATCACACAAAGAATCCGAGTCCCTCACTTAATCCTCACTTAATCCTCGGAGGAAGCAAAGGATGGTGGAGGCGTCCCAGGAGGCATCCATTGAGAGGTCACGGGTCTCACTGTCCAGCAGCAGCTTCACTCCAAGTTCCCCGTTTAGGACTTGTAAACTGCTTGATTTTGTACACAGTGCTCTGTGTGCTGTTACACTTCCCTGTTCTGTGGTGGGGTCATCACCAGCACCTGGCTGGCCGGATGCCTGGGACCTTCAAGGCCGGTAAGGAAGGGAGTAATCAGCCTGGCGCCCAGCAGCCTTGAGGCCAGCAGGGAGGGGAAGAAGAAATCTGTTTGGTTTGTCTACTTGGTTCATAGGACCTTCAGGGCCTGATAATGAGGGGGAAGGGAACACATACGTGACTGGCTTGGCCACAGAGAATGGCTTTGCCTCATAAAATGGTGTTAGTTATGCTAACTATATTATTGGGGTTGGGAGCAGGGGTACCAGTCACACACTCCTAGAAACATGAAATCATTTTCTGTCTCTTTGAGATAAACACAGACAAGAAAGAGGCCTAAATTCACCCGTCATTAAGCAATTTTTTTGTCTTTGACAATTAGAAGATTTGCATCACTCACAAAACTTCATTTTTGAAAATATTTACATGATACATGAATGGATGATAAAACATCAGTGTCATTGTCCTCATTTTTAGGCCACAGACTCTTCTTCATCACAATAGTTAAGTATATGTCCTCTGCTAAGTACAAGGTAGTGCAGCTGATTCTTGGAACCTGCTTGTACCCACAATTTTAACCATGTTGCTCATCTTGCGTTCTATATGAACAACAAGAAAAGAATGAATTAAGATTTCATGGCAATGTGAATTTTAGCATTTTAAATTTTGGAGGGTTTGACTTTGCAGACATATTTTTTTAATATAATCTCTTTATGTGTAATTTCCTGTGTTAATTTCATCATGTGGAACCACATTAAGTCTCACATGGATCATTATTAGACCTGGAACTTAGATATGCTTGTACAGACCTCTGCCATTTGAGCTAACTGGCCTTAAAAACAGGCAGCTATCTTTTATGAGAACCAGCCTCTAAAGGCAAAATGAGACAAGCACTTTCCAAAGGGATTTCATGGCTATTTGCTGACCACAGAGGAACAATGGGACTCAGGAAGCCTTGTCCTGCTACTGTATGTGTGCTAATGGCTACAGACCCTCTGCTCTAACTCTCTTCAGTCTATCTATCTCCTGGATTTGGAAAGAAACTCACTGTCAGCTCAGCTCAGCCTGTAGTAGGATGTGCTCAGTATGGATGAAATAATCACCAAATTTACTTACTAGCCTCTTTATATGTACAGAGTGTAAACAGCTAGCCATTGTAGACTTTATTAAGTCAGGTTGTTTTTCACCTTACCAATGTGAATTACCTAGGGAACAAAGAAAAGTTTCTCTCTACCAGGGCTATCCTAACATTTGGTCTGTGGTTCTGAAGCATCAGGGTACCAAACCTTCTGAAAACAAGTGTAAGAATTTTTCGTCATTGACAAAACAATATAGTTTTCCGTAAGTTATTCATCAGAAGAGACAGAGACATCTATGCTGACATCAGCCTGAGGCAGACGCCACAGAAATTTAAAATCAAATTATAAAAGTTTGGCAGTTACAAGCAACAAGGCCTTATGATGTCAAATGTTAGGTAACTATTACTCTGTTAAACTAGCTCCTGACAAATGCAAGTCAGGAGTCTTTCCCAGCAAGATCTGAAACTTTAATAGGGGAAATACATGTAGATAGATACACGGGACTCCGAAAGCACAACCCTGACACAGATTAGATTTGTTTCATTGCCAATATTTAGGGAAATCAATAAACAAACTAACCAGCCTAATTGTTGAAAAATAACATTTTAAAGGGCTTTTGCATTCAGTATCATAGATTTTGTTAGCAAGGGCGTTCAAAACACAAAAAATTATCTTGATCATCTTCTTTCAGCATTTTTAGTCACTATAAACTGTGAGAGTTGTGAAGATGTTGGTATGAAACATAGTCCCATAACAAAACAATTTACTTATTTTAGTAGTTGGCTGGAAACAAACCCACATATGCCAAATATAAAATTGAATAATTTTATCTTGCAATTTCCATCAGTTTCTGTCTTCTGTAATTTACTAGCATTTATGTAGCACTGTTGATCATTAAGTTTTTTATTGTCAATTTATTCAAAGACACTTTAATAACTGAATTTTAAAAATAGATATAGTCACAGCCCCTTTTTTCTGTAAAAAGCTAATTGGAATCTCTGTTGCAGTGTACAGTATTACTACCCATATTAGGTGAGATTTTCAAAAGTTCTAACTTTTGAACAAAACACCTAACTTGTGTCCTGTCTTAGAACAAAAGTTCTAATTTAATACAGTTAGCCTATACTTCCACTAATATAAATATAATTAATTTTCTGACTATCAGTGTTGGACTATTTCAATCTGAAAATGATGACCTGCCAGTTAATGTCATTGTAGTTTGAAGAGGAAAATCTGGACATTTATTGATATTTTTGAGAAGTACTGGGCTTAACCTGAGACCTTTCCTTATAGTTTACCTGACCCAGGTAACTGCATAGTTTACATGACTATGCTAGAACTAGAGATGCCCTCTTCTATTTTGTGTGTATGCGTTTCGCACTGGTGTTCTCATCCCTCATCCATCTCTACAGAATACAAACTTAATATATGCTGAGGTTTTCTACTAAAGGAGAAACTGAATAGGTCTTGGGGCAGGAAAAACTTTCTTTGGTTTATAGGCAAACAGTACAGATTCAACTTGTGCTAGACCTAATCATGCTCCAGGTTTCCAGAGGTATCCTAGCAAGTCTTATGGCCTTGCTAGTCCAGGCACTTCCCAGCAAACTTGGCATCTTGCTGGTGGACAGTGGGAAGCAGGAATTGATGGGAGAAGAGATGGCAAAATGTAAAGGTGTTTATGTCCCTTTTCGTCATGTTAAGATCTTTCTACATGACCCCCAAACCTTCTGCTATATTCTTATTAGTGCCCAAGTCCCCATTTACTTTGTTTGCTGAGAATAGTTTATTCCTCTGTTTGTTTGTTTGTTTGTTTGTTTTTAAATAATGAGCTAGTTGTAAAATGAATAGTGCAGTACAATAATGTGCCCTCATATTTTTCTGAATTTTTTTGCTGGCACTTCATGTTTTGTTCCCCTCACCCTGCTGGGCCTTCATGTATGCGCTGAAATAGGCATCCTGTGTAGAGAAACCCAAGTCCGGAATGCACAGTGTGAAGACAGCATATGCAGCAAGCACTGGGGATGGGACTGAGGGAATGGAGTGTCCCTGGAGGGACACTGTATTCACAGGTGAGAAGCTTTTCTGGTAGAGAAGGGAGCACCTACCAAATGCACATAACCCAGTGACTGGAAAATCACGCTAACTAGCCTTTGGCTTCCTTTTAGGGGCTGAAGCCCATGGACATTCCTGGGAAATAAGACATCAGTCATGAGGGGCTGAAGGGTTGGGTCATAAGGGAGGAGGGGAGGGAAAAAGAGTGGCTAAAAGAAATGGGGAGGAGAAATGGCCACTGCTAGTGGCCATTTACCTACGTGTTTGCATTTTATGAGCATGCTGCAAATTCTGCAAAATAAACTCTGATCGCTTCTCAGATTTGTCTCCCCATCAGGAAGCCAGACGCACTGCCTACACTGGTGCTAGCTTTTGAGAAGTTGCTATGAAGGAATCTATTTGCAGCATCCTTTCTGGATAGAAAGGCACTCATGGGCCCCAGTAAAAGCTTTGGAGGATATGGTAGCCTTGATGAGTTGATCGAAAGCTCATTTATCCCCTACCCATCAGGAGTTTAGCACTCATGTTTGCTTCCCTGTCTGGTAAAACAGCATGACCTGGAGAGCACAAGATAGAGAGCACTGCTCAAAATGCAATCAGTATCCTAATCCAGAAAATACAGGAATCATATGTTCAGCAGGTACACTCTGTTATTATGCCCTTGTATTCTTCCTTGTACTCAGCAAGGCTTTGTAGGCCAGGAAGTGAAATCTCTTCTGAATAACTTTGTCAAAGGCCCTCTATGCCAGGCACAATTAGCTAGTCTCTTGGCCCCTTTCCCTCTATTTGAACATACTTTCTGGGAATCTGCCTTGTGATCTCAGGGCAGCAGTGGTCAACACCATTTGGGGATGGTGGACTTGAGCACATTTGAGCTTGCCACCTAACAATTAACTTTTCTGTTACTGCAGGACTGGTTGCAGGAGTCAGGAATGTCCAGGCTTTGTGAGCAGATTGTAGTGCTCATGGACATGAGGGTAAAGCCCATCATGCTGCTGGGCAGGCTTCAATTGTTTGCACAGAGTGACTCCTTACCCTAAAGTGGTGGAGTCACTGTCCATCCTCCTACTGTAGAACACGAAGCAGTCCTCTAGGTGTGTGCTCATCTCCTTCTCCCTTCTCTTTGCTGGGGAAGAGATCTATATTTGATAGGCTCTGCTATAGGAGTAAGTCTAGGTGATAAGTGGCAGAGGTGTTCTGTTCTAAATGGAAGAATAGTCTCCCTTTGTCTAGGTTGAGGGAGAGGCATGCAGTCCCAAACTCTCTCCTGGTCATTAAGACCCATTGTGTCCCATCCCATCTTGTCCAAGTTAGTTCTTCAAAGTCTGATCCCATCCAAACCAATAGCAGCAGCAGCAGAAGTTGCAGCAAGAGGCATCATGTGTATGTGTCAAAGTTGCAAAGCGGGGGCTGATGGACAGTGCTGGCTGAAGCGCTGTTTATATGGTCACAGGCTATGTGTGAGGCCAGTGAGTCAAAGTGGAACACAGGCTGCCGGGATTTGTGTTACTGGGAGGCAGAGCCGGAGGGTAGCTCTTCTGCTGTTGTTCTTACCTGCTCATTCAGTGTGTGCTGAGGGAGTATGGGCACAACCTGTCTCCTCAAAAAGGTCCTCAGATTGGAATAGTGTGGGCAGCCCGTTGCATGACCCAGATATATAAAATGCACTCTGATGTGCCTACCAAAAATGTAATTAGAATATGTGTTTTCCCATTGGCAATGGAAGCAGAGAAAAAGAAATTGTAAGTTAAAATAGTATCTGCATGCTGTATGTTTCTACTACTTTTTTCAAGGTAGAAAATGTTATGATAAAGACTCATAATTAGAAGTGGTGAGACTGTATTACTGCATATGTGTGTCTGTGTGTGTTTGTTTGTGAGAGACAAAAACCGAGTTGTATTCAGCATCTAATTACTCAAATTCTTTAATGCCATAATAAGATATAACAGTAGGAATTTGTGTGAATCAGGCGAAAAGAAGAACACGTGCTAAGGTTTTAGGATGTAATCGGCTGACACAGAGTAGGTGACATTCCTTTTTCTCCCCTGTCCTGTGCTAGAGATTTTCTGCTGGTAAAGGGAAGTCTTTTAAACTGGTCCTCCTTTATCATAGCCCATACTGGTCACCCTTAATGCATAAAATTGAAAACCACAGACATCTGTATGTCAAAAAATACAAAAGTAAAAATTATAGCAATCCAAAATCCTAATAGTAAAAGCAAACATTTTACAAGTCTTAAATACTCTACATTTAAATAGGAAAAGGAAGGAATTCCTATAGAATGTTGATGAAGCTATTAGAAAAATATCATTAGTTCTTCATTTTCTAAGGTATGGACAAAGATTTGGAATCCATGGTTTTAGGAAATTTTATCTTTAAATATATCTTTACTTAGGCTCAGATTCAGCAAAATGTTTAAATAAAGACATGAAATTATTTATATGCTAACTGCCCTTGGTTTGATTGGGTCATACAGGAGCAAAGTGCTCACCAAAGACACTGCTTATGGAAAGGACTTAGGAAACCATAACTTCCTGCATTGCATAAACTTCCTGAGTCAAAAAGCTAGAAACTGAGACAGGTTTGGCTCTTGTTCCTTCAGTATACAAGGTCTGCTAATGCACAGCAATTGGCACAGAAAGACCGACTCAGATGGAGGCACAGTATGGGGCCATTATAACTGCTTCTGGTGTAAGTGCAAGAGCTGGAGGGATGATGGAGTAACCCTGGAAGCAGGATCTGCGCTGCTAGGACTCCTGGCCAGCTGCAGCACAGAGGCAGCCTGAGACTGACTGGCTGTCATTATCTGAGCAGCAAGTGTTGGTTTGGCTGAAAAAAGAGACATCCATATTCTGGAAAGTTCCCTTCCTACTGTTCTGTGAGCTCTGTGTACCTTTGCCAGCAGGAGCTGTGCAGACTCAGAAATTCCTCCTCTTTTTCTTTTGTTTAAATATAGTAAGAATTAAAGTAGATTCAAATGGAACCGACCTGCAAGACTGTCAAATCCATGTGAAACCGACAACCTGGCAGACAACTAGCCATAGTTGTAGATACGGTAGATCCCATGGTATGCTGTTGGAAGTCAGGTTATTAATTCTTACTGTCTTGGCCAAAATCCAACATGCTTTATTATCTTCTGCTTCCTTCAAGCTCTTCTCTGCACTTTCAATAACATGTTGAAGTTTTCTTCATCTCCTAGCCTAAGCTTGTGCACTGTTGCTTGCATGATGCCCCAGGAGATGATAAACTGATAGTAAGCAACATGATTCCAACGTACGTACATACCTGTGGGTAAGTCTTACCCTTCTGAGCTCTTGCACAGGGCTTAAATACAGCTGCTGTACTTTTGCTCTAGGAAAGCAGAAGGAGCTGAAGGAGTTTAAAGCTGAAATGGTGTTAGTGAGTCTCCATAGAGTGGATAAAAAGGATACCATGCAAGCAGAATTTTCTTCTGACTCAGCCTACGGAGGTGATTTAGCTCACAAAAAGAACATGCATTACAACATTTTAAGAAGTACAGCAAAGCCCATTTCTGCATTCTTGGGTGCTTCTGCTAGGTCCAAAGGGCAAACTTGCTTCAGCATAACCCATTGTTTGCTTTGGAATCTCAAAGATTAAAGGTGTCTCTAAGTGTCAGTAATTCTCATGGTTATTGTTAAATATTTCCTTTTATTATCTGTATAATAGCAGTTAGAGATTAGAAAAAACGAGGTGAGTTTTCAAATGCACCCTCACCGTTTCCTGTCTGTGAGCACAAGAATGTTCTGTGCGTGAGGAGACTCCAACTCACACATCCCAGGAGAGCGTCCTGACCACCAGACTGCAGGCTGTTTTGAAGGCAGGCACTCTCCACCCTTCCTATTGAAACTGTGCCATGCTGCAGAAAATAATTTAAGTTCATTGGGCCAGAGAGAGAAAATGGGAGTCACAGAGAGCAGAGAAAGCGTAAGAGAAAGCATGACTGTACTGGTTAAGGCACCCATCTGGCAGAGACAGCCTTAGATTCCCTTCCCAGCTTTCAGGACTGTTTCTTAAATATTTCATATAAATAGTCACTGGATAAAATACAGAAACAGATGTTTTGGATGCCATACACAGAGGTGACTGTTTTTTCCCATGCTCTGTATAGGAAATCTAGAGACAGAACAAGAGGTTCTGAACTCCCCTCTAGGAACCCTGTGCCTTTCACTTTGGCACTGCGGGGTTGAAGTTCTGGGTAACTAATTCCCTCATTGGACCTGATCCTCAGGCTGTCACCTCAAAAATCTATTTCAGAGATGCACTTTCTCCATCACGTTTCCCTTCCCAATGTATTTGGCACTGACATTTTTTTCGTATTCCTTCATACAAGTGCTCCATTATTCCTTTGCCTCTTCCAGATAGCTTTAAAATTAAAACCTTCAAAAATCAGGTCAGTCTTTATCTTTGACTAGGGTACATTTTTTGTTTTATATTTGACCTGCTAGAGAATGCAACCATTTTCCCACTACAGAACCTTGACTACGCCTATTTTCAGATAACAAGCTAGATTGGAGTTGTTTTTCTAACCAAAAACATTTGTGATACAGTTTAGTGTTTCATGCATTTCCCCAAAAGACTGCCTGGATTGGAATAAATGCACACCTTCCAGATGAAGTTTTGGTTTATATTTGGAGTAAAACTGACTTTGGAAAATGTTTGAGAAAAATCACAGGAATTTCCCCCCCCCCTTTTTTTTTTTAAACCAGAACATTTTCAATATGATTGGCTCTTGGGGGCGTTCAGTTTCTGGCATAAACTTCTACAGTTTTGCAGTGATTTCCTTAAATGTGACCGGTTCAGCATGCTGATAGGGAGCACTAGGAAGGGATATACATGCAGTATATGACCAGAGGCAGCTCACTGGTGCGAAGGATGTCTGGAAGTGGGCTATGGCAGCAACACATGAGTTGCAGGACAGCAGTGAGGGCCAGAAGTGACATGCTGATTTTCAAATATAATGTCTTATTTAAGAAATGAAGTTTTATTTCTGACAAATTGAGGAATGGATGAAATAAAAAAAAATAATAATTTATAATTTGGATTGTGAGTCAATAGGCTTGGATTGTATGCTTAGAGGTCAGTCTTTCTCAGATCTCTAAATACCTTGACTGTCCTGTTTTTAACAGTGTGGGCTAGCGTTGTGAATTAGCAAGATGATGAATTTGTTGGTTACACCTGCTATCTGGTGGACAACTGTGTGTGTCTGACAGGTTTACAGACAAGAAGGCTTCTAGGTGGGATTAGTAAATGGGAATGGACAACAAGACCAAGTGTTTCAATTTACAGGGACGTTTAATGGGGAAATTCAGTACAAAATCCAAACTTTTGGACGTAGTTTTCTCAGGGAGCTTTAGGAAGGAGCATTCAGTGCCCTTCAGAATTACTATGCCCCGATACAGCTGCCTGAATGTGCGCTGCCATCCTTGAGTAGAGTTACTCTTCACTGGCCCAGTGCTGTGAGGTGTCTCATCACTCTCTTTGCTTGAATGGTTCTAAGGGTGGTGACAGATGTTTCATCCAGTTGTAGAAACTGCAGCTGGGGCTGGTTTCAGGTAGCATTTTTGAGGTGGTGCGAAGAGCTACTATCACAGGAAGAATCAGCTATAGAAGACATTTCTGTAGTGCCAGAGCAGTCTCTCTTTTGGCCAGGCCACAGCATCTCATCTGGTCTCTGGACTTGCCAAGACAGAGAGGAAAGAATTTGACTTCAGTGGTTCAGAAATTACACAGGTGCCAGTATGTCCTTTCCAGTCCCTGTTCTGGAAGCAGCTCCTCCATCTCCAGTTACATATGAGCACTGTAACATGCTTTATTACTTTCTCAGGCTGCAGTTTATTTCCCAGGTTCATTTGTATCATTTTCCTGGATGGAACCTGGTTCCAAACGTAATAGTATGCTGGCTTTAGCCCCATTCAGTGTTCAGCTTGAGAAGAAATTATAGGCATGGACAGTGGAAGAGGACTGGATGGGGCCTTGTTTTGTTTACAAGATCTAGACAAACAACTGGGTGGTTTTTTGAACATCTGTTCAATAAAAAGTATGACTAGGGGAAAGGCAACTCACAACAGATATGATACCAAAGCTCTGAAATCCTGTCAAAGGGAAGGAAGGAAGGAGAGAGAGATACATTTCCAGGTACATTTCAAAGCCTCAATTATCACACATGGACGGTGAAACTTTAATTGGAGATTTGAACATGCCTGGGGTCAGGAATAAATGGCACTCAGAATATTTTTATTTTCCACTATATACAGTAATGCAAGAGAACCACTACTTACAGCTGTATCAGGTAGACAGTGTTTTATGTTATTTCATCCCAAAACAGAAATCACAATCTGAAGAAACACATCCACTCTGGAGGAGGAGAGAGTAGCTGTTCAACTATACAATAGATTAACACCATACAACAGGATAGACCAAAACCCTCCCCTTATCCTGCATAAATACAAACAGTTTAAGAACAGGATATAGTTAACTAGCTTTGAATTCTAAAGAGATACTAAATTTGATACTTCCAGATTTGTGGGAAATGTGCTAGGAACATTAAAAAGGTCAGATGTCCAATTGGTTAATTTTATTTCTCATTCGAAGGGGTCCATATCCAACAGCACAGGCACAACTGTAAGATTTTCACTGGAAGTGATGAATTTTAACAAGTCTTTCTGGACCCCAAGTTTGCTTTTGTCTTTTATCAAAGGGCTGACCAGAGTTTCTGATACTTAGCCTATGAAACATAATAATAACAAATGGGGAAGATAGTCAGGATTTATATAGCTTTATGTTTAATATGGGGAGTTTCAGGAAGGAGTTTGTAAGTAGGGACTGTTGCCCAGACCCCAAGCTTTGGCCAAGCAGTTCTTGGCAAGCCTCAAGGAGGGTGAAAATGCAGCTTTAAGCCATCCTTGCATCATCCTGGGGTTGTCTCCCTGCCAGCATGGTCCCTAGTGTAAACTGTAACACCAGCAGAGCTACTGTATTTTGCACTGGCTACCACTGGACCCAGGAAAGTAGTCTGGTAACTGGGAATACATGAGAAATAGGCTTGGTTTAGCCATTTCTAAACTGTATGTCTTTCAGAAGGACTCTGGAAAGGAAAGAGCCATTGCAGCCCCAGCAGTGGCTGCAAACCAGCCAAGGCTTTGTCATATCTGCACTGGCTGATGCGCAAGTAGCTCGCTGAGCTGCCTCACAGTCTCCATTGCATTGATAATGTGGCAAAAAAACAGCTTTCAATGTCTGGAGGATCTGGCCCGCATGTCTGTGCGTGCATATGCAGATGTATGTGATGTCAGTGAATGTCCCTGCTCACTGCAAAGGTCACTTTGTCTGAGATTTTTCATTCGCTTCAGAATAAAGCAACCTCGAGAATGTAATGAAGGAAATGAGGTCTGAAATTTGTTTCCTAACATCCATGAATTGCAGCACTGAGCTAAGGGGAAAGCATTCAAATCCCTCTCTGCCCTCTTGGATAAGATTCTGTTTGTAGCTCTGCAATAATCAGCAGACATCAGTGTCTGCTACAACTGAATATTTTTGGTATCTAATTGGCACTTAGATGCCAACGTGATAGAAGCTTTAGAAATAGCTAAAGCAGATAAATATTGCTGCTTCTTTTCCTGTGTGTGCGTCTGTATCATCTGTATGAAGATGTGTATTAATGTGAAAAAATCCCTGTTGATTTTAATGGGATGCATCTCTGTGCAGAGAATTTGCTTCATTCAAAGCTGCAGTAACGTATAGAAGGGATAATTTTTTTTCTTTGTGCTGTGAACATCTAGATCAAATTCCCAAAGTATTATTTGTGCAGAAACTGTGAATGCTCCCAGCTTGCAAATGAAGTCAAACCCTTGTTAATGTTTACAGTAAAACAGCTGTTCTCAGCATTTCTCCCTGAGCCTCAGCTACTTTAGCTCTACCATACTCAGCCTTACATCATAGCAGCTGCAATAATAAGAAGCTGAAAGAGGTCAGAAGCAGCCAGTCCTGCTAAACCACACCTTTGTTTAAAAGAGATTTTGGATTGTAAAATGTCTCAACTGCTAAATTTTTCAGCCTGACTGGACTCCATGCATGGGCTAGGTCTTCAAAGACCTAGCTCACCAAAAGCACACAGGCACTGCCAGCACAGAGTAAAGCAGAACACAGGCTCTTTATACATTTTCCCGGGAAACTTTCTATAGATCCAGACTGGGAAATGTTCCAAGGCTTCACAGAACTAAAGATAACAGTAATAAAAAAAACCGGACTAGAGCACACTGACTTTTAAAAGAAATAGCTGAGCTATTATATTTGTGTGGCAAAGCCTTGGTAATTTGTGCAGCAAGACTTTGCTAATTTACACTAATAAAAGTAAGATCACTACAGATTACTGAATTTTAGCAATTAGCAGGTATGTAAACAAACAACATTCTAAGAAAAGAAAAAAAGCATCAGCATGTAGGTTGCTTTCAAGACTATAATTTCTTTCTAAATATTTATGATCACTCAAATAATGAATGCTACTGAATATATTTTGTAAAAATAATTAGGTGTTAGCAGAATGTACAATAGCGTATTCCCCTGCTCAGTCTTCTTCTCAGAAGAGAGAGGCCATCATTTTTCTGCTGGGTAGGAAACGTAGGGTCTATTGAACTTCTGCAGTGTCTACATTGTAGAAATACATGAATAAATAGGAGTTTAAAATTAATTTCAGAACATTTTAACATTAGTTGTCCTACACATGATTTACTGAAATCTTTTCTTCTGTTGAGTAGTGGTAGGAGATAGGTACTTTTTAGCACATAAGAGAAAATGTGCTCATTGCTGATTTATTACACTACATAGGAATTGGATAACATTTGTCATTTTTATTTTACTGAAAATGGAAATTTGAAAATGAGAGTAAGAAGAAAATAAGAAGAAAGTAAGATTTGTACAATTGAAAAGTTTCCAAACAGATTTATAGGTCCTTTATTCTATGTACAAGGGGTTATTTTAGCAGTATTTTCACAGTTAAAATCAAGTGTGAACATTGCAGTTGCATGCCAAATACTACCCATGACACCTTCTAAGTTCATGGTGACTAAGGAACAACAACCTTTTCCGGTCTTGCAGTTCACAGGGTGATGTCACAGACTGTCAGATTATGTCACAGATGTCCTAGATTATGGTAAGAGAGGCAGAGGGGCTGTCACAGCTGGAATGCTCACTGAGTTTAGCAGATTCCACAGCGTGATGCCATTAAAAGGACTTAGCAAGAAATCCCAAATGTGCCTTCCAGTACAAGAAAGAGAGACAAGAATAAGAAAGCAATAGAGGCCAGACAGCAGAGTTTGTAGATTCCATTGATACTGGTACTTTTAACTGACACAGATACTTTTAATCCAGTGGGATTGCAGATTCTATTGATACAGATAGTTTTGGAAAGACAGTGTATAGTGGAAATTATTTGGTCCAAATTGTAATGGATTGGACTATAGTTTCAGTTATGACTCTTAATGATGGTGAATTATTTGCCTTGAAATAATTATTTGAGATCCTAATGATGTCAGGGTGTAGTTGTATGAGGCATTGACCAGCACAGTAAAATACATACCCTTTCTTGAAAAGCACAGAAGCTAGATGTACAAGGACTAGGCAAAGGAAATAATTAGATGGAATATTCAAACAAATTATCTAAAGTAACCAGAGGTACATATGGTGCTTTTATCACAAAAATCATGTAGTGTCTGGAGGGACAACGACTGCCCCCAAAAAAGTAAGTTTATGTACCTTCATACATATATATTAAGTATACATGTATAATACATATGTATATATTTTGTATACGTAATCTAACACTGAGTGCTTTTAAAAGATGCACACATCAATGGCATAAACCTTTTGTAACTACCCACCTGAGCTAAATATTACTTAGCAGCGTGCATTTTTCTTTGAGTTTCACTGGTGCATTCAAAGCGTGATCAGTTTGTTTCTTCTGGCATAAATTGTCACCTGAACCCCTGAATAAAAATACTGCTTCTACTTTGTCATATAGAGAGAATATATTCTAACTCTCTCACTCCAGGTACAAATGTGTCTGTCATGTTTGAAAAGGCAACAGTTAAATACATGTTTCTGCTGTCAGAAATGCAGCAGTTAAACCCTAAATAATATCTATAGGATTAAGATCCAAGTACTTTACAAGAAATCTATATGCAGTTATCTTTCCACATTTCCTCTCTATCCCCTGTCATAGACTACGAAAGATAATATAAGAAGTGCTCTAGTATGTATGCTTATCTCATTATCTCCATTTTCAGGTAAGTGGAGCAAACAATTTCACCTTAGTGGATTTGTAGCAAAATAATACACATTCCTGTATGCTAGAGGAAAGAAAAAAGCAGGATTGAGCCCAGAATGGGGGCAGAGGGGGAGAGACAAGAGCGTTTTTTAAAAGAGTTTTCTGAATAATCAGGAAATCCAGTGAGACAAACAGAATGTGTACAGAGCAAGCCAGAATTATCAAATTACCATGACAACCGTAGGCAAGAACCCAGAGAGAATCAGGTAAAGAAATTACAGTAGAATTACAGTTAACTTCACATTTATTTATTTAAAAAAAAAAATCCCAAGCAGTCAGGAAGAAATATTTCCTTTGGCCTAGCTCAGTATGGTGCAAAAGCTTGTAAAATGCAGCCTTGTTTGCAATTTTGAAATTGCTTTGCAAATGTGTACAAGTAGCTTTTATCTGGATTTGCATATGCAGATTGTTTTAACCAGCAGGATTTGATGTCAGATACAAAACTCAGAATCACAGATGCCTTAATTTGTTTGAAAACAGAAACTAAAAGAGAATGCAGAAAAGGTAAAGGGTGCGTGTGCATGTGTGTGTACACACACATATAGTGTATATTTCTGTTATTTCTAAACCATTCTCCCTTGTATGTTTTTCAAATGACCACTTTCTTCATTCAAACCTTTACTTAACACATTCACAACCAAAAAGCTTTTAAACAATGAACACAGTAAAAAATAAGTGAAAGCGAAGGGAAACTAAAATAAGTAAGAGTGATGGTGTTTATTTTTAAAAAGCCACAGATTAACCATCAAGTGGTTAATCAGATTCTGTCGAATTTGGGTTGAAATTCTGTTTGTTCAGTTTTAACGTGCCATTTCATATAATACCATTCACATATACAGGAAAGATACAACTATACAGTTCTGAAAGGCAGAGATCCATGTTTAGAGAAGGAAAGGGGGGGGATTTGTTCACGTGGGAGGTGGTTGATTTTTTCCCCCAGTTTTAAACAAAGCCCTCTAACTGCTAACACTCCAGTATATAAACAAAATTCCCCCAATGCTGTATCTTTCCTGGTTTGTGCCACTCGCTGAATGCTTATTCTGTTTTATATGCACTCTGTAAACACAGATACATGCCCATATTGATCTTTTTAAACGCTGCCCTGAAGTTTGCTGCGTGGTCAGGGAGAGGAGTGATGCACTCCATTGTTCCCTGCTATGATGTCATGCTCAGACTTCGCCTTGGTTAAACAGAATTCAGTTTACTGAACTGCAGCAAAATGTCTTTAGGGAACCCAAATTTATTGCTGTAGCAGAGATGGGAGGGAAAAACATGTAAAAAAACAAAAGAAGCCATAGGAAAAAGGATATAAATTCTGGCTAAAATATTTGCCACCTATATTTTTCTCTATGCTTTTTCAGAAGTAGATGTGCACACTCATTTATATACGCACACTCAAACTGTGCATAGCTCAAGAGTGTGTTTATTTTAATCTTGGGAACTGGGACAAGCCGAGATTCACTCTCAGGACTTGCATCGTCACTAAGATCTCTCTTAAACATACAGTTTTATATCACACTGTTCGTTCTTTTTACTCACATTAACCACACACGGAGTCCACATAATGGGTCTAATCCTGCTAGCTGTCCAGTGATGTTAATGAGAGCTAAAGGCATCAGGCATGTTACAAGATCCAATGGTAAATTAATTTATTTCCACCAGCATCTGAAAACTGTATGTGGGGATAGTAAGCGGAAGAAAGGGGATGGCCTTTTAATTATGTTGGGAGATCCTGAACTGGAAGAGAAATCTGAAGGGACTGAGTGGGGAGAAGGAGGTCTTTCCTCCTCCTGCCTCTCTCCCTCCCTTCCTCCCCTCCTGGCCTTAAAAAAATCCCTGGGGCCCGACCTTCCCAAATAGGGACAGTTGGCAGGTATGTGTTAATCTTGTTCCCAGCACTTTGGAGGAGCCACGCACAGAGGCTCACCCTGTCCTTTCAAACCAGCTCTTCCTGTCCTTCAAGAGTTAACCTTCTCTAGAACATTTATTTCACCATCTCAGGGAAAGAGAAAAAAAAAAAAAAAACCCTGCAGAGCTGAGAGGCTGCAGATCACAAGGCCATTCTGATAGCCTCCTGTCCCCATGGCAACAGCAACGGCATTTATCAGTTCCTTATGAGAGCAGGCACAGCAAATCTGCATTGCACATGGCAGCCTTCCAGCCTTTCAAATGAAAGAGCACTTTGAACTGCTGCCAAGTGTGGAAGGAGCAGAGCTGTCAGGACTGCTTAATGCTGGCAGTTTGTACTTGGGAGCCTTTCAGTTCCCAGAATCCTTCAGCCGTGGCAGCCTGCCAGGTACTTAGCGGAAGCTAAAATCTAACCCCCAGACCATTCACTGCAGTGCACTCAAAATTTTCCACATGTACCATGTCACAAGTGCAGACTGTACAATGAAAGCAAACGCCTTCTGCTTGGGATTCTAATTTTATTAATAATCGAGGAAAAAGCAATCGGAGATTAGCTGGCTGACAGCAGTACAGTATAACCACTGTTTATAACTCGGGGTGGGTATGTCAAATGTGTATTTCATCCTTCAGAAACAGAATCAGCTCCCACAACAGGGGCTGCACAGCCCCAAATCTGCATCCAGTACCTGAGCATGGGGAGATCAGTGTTAGCAGAGGGAAGAGCGTGGTTATTTACAATCGAGTATTTTTTAGTGATTATCATCAAATACATAGGAGTGAGATGTGGAATAGAAAAAGAAGACAGTATTGCTGGCTGGTAAATATTTTCTGCCCTTACCCTTTGCATTTTGCTGTCAAAATGGTGAGAATCTTGGAAACTGGCTGATGAATGTAGCAGGGATACATGGCTCTTGGTGGGTTTCCTTTCAATGGAGAGTTTTCATGTGAACTTTTTATTGTTTTGCATTACCCAAAGCACAAGGGCTTCTATTGGCAGAGGAAACAAATTGGCACAGTTCTGCTTGCTTTTTTTTTTTTTTTTAATCTGCACTGAGATCAAGGGCAAGGGCTTCATTTTCCAGCACTAGTCATAAGCCTTTAGCACAAATAGAATGAAAATTGTCTGTCGCTCAGGCAGTTGGACAGGGTTCAGGAAAACTATGTCTGGCACTAATTCCAAAGGGAAGGTTTGGTTCAATCCAGCATCATTAATTTCAGTAAACTGTTTTCACTAGTCTATATCCCACTGTTCAAGAGCTGGTTATTATCTTTTACTAAATAATGTATTTTGGAGTACAAAGTAATGAAAAATACCTTATATGACTTGCATACATATGTATATTCTCACATATATGTATGCATATAAATACAGTATACATGGATGCACTCACATTATTTACTTTTCCATTTTTTTCTTAACAATGTCTTGTTTCTTACCTTGCCTTCCCATTATAAAACACATTTATAATGCCAAATATAAAATAGTAAAAATAGCCCAGAAGGCGAAAGAGAGAGAGAGAGAGATGAAAAAAAAACCCTGGAGCAAAGACAATCTCCACAAATTTGTGAGTTTCACCACAAAACAAGGAAATGTAGTGCCTCTTTTTCAGCTTGCAGCTATCTTTGGCTGCTGCTTGAAGACTTGACTTAATTCACACAGGCAGTAGTGTCTAAAAGTAATACACCAAGACAGTTAATTTTGGCACTTAGTCTCCCTTAGGAATTTTACCAACAGTCTTTGAAAAGAAAGTAAATGATCTTTTTTTTTTTTCCTCTCGGTTTCCCCCCCATAGCTCATCTTGATATGTGCTAATAAAAGAAACTGCCTCCCCCCCTTCTGTTCTCACCCTTATCCTGTGTCCATAACATCCTTCTTTCAATAACAGTGTTAATCAGCATTTATAACATGGTCTTGGAGAAAAAGTGGTTTAGGTCTTTTCAGATGGCCTAGTTGTAGAGGAAAAGGAGGTTATGCCATGTGAAATAACTTAAGATAGTGTAGTTTCTTTTCCTTTCCCTTCCTTCCTTTCCTTCTCTGTCTTTCTTTTTTAATCCCGCCCCCCCTCCTTCCCACCTCCCCCATTTCTTTGGAAAACACAGTAAAGTTTTGTTCAGTTCTCAAGTGTTATTAATCACTGGTGGAGGCCAAAAGCAGGGATATTTTTCTTGGCAGCACGTTTTGATAAACAATCTGTGTATGGGGTGGAGGGAGGGGGGGGAGCCTGTCTTGCTGGTAACTAAGCTAATGTTTGGCAGATTCTTAAACTGTCACGAAAGTGCAAGTGGCTCTCAGTGGGAATAGCCTTAAAAAAATGTACCGATTCAGTTGATTCATTATTGTTGATTGTTTACTACGTCCACAGGATGTAAGATGAAAACAGTCCAGGGATAAAGTAAAAATAACAACAGCGGAGGACCCAGCCTCTGCATATCCCAGCCTAAAACACGCTACCCAGTCGCTAGTCCCTTGCGGAGCGAGCAGAATTAATGATAGGTGTCTTACTTTGCACCGTGAGATTTGGCAAAGGTTAGCATGCGGAAATATGGGCTCGCAGGCGGGTTTTAAAACCATAAAGACAGCTGTAGGAAAATCGATTTGGGGCGGGTCTCAAAGAGGAGCCCTAACTGCTTTCCGGGGCAGAAGCTAGAGGTTGGTGGGGTCGGGGCGGGGGGGGGGAGCTGCAGAGCTGCCTCGGCTGGACACGGGGAGCGGCGGCGGCCCGGCCTCGGCGGCGGCCGGGCTGCGGGCAGGGCAGCCTCCCGCCCGGCTTTGTCCTGGTCTCCGCGCTCCAGCAGCAGTGTGGAAATGGGACCGGTAAAACCGGAGGACGCGACAGGCAACGTCTGTTAAGAAATGTGTCTGCACTGCAGACCAAGGAGAAAAAGAAAAAAAAGGAGGGAAGGAAGGAGGGAAGAGTTCCTAGGTGGGAAACCGACAGGCTTTGTATGTCAGCGAGGCTCACTACCTGAAAAATGGTAGGAAAAAACAGAATTATAATGAGATGAGAACTGAAACGATAAACAGAAACACGTAATTACACTCCTATTCTTTGTAACTAGGTGTTTTGACACTTCCTGGCAGCTCCTAGTAGAAGACAATGTTGTTTAACTTTTAATTTGACAAAATTCTGCAACTCCTTCCTGAAGTGTTTGTGTTTTGATTTGCTGAACACACTCCCTTTACCACCGAGCGCTCCGTTCAGTGCTAATCTCTGCATTGTTTTGAAGCCAGTAATTTGATTGTGACGGATTTTATTTTATTTGCCATACTGAGGTAAATCCATGTAAATCACACTCTCGGGATTGTGCTTCCATTCTGGTTTTTGTATTTTTTTCCAGCTGTAGCTGCTGTTTTGACCACTGAGGCAAGAGCCATTTCTGTAGGTGAGCGCCTGCAGAAGAACCAGCTGCTGTGACTGCTGCGCTGATCAGTGTCAAAACTTCGTAAAACGAGCAGGAAAGAGTTAAACGTATTCCCAGGCTGCGAGCATTTAGAGCCAGACCAGACCGTTCATTCCCAAGCTGCCTAGATCATGGGCTCTTAATTATTACTGCTTGCAAACTTTGGGGCTGTCCTATATTACGCATAATTAACACTGGGCTGCTGATCGATAATCAACAGTACTCCTCTCGCATCCAGATTAACAGTAATCCCCGTATTTTGGGAGCTCTTGCGTGGGGATGGCACGGAGCAGAGCCTGGCAGACCTGAGGTGTAGCCGGGCACCTGGGTTTTGTCCCTTCATCCTGATGGTGCGTCGCACCCCCTGCTTCCCATACCTGCTGGTGGCACTAAGAAAGGTGCTGGCCGGCTGCCGCACGCCGTGTTTTGTATGATCGTTTTGAATCCTTCGTTTAAATCAAAGCTTCACTTGCTGTTTTAATGTCACACATATGTATGTGCGTATGTGTGCGTGTGTACTTCCAAATAAAGAGGGTAATAGCAATAAAGGGAAAAGGATTATCGGATGGCAGTATTTATCCTAGAACTGAAAGGAAGGAGTTAGTAGATTTCACTTCTGATAGTGAAAATTATATTCCTTGTCCCTTGGGACTACCGGCAGGTCATAAACTTCGGGCAATCTCCGCAGAATCCCTAATGCTGCATCCAAAGTTCCTGCTCAAAAAGCAGTAGCTGGGTCGCAATTGTTGGCGGCCGCGGCTCCGTCCCTCCTTGCGCTCCCCTCCCTCTTACTAAACAAGCTGCTGTCTGGTGGGGGGGGTGGGGTGGTGTTCTTAAGCTTTTTTTTGTTGTTGTTTGCTCGCTTCTTTCTTTCAGTTAGCCAGATGAGGCACCTGAATGGTTTCATTGTTTGGGCTTCCTCTTTTCCTCCTCCAAACGTAATTTTAATTCCTGGATTATTTCAGAGCTAAATAAACACCAGACGTGTTTAGTATGAATCCAGCAAGACCGATCTGGATCGCTCCTGCCCCGCCATTCACATGGCAAAGGACTGGAAAGGCGGAAGGTGAGCAGGAAAGCACGCTGCTACCCTCGCAGGGACAGCGCTGCCATAGATTGGAGCTTTATTACGTTGCCATCGTTCAATCTATTTTGCCCTACCAGATTAGATTGATACTGACAAGTCGTTCCCTGTGAAGGTGCCACGGCGTGGCATTTATTTGCATTTACATTGCAGTTCTCTTCATCAATCAGCTTTGCAGAGATCACCGCTGCTGCTGGCCATATTGTTGCTATGCTGACACTTCATCCTTAAGTGCCGCTTGCGTAATGGTACAGTACGTGCCCATGACCAAAGTTTAAATCAAAGTTTAATCATTACGGAAAAACAAACATATTTCCGCGACTGTGTATCCTGCAAGTAAAAATAAAGGCAGTTTGGTCGGGTCACAGATGCTAATCTCTGCTCTTTTTCTATTCACAAACTATAAAGGGAGTTGACAGCACCTGTAAATGGTTTTCTGAGGCTAGATTATATCTAAGGTGATTATTATTTACACCCACTATAAAGACTGCTCTTGTGAGCCAAGAAGTCTGTTCCTGTGAGGTGTTACCAAAAAAGGGCTTTCTTGCAGGAGGATTCAGTGGAGCAAGGAGCCAGGGTGAGGGGCGGTTCAAGCACACAGAGTGCCTTGTCATGTGTTGGGTTTGTATAACCCGGGGACTGAAATACTGTCGGGATATGCTGCAGTTCTGCATTCCCAGACACTCGAGATGAAGGGGAAAGCCTCAGCTCTCTCAACCTGAGTTTTTTAAGCAGAGACTGACCTTTTCCCGCAGCCCAGTTCTGCTTCTCATATGAAGATCAACACGGGGCAGTTAAAGGATAGGAAAGGAGTTGACCTTCCAGTATGAATCAGAGTGAACACATGCTTGTTTAGTCAAGTAAAGTCATATGTAGAAATCCTGCAGCCATCACTAAATCACTGTGGCTGGAAGCAAAGACTTTTACTTTGACCAGCTTTCATCTGCCTTACTAGAAGCTTCCTTCTGTGAAGCCTCTATAATGTCCACAGTTTAGGTGTGAAATTTCTAAGTGTGAAATCCACTCTCCTTTAGCGCATCTTCTTCAGCCAATTTGCATATAGGAGAGTCACATAATTCAAAGACTCTTCTATCTCTCCTCGCTTCTTCTGCAAGCTTCCCCTGAAAAAGAGTCACTTTGTCAGAATTTATTTTCTTACTGTATTTTATCTGCTCCTACCATTTCTGTAACTTCAGCGTATGCATTTCATTAAGCCTTCCCTGTAAAATAATTCCGCTCACATACATATCAAATTCGTTTGCCAGCTTTATAGATTATAACCAGACACATAGAAAACGTTTTAGACAACTAAAAATGGAAATGAGACGCACTGGCGATATGAAGCGAATTATTTAAAGCAACAACTTTATGTCGTGTGAGTTTTGAAACGTTGTTAACCGAACACAAGGTATCTTTTCTGCTCGGCGCCGCATTGCTGCTGGGCGTGCGTGTGTGTACGCATGTAAGGGAGCCGTGGCACCACGCCATAGAAACCCCAAGTCCCTTTAAAGCACAGAGGGAAACCTGTAGTGGACGGGTTTTTCGGCGTTTCTAGCAACAAAGAAACCAGGAAGAGGTACTGAAAGAAAGAAATCCATCCGATGCAGCCCAGCTGGGAGAGGCTCCGCACTGTGCGAGCGTTGCCCCCGCTGCGCGCTGCCTCCGCGGGCACCCGTGAGCCCGGGTGTGCGCCTGTGACGCGATGCCGGTTGCCGCCCGCAGCGCTGGGTCCCTGCCGAACCGCGTCCCCGCAGCGAGAGTTTATTATTCTTTGGACGTGGATAGCGATGTCGGCGTTTGCAAAAACAGCCACCGACTGCAGGGAGAGGAAAAGCGGGCTGTGCAGAGCCCCTCCTAGCGAGCATGGGCACCGGCGTGGCCGCGGGGAAGGGCGGGGAGCGGGCAACTTTGGGGATCGCGGTCGGGAGAAGACAGGCTTCGGGGGTTTTTTATTTTGTTTTCCTCCCAGTGAAATGAATTCTCGGCTTATTTGCATGAGCCGAAGTTGTTTTGAGTAATTTGCCTGTTAGCAGTGTTATGCAAATGTTAGCAAACTATTTAAAGGGAGGGAAAAAAAAAAAGCCGTGTGTTCACACAGCGCCGGGGAAATCCTATGTCCCTTTGCATTAGCGAGATGAGATCACAGCGATTACTCACCTGCCTGGCCTCTCCTACACCCTTGAGCAACGCACAGCACTATCTTTCCCAGCCCAACCTTAAACACTCGGCAAACATGGCTGATTTAAACAAATCAAAAGTGGAAGAGCTTCTGATGTAGTCACGGGCTTACAGAAACTGTGTCATTCTGTCACCGGGATCACTGAAAGAGAAACACGAAATCGGATATTAAGGCGGGATCCTCCCCATTTGCCTCAGCAGCCGGAGCGCACGGGAATCCCACCGACAGCCTCGGTGGCAGTGCGCCGCGCAGTCGTCACGGAGGCAAAGCGGGGCGATCCGCGGGTTTACAAAATCCTGAAAACGAGACATTTGAACTTAGAAAGCCCAGTCAGGGGGGAAAAAAAAAACCCAAACCAAAACCAACAAACCCACACCACCACCGCCCCCCATCATTTGGCATGCGCTTCCTGGCCGCGTTTTCGCGGCGGAGAAGCCGCGGCGCGGGCTGGGGGGGAAGAGGAGGAGGAGGGCGAGGGCGCGATCTGGCGTTCAAGTTTCCAAACATAGCCGGCAGCGCGGGCTGCCCGCGCGCCCCGCCGTGCCCCGCCGCGCTCCAGCTGCCGGCCGCGCAGGGGAGGGCGCAGGCAGGGCGCCGGGCATGCGCGCCCCGCGCAACAAGTGGGCTCCGCGCCGCTGGACGGGGGGAAGGGAGCGAGGGGCGGGCGCTTGACGGTGACGCGGGACCCCGCCCGGGTGCAGCCGAGCCGAGCCGGGAGCGCGGCGTGGAGGAGGGGAGGGGCGGCGCGGGGGGAGCGCGGCGCGGAGGAGGGGGCGCGCAGGCACACGCGGCGGCGCGCAGCACCCCGCGCTCGGACTGCGAGCAGCGGCGAGGATGTGAGTGAGGAGCAGGCGGCGCCGCTCGCCACGCTGCTGCCGCCGCTGCCCCCGGGCCGCTACCGCTCCGCCGGCGCTCGGGGAAGCCGCCGCCGCAGCCGGGACCGGACAGCTCCGTGCGGGTGTCCCTCTTTCGCTCGCGGCGGTGGATCGGCACGTACCGAAGTGCGAGCTCGCGAGGCAGCCGCGGCGGGTGGAAGGTGACCCCCCCATCTTCCTCCGTGCACCTCCGCCTCCTCCCGGAGGAGGAGCAGCAGCAGCGGAGAGCTAGAGAGCGCAGGGAAACAGAAGCGGCTAGAAGGCGACCCCCACCCAACCCCCCGGAGGAGCAGTAGAAGCGGTTCCCACCCCACCGGGGCAGCAGCGGCAGGACCAGGTGGAAGAAGCTCTCTCCGACAGCAGGAGCGAGCTGAAAGCAGACGATCCCCCTGCTGAAAGGGGCGACAGGATCAGGTACGGAGAGCCACCCCCCCTGCAGCCCGGGGGGGAAGACTGAGCAAGCCCCTACCCCGGCGGCAGCGGCAGCAGCTCCCCGGCCAGCAGCACCATGTCCGCCGCGCAGGTGTCATCGTCCCGGAGACAGTCATGCTACCTGTGCGACCTTCCCCGCATGCCCTGGGCCATGATCTGGGACTTCACGGAGCCTGTCTGCCGGGGCTGCGTCAACTACGAGGGCGCCGACCGCATCGAGTTCGTGATCGAGACGGCCCGGCAGCTGAAGCGGGCGCACGGCTGCTTCCAGGACGGCCGCTCCCCGGGCCCCCCGCCGCCGGTCGGCGTCAAGGCAGTGCCACTCTCCGCCAAAGAAGCGGCGGCGGCGGCCCAGCAGCAGCTCAACCATGTGGACGCCTCCTCGAAGGCAGCCTCGGCGGGGCTGACCCAGTCCAGCCTGGACCGCTACGGGCTCAGCGCCGCCGCGGCGGAGCAGCGCAGCCGCTTCGAGTACCCGCCGCCGCCGGGCAGCCTGGGCAGTAGCCACGGCGCCCGCCTGCCCAACGGGCTGGGGGGGCCCAACGGCTTCCCCAAGCCGCCTGAGGACGGGCCGCCGGAGCTGAACCGGCAGAGCCCCAACTCCTCCTCCTCCTCTTCCTCCTCCCGCCGCGGGGCGCACGGGGGGCTGGTGTCCGGCCTGCCCCCGGGGGCCGCCGGCGCCCAGATGAACGTGCCCCCCAACCTGCTGCCGCAGACCTTGCTCAACGGCCCCGCCGCCTCCGGCGTGGCGCTGCCCCCGCCGCACGGGGGCCTGAGCGGTCGGGGCGGTGGGGGGCCCCCGGCTCCCTCCGCCTCCTCCCAAGGGGGCACCTGCGGCGGCGGCGCCGGGGGAGGCGGTGGCTCGTCCTCCGAGGCCTGCGGCAAGCGGCCGGGCTCGGTGTCCAGCAGCGACCAAGAGCGGGAGCTGAAGGAGAAGCAGCGCAACGCGGAGGCGCTGGCCGAGCTCAGCGAGAGCTTGCGGAACCGGGCCGAGGAGTGGGCCAGCAAGCCCAAGATCGTGAGGGACACGCTGCTCACTCTGGCCGGCTGCACCCCCTACGAGGTGCGCTTCAAGAAGGATCACGCCCTGCTGGGCCGCGTCTTTGCATTCGACGCCGTCTCCAAGCCGGGCATGGACTATGAGTTGAAGCTGTTCATCGAGTACCCCAGCGGCTCCGGCACCGTCTTCTCCAGCGCCTCTGGCGTGGCCAAGCAGATGTACCAGGACTGCATGAAGGACTTCGGCCGCGGCCTCTCCTCGGGCTTCAAGTACCTGGAGTACGAGAAGAAGCACGGCTCCGGCGACTGGCGGCTCCTGGGGGACCTGCTGCCCGAGTCCGTGCGCTTCTTCAAGGAGCTGGTGGGCGCCGACATGCTGCCGCAGCCCTACCTGGACGCCAGCTGCCCCATGCTGCCCACGGCTCTGGTGAGTCTCCCGCGGCCGGGGGCCGGGGCCGGCGGGGCGCAGGGCACGGCCGCCGCCTCTAGGGGACCCGGCGGCGGCGGCGGCGGCGGCGGCGGGGCGATGCGCAAGAGGAAAGCTTCTCCCGAGCCCTCGGACTCGGCCGAGGGGGCTCTGAAGCTCAGCGACGAGCAGCAGCGGCAGCAGTGGATGGCCAGCCAGAGCGAAGCGCTCAAGCTCACCATGTCGGCCGGGGGCTTCGGGGCGGTGCACGGCGCGGGCCCCCCGCCGCCGCCGCCGCCCCTCGGGCCTCACTCCAACCGGACCACGCCGCCCGAGTCCGCCCCCCAGAACGGACAGTCCCCCATGGCCGCGCTCATGTCGGTGGCCGACACGCTGGGCAATGCCCACTCGCCCAAGGACGGCAGCTCGGTGCACTCCACCACGTCCACCCGCAGGAACAGCAGCAGCCCCGTGTCGCCGGCCTCGGTACCGGGCCAGCGCCGCCTGGCCTCCCGCAACGGGGACATGAACCTGCAAGTGGCCCCTCCTCCCCCCAGCGCCCACCCCGCCATGGACCAAGTGCACCCCCAAAACATTCCGGACTCCCCCATGGCAAACAGCGGGCCCCTGTGCTGCACCATTTGCCACGAACGCTTGGAGGACACCCACTTTGTTCAGTGCCCCTCTGTGCCCAGCCACAAGTTCTGCTTCCCTTGTTCCAGAGAGAGCATCAAGGCCCAAGGGGCAACTGGTGAAGTCTACTGCCCCAGCGGAGAGAAATGCCCCCTAGTCGGTTCCAATGTGCCTTGGGCATTTATGCAGGGCGAGATCGCGACCATTTTAGCTGGGGACGTTAAAGTGAAAAAGGAGAGAGACCCTTGAGTAGGAAATCCAATCCCTTCAGACTCCTGAAGATGTAGAATTGTGAATATAACAAACTGCAAAAGTTAGTCTTATGTATAGACATTATTTTCGTCGTATGTTTCTATATTTTGAAACAAAGGTATGTACTCTTCTTCATTTGAAGGATAGAGCTGGTTTTTGTTAAACAGAATATAATATTGTTTGGTTACTACATAATACCTGTTCTCATTTCTTTGGCAGTGTGTTGGCTAGGTACAAAGTTAATAGCCCTTAGCGATTACCTGCTGCTGGTGTGTATTTTTGTAAATGTATGCACTTCTCTGAAAGAAGAAGAAAAACAAAAAAGACAAAAAAAAATTTTTTGCCAAGGCCAGTGTTGATGCCTAAAAAATTGCTACAAAAATGGTGACAGCTTATGTTTTACAAGCCCTGAGTGTTAGTCTTTCACTTTATTTTTTTGTTTTTGTTTTTTGTTTGCAAAACGGTGGGGTGGCTCTGGGGGGAGGGTGTTTTTTGTTGCAAGTTTGTAAGGAAAATGTTTCAGTTTGTTTCTATTGATCTGAACGTTTTTAATCTTCATGTGTTTTTTGTTTTTGCTTTTATTGATGCACGGATGCTTTTGAACAGTAGAGCAAAATGCTGTACATGAAAAACATGCTCTGTTTGTCCTTTATACATTTCTGTAGTTAACAGAACACTGTAATGTGCCTTGGAGCTTAGTAAATTGTAATAAATTCAATTGATATTAATACTTCTCGAGTAGCAAGTTTTATTTTTCTCAGAGCTTAGGCAGCATGCGCAAGCCATGTTGCCTTTTTAAAAGTCCATTATACCAAGAGCCTGCAGTTCGTTGTGATAATTGTGGCAGTTGTACGCACATTTTCACATATATGTGGTCAGATGATGATGTTGATGGTGTTATCAAACTTATCTAAATCTTGGCACTGTGCCTATTTACATTTCACCTTTAATGTTGCAGTAACAGTTGCTGACTAAGCATTTTCTATTTACTGTTTCTGCATCTCATTTCCTCCTCCCTTCTCCTCCCTCCCCCCCCCCCAAAGCTCTCCAGCTGCAAACAGTGTTTGCAATACAGGATGCATCCATTGCCTGCACTATTTAATAAGGCTTGAGATTTGAAATGAAGCCTTCTTTCACAAAAACAAAACAAACCCATGGTATCATGTGCTTAATAATTTTAGTTGGTTTTAAGAGCGGTCGTCGAAGCTCAACATTAACCGTAGACTCTTGGTAAAGCAGGACAGTAGTTGAGCACAGCACAAAAAAGGGTAGTGGGAAATAACAGCTTCTACAGTTGGTGTTGCAGCTGGTGGGTAGCTACCCCATTTAGGCAATGACTTTTCATAACTGAATTGGTGAACAGTTCAGGGCTGTTCTGTGTTTTCAGGTTAGGAAGCTTCCTTTAAAGCACTGAAGTGAAATGCTTTCCTTTTGGCAACGATCATATGTGATTCTTTGTATAATTAACTATTTTATGTGACAATGGCATTTTCTGGAGATTGGGGAGCAGTGCAATACCTGTTAGGTGATCAACAGGCAAAGTAAATACGCAGGCCTCACTAGCTAGAAAATGCAAACAAACCTAATGTGAACTTTGTCCTTTTCAGTGAGGCAAATGGAGGAAAGATAGAAAACCCAAAACAAAAACAGCAGCACTGCAGAAATCCTTTGCAGTTTGACCAGCAGAACATAGAGCTGTTCCAAATGCAACAGTGTCATAGGTTATGAGCTCTGAGTTTTATTGAATATTAAGGATCCTTACCCCACAAATCCCCATAATTGTATAAAGAGGTACTTTTTAAAAGTCTGGATGGCATTTGGTATCTGGTTGCTCTTAATAAGACATTTTTCATTTGTATTGCTGGTGGAAAAGATGGTAGAAGCCTTGAGACTATATGCTTAGTGTACCTACAGATCTTTGCTCTCTTGTGTAGGTACATACTCCAGCAATTTTGTGTGTGTGTATGTTTTGAGATTCAGTTTGTGGCATCACTATATCTGTGATTTCAGACAATGACTTTGTGTATATACATACTATTTTTTTCTGCCAAGTGATTGGTGCTTAAAAATCTCAGAACATATCGTTCTTATATAATGAATTTGAGGGAATAATGCAGAAAAAGAATGTTTTGAGTTAATTATTAAATACAACCTATAGGTTTTCAGTTAATTATTGGATACAACCTATACATTTTTTAGAGTATAGATTTGTACTGATCGTATTTTTAATTTATTTCTAAGCATGCAGTTCCCACACAGCAGTTTATTTCTAAATCAAGAGAGAGTGGGACTGACATTGTGAGTTCATGACTGACAGAGAAAAAAATTGTACACATGGATGAAATTTGGGTTTAAACCTAACAAGGAGAGAAGTAATATTCATGTGTGAATTGCAACTGCCATTAAAAGAGAAAAACTACTGGCCATTCAACATTTAATTATGTCACACAAGTGTGAATACCCTGATTTATATAAACAGAGGCACTCCTGTAATTTTGAAGTCAGTCATCAGCAGTTGGAGTTAGAAAGACCCACATTTGGCTGATTTCTTTAATTGCAGAGCATTCCTGAAAAGCTCTCATCAGTCAGAATTTTGGAAGCATAAGCTCACTTGTAATGAGACTCATCGATTTGACTTTTAGCAGGCAAAGGAAAGGTAAGGGGCAGTAGACATAGGTGGAAAATAAGCTTAAAGTGAATTGTAATACTGCAGTTAATTAAAGTTAACCATAGCTATGGGGCATTTGTTGTGTGGAGGTTTTTTTGTAACCATGTGACCTTTTCTTTTACTCTGGCTCATTAAGCAGCTAGTCTGGGCATATTAGCCAGCATTTCTTTGAACCCAGTCCATAATTTTTTCTCTTTCTGAAGATGTCCACAGCTGACAAACAAGCTGTAACCTTTTTTTGATGATGAGGAGGAGAAGGTAGCTGCTGAGCAAGTCTTGCATACAGATATTCAGCTGATTTCTCTATTTTATAATAATCCTCCCCTCCCCCATATTTGCCAGTTATTTAAGGTAAAGCCCAATATTTGCTTGAATAAATCGTGTAAGTGAATTTATTTGTCCAGGTGGTCATTTGTTGTGCTCTCATTCCTTCTTGTAATGGGGAAGTATTTAAATGGTTTATTTTCCCAAGGAGGGTTGGTGTGTTGGTTTTTTTCCAGTTAGATTATTCTCGACATTTCTTTTAATAGCCTTGTAGCCTATTTTCTAAGAAATGGGTTAGAACATGTGTGTCACTGGATGTTTGTTTTTCAAGCGTTGGCAGCTCTGTGTGAGTTGGAGATGGAAGTGTTTGTGCAGTGATGCTATGTCCGTTTGGGGGAAATACTACACAGTTCCATCAGGAGCTCAAGTTCACCAATGCTAACTGGTGTCATTTAGTACAAACCTTGTTATCTTTTTTATTTGCTTAGCAACGTTGTGCATATAAGCATGCTCTTCCCCCACACCCCTTTAACATTTGAGCTCCAAACAAGTCAGGACTAACATTGTTTTGAAACTGCAATCTCTTCAAATAGGCTGGTTGCCAGCATAGCTTTGCAGAGCTGCAGCAGTCACTGGAAAAAGGGTTGTCTTTGCTTCTTTACGCATCTTGTGAGCTGAGTTTTTCTTCCCCTCAAGGGAAAGGGCTTTGTCTCCTCAGAGCTCTCAGGTTCCCAGCTTACTATGCAGCAGTTGCTTTGCAGCTTCCCTCTTCACTAGGTCTTGCCATTTTCTTTTTTTGTGGTATGCAGCCATTCTCCATTCATAGTAGGATGGTTTGTGTTGTGCATTAGCAGCCTCTTCCTCTGCCAAAGTGACACATCCTGTAGATGTTCAGCAGAATACTGAACTGTCACTGTAATGCTGACTCTTGTAAGGCTATTCTTGAAGCAGAACAGCTTCCCCCTTGGCGTTCAGCCATCAGAATTCATTACAGCATGCATTTTCTACCCGAAACATAGCTCTGTACCTACATAGTTGTCTTAGACCCCTCCCCTGGAAGATGCAGAGGGCATAGTTATACCCTCCTGTATAGAAATAGGCACTGCTGGGTTTATTTTCAGTGTCTGAAAACCGTGTACTGAGCTTTCGTTGTTTCAGCCCCTGCCTTAAAACCTGTCATGCAGACTGGGAAGGGGAATGCCTCTGTTGATGGGGTGATGTGAAAAGAACTGGAGACAAGGTCTTTTCCCTGGTGTATGTTTTAAAAGAAGGATTAGGTGTGTGTGCATTGAGTGAGGCTACTACTGGGCTCCTCTGATGAGCCAGCTGAACATCTCCCTCTCCACGTGTTTGCCACAGGGCAGCCCAGCCCCACGCTGCCGGCACTGACTGGGAAGCTCTGCGGGAACCCGGCTCTTTTCCCTGGGAACAGGCTCACCTACCTCCGTGAGAAGAAACATGGGAGATTACATGTCATTTCAAGTTTCTGACAGCAAAGCCACTCTCTTTCAGCCATTCAGGGAACTGTAGAGCGAAAAGCAGAAGGGAGCAGTTAGACATGTGAATGGGAGGAGGAGGATGCTCGTCACCAGTCTGTCCGGCCAGTACGGTCTCTGACTGGTCGGACTGGCTGAGCTACTTGGGGCTAGGTAGGTTCAAGATTGCACAGGCTGACTACTGTGCTTGGCTCAACGAAATGAACCTTGCTGGTATCAGTTTGCATTGCTGACAGCGGCTGCAGCTACCCTGAAGTGTCCTTCTCTCTCCCCCCCACACTGACACACAGCCCTGCCTGCTGCTGGGCTGAGATTGCATTCCCCTCGCTGCTGTGCGCCTTCCCTTCCCGACGCGCCCTTGTAAGGTTATTTGGAGGCGGTGGGAGCAGGGGTGGAGGTGAGGAAGGTCAAGCTTCTTAGGTTTCAGCTGATTTGGCATCCGCTCACAGCCCTCCCCCCGTAGCCCTGTGCGGCCATATGCACTCGCTGCTGCTTTTATGACCCTTTGCAAAGAAACCTCAAAGATGTGAGCTGCTGTCGAATAGCAACTTATTTTCAGGAAAACACCCCCTTCCCACACTGATCAGCTTTGACAGCCAGAAGACTCTTGTTTTTTTCTTTTTCCCCAAAGAGAGCTGTAATGGGGAGCTGCCACTTTCTCTCTGGCTGGCCCTGGTGTGCCAGGGTGACTGGCTCCCCCAAGCCTGCTTCACTGGGGTCTTTTCCTCTCTTTTTTTGGCCAGCGCAGAGGCCCTTTGCTTTGTTCAGTGCTCTGTGAGTGGAGGTTGAGCCTGGCAACCCCACTGCAGCACGGAGTGGCTTGGCACAGCTATGGCATGGCTGCTCAGGCAGGGACTGGGAGGCTGCGAACTGAACTGAGCTGAACCAAACCGGGCTGAGCAGAACCGGGCTGGGCCAGGCAGGGGAGGGGGCACCAGGCCGCCACGGCATGTAACTGCCGCTGGCCTGGGCCCGGCCTAGACAGCCATGTGATCCCCTGCCTGCCCGCCTCTGCGCAGGGGATGGGAATGGGGACATGAGACATGTCTGTGCAGCTTCAAGGAGCCGAGCAGAATTCCCCACTGTCATCATCCTCCTCCTCCCCTCCCTCCCTGCAGGCTGCCAGAGGGGAGGGCTGATTACAGCTCCGCTATTGTTCAAGTAACCTACAAATGGATTTGCATGGAGGCAGGTTGGGAGGGGCAGAGGGGTGGGATTTATTAGCAGCAGCTAAATTCGTCGGGATTACTATTAGGCTGAGAGCTTCTCAATGGGAATGATCCCTGGGTGAGCAGTGGGGTGGAGGGGAGGGACTGGAAAGCTCCTTTTCTGCAAATAGGTGAAGGGGTGGCTGTCTCCAGCCGAGGAGGGGAGGCAGGCAGGGTGCAGCTGGCTGGGGACGGCGCTTCACCTCGGTTTAAACTGTAACCCTCTATTCCGAGCACGCAGCTCCTGGCAGCACCGCTCATACCAAAGCCTTGACTCAGGGTTATCTGCATGCTGGGTAATAAGCAGCGTCACCAGAGGAATGTGCAGAGAAAGCAGCCATGCTGCTGCAAGCCTCCGCTCGCTCCTCAGGCAAACCACTGATTTAGCAGCCTGCTTCTGCCTCTGGGCCGCCAAAGACTGGCTAGAGGTAGGGGGCTTCTCCCAGGGGGCACAGCCCTAAGTCTGTTTTGAAGCCAAAACAGAGTTTTGCCCTTCTGTAAGTAAGCACTTTTTATGCAAAGCTCGCTGGGACGTTGCTAACCATAATTGAGGACTGCGCCCAGGAAAGGGTGAAGTTACTCCTCAAGTCACTACATTAGTTTATCCGTTTTTCCAGATGGGTAATCTGAAGTGTTTTAGCCAAGGTCACATGGCAAACGCCTATCGGAATGAGGGAGACTGTGCCCTTCGGTTACTGCCCCAACTGCTAGTCTCCCTTCCTCTGGGATAAAAGCATGTTGTTGTAATGACTGTGTACAGCTGAATTTAAAATCGCTTGCATGACACAGGTGTTTGGGAACAACACTGTTCAGTGCCAGGCCATTTGCTTGTAGTCTGTGTCCTTCGTTCAGATAGCTGCAAGGCTGGAGGCTGTTGCTGTTCTTGCTGATGCAACATACCGAGGGCTGGGGTGAAGGAGAGTGCATACCTGTGTGTCAGAGGTAGGAGCTCCCCTTTGGCTATGATGGAAAGCACAGCACATCCAAATCAAAGACAGGAGGGAGTTGCTTTGAATTGCTGTATTCCGGACCTATCTGAGGCAATCTTACTCTTCGCTGCACACATCATGGTAACAAGAGACGAGATCATAGCATAGCCCAGGTTTTTATTTGAACATGTCCAGGCTGGCACACAGTTGGGGTAAGGACAACGCGCTTCTGTAGGTTTGATTTGTGTCGGAGCTAGGGGCAGAACTAGGGAGGGAGTGGGAAGCCTGAATATCTGGTCTGCTACTGCAGAATATAGGCCACTGACTTGAAGATGTTGCAGGCTTACTTGATCTAGCTTGATATGCCAAGCATTTTTTCTTAGAACTCTCTCCCTCAGTGTCTGTAAATCATTTCTGTAAAATAAAGAGAAGGTACAAAACATCTAGGATTAAAACAACTGAAGGAGCTCTCCTCTTCCTGCAGCAGTAAATTTTGGACTATTTTTTATTAGTTGCCCAGTGTTGTTGATGTGCTTGGCTTCCTGTTACATGTAAAGATAATTCCTCCCTGAAGAACTCAGACTGCATTGATAAGAAAGGCCAGTTGGTGCATCTATTTTATCCCACCTCCTTCAGTGAAAGATTATGCCATGTATCTTATCAAAAGGATGCAGCCTTTCAAGAGCTGTACCTTGGTAAGTGTACAAACTCATTTTTGGCAAACATTTGCTGTGGTTTTGAGTGGTTCTCTCCCCCCCACACTCCCACAGTCAACTGTTATGTTCATCCAACTGTACTCATTCAGCTGTACTCATTGCATCATTTCTGATGGAGGGGAGGCAGCAAGAGGTGCAGCCATCAGGGATAGTATCAGTCGTGTGATCCATGGACATCTAGGCACGTTGTGCTAACAAGGACTTGCAGCCTAAGATAGATTCATTAGTCAGCATCCTTGATAGGATGTCTAGTGTCTTGTGTGACAGTTAAATACCAGGAAATGATGCAGGAGTTCTCATGCTCTTGTGTACCTGTCTTTCCTCATGCTACAAGAGACGACAGCATTTTTTGAGAGCTGCACTGCACATGGTTCATACAAAGACTAGCTCCTTTCAGCTTTTTGCATGATTAGTTGCAGCTCTCTGCCTAGATCTTCCTTGTTCCAATGGCTGGATTTTTACAGTAGCGCATTGTGCATATTTTGCAAGTTACAGCTTGAAACTTCCTCTTCACAGAAGGTTCTGTCATTTGAAGGAACCCCACCCTGCTTTCCCTTGAAGATGTGCAATCCCAGGCTGTGTTTGAGCATGCCTGGGGAGGCAGGTGCAGCCTGGCTGGATCCTCAACATTGCCTACAAATAAACACTGTTTAAACAAATTGGACTAATAAGAACATTCAAGATTCAAGTAATAATCAGGACAGGTTTTGCTCTATAGTCTTCATTCCATGCTTTTCCCATCCCATCTCCCTCAGAGCTATAATCCAGAATATACGACATGATCATGTTGCTATGGAAATTAATTACAACTTAACTCTATAGAACTGTATAACAATAACAGTTGTTAACAGCACCTTTGTTGAAAACAACAACATCAGGTTAAAGTCACTTAACACCCCCCCCCCCATTTCCTTCCTGCTGTTGCAAATAAGAAGTTACATAAAATTAAAGATTTATTTTCTAATATTTTAAGGAAAAAAATTCTTCCAGCACAGAGCCTGTAAATACAGTTGTATTCTTCCTCATTTGCCTAGCACTTGTATAACCATCAGGTCTGTCCTCCAGCCCAGAAAAGGTGGCAAATGCTTAAAGCCAGTACAAGTTCTTCAAACCTTAAAACCAAGGGACCGGACCAGACCAGCCAAGGTTATTTCTCTGCTCAAAGCAGGCTCTTGGAGCTCATATTTCAGTCCAAGTCCGTGGGAACTGTACACTGTCACCTGCTTCACACAGTTTCCTCCTCAGATGAGCTCTTTGTAGAGTCACCTGATTCCTTCTCAGCTCTCTGAGAGTCACCATATGACTTGCTGCAAGCATTTAAGGGATCAGTCCTCAGCGGCACACATACGATTACCCTCACGGTCTTGTCCAAACTAGTTCTACAGTTTGATGGGGACCTATCTCATTACCACACAGACTTCTCAATGACGTTCCATTTCAGGGTTGTCAAGTCTGCATACTGATACACCAGCTTTCCTTGATGCTTAAAGATGTCCAGGCCTGCGTAGCTTTTTTTACTAAGCTTCTTAAGCCTCTTTGGCTGTTGTTCCCTAAGGAACCCTGGCAATGTAGTCACCAGGCTTCTCCTGACTTTTCATTTGGGCAACAGTGGAGTTCCCACACAATTTGAGACCATTTGGTTTCAATTCAATGTTTAACCCCTCACTCACTACTCAAGACTTCTCTGTCTGCCTCATGCGGGAAGCTGCTGTGTTGAACAGAGACCTTCAACCCTGGCTCAAATGGCACACGACACATGTCTGGATATGCTGGGCACATATCTCTGTATATGCTCCAGTGAACTATCCCTTCATGTGCATGTTTGCATGCCAGTTGCATATTATTGGAGTTTCCCTGCTCTTAGGAGGACCTTCTGTAAGCTGATGCAAGACTAGTAACTCTTCTAAAGCTTTTCGGCAAGCTACAAGTCTTCCTTGCCTTTTGTAGCAGAACGCTGTAGTCTGTCTTATGAATTCATTCCCTCCACCTCTATTTCCTCCATCATGTTACTTGCAGAGAAGTACCCAGAGTGGCAATCGGGAGACCCTGCAGATGTCATTCTAAGGCTACCGTTCTCATCTCTGAACATACAGGTAGTGGTGTTCCCTGGCTGTTTGATCACTGTAAATGAGCACATTCCCCATGAATGTACTGCAGGAATGACAGCATGCCTCTGGAGCCGGTCTCAGCCTGGCCAGAGCAAGAGCCAAATAGCTCAACACTCTCTATGCTGCGTGGTCCCCTCTCACTGGGGAGGTTCTCTGTAGCTACTCAATTTTAACCCTCCACACCAGCCCACCTACAGATGGGCATTTGAGGATAATGTTTTAGCTCCATCAGCACAGAGCTAAGCTGGCCCAAACTCCCTTCTGCCAGTCCAGCAGTACTCCTCAGACCCCAGGTCAGTACACATTGCAGCAATCTCTCCTGCTGAGGTGCAAGCTGCAGTTCCTGTTGCTTTTGTTGACTCTGCAGGAGGAGTGCCTGGTCTGCTGCTGCGTTTTCAGCAGCAGATAAACATTTTGGTCTTTCCCCCCCCACAACAGAAGAATCCATTGAGATATACCTACCTATTGGTTTTGCCATTATCTTTTATGTAGCTGCTCTAGTTTTCTCTTAGTGATAACAGTCCATTTGCCTGTCAACATGCTTCATGGTGCACAAGTTTCTGGTTTACCTTCCTCAAGGATTATTCTGTCTCAGGGTCCCAACTCCATTCAGTCAGCAGTTTGTCCTCCTTTGACCATATAGCTAGAGGGGCCTGTTTGCCACAGCAAGACAAACCACACAAACTCACCCATTTCATTTGCTTCCACTACCAAGTCCTTTCTGTAATTCCTCCAGCTCCTTCCCTGCTGAGTCCGATAACCTTACATAGCTGGTTTGCTCCAGGGCTGTGTGTCCTTACAGAGGCAGGTTATACTTAGCATTTCGCTTGCAAATACATTAAGGAAGCTTTGTGTATGGTATACATCTCCTACAAAATGCTTTTTTCCTCTTTGAGAATTTGTGAGGTTGAAGTAGATATGTGTGACGAACTTGAACTATGAAAGGCCCTGGGTCCTTTCTAAGTATCATTGTTTATTTGGAAGTGTGGTAGATGTTAGGATTGGAATGAAGTACACCTTACTTGGGACAGAAGAACTACTGTTGGTTTTTTATCTCCATAGCTTGAAATATATATCACAGATATACTTACGTTCTTGGCCTGCATGGTTTTCCAGTGCCTCTTACAAATTCTTGAGCTTACAAAGGTGGTGCTGACTTGCTACTGTATTTATTTCCTTATAGAGATGAAATTGCTGAGTGTGGGAAGGGGTGACTGCTGTCAGGAAAGATCAGGAATGGAAGTGTACCTCTTTTGGGAGATGTGTCAAGGAGATCTGGAGACCCTTAGCCTGAAATAGAGGATGAAGTAAGAACAAGTGCCAGAGGCAAAGGCAAGAAAAGAAAACTAGATGAGCTCTATCCTTCAGCAGGCAGGGATGAAAAAGAGAGGGAGACACGCAGAATTTTCTGATTTTAAATGCTTGGGAGATACTCTGAAGCTGTTGTGATGGGGAGACAAATAAGAGCCAAATGGTTGCATAGTTATGAGCAGCAAAACTTTGCAGAGCAGCAAAGACACTGGAAATAAAATAAATAAGATAGTTGACCAATAGGTTGTGAGGTGAAGAGTCCTTTATTACCAATTTGTCCATGAATAAGAAAGAGTGAGAAGTTCCTGAAATGAGAGGCAACAGATAATCAATGACAAGGTTGTCACAAAATGACAGCTCTTAAACGTTGATCTTGTCAAATATCTTGATGGTCTTTATTGTTATTTTCTTGTATCAGCCAAAGATGTGCAACATAGTTTTTAAAAGACAAAGACATGGTCTTTTCAGAAATGCTTACAATTTAAATACTAAAGGAGAAAGAATAAGAGGGGGTGTTGAAAAGTTTGGAAGTGCTGTTTGAGCATAAAAAAATCAAACCAGTAGGACTTGGCATGCTGGTGAAAGGTGAATGAGCCAGATAGTAGCAGGTGAAATGTATGGCATATGCACCTGCCCACACTGTGTGGAAACCACTTTCTTCAGCATTTTGCCTAGTTTTAAATCAAAGGTACTAGAATATTTGGGGGAAGACCTGATTGCCACTGGATAACTTACTGGAAGCTCACCTCTGTAAAATGGGCATCTTTGATCAGAAAGCAAACTCCAGGATGTATGAGGAATGAAAAGTTGAACACTGTGTGGAGCTTTGTACTGCCATTACAGGAATCAAAAATCTGCCCTTATCTCAAAGAGTATTGGTGACCCCATCTTAAAAATTATAATGAACCGCTTAAAGGAGTTTGGAGAGAAGCCAATGAGAACAGTTAGAGACATGCAAAAATGTCTCCACACCACAGCAGAAGTGCAGTTATTGTTTATTTGTTCTGCAGCTAGAGCCCCTAGTATGCATAAGACTGTGTAGACAAATAGGACAGGTCTGTGCCTGAGGAGTTTGCCTTCTGAGCAAGACGGAGCACAGCAAAGGGAAGCAAACCAAGAGAAGTGTGTTGGTACATGTGCAGAGCAGTGAGGTAGTGGGAGGCAGAGAGAGCCACCGGAGAGGAGAGGTCAGGGTCAAGGGTGTCACCAGAGCCATCCCAGTATGCACTTACCTTCCAGTAAGGCAGGCCCCTCTGGTGTTACTGTGCTGAGGGAAAGTTTCTGGTTTCATTATCTATGAGGTGTGACCTGTCTGCTTACAACTGCAGTCCTGTAGGAAATATCCTCCAGACTCCACAGACTCTGTTTTCACTGGCTTCTTTTTCTACATATGCAGATGCTTTTACAGCAGCTCCGTATTTGTATGCACCGAAAAGCAGCTGGATTGCACAAACAGCAAAAAAAAAAAAAAATTCAATGAATATTTGAATTCAAAAGCAAATTTTGGGGGCATCTGTGTTGCAATGCTTTAGTATTCATGCACTCAAGATTTATTGGTGCAAATGAATTTTAAGTCAAATTCTAAATGTGAAAAAGGTGGAATTGCACATTTTATTGTAAAATTCATGGTAAGTTACCAATCATAGTACAAAATCAGTATCATTTGATATATGTAATTAGCCAGCACATCAGTAGACCTAGAAAAATCTTCATCAAATAGACTAATCATTTTGAGTGATGAAAATCTTGAGTATTTCCTAATCCAGTTGCAGCTAATTTCAGAACAGAAGAAAATAATATTAATAGAATATGTTTTTGTTTCATATTACTTGCTCGGTTCTAGCATTATGGATGCAAATCAGGTAATTTTGTACCTAATTGCCTGATTTGCATGCATAAATGTAGGTTGCACATGTGCAAATGATTTAATTCAAATTTAGTATATGCCTAATATGTACAGTGGCTGAAAACTTGAATCTATGTATCTGAATCACTCAGAATTTTCACTTAAGGAAAAAGCAAAATTTGTCACCAGTTTTGGAGGTCAGATGAAGTAGGTGGGCTTCTTTGGATGATTTTGCAGGGGCAGTAACCCTGGAGCTGTGCATTTTTTCTTGAGAAATGAGCAATGATGTGAATGCCCAGAGAGATAAGTAAATAAAAGGGATCCTGTTGCTTTAAATTCCATTAAAAAATCACAGAAAATTGTGACACTTGCCAAGTAGAAAAAGACAGAATCACTCAGAAGGAAATGTGGCTTTTGAAATCTAAGATGGTTTAACAGACAATGAAAACTAAGATGAAAAGTGTAAAAAATACAATGCTAAAATCTAAGTGCATTAAAAAAAAATCTTTCAGGTAATTTTATGACTATGAAAGAAATTGGACTGACAGTTCTTGTGAATGAAGTTATGTGACCTTAGAAGAAGGAGACCATGGGCAAGGGAAAGAAAAGCTTCATTTGTTCTGCCATGCCATGCATTTCACCTCTGATCTGGAAGAGAAGGAAAATCTGGACCCGGAAGATTAGCAGAGAAACAAAAATCAGGCTCAAGAGCCTGTTTCGTTATGGGTCTCTGTGGGGAGCTCCCAGTGGTGGGATCGGATGCGTTGTCACCAGCAGTTTTCATAACGATGTGGAAGGGCAGGGAGTGTCTCTGAGGAAGGGAACTAAAATTACCAATAGCATTTTTTACTGTGGCATCAGCTGTAGTCTAATAAACAGTGGTAGGCTGTTTTCTCCCTATTACTCAGAACTCCTCTGCAAGCTTTATTTGCATACATATGGGTGACAAATACTACTAAAATAAGCGTGTAGAAAAATTAGAAGCAATTTGGAGGCACATATGGACTCACAGTTCCAAATTCTCATTCACGCTGGTATGAAGTGCAAGCAGGGTCAAAACAGGTATGGTATATGCTCCTTCCAAGGTTCTTTCACGCTGGCAAGAACTGTGAAGAGTTATGGGTATAAATTAGACTTTGGTGCAAAATACCTTTCTTTCCATCTAAGGGCAAGTTTGTCATAGCCCTGCTGACATGGGTATGATATCAGATGATTTCTGACCAACATAGCTTTGCTAGTAAGAATTTCTAGTGTCAATGTGTTTATAATGGCAACCCGTGCTTTTCTTGGAATGGGTTATTTTACTTGAGAAAGGGAGACAAGCTGGAGTAAATTGTACTTTCTGTAGGAAGATACAGCAGCAGATGGGGAGGGGAGGGGAAGGGAAGGAGGGTTGCGAAGCACTTTTGCACGGTGTGACTGGAAGCCTGTGCTCTGCGTGGGGAGCCATGGGAGAGCTGGCGCCACAGCTCCTTTCTTTAGTATCCTCACCTAGTGAGCCTGCTCCTCATACCGCAGAAGCATGGCTCGCCTGTATAAGCTCTGACTACATTTGTAGTGCTTTCCCAGGTTACCTACCCCAGAGAAAGGCTCCCTACTGCAGGCTTGACTTTGAGCTCCTTTTTTTTTGCTCCCAGGCGTACAAACTGGTTTTGATGTAAATGAGAATCAAACTCACCTTTTTCCTCCTGTTCTATCAGTGGGAGAGAGAGTACTGCTTGACTAACAGTGTCTTGCCTCTTTGTTTGTGTGCTAACCTCCTAAGAGCAGCACATGCAGAGCTCTGTACAAAATAAATAAACCCAAATCCTGGGCTGTTTTCCCAGCTCACTCTCTGCGTGTTTAGCTAAAGCACAACTTCTGTTACATTGGAGAGATGCTCTATTATTTGACTAAATACTGTTATTTTTACTTATTTTCATTCCATCATAGAGTAAAAAGACACTTTCTATTTTCCAATTTTTCAGTAAGAGTGAAGAGTACTGCCTGATAGTCTTGGAGATTGAAGGTTTCTTGTTTCTCACAGAATGTATATAGCTTGGGTAATATTAACTTCCTCCTCTCGACAGCTTCCCGTTCCTCCCCAGTTTAGTGTTCATGATTGATTCCATTCTTGATCTCTTTTCTGAGCCTTTTACTTTGGGTGTTTTCTGCAATTGAGGCAATTACTGCCTGTTGCAATGCAGGGTTTTGTGGTGGGCAGCAGTTCTGTGAAACTGAACTGAAACTGCAAGTCCATCTCAGCAGTGCAGAACGTACAGAACAGGCACCGCATTTCAGTGGCCACCAGCCCGGACAAAATTAAGGTCTGGGGGAAGGGGAGAGAGTCAGCACATCACATACCTGGTTACCTGAACTGTCGCCCCCATGAAGGGGATGACACCGTAACTGTACTAGGACAGGACAAACTCGTACCAGAATCAAAGAAAAGGAAAAGCATTTGCATTGTTCATCTTTTTGTTGTTGCCTGGCGATTACTTTAGTTTCTTCACTCAGATCTTATGTTGGTTCATAATATATTTTTGCAGATAGATACAGCTTTCTCCCGGTTGCCTTTTTTCCCCCCTTTTTCTAATCCCTGGTTGGCAGCTAAAGCAGTCTAACATTTCTATGTAACTGGTAAGAGAAATGATTATCCAGGAGAGAATTGTTTCTTGAGTACATCCCTCCCCTTGGGTTAAATATAGGTTGCAGCATCCCAATGTAATGAAAAGATTGGAAAATGTTTATGCAGTGCTGTAGTTTCTGCTTTGTAGTAACGGAGTAAAATGTTCACAATTGTGAAAATCATACCTGCAAAGACAAGTTTAGTCAGCCTCCGCCTTACTGTATTCAGTCCATACACTAAAGTATTTCCCATTTAAACCAAATCCTCTAGCCTCTGTGTTTTATTGCCTTGTGATGTGCTGTTGGCTACAGCATACTGGTTTATTATCTTACCATGTGCACTGCGGTACTTACATTGGTTTTGTGCTGCAGGATTGCACAGGGTGCTGGACCAGGCATGTCCAGTCCTTTTGATTATAAAATATGAAAGCAAATCTGGAGAGGTTTTACCACTATGTAAAATTAGATCTGTACTATATTGTTGTCTCCAAAGATGTTCGATTTAGAACACATTTGCGGTTACCATAAACTCTTTGCTTTGTAACCTGAAATCATCTGTATCACTAGGATGAAAATCTTTAGATTCAGAAAGTGGTTAAAATTCAGACTGTAAAATAAAGCCTGAGAAACATTTAGCCTCTCTAATTCAAACACAACCTCCATATCTTTTCTACATATGCACATGTATGCACATGCATTCCCAATCTTGCATATACATTCACAAGCTCACACATTCACAAGCTCACACACACATTCACAGGCGCTCTCACACAGAGAATGTGTTCTGCAGTATAGCTGGTACACAGGGTATTTTTGAAGACAGAACAAGATGACTGTAAATTGACACTTCCACCCACTAATGAAAAAAAGCCAAGAAAACCTCAGTAGAGAATGAGTTTTATAATTAATGCTGAACAATTTTCATTGACAAAGCAAAAAGAAGCAAGTGGATGGCTGATTTAAATGTTGAATGATTAATGCATGGAGAGGCGGCTGAGGAAAAAGACAAATTCAGGAGCAACTATGGAAATTTATGTATGAGAGAGTCAGCACCATATTCTGATCTCAGTTACACAGTTGTAAATCTGTTATCTTAATGGAAGTATTCAGCTTTTATATTTGCATAGCATAAGTGAAAATAGAATTTAACCCAGAATGCGTTTGTGATTGTGTATTTGCGTGACTGAAAGGGAAGAGATGTGTATGTTTGCATGTGATAAACTGCAAATGCAGGAGACTTTTTCTATCTCTCAGTGAGAAATGTAGAGAATGAATGTGTGCGTGATTGTGTACATGCGTGCCAGTTGTGGGGCTGTCTGACAGTGAGTGGGAGGGTGAGAACGTGTTTGTTCCTAGACTCCCTGGTTGAGTGAAAATGGCTCCTGGAAATGCCGTTTCAGATTAGAGAGCGACGGCTGGAGAGGTGGAGATTTCATTACCTTCCTCTTTGTGTGATGTTTTGGAGCTGGTAATGTAAAAGCAGAGCTATAAATAATCCAGTCACAGCTGTGGTGTCCTCGAGATTTATAGTGCCTGCTAATGCCAGAATCTTTGGGGTGTTTCACTACGCAAAGCAAAATGAGAAATAATCACCCCTCAAATACCATGGCAATGCAGACCCCACCTGTCTTTTCTCATGTGCCAGGCAAGGAGAAATTCTCCTTCCTACCAGATGCCCAGGTTTATTCCTAAATTTGTGTGTAATGCCCATCACCATGTATAGTGCTGTCTCTTGTCCTCGCCTTGTGGGCTGGGGCTGATCACTACCTGCCTTGGGTGTGTGTGCTGGCAGAGGAGGGTGTGGAGGTCACAGGCAGCAGTTTGCTGTGTGCGAGCTTTTGAGATGCAGGGGCTGTATTTTTAGCTGTTTCAGATTCTCTCCTGGCTGGAATATGATGCTGAGGAGTTTATTGCTGTAAGGATGTGCCTAGAATACTAGGCAGCCTCAGAAATTTACTGTGCCGCAGAGCCCTGACTCAGTGCTGCTCTGTGACTTTCCTGTGTTGCTTCCGCGTTGGAAAGAGAGAAAAAATGGTTCCTTGTGTTCCTGGCTGCTGCTGGCACTGGAGTGACAGCTGCTGTGATTTAGCGAGAAGCCCTGGTGCGGGAAAGGACGGCAGCTCTAGATCTGGCTAAACTGTATTTTGCTCAGTGAAGCTGCCATCAGATTTCTTCTTGAATATTACTCTGTCTGAACAGCAGGAATAAACACATGCTGCCTTTCATTTGTGCATTTCCCAAGCATGTCTATAATGCCCTGCAAGTATTTTTTTGCAGCTGTACACACTAAATGCTTCCAAAATGCCAGGAATGTTTCACAGGTAATTTCTCTGTGTGGCATTTCAGGGGAGGACATGGAGAGATGGCTGTGGGTGGATTTCTGTGCACCTGGCTGCCAGCACCCCTGCAGCCAGAGGGGTGAGAATTTGCTAGGAGTACTCCCTGTGGTGAGTCCTGTAGAAAAAGAAATTACATTCGTGGTTCTTCTGTCCCACTGGTGTAGGTGCACCTGCAGGTTTGAAATGGTGGTTTCTACCCCAAAACCCACTTGAATTGTGAAACTCGGTGTATTTGCAAAGTAAATTTCTGTATATGAAAGATCAGCAACTGTCTTCTTGACACTCTAAATCCTGAGGATCCTCTCCTGTCCCTTACAAATCCAGTGACATAGCATAAACACCAGTTGAAAAAAGATGATTTGTACCTTTAGATTTTTTAGAAATTAGTATGAGATCTTCTGAAGAGACCTAGCAGGACACTCCCAGTCCATCTGCTTGAGAAACACAGTAAGACCCCATGTATTCTCCAGGGTTTTGGCTGTATCGTACTTCTTGCTCAAGGAGTGGGCTTTCCACCATCACTGCCCCACAGAGGCTGGAAATAAGGAGCTGAAGCCCGTCTGCTCTTGCTGGATTCCGAGCTCTGCTAGAGGCTCCCTGCTGCCCCCTTGTTGCTGGAAATAACACTGGAAATACGGCGGACTAATATTTTCCCGTTGTGATGTGAGCTTGACTAATATCCTAACATTTGGGGGAAAATCGTAGACCTCACATAGGAATGTCTATCTCATTGCTGTGGTATCCGGAATAATAAATACAGCAATCGCAGCTGTCAAGCCTAGCGCTTGTCTGAACTGCTGCATTCTCGGAAGCGCAAACATGAATGAGGGGCAAGCTATAGACAGGCGAGGTTTGAAGGCAGAAGCAATATCTTTTTTCAACTTTTTAGTCTTGCAAAATACAGACGAGCTTTCAGCCATACAAGCTCTCCCATCACAAACTTACTTTTCTTGTGTGCTTAAGGCACTGCAGCTACAAAAATCTACTGCTCTAGTAAATGCTAGAGAGTGAGGCTGCAGTTACAAGAGTGTTTCCTTGCCAAAGTGGCCCCGCCAAATGCCACACACACAAAGCTTGGAGCAGCTCTGTGCGGGTACAGGGTAGCTCGCGTTTTAATTTTGTGTTATTCATTCTTTACTTTCCTTGGGTCATTAGTGCTCAAAAGTTGTTGCCATCCTCATTGTATACAGGAAATCTATTTGAAATTATTTTAGTGGCTCACAGCTCTGTTCCTGCTTGGTTTGCTGGTTGGTTTCTCTTCTGAAAAAAAAAAATCAAATTGGATTCTAAATTGCTCCTTGTTTGCAAAGCCCAGTGGCTATGAATGGGATACGGAGAATGAACTCTACTCTGTCCAGTCATGAATGGTAGCCAGGTCAGGGCTGAGCCGCATTGGCAGGAGGCAGTGGTGTGGGAAGCTTGCCCTGCCATTATCTGCTCTGTAGACAAGCAGTGGATTTAATTCTCAGAGGATCTCAAGCCTATAATAAAATCTCAATGGGAATAAAAAACCCTGACCCAGAAGGCGGTGGCATGTTCTACTTGTCCTCCATAGTCATGAGTGTAAGTGTGGCTGTGCATCAAGGGAGCTGTGTGACAATTTTGTGGAGCCTGGGTAGCAGAAGAAACCCATCCCCCAGTGTTCTGCTGGAGTCTCTGCGAGGTACGTATTTATGCTGCTAGTGAAAAACAGAAGGAAAAATCAGAGTGTCTCTAACACATGTAATCTGCAGAAAAAATACACATTTGCATGTCTGCTTTAAGCAAGGAATCTTTGCTGCTGAGGGAATAGTGGTGTGCATGCTTTTCCCCTCTTGCATGCTGTTTTCTAGGTCCACATCCATGAACATGCACTGAAAACCTGGCATTTTTCTTGAGCTGGCATTGCTGGGTGACCTCATGCACCTACTTGTCATCTCAGCAGTTTCAGCTTCAGTGTTCCTCCTTAGATTCATTAAGAAAATATTTAGTATCTGAAGAAAGGAAGGCACCCTGTTGTTTGCTGTGCTCCCCACAGCCAGGCCAGTAAAAACAGAGCCCCAGAGTGCTTTCCAAGGGTGCAAGGGTGATTCCGGGGCACTTCTGTCCCCTTGGAAATGGGAGAAACAGGTCACATCTACAAAAAGTCACCAAACTCCAATCACGGTGACCTTCTGCATTTGAGGATGTTTAGAAGGATCTTTGCAAGGTGATTCACTTAAAAAAAAATCTGGATTGTTAATAAATCACTGCTTTTTGAGGATTCTGGGAGGCTGAGCTGAAAATCTGCTTTCCCTTTAGTTTTGGGGTTTGTCATTTTTTCCCCTACAAGTCTCTTTTTAATCACACGTGCACAAGCTTGTTATCAGAAAAGCTGCTGGGGACTCCTGAACCTTTTAGCACTAATGTTGTATGTGCCTGGTTTTTTATAAAGGCAAATGAAATGGAAGCTATTATCTGAAGGGAGCTTTCATCATAGCAGAGAGGCAGGGAGCTGCTCAAATATATTAACACAAAATGCAAGACGAATGTTGCCTCCTCCAAGCCAGCTTCTGACCTCGATAGCGAGAGCTTTCCGCTAAGCTGGCTGTTTACGGTCCCCGCTCTGGCCACTCCAGCATCCATCTTGGGGTTTGTGGGATGCAGTTTCCATTCCCGTCCCTCCGTCTGACTGGGCACGAGCAGCCTATATTCGTCTGCCTTCAATCCCGTCCCCGAGGTACGATGACATCTAGCTCCCCCCCTCTTGCCCCCCCGCCTCTCCCAGCCCAGTGAGGAAGCCGGGAGAAGGATTTACAGAGCATGAGGGGGCCTGGAGCCAGGGAGTCACCCTGCTTGCTGGTGTGTGGGGAAAGCTAAATTTGGGAAGCGGGATTTCTCCTGTACCGCCAGGCCTGGTTGGGCAGCACCATCTCCCTGTGACTCTGCAAAGCAAATTACCTCAGTAGTGTGAGCTTGCCTGCTCTTCCTCCCCTCTCCCTCACCTCCCAGGTTAAAAAAACACCAAGTGCAGCAGCAGGAGCTGATTCAGGCCTCCTGTATTGGGTCCTTTCAGAAAATGGGGCTGGGAGGGATGATGGAGGAGGGGTTGCAGAGCATGCTGCTGACCTGCTGAATTATGACTTTAATGCAGTCGCTTTAATAACTTGCTGTAGCTCCAACCACCAGATGCAATTTATGGCAAAGCAGGCGCACAGGCATTTTTCTTTCTATGAAGACTAAGCAGATCTCTGATTACCACCCCCTCCCCCCAACCCATTACCTTCCCCAGCTTGCTCTGCTAATGGAAAAATGTTATGTGTCTGTGTGCTTTTTCCCCAAGCCCTGTTTTCAGGAAATGGTGGAGAATAAGAAACTAACACAGGCGTGCACGCACGCGTTTGCGGGAAAGATGGCTTTTACTCTCTGTTCTTCAACCACACAAAATTCCTCCTGCTAGCAGAACTGCTGGTTCTTTTTCTAAAACCTTACAACCTCAGCCAGAAGCGAGGCAAATTCCAGGACTGATTTGTAGGGAAAAAGACAGACCCTCTCCCTCCATCTGACCAAAATCATTTGAAGTCTGAGTGATTTCACTGTATAATGCAAACCCCACTGCCTCTCAGATCTCCCTACTGTAAGGAGGGCTTGAGTACAACCCCCAAACAAACAAACAAGCTGAACCTGGGAATGATGAATAGGCAAAACCGAATTCAAGTTTTAATTTTGTATTTGATGGTTTTATACAATAGATGGGTGCATTAAAAAAAGCAATGCATGGATAGGCAGGCAGATACCCTGCCAATTCTCCTGTTTTAAAGACCCATTCATTTTCTGTCTAAGGGAAGAATTCTTCCTCCCACTCGCCTCCTCTCTCTCCTTTTCTGTGATTTGCATGATCATTTGCTACCTGTATTATGAATTACTGTTTATCTTAGTCCACGGCTTCAAAGCAATTTCCCAAATAAATTTCACTGGATCAATAAACTCAGGTTCTGTTTTCTTTTCTAAATTGAGGGAAAGAAAAATAGTAAGTAGTAATAATGTTTTCTTTTTAGCCAAATGGAACAAAAATCTGAGTTAAACAGAGGTGCCCATTTCTGAATTCTGAGGGCTCACACAGAAGCCCTGTGATTCAACTGGTTTGTATCTTATTTTTGCTTTCCCTTTCCAAAAAAAAAAAAAAATGTATATTTGGAACTACAGCCCTGAAAAATTGCATGTACTGCTTTGAACCCATTGAAAGAGTGTCCATACAAGGCATCGCAGATCAGTTCTTCATGACTGTTAAATATTTATCAGCAAGGCAAATTCCTCCTAGGTTACAGCAAGTACAGTTTGCAATGACCTGCCTCTGCGCTTTCAAAAATGAGTAGCAGACTCCTGCAAAACATCCAGCTCCTCATTCAGCTAGAATAGCGTTTTCCTCTCAGGCTGGGAGATAGCTAGATTAATATGTAGCACACACTGCAAATTTCTTAGTAAAGAAGTAGCAACATATGGGAGCATTCAAGTTCCTGAGAGAAGAGTATAAATTGGACGTTTCCATGTGAATTTGGTCTGATGAGTCTGTCTAGCTGTGTTTACAGTGACCTGTTCTCAGCCTGTACTGGGATCACATTACTGTCTCCAGTACTGCAAGATGCACCTGCATGCACACGCTCAGCCCCACAGGTATTTCTTTTAGGTGTGATGAGTTGTCTTAGAACAATTGAATTTATCTCTGCTGACTACAGAGGGAGCCGAGACCAGATTCCTGGCTTTTGTAGGGTTAGAGTTAGGTGAAATGAATCTTTGCTCAAGCATTCAACCACAGCTCCTTGGCTTGTGCTGTTAGCTTCCTGAATTCCCAGATGATCTCCCCGCCAGAGCTTAGCCAGGCCTGGAACTGCTTATTTTCTCAGAAGGGATGAGATGAGATACAGCTAGTTCAGCGAAGCCATTGGCATTTCAAAATTACATGTAAAAGCATGAATTTGTACTCCTGTTTTTCAAATGATGCCATAAATATGCTTAATACTTAACAGGCTTAAACCACTCTCTCCAGTTGTGATCATTTAAAAAAAATCCTATTCAAATTTTTATAAAGCCATAATGAAAAGCATCCATACAACGATCTGTAAGTCAATAGTACGTGCACACATCAGAAAGCAGATGCTTTAGTTTAAGCTTGCTGCCCATGGGGCAGTACCCAGTCTGGTAATGGCTCAAGAGGGACCAAGGTGCCTTTAGCCCCCCGAGAGCCCATTCTGGTGGAGGAGATGGTGCCATGGCTGTGCCGGCTTTGGAGCCACTTTGTGTTGCTGATTTGCCCAGGGTGGCTGTGCAAGAGCTGAGTCTGAGGCTAGAAATTCAGGGAGTTATTATGTAGCCACGAAATTGTGTGGAGATTATTAATGACGGTGGGGTGTGACTACAGGTATGCTTTGTGACAGTAGAGCTCATTCGGGAGGCTCCTCTGATTCTGCTATGTTTTTCTTTTTTGAACCTGGCCTTTGATTAAAAATGCCTCTCTTCCAGCTCCCATTGCCTTTTAAATGGCTCTGCAAAGCCCTCTCGCGGTTCCCAGCTCACATCAGAAGCAGGGCTGGAAGTGTTTCACTGCAGAATAAACATATGGGCTGTAAATCCTGTGATTCAGAAGATTCGCCTGCAATATTCCTCTCCCGTTGTTGCCATAGGTAACCAGGCTCTGCAAAACACCATTTACCCTGGAATGCAAGGAGACACGGAGCTCAGCAAGGGCACTCCGGTTAACCCTTTCCTAGCAAAAAAAATCCCTCTAGTGATCCCAGCAGAAACTGCTCCTCGCTTTTATGCGTGTAGATTCACACACAATAAACCCACACCATATAAATTAAGGCAAACTACTGAAACGCTCACACAAGCCCCAGGCATGTGCACATCCACTCTGCAGGAATGGTAGGTCTCTTCTCATACCCCCAGAGCGGGGCAGACATTGAACATGTCGGGGTGCTATGTTTTTGCGACTGCTGACTCACCAGGGCTACATGGCTCACTGCCCTCTGGCCTGAGCCCTGGGGAATGGTTTAAACTCCTCTAGTGGAAGCAGATAAAGGAAAGCAACTGAATCAGGCAGGCCTGGTCTGCAGTCCAAATCCAGTTTGTGGTGTGGTATTTGTCAAATTACTTAAGACAGGACCTTAAAGAGGAAGACATTTGAGTTCACAGTCACCACAAAGCTTTTTTTTTTTGTAGCTGATGGGATCCCTAAGGTTTACAAGGTTTTGCCAATGCCACCTAATGGAGACCTATCAAGTTGGACACTGAATGCAAGACTAACAGTTGTTTCCCACCTCACACTATTTTGCAGCCAAGGCACTCAACATCTCCTAATGGCCTGTCTTCTACTCCATCACCTGAGGCACAAAATGTGGACAATCAATAGTTATCTTCATGGGCTGTGCCTTGGGGGGTATGGAGAGAGACCATAATGCCGTGCTTCAGCCAGAGGATGTGCAGGCACAAGACCCCTTGTGCTCAAAGGGGTCTTGCTAAAAGGCAGACCCTGGGTCCTAGTCCCTCCTACCTTATGGACCCAGTCACCATCAGAGGCCTTGGAGCTGTCTCATGCACTGGAGAAAACACCCGCAGGGCCTGGATGTATCGGTGTTACACAGTCAAAACAAAACCATTCCTAATGCACATATATTGTCTATGTGTAAATATCCATACAAGCATCCAACATGTACATTTGTGTCACCAAACTGTGTGTTACACAGACCATGTTGGATTCATTCATTGGATACAGTCATATAAATGTCACTCTACAACAAATTAAACAGATGGGAACAGAGTTCAAGATGAGCTGAATTTGCATTTGCTACAGCTTAGGAGAACAGGGGCAGCAAGTGGCCCCAAATTTACTTTTTTATTCCTCCTTTACCGACCTACCTGTGGGCTCACGGATCGCAGCAGAGTGGAAGGAGCCAAAGTGATGTACTACATCTGAACAGTGTTTGTTGCTGCAGTCGCAATGCTGCCTTGGGAGCAGGTAGCAGCATGTGCTCTGCCTTTACCCTTCTTCCCACATAGAGCTGAGGAGGATGTGTGTGCAAAGAGTAAACGCACAGCCCTGAGTTCAGGCAGTGGTTAATTTATACTGCAGAGGAGCTGCAGGTGAGACTGAGGATCTGTCTCGTTTCCCAGCTTCACAAATCCTGTTACAAAACCTCTAAATATGTTGTATTTCAAACCACTGTTGTCTTCTTCCTCATACTCCCCTCTGCAGTTCAATGCACACACACATACACACCACCAAATTACTGTTTCTTTTGTAACACAGTATTGCTCTAGAATCATGTACAGATAGGTAAAAATTCACAATTCCTGCTCCAAAGAGTTAACCATGTCGGTTACTTTTACATCAAAAGTCTGATGGGAATACAGAGAAGTCAGGAAATGTGGATAAGGCTGAAATTACATTCATAAAAGATCTTGCAGTGGTTGGGAATTGCAGCCCATGCATGGACAAGTCTGTATTGAGACTGCTGTAATCCCTGGGCAGAACAGGGGGGAGTGAAGGAGAGGTCAGTGTGCTTTGTGGGATTCTCTGGCATTACTGGGGCAAGGGGAGTTAGTCCCTCTCTGTTATTTGAACAGTGAGCAAGTATTTTTTTAAGGATCTTTTTTATGTTGCTAGAATAAAAAAGAACAGGCAAGAGAAAATGACCCCAAATCATTAGGGGATTGCTGTCTGTGGAAAAGTGCAAATACAGAATCAAATTGTTTTCCTGCAAAATCCTTTTTTTCATGGCTTGTTTCCATGCCACCACAGAGAAGAATGGTGAAGAAAAGGGCTGATGTACAAGGAAAAGGGGCTTTTAAACATTCCCAAGAGCTACTGAATGGGTGTTGCTGGTTCAAATTCTCCAAATTGTTGTTACATCAGTCTGGACAGTGGAGATAAACTGTCAGAGAGCCCAAAAGCCATGGACCGAATGCATGGAAGCACAGTGATATTTATGTGTGCTCTGACTTTTTGGATTTATACAATTTATTTTGTATGCTCCCTTGGCATTGCCAGAGCATCTCTGCAGACCTAACACTTGATCCTCTGTTGTGCCGAGTTCCCTGGGAGCTGTTGCTGTCTAACTCCTGTGACGTTGTGGGTACCTGCGGAGGTGTCGGGGACAGGTTGTGTGGGTGGGGAAAGGGGAGCATGAGGAGGTCAAAAACAGGGGTGCCTGCGGGGCAGTGCGGAGCACCTCAGCCATTACCTGAAGGTCCAAAAATCACTGGAAGCGCTGAAGATGCAGAAGCTGGAGCCTGTTCCTTTTCCTGGATTTATGCAATTGCCTTGAATCAAGGGTATTTAAATGTCAAGTTTTAATGTAGTTCCTATATTTACTTAGGTTTGGGTGTTTATTAGCAGAAGGTTTGTGTCCTTGTGTGCTCCTATCTGTGTATTTGATTGATAAATGCCAAGGCTTTCTTTTGGGCTTGTGTTTTTCCACAGCTGAGGTGACACACTCCCATTACGTTTAACCTTCTTCCCCAAGAGCCGATACAATTTATTTCTTTTGGAAGGGAAATATCAGAGCCTAAGCAGGCCCAGAGCAATTTTCTTTGAAGACTGCGTTGGCTGGCACTGCAGAAACAGCGACAAAGAGAAGATTGTGGAAGAGCGTGCTAGATGGGAGCTCAGGCAGGAAAGGGTTACTGCCTACACAGCTTTCTCTGTCTGCAGCTCCAGGCAAAACCCAGAGAGAGACAATGATGTCAGCACTACCTCCAGGCCCAGGGCCCCTTGCCTGACAATGTGGGCAATCCAACACATTCCCATCTGCCACAACAAGAGCATTCATGCTCCTATTTCCTGACCTCTTTGGATTAAAACATGTGGAGTTAAATATACATCCAGCTCCATGCTCATGCACTTGCATTGCACCAGAAATAGACTTATGGGAAACTGGCTGCAGCTTTTGCCACCCGACACTTGGGATCTGTGTCAACGTTGTCATCGAGAAAAGCACACGTTGGTCTGGTCGGGAGATTGTACAGTCATGTACACATAGCTAAAATACAGTTCGCTTTTGTGCCTTGCAATGCTGCCTGTAATCAGCATGCAATCAGAAGGGGGGGAAGGGGAGCTTAAATAGAACATGAAGATTAGTCAGAGGCAGTGATTTCAGCCTTTTAACTGTCTGAAACGTGCTGAGTTTTTTAGTACTGTATGAAAAGTTCTGACAGCAAAGACAGACCTTGGCCGAGCTGGGTGTCTGCACTCAAGGCTGGTGGAAGAGGGAGAGCGTGTGGCAGCCTTTGCACGCTGCCATGCCGGGCTGGCATGCCGGGTGCCATGCACCAGGAGCGCAGCTCTGACAAGGAGAAGCTTTTTGTTTCCTTTACAAAGCCTGTGTGGTAGTGCAAAATGCTAGTAATAGAAGGACTTTATTGCTGCTTTTATTCGCGATGCCTGGGGGGGTCTGTTGCATGCACATGAGTATCGTGCTGTTTCTTTTTCACGTCTGTGTGTGATGCGTATCTGTGGCTGTATGCCCATATGTATCTGTGTGTCTCCATATTTATCTGTCATTCTGTGTCTGCATTGCTCAGTCTTTTTCCTTTTAAGTGTAGGAGTTGCATTTTTTTCTGTGCACAGACGAATTTTCCTTTACTATACACGAAGGGGAAAGGAAATACAGAGACAGATCGCATTTCGTTTATGTCTTGCTGGTCAAAGGGCTTCACAATTCCAAAATATGAATGAAGAAGAAAATGAGACTATTTCTTTTCCTTCTTCTCTCTTTTGTCTATGATCTTCTGTCTTCTCTTCCCAGTCATTTCCTTTCTTTTCTCTACCTTTTTCCCTATCAGACTGCAAACTCTTGCTCCCATAACAAATGTTTTAAATGTAATCTATCCCGCCTGCAGAGTCAGGCCCCTTTTCATAGTGTGTTTCTTGTACAGTCTTCTCTATCTTTTCTTCCTTTTTTTTTTTTTAACTCATAGTGGGCCTCAACATTGCAAATTCCTGTGGGCAGTTTGGTTTATTGTCTCTCCCCTTCATTTGGCCCCTGCCTATAGCACTCGATCTCAGAGAGGACCACACAGGGAAGCAGAACAAAAATAAGCTCCCCAAAATCTGCAGTTCCCCAATGGCTCACAAGGGACTTGGAAGAAGGTTTAACTGATAAAATCCTAATCGGGTGCTTGGAGGGGTGAGGCCAAATGGTTAATGTAGGATAAAAACTGCAAACCTCTTAATTCTCTTAGTGTTTGGCTTAACCTTGCCTTGACTCTGAAGAGATGGCAGTAAGTAAGGATGAGCTTGTATTAGAAATAGGATTCTCTCTTTCTGCCCAGCCCCTGCCATGCCAGTTCCAGTATTACAGGGCATCAGTGGTACAAACTTCTCTATCAGTTTCTGTTTGGTGGAAGGTTGGAACCGCCTCACTTCTCAATTAGTGTAATCAAGGCCAAGACCTTGGCATCTTTCCCAAGAGCTTCCTCCCCCCCCCCCCCCCCACCCTGTGAAGCAGAGAATCCTGAAAACCAGTCAGAAAAAGTGGAGCCAGACTGTAGTAAGCATTGGATTTCACCAGTGGCACAAGGAAGTTGCCTCTAGTGTCAGCCACTCTCAGTGAGGCATACAGACAAGTTAAAGTGGTAATATGCATAATATCTGTCATCCAGATATTTCAGAGCATATAATAAACTGTGATTAAATCATTAAACTAAAGAACTTCAAAGGGGTCTGTCAGTGCAGACTGAGGATCTACATGCAGGAAATCTCCAGTCCTTTTTCCATCTTCGTACCTGATCTGCCGCTGGTCTGTCTGCTTTAAGCTAGTCATTTCATACTGATCTTTAATCTTCCCATCAGTAACACTAAGGGTTAATAACACTTAAGCAGAGCCATGCCTCTTAAATAATTGTTTTGAAGGAAATGGAGACTCTTATTGAAGGAGTCTCTGTGTGAAGACTCATTTGACAGGAACTCGTGTGCCAGTTTGAAGTTCTTTGGGAGCAAAGTGGAGGAAGTATGTTCAGCATGAGATCACCACTGAGCTCCTCAGTGCCATAATGCATGAGGGTCTGCAAGCACCAGGGGAAAGACAATGTTAAAAACAAGAGCCTTGCATAGTTTTCAGGGATCCTAAATTAGGCTGCATAACCTGGGAAGTGTTAGGTTTGCAGTTTTGGACTGAGACACGTGCAATGCTTATGATCCATTCTTGATGCCAGATGCATCTCTGCTTTTGTTACTTGTCCCAACTTCACACACAAAGTCAATGAAATAAGTGAGAACAGAATCTCTATGCCCTGACACTCCATCTCTTGCCATGAGTACCAGACTGGGCACCAAAAATGTGGAGAATATTTCCCCAGATTCCCCTGCTTTTATTAGGCCCATTTTGATGGGGAGCTTTAACTTTTCCATAAAAATCAAGCTGTTTCTCTGTGTTTATGACTACACATGCATCTAATATGGCTCTCTAGCCCAGATATGAGTAGCGGTGTGAGAAGTGCTCAGCAGCTGTTTTGGAGTGGGGCAGAGGGAGAGAGGAAGCCTGCAAGTCACATCCTCCTGACCACCTTTCCCTTCACTGATGTGTTCAGTCACACCGCCCAAAGGAGCCATTTGGGGAGATTTGAGAATGTATGAAGCAAGTGCTCCTTTTCATTTACGAACAAGATAAACAAGGGTGTCAGCTGAAGCAGAGCTGCTGAGGTGTTCTGTGTACTTCAGTGCCGGGCAGTAGTGTCTGCTGCTTAGGAGATGGATTTATTGAGATTATTAGTAAGTGTTATTTGGAGGTGACTGAAATCGCTGGGTGAACTCCAGAGGATTAGCTTTCCAAAGATAGCAAATGCAAAAAAACCCAACCCCAAACAAACAAGCCACCAGTACCAGTTGTGTTTATTTAACAAAGTCTCTGCACAGGATTAGCTCACAAGCATTTACTTGTTTTTGTGGCTGGAGATATGGGGGAGGGGAAGGAGGAACCATCTTAGCATGTAATTCCCGAAGTAAAAGCAGAGCTGCAACACAGCATCTAGCTGGGTTCACGGAGTAGGTGACAACCTGCTGTGAGCAGGGCAGGCAGAGGAGGAATCACCTCTTCCTGGATTGCACCGGATTTAGGGAGCCTAGCATGCAGCAACTCTGATACAGAAATAACCTGGGTGAGGAAGGCTCTTCTCAGGAACCATCACATCCCTGGATAAAGGACATGAGAGCCTTAGGCAGGGTGTCACGCTGACCCCAGCCTGAGAAGTGGCCTTGTGGGAGAGACAGTAGCAACCAAAATAGTCATCTATTCTCAGTGAGTCCATAGGAGGACCTCAAAGTGCTTGTAGTCATGAATTCACCCAATATCACTCCCACAAGCCCATCCCTGTGGGATGGAGGTTGGTGTTACTAACCCCAGATGGCAAACTGGAGGCAGTGAGAGGGTGTCCAAGGTCACAGAGAGCAGACCAGATGGGAACACAGGGAGGGTAGCAAGAAGGGAAGACAAAATCAGGAGGAAAAAGCCATCCCTCAGCAGAAACTGAGGGTGAAAGGGACTTTAAGGACCATGTTTTAATGTTGTTTTGGTGCCTAGATGAGTTCCTCCAAGAAGCTGCTGGTTGGTGGTATAAAACAAATGAGTCAGTTCTGCAGTGCAGCCTGGCTGTTCCCGCTTCAGTGCTGCCGCCCAGAAGTGGGGCCACGTGGGAGCTTCCAACTGACCCTTCAGCCTTCCCCAGCATTGCACTACCAGAAGCACCGTCACACAAAGGAGAAGTATCTGGTGTTGCTCTTTAGTGATTCATTGGGGCCCCTTTGGAAAGCATCAGGAGAGACTGAGGGATTCTCTGTTCAAGCCAAGGTACTGAAGGACCATGAAGCCTGGTGCCCTTGCAGTTTCCAGTGAAATTGCTTGTTCTCTTTGAAGAGAAGCTGCTTGCTTGTCTCCTACATCCACAGGAGTTGCATGAGCTCCTCTTCCCCCTTCAGAAAAGCAGAGTTAGGCCTGGCTTGCTATTGCCCGTGCTTCCCAAGACTTTCCTAGGCACCACGACAACAGCAGCAGAACTCCCAGATTTTGTAAACCTGTTCAGACAGGAAAGGCCTTTAATTTTACACAGTCACAGAGCAGAATGGGACCTGTGAGTATAATTTAGCAACCTTGTTCCTCAGCCAGGGGAAGGGGACAATGCACTACTTAACTCTTTTGGGATAAGCTATCACAAGTGGAAAAAGGAGGATGGAAAGGCTGCAACTCACTCAAGTGGAAGAAAAGGGATGGGAACCCAGTGATGCAGCTTTATACTGAGCGGACAGAATCGTCTGGTAACCTGTGTGCTTAATCCCATACTGAGATTGAAGGATATGTCAGCAGTAACTAAAATAGAAGCTAAGTGGCAGGTATAGAGCCCTGGATCCAAACTACCCAGCTTTTACAGGAGATGTCTTTGGTGCTAAGATTTGTGTTACTGAAATCCTTGATTCCTACTAAAGAGAAAGTTAGAGAATGTGGGACTAAGCAGCAGAGGAAAAAGGAAGAAGAAAGAGAGGGAGAAGGAGAAAGACACTGTAGCATTTCAGGGTCATGTCCTCATCTCTTTCTGTTGGGCTCCAAATTTTTGATAGCAATCATAATTTCCACATGAGAAGCGGGTGGTTGAAGAAGCTATTTTCTTTTACAGATAAAATGAAAGTACTTGCATTAAAATAAGAGAAGCAGGGTTGTCCTTTTCCATGAGTTCTTCATGCATTAGAGAAAAATCCTCTGTTCTCAGGAAAGGAAACAAAAGCTAACATTTATTTGGAAAACTGGAACATGTGTTGCAGTAGGAATAAAAGATAGTCCAGGTCTGGTCTGCTCTAACCCTTGATTTACAGAGCAGGCCAAGGAGCTTATTGCTTTCACCTTCTGAAGCTGGTCAAGCAGGTGCAGGTTGCAATGCTGTGGTGGTGAATAGATGTGTCCCTACACTGACTTCTGGAGGATCTCGCTCCTCCAGACAGAGAGAAGTGCTGTGGCACGTGTCTTACTGCCAGGCTGTGTGAACCATCCAAGGTAAAGGGACTTGACTCTATGGCTGTGTGTGACTGATTCACAGCATCTCTGGAAAAAATCAAGCCCCTTTAGTGAGATCCATTGGGATGCTCTAATTTACATCAGAGAAACCAGTACCCCATGACTGGTGACACCAAAGGTGGTTTAAGGCCACCTCTGTCCTTGGACTTCATACATACACATAGCACAGCCAAGATTAAGGGTCTGTCTCTCTCTGTGATAAATACTCACTTTTATGGGACTGTGACCATAAGTTCAATTTAACATTATAATTTTCTGTGACAATTCAGATCCCAACTTAATCACTCTCATCTTTCTCTCTATCTGATATATTTTAGTGTTTGGTATTATGCCTAATATGGAGAGATTGCAATGAACTGGATGAGACATTTAATAAAGAAGATGAGAAAGTGAGAAGGTTTTTATCTCTGAAGAAGTCTTCCAGTGATTTGTTGGAACATCCTATTTCAAAATGGATTTGGCTTAGAAGGGCCACATTTGTGTGATTTGTCCTCAATAGAAATCAGAGCCTCTTAGTATTTTTATGCAGCTGAATGATTATTTTTTGAGCTATTCATTATAGACTTCTGAACCTCTCAGGAGTCCACGAGCTCTTTATGAGCCATATAAAAGGATGCAGACTCACTAGCAGAGCAGAGAAATTCCCAGGAGGAGAGAGAGAACTAAACTGAGATGGACCAAAAGAGATGGAGAAGGTAAACTTTAGAAAGCTGGGAATAAAAGCAAATTCTTTAACAGCCTAACAACGATCTAGACTCCTGCAAGTCAGGAACAGAGCAGGCTATACTGAGGATGTTTAGAAGAAAGCACAAGACTATCCTGCAAAGTTTTATTTCATATCTGGTTTGGCAGCAGGAAGAAGATAGAAGGAGGTTTGTTTTCTAGGGCTTTCTCAAAACAGTGACCCTGAAAGAAACATGCCTGCTGTCTTCAGAGAAACCACTCCTGTTATTGACATGCAGGATACTCTCCAAAAAAAGAGTCATTTGTTCAAAATAGCCTGTTTACAACCAGCAGGGCATACAGGTCAAAGTGAAAAAGAGCAAAATCACTATTTCTCAGAAGCCGCAAACCAAAGAATGTAAAGAAAATGCACAAACAAAAGTTGTACATACTGTAAATGCCTACGTCTCTTAATAAACACCTTCAGGATTCCCATACTGGTTAGAAAAACATTGCATAGCAGAACTCTTTCCTATGAAGAGACAATTAGATAAATGCCACCTGCTGATTGCAAAACTGGCTAGAACTTACTGGGATCCATGCATCTTACAGAACCCAGCTCATATTCCTACCTGGGAGCAAAGTCTGATTGAGCTGCATATTAAATGGAATGGGACAGAGCCAAAGCTGGCTAAATAATGGAAACGTATTTGTGAATATTTATTCAGTGAAAATATTGCCAAAATTCACAATATTATTGATAATGAATTATTTAATCAGCTCCAGACACAACTCCAACAGAATCCCTGGCTGTACCGTTCTGCCAACAAGTATTATGCACGCACAGCACTCCCTCCACAGTGACTGCAGAAATGTGCTCTGCTTGCCAGTCTCCAAGAAAGGATTCGGCTCTGCTGCTATCAGCTGAGTCAAAGTTTCACAGTGCTGACAGAACTACTCAGTCGGGGACGGACTGAGCCAGGCCCGTGGGCAGAGCTGGGCATGCTAATGGGTGTGCTCGTGACAGAGATACACCAGTCCAGTATGCCCGTACAGAAGCCCCATGTACAAATAAATGAGTGCATATGGGACATCTGTTAGCACGTAGCAGTGTTTCTCCCTCCATGTGGGCATGTACTCTATAGAAGTGTGCATGGGCTCATGCAGCTGTGGTGCACTGAGGGGATGTATATGTTTTTGGCAGCTGCGCATTGAGATAGACATGCGAGTGCTATATGGTCTCTCCTACCTATGGCCCTTGGGGCATGGTTTTCCACAAACTGGGGAAAAGGGAATTCCACCAGGCCCTGTCTTTCATCTCTTCCTCTACTTTCTCTAATTTTCAGTAACCTTTTCCACAAACAGGTCCTTACGCTGCTAGGGTGTGGGATGCCAGTGGCACGACTGTATAGAAGTGCACGCTGCTGCGTGGAGTGGCTGTACATGTCAGCTCTCCTGCCTGCAGCATCAGCCCCGGGGACGCCTGTGCCTCTTCCCGTGTCATCTGCAGTTCACCAGGAGCAGTTTCTCCCCTTGGCCAGAGGACTTTTCCCTGGGCTCACGCCCAGATCTGCTGCTTAAGTAAATGGCAGAGGCAGTGCTCAGTGAGGAAGTCCTGCGTGTTTCAGGCAGGTTTAGGGATGTTTGTTCCAGACAGCGCCTAGTTTGTTGATCTCACTTGTCTTTATTCCACACAACACACTTAATTCAGGTCAGCCCTCTCCTCTCTGCCCTGGCCTGCTCATGCACATGCTATTTCCAGATCAGGTCACGCATTCCCTCCTCTTTCTCCTACCACCATTAAGCCTGTTCCTTCCATTAGGGTTTAATGAGGGGCCCACCAGCCATGGCAATCCCAGCCCTCCAGTCACTGCTGCAGCCAAGGTCATGCCCGGGGCAGGAATTGTCCACAAATACAGACACCGGAGTGAAGGGAAGGAAAGAACAATAAGAGCCATTTACTTCCCAATGCACTTGAGCGCTGGAGAGAAACTGTCCCCCCAGATTGCTGAGTCAGCAGCGGCTGACAAATTAGTCAACAGGATGACTGGGCCTCAGCTCCTGGCAATTAGCATTGACAAAGCTTTGTGTGTGCCTGTGTGTTTTCCCATTAGCTGTGGCTTGCACGCCTGCGGAGGGAGGAGGGACTGGGGAAGGAAATGGCTTGCTTTGACTGCGCACACATGGAATTTGCATTCCCAAGGTCGCACAGCAGTCATTTGGCTTCCTGTTTCAGCATCTTTGCAGGCTGTAGCCGTTATGAATAAAGTATGCTGAGAGCCTCTTAGGAGGGAGGTGCATCAACACAGCTGGAGGAAGGGCGAGCTCTGAATTTCACTAGCAGAGGCACTCTAGATTGGGAGGGGTGTGGTTTAACCCATCAGTGTGGCTAACAAAACCAGGTATTGCCAGAGTCAAGGAGTGTTGGCAATGGTCAGACAGAGGAGTTTCCTGGTGAGGATGGTATTGCTAATACTAATATTCAGTATTAGAATAAGAAGGCTGTGACAGATCCAGAGCGAGTGGCTTTGGCAGGGCTCAGAGCAATGAAATGATAGATGGAGACAGAGGGGGATAAGGACTGGAATAAAAGGGGATTCTGTAGGTCAGGAGTTCAGTGTCTCGTCAAAGCGATTTGGGAAACCGGGGGCTAAAAGGTGGAGCTGCAGGTCAGGATTAAGCTGAACCTAAGAGCTGAGTTCTGTCACCATTTGGCAGAGGTCACTGCCTCCAAAGCAGGCTGTGGGGGTCATGGCCCATGCTGTGAACAATGACATTTCCTGGATTTGGCTCTAGTGGAACTACAAACACACTGTGTTGTTAAAATCCTGTGCATCTCCTGTTGCCTTCCCATCTTCGAGGCCAGGTCATCAGTGCTCTCATCAGGGTACAAGTTGAAAGTACTCAGAGGACCATGGAAGACAGGTCAAGTACATCTGCTTTTTTTAGTCTCACCTTCATCCACTGTATATCCATCTCCCTGGTAAGTCAGACACTACCATATTATCATCCTCATTCCCAATGAGCTGGTCAGTCTGATTTAGCCAAAGTTCAGTGGTGCCTCCATATCTGAAAGGCCTAGCTGTGACCCGTGAAGGTTTAGTGGGCTTTGTTTTGGGTGCTGAGACCCATCTCTCTGCTTACAGGCTTTCACAGAAGTTGAGCTCAACTGAGAGCAGCACAAGCATTCAAGCTATCAGTCCTCCTGTTTGCGAGAGTGGGGGTGAAAGACACGGTCTTTGTAGCCAGGGCACCACAACATGCTCTTTGCTGAGCATAAATGGAATCCCTGGACTTCAAATCCTGCTGCTGAGAGCCTAGCAACAAGTGAATGTATCTACTTAAGCTTTTAAGGAAGGAGTAGGTTAATGAAGGTGAAAGTAGGTCAGAATGGTTTTTTTCTGAGTTTGTTGGGGTTCTTTCTAGGAACTGTAATGCTCAGCTTGTAAGTCGTCTTTGTATCCAGAGACTAGCAGCACCATATCCATTTACACTCCTTTATGCCACACTAAACTTGAGACAGTTCATTCCCCTTCCATTGACAGACAAGCTGCCTCACACTACCTCATGTTTACCAAAGGAGAGGGGCACGCACCGAGGTGCTTCCTACAGAGCAGCTGACAACCAGTAGCTTGCTGTTCCTGTGGTGACCTCTCCTCATCTTCGACCCCTGTGATTTTCTGCTTGATCGTGGGCTGATTTAGGGCAGAGTTTTAATGATCTCTTTGCTGCCAAACAGTGTTTTGTAAAAATACCAGCTGGCATCTATCTGCAGCATTAGGTGTCTAAGTAGCTTTTGAATCTGGGTCTCTCTTCCTCCATGCTTCAGTTCTCCATCTAATAAAAGGGTCTAACTGTAGTTTGGGCTTGGGTTGGGGTTGTACACCTGCATGTCAATGTGGCTGTGGAGGAGCTGTGGCCATCCAGATGCTCCTGCCAAGGAATGTGGCTGAGGCCTTTCTTCTGCCCCTTCTGACATGGTGGTGGTTAGGCAGCACTTTGGTTATGCCTGACTATTGCTGCTGTGCCTGAGCTTCAAAACTTTAATCTGTGAATTTTGCCATCCTGTCAGCCTACAGGATGAAATCCATTTCATCCAGGATTCAAACTAGTACAGATGCAAGGAAATAATGAGTCCTGAATTGCTCAGGTTTGGACTTCTGCAGTACCAAGAAACTTCAGAGAGGCATTGCTGCTGTGGTCTTACACCTTGTAGAAAAAAACATGGCTGTCTAACCCACCTAACACACATAATTTATCAGATATGGATCCCATATGGAACCATGGACGAAGATCAGCCCAGTTCTCTCTCTGTTCACTCACTTAACCTTCCTAGTGAATGTCAGAAAGTGGATTATGACTTCATTACAAGTGATAAAGTTCAGGACAGCTTCACTACAAATTCAGGCCCTCTGTTTTAGTTCCATAATTTTGCAGCACTTACCTCTGTTCTCTTTCAGTAACAGATCCCAGTGATCCCCTTGTCTGATGGCAGGGTGGAACAGGAGGAGAAAGGGGCCAGACCATGTGCTTGTAGGAGATGCCACTTTTCGAAGTCTTGGTTCATGGGAAATCTGCTCACCTTTTCTCAGCATTATGCTTTGGACCTAGCTGCCAGAGCCAATTCCACCTTTGGGAGAAAAGTATCCCAATCTCTGTCTGATTGATAACCAGCAACACCGTTTCTTTGCATTGTTCTGAGTTGGTCCTGCATTCCGATCAGAAATAGAAGAAGTGACATACCCTATGATGACTGTTGTTCTTTGAGATATCATACTTCCCATGGGCCTTGTGACTGCATTGACACAACCGCAAGCTAACACAGCCATCAGGCTATGAGGGAACAGAAAGTTTCAGCTGCTCTGCATTTTCTCCCCTACTTCAGAGTACCAGAACCACATGGTTCATGCGCGGCCATGCCAAACAGTCATTTAAAAAATCCAGGCTTGTTCTCATGAGGTACATGTGCAACTGCAGCAAGATCCACGCTGACTGCAGCATTTGAAAGAGCACCTGAGGGGCACCTTATCAGGGTATCATAAGAAAAAATATGTGAAGGACAAGGTAGTGCCCAGGTGTCATAGGGAGGACACAAGGGTGTCTAAGATACTGTAACTTTGAGAGTCAGCTTCTTCTGTCTATCTGTGTTTTATTCCAAACAAGCTATGCTTCATGCAGCAAACACACGAGGGATGGATACAGTGCTGGGGTGCAGAAGTATTTTAGTAATGCTGAGTTATCACAGATTGTTACTAGCAGTAATTCCCATTTCTTTCCTGAGGCACACTGCTAAAAGCAGCTACTTTCAGGAAACGGCCTGCAAATAACAGTCTCCCTGTCTGGCTGATACCCACTGTCTCTCCTCTGCTTTTTAAAGTGAGTGTTTTTCTGATGGAAGGCACTCAGTTAATTTTGGAGTCTAAAAGGTACATGCAGGACAAGGCAAGTTTCTTTAACATGGCCCTGACATTATTCCTCCTGCCCTCCTGGAAGTAATGTGCCTGAGGAATGCAATGGCCTCTTTTCTGAGCTGGCAAGCAGTGCCATTTTAGTGTTGATACTTGTCCCAGTGGGACTCGGGCTGAGATTTTTCCATCCTTCCCTTGCCCAGTTCATTTTGTCTAGAGTGCCAAAAAGCTGTCAAATGGCATTTTTGCAACTATCAATCTAGACTAGGCTGGACCTGGTGACATGGAGGTGAAAGGATCTAGAGTCTGTTTTCCTGTCCTGCTATGCTAGCCAATATCTCCTTGCGCTTATTCAGAGGGTTAGCTCTGATAAAGTCAGTATGAATATTTTGCTGCCATTTAGCTAATAGCTATGTTTCCCATTGCAAAATCATGTAAAGGGAAATAAGAGGAAAGGAACTGCTGTGGCAGGAGACAAAGGCACAATTCAGTGGCTGGTTTAAGGTGCGCTCATGCCATAGCTCGATTGCTGTTTAATGGCAGGTCTGACATAATGTCCAACTGCATTGAGCAAATTTCCCTGAAAAGATGTTTTTACAAACCAAATCCTTGAGATAATCATTTTACCATTTCTCTCCAGCTGTTCTTTGGTCTCAGATACTGTATGCAGAGCAGATCCAACTCGAAAAGAATGAAAGGACCATAGTATCTCAATAAGAAGCAGTTACCCCCCCCCCATATCAATGGTAAAAATAATTAAGTCTTTCTTCTTCTCTAGTGTGTTCCATCTGAGGGTCTCAAAGCATTTTACCAGTATTAATTAATTAAACTTTTCATCTCCTCCCTGAGGCTTTTTCTGTGCTGGAGGTGGTTCAGTCCAGTTTGGTACATGTGGCTGTGGAAATCACAGCTGACTCTCAAACCAGCGGTTAAAAACTGCCTCTGGAAATCTTCAGTTCTTAAAACTGCTGCCCTTTCATCCCACAACTGTGCTTCCCAGTCTTAGTTTGGTGGATGATTTATCTTCCTCTGGCCCATGCAGGCTCAGATCTGCAGGTCCCATCTCCTAGCTCTGCCCTGTCCCAGGTGGGTGATGCCACTGGCACAACGCCCGGGAGCTAAACTGACCCTCCACTATCCCCAGAATTACTGAAGTGTTTAAGTAGCTTAAAGCCACTTTTGGGTTCCATAACTCTCCCTCCCAGTTAGACCAGGGGATCTGGACTAGAAAAAAATAAAAAGGGAAGGGATAAGGATCACTAAGTGCAAATATTTGAAAAGTAACTCTTTAGGTAAGCATTTTAATTTGAAATATGTGAAGTGTTTATGAATAAAATATAGAAATTGCTTATCCCATTGCTGAAAGTCAGTCATTCATAGGGCTGAATGTGACAATTATTTAACAGTACAGAGCAGCACTTGCACTGTCTTTTAAGGAAGGGAGGAATCAGATTATATCCAGCTCAAAGTGGAGAAGAAGTGGGAGAAGGTAGAAATTAACTACCCAAATTGGGAGGTAGTCATTGGGATTCAGCTCCCATCTTAAAGGAAATATATCAGAGAATCTGTAATCATAATTTAGATGTTGTATTACTTGACTTTTTTAAAACAGTGATAATAAAAATAGTAAAAGTAATAAATAAACAACTACGCTAAGTATGCAGTGAGCCTTGGGGCTTCTGTTGGCGAGAGAAACTGTTGAAATACTTTTGCATTGATATTTATGTAACATCTTTTGTCTTGGGGATCCCAAACTATATCACCAACTGCAGCATTGAAAAGCTTGTGAACAAGGCAAGCCATATGTTGTTTTGTTAACAATATAATTTTGGAAATTATCTGTAGCATTTCTAATTAGAAGTATGTAAAGTATTTAATTTCATTAATTTGAGTTCAATACTGCGCATTCCTCACCTAGAAACCAAAGCAACTGGCATATTATAAATATGCTGGCATATAGAATAGTAGGATGAATTAATAATTTAATAATGTGTACTGCTAACTGTGTGTCATATGTTTCTTTCTGAGCAATCAAAGTGCTTTACAAAGGCTGGTGGTAATAAAGAATGATCCTTTCAGGTAATTACAAGTGTGTACTTTGTTCCTGAGATACACAATTATCCATTCACTGAATGCTACAGTTTCCTTGTATTTAGTGCATTTTTCTGTCTGCGTTTTACAGGTAAAGTAGCAGAAGGGATACATTAAACCCTACAGTCAGTGGTGAGGCAGGGACAAATTCAAGTCTCTTGATCCTCTCTCTTAACACTGAAAACATTGTTCCTCTCTCAGTTTCCCTGGGCAAGAACACAGACCTGGAAGAAAGGCTTTTCTAGGATGACCTTCTGCGTCATCCTCTCCTGTCTCCTGCCATCAGGGGCAACATGTCCTATCATGGCTTTTGTGACTGTGACAAAGAAAGAATGAGTCACATGTCTCTGCTGGACACCAGACTGCTCATTGATACAGTTCAGGTTGCCTTTCTGAAAAAAGGCAAGGGTCATATCTTAATGGGGTTTGCAATGGGAAAAGGCTGGTCTGGTTTGTGCTCTGGGATTAGAGGAGAATGGCAGCCTTCCATTTTCAGGTGCTGGGAATTGAAAATAAAGTTGCTGCTGAGTAGGGTTTTTCTCACAGACTTGGCTTCAGCTCTGCACTTCCCCAGCCACGTCCAACAGTACTTTCTTAAGGCTAGAAGACTCTCTTTAAAACACAAGAGAAAACAAATTCAGGAAGCATCTTGTAAGAGCATCCTGCAGACTACCTTTTAAACCAGTGCCTGAGTTTAGTTAAGTTGGTGACAGGATTGGAAAGCAGGATTAGAAGGCCATTCCAATCATCCCCTTGCTCCCAGCAGAATAGCACTCCTGGCAAATGTTAGCTGAACTGTTCCTGAGGCTTTCTGATGAGAGACTCCACATCCTTCTCTTGGGTCCTCTCTAGACCTGTTCACCATAAGAGCTTATCATATCCCTCACCAAGACTTTTGGGCTATTTTGTCCCTTCTCCGTGCTCTGTACGAGCCAGCTCTGCCTGAAGGTGTACTAGACGGGTTATCTGTCAACAAGTCCCTGCATGTATTTGGTCCATTTTCTCTCACCTTTACATCATATCAGTGGATGTGCACAGGCGTCAGTAAGGCCGTTAGGGAAGAGCTCAAGGAACACAGTGGGAATGTCCTCGCTCTGAGAGCTGGGAAGTCTCAGCTTGTCTCAACTTCCTGTGCAGAGACTGTTTTCCTCTGTGACTGTACAGTGCTCAGCAGGCTGATGACACATGGGAAGTAGCCAATTCTGTAGCCAAATCTATTCTTTCTCATTTTACTGTCAAGGGGAGGGGATTTCACAAAAATTGTGAGGATCTCACCCAGTTCCCCTCCCCACTGCAGAGCTGCTGATATATTTTTCTTCCATAACATAAATAGTTACAGAAACAAAGCTCCTCAAATCTTGAAGTGAATCCCAGCATGTAGCACCATGGATGGCCAATCTATGTGATCAGGCTTCTCATCACTGTTGCCTCCATCCTCCCCACCTGGCTAATATCCTTTGGTTCCTGTCTTAAGCTCTCTCTCTAAGGTTTCAGAACACTAGAGGAGCAGCAGTTGGGTGGCAGGGACAGGCAAGAAAATGGTGTAGAAGATAGCAGGAGGGATGGGGAAGTAGGTGAGTGACAGCAGAAGGGTCACAAAAACACTGGGAAAAGCATATGCAATCACAAAAGCACTCTTCTGTGGAATTTGGATCAGAATTCATTATATCTGCATGCTGATATTTCTCATCTGTCAGCTTACAGCTATGAAATCCTTTGGCAAGGTGTGCATCACTGTCTTTAGTACTACATGCATTTGAAAAAACCATCAAGCCTTCCAATGGTACTAAATCCCTTGTCCATAAGCTCAGGCTGTAGAAAGGCTGGAGAGGGAAACTAGACATTGAAATCTGAGTTGGGTTCAATACACTGGACTGGAAGGAAAGTTGATGATGTCCTTGTTCACTGAATACTTCAGGATGCCTGGTGCACTCAATAGACAGGGGTCTGAGGGAAGGGAAATGTGGGTAAAAGACCGGATTGCTGCACGTGCATTTCTCACCTCTTTATTTTTGAGTGCTGGCCTCTGCAGTTTTTACACTTAAATGTAGGTTTTTAAAATACTATTTGTAATGTGTTTAAATTAGTAGTACTACTGTCATTTCCCCAGCCACATTAGATACGCCTACCTCTGCTTTGTTTTTCTTACTCCTTCTCAATGCTCATGCAAGCTGGTGAAATGTATTCACACAAGTCATGGGTAAGGACAATGAAAATATATTGAGTCTTTATATTTCTTTTTATTTCCTTAGTTATATCTTACCAAACACCAGATGTTATGTCATGGTGCTTTGTAATCTTCATCCCTGTATGCCGTTGCGAATCAGACCTGGATGGATCCTTGAAGGGGCGACACACCTCACAGCTACTGTGTTCAAAGCAGAGGCTGTTTAGAGCTGTGTCTCTGTCTATTGGGTCTAAGGAGAATTTCCTATCTGAATAGACTTGACTGAAACAGGCTGGAGGGGATAATCTGGCACTGACCTCTCCTCCCACCCCCCTGCTTGGAGAGTCGATGGGAACTAATAGGTCTTTGCCTGCCTAACATCTCCCGATTCACAAAACTTTCTGTGGCTGACGTGGTGCCAGGAGGCAGAGGGGTTATTTTGGGGCAGATTCCTTTTCATTTGTTTTGTTTTCCTTTCTATAGCAGTGTGGCAATCCCCGTCCTGGCAGAAGGGATGCCCTGAGGGAAGGGAGAGGAGCTGCTGCTGAAGACAGAGAATTCTTCATGGCTGCTTGTCCTTTCTTTGACTGCGGCATCAGCTGGGGGCTGGGGGAGAAGTGCCTCAGGCTCATTCAGAGTTGACCCATGGTTATTTTTAGCTCCTTAATGCTCTTTCCAAGCCCTCCGCACCCCCCCCCCCAGCTTATTCCTCTCCTCTTGGCAAATGGCACTTTGTAAGCTACTCAGTCACAGGTTAGAAAGCACTGAAAAAAGTCAAAGGGCAGGGAACTGAGGTACTCCTCCGAGAGAGGCACTTGAAAGGTCAGGAAATGCCTGGGCTGTGGGTAGGAGCCCCTCCTAGCCTAGCTCTGCTTATTAAAGCAGGCGTGCTAGCCCATACAGCCTGGGTGATGGGGCTCAGATCTGAAAGAGCATGTAAAGGAGGCAGAGGAGGAAATAGGAGAGAGTAAAGGAAGAGTAGGAAAAGAGATAGAGAGATAGGATAAGGATAGTTGTGGTATACAAAGGGGACTAAGTGAGGTGAAGGAGGATGTGCACTATTGGAGCACGACTGAGAAAAAGAGGAAACAGGAATGGAGAGCAATTTTACTTCCCTCAGATTGCAAACCTGGAGGATCTCTCACCCAAGGGCCGTGGGCTTCCTCTTCCCCTGGGGAGTCCCTACACATCAAAGCCAGGACATGGTATGTAGGCAGCTCCACTTAGAGGACACACCTCTTACCTTCCCATCGGATGGGAGTTGCCAATGGGAGGGTGCTGTGTCCTGGAGAAAGACAGATCTTAGTCTTTAGGGAGAGGATCAAGACAGCCACCGTGGAGAGGCTTTTCCTGTGCTTTGCAGAGCTGCCAGCAGCCCGCCCTGGCTTGTGGCTCATAAAACATCAGGTGATGTCTGAAGCTGGGCCCAAATCCTAAGACCTTGGTCAAAGCAGGAGTGCAGGATTTAAAACTCACCTCATGCTGGTAGAAAGTGGTGCAGCTATCACCCAGGCAGTAAATAAAGTACTAACTCCTGAGGTGCTCGGCTGCGGAGGACCTGAGCATGGGGTGCTCTGAGGGCTCACAGCATCTCTGCCTGCGTGTGCTGGTGTGTCTGTCCATGCATTTATGGTTTTGGCCTTTAACGTGTGCAGGATCTGAGCTTTCCAAATACAGGATTACTCCTCACTGTGCCCTGGGAGGCAGGGTTACAGTGCACTCTCCTCCTCCCACAGGAGCTGGGGAATGGCTCCTGCCAGCAGCAGGGCAAGCCTTTCCCCATCCCAGTCCTGTGGGAGGATGAACAAGCTGCTCCCTTTCCCTTCTCTCGGGGTGGATCCAGAAAGGAGCAGTTGGGTGGCTCCATTGGCTACTGTAGCTGGGCCCAGTGTCATGCTGATGCCAGGGCACCAATAACCTGCTCAAAATAACATGGCTCCCCCCGCACCATATCCCCACCTCCTCCTCCCTGTAGTCCGCTCTTTGCAGTAGCTTCTTCTTAGTTTTCCAAAGTCCCAGCTGTGTGTGCTTGTCTCAGGCAGGGGAAGCAGGTTGCCTGGATACGGTCCCTTTGATGAGTAGTGCAGTCCCTCTGGAAATCAGGTTGCAGTCCCTCCTCTCCCCTTCCCAGCATCGCTGCTCAGTGTGAAAGATGGATCTGGGTCCCTGGAGGGCTTCTGAATGTGAAAAGGGGGTGTGGGGGAAAGACAAAGCATCACAAATATCAGCATTCCCCTCTCACCCCAAAGAAACAGCCAGGTGTAGGGATCGCAGAGACAGGCAGGGCCAGGAAACTATTCCACCCGTTGCTGGAGGCCAGCATGAAGCTGGTCCTAACCCAATGAAAGAGGATCCCACACATGAACTGAGTCAAGAAGCCTCTCAGAAATGTGCATCACGAGCAATGGAGATTAGGACTAATTGATACAGTCCAGCAAGGGCAAGCCCAAGTGAGCTTACCCAGCCATCAGGATAATCATTGCTCTGAAAATGAAGTTGCACAGAATGGGGCAGGGTTGGGAGAGGATAAAACAAGTCCCATTCCTTTTGGTGTGTCTTGCTTCACAGTTTTGCAATTACATAGCTTCCTTGGCACCAGACAGTTTCCTTTGGCTGATGCTGCTAGAACAATTGGCTAATGTGGAAAAGCACCGTGATGTGCTTACAGGTGTCTAAGCTGTAAAGACCACAAGGAAATGTTCACCTTGTTTCAAAAGGCTTTAACCAGGAAGAATATAAGATGAAAGAGCACTTACTACTAATATCAGAAAAAATATTCAAATCAGTCTTTTTTGCTTACTTTATTCTCTAATTTTCTCAATGCAAAAAGCCACACCTGCTCCATTTCTAGATAACAAGTACATATACTGAAAATCCTTACAAAGGATAATTTGTCAGCAACATTACAAAGTCTCCACAAAACAAAATTCTGTAATTGAAAACTACTATCTGTATTACCAAAAGCATTCTTGTACTCAAGCCATCTGTCTTCAGTGGTGTGTCTCCACCTTCCCTGTAAGCCTCTGACATTGGCCAATTTCAGAGAAAAGGTAACAGAATAATCAGACTAAACTGGCTGGTTCCAGCAGGAGAGTTCCCGCTCCAGAAGTCCTAGCTTTTGTAGCAGAGCCTAAAATACAACAGATGAAATGTAAAATACAAATATATTTTAGGACCAGAAGGAGAAAAAATCCTTAAACTAAGATTCTTTTTATGGGGGTTGCCCTGCCAGGAGCACTCAGTCCCCTCATCTGTAGAGGCAGGGCATCAGCAGAAGTGCCTCTGCCGACTATGGTGCTGCAAGATCTCGGTGGGACGTGGGTATCTCTCAGTTACACAGGTCTCATTCAGGGCTCTCTTGAACCGAACAAACATTTCACACTCCCCAAGAAAAGCAGTGGCCACCCACTGCAGTTTGGCAAGCACTGGTAGCTCCCAAGTGAGAAAGTCTATTTAGCTGGCAGTCATCTGCATTCTGCAGTGTTTCAGTGTCTTAGTGCATTTACAGTATATCCCCCGATGCAGTGCTTTAGAGGGTGTTGAGCATGACATAATTCATGGGTGACAGTAGGGATTTCTGCTCAGAGAGGAATGGTTGCAACCTTTTAGCCACATTAAGATAGAAAAATGCAGTCTTGGATACTGGCACATATGGTAACCTAAAATCATCCTGGGCTTTGATAGCTTCCCTGTGGGGCAAACCAATGTGCCAGTGAAGACAGGCCCCAGCAATCAGAGACTCATGCCAGCCCTGCCATTCTCTTTGATTGCTTCCTTCAACCTGTCATCAGCACCTCAGTCATCTCTGGATGTAATGTTGGAGAGTTACAGTCAGGCAACTATGGGTTAAGGCATTCAGCTGCATGATATGCAAGTTGAAAAAGACTAACCACAAAGCTGGATTCATCTCTGTATACAGAATGCCACAAGTCATGCCTTCTTGCTGGCCCTTCTATTAATCCCATATGAATATCAAGTAATGAAAGTAGCAAGACAGAAAGTAGCGCCCAGCAAGTGAAAAGCCCTGGAGCAATTGCCACTAATATCCTTAGGACGCTCCTAAGATCAGTGTGGAAGCTTGTCAGGGCAAATGTCCTGAGGGAAGGGAAGGGAAGGGAAGGGAAGGGAAGGGAAGGGAAGGGAAGGGAAGGGAAGGGAAGGGAAGCGAAAGGAAAGGAAAGGAAAGGAAAGGAAAGGAAAGGAAAGGAAAGGAAAGGAAAGGAAAGGAAAGGAAAGGAAAGGAAAGGAAAGGAAAGGGGAAAGAGAAAATAGTACAGATTTCTGGCAGGGGCAAAGAGGATATACAGATAGGGGGTTTCCTTCTTTAATCTCAGAAATTAGGATCAATCAGTGCATAACAGGACAATACTGATGGGACTTTTTAACACTGATGGCTACTCTGCTCCATTTTCTTCTGTATCAGACACACTGAAATCAAGACACCAGATATAGATGTCACTGAGAATTGAGTTCTGACTGAGGAGGGAAGAAGGAAAAAGGGAGAGAGACATCTAATCACAAGTTCTTTTTTTACATTTTTTTCTTTCATTCCCATTTCAAAGACAGAGAAAAAGAGAAAGACACATATAGAGAAAGAGAGCGTGAATCATTTAACATGAATTTTGCCTGAATGAGGACTGACATAAGTGTGTGAAACAGGAAGGAAATGTATGAATAATGCAGAGCAAGGCTCTGTGCAGACGGAAGACTGTTATTGTGTCCCTGTTTACAGCTTCTGAAAGCACAATCAAATAGATATGGAAAGAGTGCAAAAAGCCTGCATGGTCATCTCACGTTGAAAAGGTGTTAAAATACACTGCAGATCACAAAATAACACCTCTCAATCACTGCACCAAATTTGCTCATCTGCTCACCCCGAGACAAAGAAGAGGAGCTGGTGTTGCTTTAAGTTAGAAGTGAGTGGAAGTAGGTTCTGTTCCCTGTGCAGGTCAGGCTTGCTCTAAGCTGTGCCCAACCTGCAGTGGCTGCTATACTAGGCTAAGGCAGAAACAGAGGGGAAAAACATACCCTGAACAGCTCTGCCATGCAGCCTTTACCACACACACCTGGGAGAAGGGCTTGTAGAACTATAAAAACCAGAATTTTTTATGAAGGGGACCCCTGAAAGAATTCATACCTGCCCTTCTGCTTATTTACAGCTGGTCTGTGCAAGGGCCTGAACTCATTTCTTATTCCTTTTATGGGAGGAAGTATGGCTAGGAACTAGCACACTCTCCCAGGACGCTTGGGACAGCTGGTTTCCATTTGTGGTCCTGCCACTGGCTGGTTTTGGCCAAGCATCATCATTTTTGTGCCACTGGTGAAGCACTTTGAAATCTTCTAACAAAACGCAGCATGTAAGAGCTGGATATTAATTCTGATTATTCTAAGAAGCCCATCATCATACCGTGTGGTCTCTTGCATTCTGTAATTAAGGCACACTTCTGCCCTAAGGAGGGTATTCTTATTCCTTCCCTTGCTTTATACCATTTCTGGATGGAATTTGCAATAATTTCCGAGGTAGCCTGTTGGATCCCCTCCGCATGTCTGGTCCTTTTCCAAATCACAGTCCATGAGTTCATCTGAGCAGTGATGGAAGACTCTGGCCATATTGTGTGTCTCAAGAATTCAGTAGCAGCAGAACTCACACAGTCATCCATAGCTGCTGAAGATTTCTCAGAAAGCTTTAGGGGGAAAGGCTGACCTACTGAATGACTCTTTCTCTAATTTATTGCTATATTAGACTAGTAAGAGATATAATACAACATTACATAAGTTTATGGAGATGTCTGGAGGATGTTCATATTTTTTTGACAATTGAGAGAAGCTTACCCGGAGGTCTAAGGAAGGGCATCTTAGAGAAGGACTCCAGGGAGAAATAGAAGGAAAGTAAGAGTCAAAGCCACGACACCAGGGCATAATGAAAGGGATGTGCAGAAAAAAAGATGTTAAATTTTGGATTGAAAAGATACAGAAAGAGGAACAAGGCAGGGTCTTTGAGGACAAGGGTGTAAGAGACATGAGAGGTCCTGGAAGAGAAAGAAACTCTTTATGGAATGATCCTATTTGCAATAGAAATACTCTTTGCATGCAAATAGGCATTCTCATCTTCAGCCTGGCCAGCTGGCTAACCCAGTATCATATAAAAGGGCGGACTGTGAAAAGCCCTATTGCACATAGAGACATGCGCTGTTTTAAGTACAGCGCTACAAGCAGCCAGCATGGAGAAGCAGTGATGCTGAAGCAATGCAGTGATGAAAATAAACGTGCTTGCTACTTCAGGGATGGAAAAGGCACATTCCATCTTCTGCCTCCTACAAATCTGCTGCAGCCTTTCATCAGCCAAAAGAAGCAGTGGGCCTGAGTCAAAACCAGTCTGCTTTTGGTTCCTCATTTCATGCTTGCCCATTTCACCTTGGTACTCAGGTAAAAGGAGAGGCCAGCAGGCATCATCATGTTTTCAATACCCTGTATTTCTATGGTGATATTAAAGTGTCCTCTATTTGCTTTTTATCTTTTCACCTTGAAATGGGAGCTGCAGGTGCTTGCATGCCATGTAGTTATTGCACATAATGAAAAGTGACAGGGCAGTTCAATCTCTGGGGTCTTTTCAGTCCATAGGCTCCCTGCTGAGAAACCCAGCAAGGTGGGCACTTGACTTGGTATTTTTTCCTAAGTTGTTCTGACATATCTCCTCCAGGAATTGCACTGATGCCCCCTAACTCATATCATGCAACCTCCCTGGCTGCATCAACTAGCATTTACTTCTGGTCACTGATAATCAGAGCTCCTCTCAAATCAGTAGCCTAAATATGAAAGGCTCCCTGCTGTGGTGTCCACAGCACTGCAAACAGTCCTGGGGAGGTAGATGTTTAGTAGGTGATTAGAGGACAGGTCACAGGCTTTTCAGCTGGGCTTTGAGATCTTTTGAGGGAGAAGGATATGAAGGATGGTGATTAGTGTCTTTTGGAGACAGAGACAACAAGCTTTAGGCGTGAATTAGCAGCTTTAAAATGCAGTGAGATCAGCTATTTCTGCAGACTGTGATGCTACAAAGAAAAATCATACCAGTAGCAGACCTGGTGTAGAAGTTGCTTGGGCTCTCATGCCATCTTCCCCTTTCTTCATAGCAATATACCCGCTATCCCTGCTTCACTATCACTGCTCCTCCTTCTGAGGAGCTGTAAAGAAGCACTTCCTTCTCAGGTAGGCTGCCACAATGTTGCGGTCCTGGAATACATCATACCCTTTTCTCCACTCCTACAATTAATTTTCAGTTCATATTAGCTCCCTATAAAGCACGATGAGGAACAGTGAATCCAGCTTCCGTAAATGAGGGAGAACACCACCAGATCTATCTCTGCATAAATGAAGAACTATCTTGAGACCATCTCCTGTAAAGGAAGATGTATTACACTGAATCCAAGCTTCCACACACTTGAACATAAAGTCAAATTGAATCTGCGCCTCTCATAAATGGGAAAGCACAGACAACTTCTGAGTCAGGAAGGTCTGCCATGCAGAGTCCACAATTCCTATGCATTGAACCTGCCTCTGTCTTTCCAGATATAATGTTGAGCTGAACTGCATGCATCCCTGTGTTAGCCGGTAAACCATATGGTGTCCAAGCCTTATATATATGAAGGCCATGCCGAATCATCTCCACATACACGGAGAGCCATATTCTGTCAGTTTGTTCTAAAAGCAGATGACCCTTATTCAGTCTAACATATCACCCACTTTAATGAAGGTTGAGATATTGATCTCCCCAGTAAATCAAGGTGAGATCTATAGATCCCTCCCAATAAATGATGGTGGCTGTATTGATTCTCTCCTTCCCACCCCCCATAAGTGAAAGCAAGACATATTAGTTCCTCCCCATTAAATGAAAGTGAGCTGTATTGAGGCCACCCCCATAAATAAAGGGTGGGCCATGCTGACTTAGACCTTAACCACATAAATGGAGGTGAAATGTATTGATTCCATCTTCTGTAATTGAAGGAGCGCTGTATTATGGTCCTCCTTCCAACATAAATGATGGTGAAGCATATTGATTCCATCATTCTTGAAGTGAAAGATGAGTTTTGTTGAATATCCCCAAAATACGGAAGGAAAGCCACACAGAACTTAGCGTCTTATCCAGAAATTTATTTTGATCTGTTATTTCCACATTGAGGCTTTTACTGCATTTGGATGGCAGAGGTGTGCTACTGCTCAAAAGCTCTAGGTACAAAGTGAAGTGATAAGGCACCAAGGTTTCAGCAAAGGGATGTGATGGCTAAGCAGAGGGCCTCCTGAGTTCCAGTCCTTGTGCTCATGTAGACCACTTGCATTTAGTCAAGTTTCCTGGCTTGTATGTGTCTTGTCTATCTAGTAAGGATAATGATCTTCCTCTGACATTACGTGGTAGAATAGATTTGTTCATGATTGTCTACAATGTTCTGTTCGCTAATGGGACCAAGTAAGTCCTGGAGACTTACTGGAAGTGGATGAAGCGTTATAGGGCAAAATGGTTAAAAAATAAAGTGCGCTGTATATGCCTTAAGAGAGGCTAGGACTGTACACTGCAGATAAATAATTAGCAGCAGCTGCCTGGAGCCTGTGGTGATTTTTACTCTTTAATTATTCCTGCACCTTCCTACCCCTTTCTACTAACAGCACTGGTTTTAAATGGTCTTTGCTGATGGGAAAGATACTAAAGGTACCTCACCTCAAAGCCATGCACTAGTTCAGGAATTCAGTCTTTCGCACTGTGACTGCTGCAGGTGAGGCAGCCGGGACAGTGCCCATCTGCCAAACAAAACATTCAGATTCAGCTGCACTCCTCCAGGAGATCGTGTTCAGCCCAGCAGCTTGACAAAATCCAGGACAGCACAGGGACAGGTGCTAGTGGTATAAGAGAGAGGTGCCAACTCCTTGCTTCCCCAAGGAAATACACTCATTTTCTCCACAGTGCTCCATTGCACAGTTGTTGTCTTTTGTTACCTGTTATGAACATTATAACCCTTGGGGAAGCTACGCAAGACAAGCGAAGAGGACAGAACCAGTGCAGCCTTGCGGAGAGGCCTGTCTGTGTCTTTCTTCCTGATTTGTCCCAGCAGTAGCAACAAGAAAAACGAAAAACAAACAAAAAGACAAAGATCAAAGCAAAGTCAGGCATAGGTGGACGACACGAGGAAGTTAAAGTCAAGAATAAAGCCCTTAAACATCCCATACAATAAATCATACCATTGTCACTTTTTTGCCCAACATCACACTTCTGGTACCATGTCTTGTGAGCAGGCGGAGTTATGGCATCTTGTGGTTTGTTGCCGTGCATCTGCATGGCACCTCCTCCATGATATATGGGGGGGTACGCATGCAGAGAGGGGGATATGAGATGGACAATTAAAGGAAAGCATGATTATTCTCTGAATCTGTAGCAGCATACATCTAAGAGGGACCCAGGGCATCTTACGTTGGCCATATCCTAGAATACAATGAGTAATGCAAGCTTTGATCTTTTCTTTAGGGTGAAATACCGAGGTATGTTTTACCATGTGTTTCTTAACACATAATGATTTATCTTAAGATCTTACAGAAAACAAGATGTGATAGTTTTTAACGTGAATTAGCTGTTCCTGGTAAATCTTCTGTTCTTCCCATGTGGGTTTTTCCAAGCATACTGCTTTGCCCAGAACAGACTTTGAAAATGCCAGTCAAGTGCCAATCCCCCCAAGCCCATGAATGGAAAATCCCAATTTCTTTGCAGTTCTCTCATATCACCAGCTGTCTAAAACCCCCTCCGAGAGGACTTAGATTGGATGTTGTGCTGATTTTATACAGTTGTCTTATGTCTTCCCCGTGAGTGGTGAAAGAGATTTTTTTCCATACAGCATTGGGGATGCAAATATCATTCCTGTTTCACTGCATCGTTTGAAAGGAGGACCAGACAGTTGCTATGGCAACAACACATCTGAGCCAGCTGTAGTTGCCATGGAAACAGAAATGATGGGAGCCAGGAAAAATAGTCCCAGAGGACAAGCCATTTTAAAACACACACAAAAATTCCCTTAAACTAAAATAAAATCTTGCTTTCAAATTCTAGAGCCTCAGAAACAAGGGGCAAAACAGAGGAGAATACAAACACCCTCTCATGATCTCGGTGCCTTCCTTTCTTACATTTTCGAGAGACAAGGGAGAAGTCATTGGAAGTGATCCAGTGATTGCTAGAAAGGAGGTGAAAGTAAACTCCATGATACCTTTGGCCCAGTCTGCTGACCCTGTGGGAATGCGAATGCTCTGCATTGATAACTCTGCACCATGGAGGCACAAATCAGTACTCCAGTCAGGTATCCCTCTCGTTTGCAGCAGGCTCTGCTTCTATAAAGCTAACCATTCTCCATACAAGTGCTTTCAAACAATGAGATTATATCTTTGGAGACTCTTTAGTCCCTGCAAGAGGCATAGTTTTTATCATTAAATAGAGGGCAAGATGCACTGTTTGAGATGTCCAAGGCTTAAGTCTGGGAATCTCGAGCAACGGCGGGATGCCCTGGCAGCATTGCAACCTGCACTCTGGCCTTCAGGGATGGGGCAGTCTAATAGGTACAAAAGAGAGGTATCCACAACATCTTACATCTCATCGGGGTGTTTTGTTACTGTGTATCTGTAACTCTTTTTTTTAGCTTTAATGTTACAGTTAATCAGAGAGGCAAACAGCTTCAGCATCCACACAGAGAAGTGGGGTCTCCTGAGAATGTAACTGGGCAAACACAAGGGCTGAGACTGGGAGCAGGGAAGAGAAGAGATCAAATGGAGTGAGAAACTGGCAGGAATAGATGGAGTAATAGGGGAAAGTGAGGCAGGAGAGCCTCAAATTGGGAAATGATAGGGACAAGGGACCATGCGGGAGCCAAGTGTGTGGTAAAATGAAAAGCGGTGAGAAGGTGAGCAGGAGAGCAGGTGAAGCCTGAGGCAGAGGACAAGGATGGAAGCAGGCAGAGATGAGAGGACAGAGGGGAGCAGGATGGCAGACCACAGGATATGAGGATGGGCAAGCTGAGGGCAACGCAGTTGGCACAGCAGTATGGGAAAGGACAGGGAGGGACATGAAGCCTGGCTCAGTAAGTACAGGGACAAGGAAAGGCGAAGAGAAGCAAGAGGTATGGAGGCCAGATAGGGCACAAGATGGCCTGTAGGGTAACACACTTTCTGTTGTTGTTTATAATAATGCCATACTTCAGCAGATTTCCCTGGCTTTTCTAGAATCACTGCACGTGTAAATACATTTTTTAGCCAGTTCACTCATCACACTGTGGTGAGGGCTGCTTAATCCAATATAGCGTTGTACTTAAATTTTCCAAGTATTTATTTCCTTGCTCTGTATCAACAGCTAACATTATAAAATCTTTCCATGCTTTCAAGGTGCAGACTTTCATTATTTTCTTACCGAAAGCAGATTTAGAAAAGCAGTTCAGTATCTCAGCTGCCTTTGAATTGTCACTGCATTTTCTGCCTTCTCATTTTGTGATCACAGTTCCTGCCCCTTTGTTTCAGTCTCACTCCTCTCTTTCTGTCTATAAAAAAGGGGGATGGATGCTGCAGTCTGCACACACCTGTAATTTCTGTTGAAGCCAAGGGAATCTGCATGCATGTAACTAACAGGACTGGAGGACTTGGCTAAGGATTTCTTTTTAAAGGAATAATAAACTGCTCACGTTTACTAGAGAAGGAGAAAGAAAAAAGTCTTTATTCAAAATGTAAATCTCTTCCTGCTGAGGAGCGAACCCAAAAGTCAGCCTTCAGGATATAAATATTTATGCCTTTTGCATAAACAGCAGATGTAACATTTCCAATTAACTGTCGATCTTTCCATTTCTCTGGCTGCTGCTGCTTTCTCTCACAATATCAGAATGAGCAGTCCGCTTGATTTGCCTGAGCTCAGATCTGTCACAAATTTCCTCAGTCCGTAAGATGAAATTGTTCCTGAAAATGTTTATTTATCAGAGCCTAACAATTTCCCTGTATTTTTATTCTTTGTATTCAATGTAAAATGAATTCTATTCTGCTGAAAGATGTGAGATTCACAGCCCAGATAAGAGGACAACAGAGAAAGAGCGGAAGCAGGCACAGGTGAGAGCATGCACTCAGCCATTGCACCACACTTCAGCCCAGACCTAGAAGAAGCCCTCATGACATGAGATGCCAATGTCTGACCCATTTGGCCCCTGGCCTTTCTACCAAGGCTGCCGGCCTGGGGCCAGGTAGCATCAAGTATAAGAGGTTTTGTGATGTAGCCACCTGTTCATGAGGAACTGCCTCCATCACTTCTTCAGTGTCAGCTTTCTCAGGTGTCTGACATTCAATCCTGCTAATGGCACTTCCACAACTTCGTTCTCTCTGGGAGAAAGTGTGAACTGTGCAAGCAAGAAAATGAACCCTACTAGAGCTGGTAAACATCAGGTTTCATTGGCATCTTGCCTACAAAGCAGAAGATTTTGCTGCAGTGCTGGAAGGAGGGCAAGAATGAAAACTTACAGCAGGGAGATGGTAGTAGGTAAAAAACAAGCCAGAAGGCAGGTGCAAGGGGAAGGAAAAGCACTTGTCTGGTGATATGTCAGAAAGCAGGGATCCCACTGTTCCCTTCTGCCAAGGATGCTTTTGCGTGTTCCCCTGTCCTCTGACCGGTCCCACAACACCATGAAGTTTAGCTCAGCATCTCTTCATTTCCTGGGAATCCAAAAAATCACCCAGGGCATTGCTTCAAACCAGAGCTGCTGTTCAGCTGATCCAGCTTTCACTGGGGGCTTTCACAGGTGAAGAGCTCTTGGCCTTCCTGCTTACAGGGTAAGCACTGCCCCGGGAACCATGCAGCTAACCTGGGACAGGGCTCTGTGCTGCTAGCTGGGTTAGTGTGGGGGGTCAGCCTTGCTCTTTACCTTCCTCAGGAGCTGCATCACAAGGGCTGGCAGCTCTGGCAGGTGCTGTTGCTATGGAAACTGGCTGTGCTTTTAAAACCATCCATGTGGCAGTGCAGGGATGGAGGTACCTGCAATCCTGACTGCTTATGGGGCACCCTCCTCACTTCTGCTACCTGCAGCCTGCTTTTCTCCAGGTTCCCAGCACTTTGAGCTGCATTTTTGCCTTCTCCCCAGGCTCTTCTGCTTGCCACATCCTCCCTGGCTCTGGATTCTTGATGGTGTGAACAGCTGGCCTCTTGCATAGCATGAGAAATCATCAAATGCTAACCCAGAAAAAAGGGTCCAAATTCACAAGTAACTGGAAGCTTAATTGCTTAATAAGCACAATTTTCACTTTGTTCTGTGCTTTGCCCAAAAGGCATATGTAGTTCTTGTCTATATTCAAATATAGTCTTGACTCAAGTGTCTGTGACCAGTGATTAGGTTATCTGCACTGTAAAACCCCAAATAATCACCAGTGTTTGCTTCAGGTGAGCTAACTGAACTGCATTTTGATTACAAGTAGAAGCTCACTTTGCTTGGCTCACATACTGCAAATCCTTGTGTGGGATTCCATCAGCAGGGGAGCAGGTGTACTAACATAGCTGAAGTTATTACCGGCTGCGTGCTACCTTCCTCTTCTTCGTATCAACCTCTCTGATCAGCTATATCTAAAAGAACCTGAGGTAGCATCATCAAAACATCCAGGCTTTGTTTCCCCATCAGGAACAGGAATCAGGGTAGCACCAGTGTTGACTAGCTCATCTGTCATGCTGTGTCTTTGCTGGGACTCACTGTGCCTCCTGCCTGGGGATCTGCACAGGTGCGAGGCAGCCCTACCAACTTTCTTAAAGTGGATCAGTGTGGATTAACAATTTAGAATGGAGCAATCTCAAAAGGAGACTGAAAGTCAGTTTTCTTAAACCACAAGCTTTTTTTTTTTTTTTTTTTTGGTTCAGCCCCCTTGACTGTGGCTGACTGTCTAGTATTTCTCTGGAGTTTTCACTGCTGGCTGAGGAGGCGCTCTGGTTTAATGGCATTCATTAATCATACAACAATGCATCTCTGCAGCATCAGAGCTTAGAATTCAAGTTACATTACTGATGGGCGTTGGCCTGGCTTCTCAGGTTGAGGGTGCTCTAAGGTCAAGTCAGACATTTAAGGCTCTGTGCGCATTTTGGGTGTAATGTAGGACACCCAGGATTTAGGCAGCTGCTTGTTCCAGCGCAGGAACAGACTTCCAGCTGAGTGTGCCGAGTGAGTCACTCTTGGGGCAAAGAGAATTAAGCCACTGTCACACTTCCCAGATTTGAAGGGGGTCTGAGACCTGCAATGACCCTCCCAAGAATTGTCCTGATTTATATTGGTTATAGCAGGTCTTTACAAAGCCCAGGATCTCTCGTGCCCACTGACAGCTCTTCTAAAAGCAGATGATCTTCCTATGCACTCTTTGTTCTCTGTGTTTTCCCTAGAACAGTTTGTCAGGTTGTTACCAAGGTATCCAGTTTTTCCAGTGCTAAAGGACCAAAAGTCAGTACTATCTTCTCTCACATGCCTTGTGGATGCTGTGATGACCTGCAGGTGTGGTCAGAAGCAACCTTCCAGTCTATCCTCCCTCTCCTAGCTGGACACAAAAGCAATTGCAGAGCCTGTGGCTAGAGTCTGCAGGAATGCACTAACAAATGGCCTTCAAGGACTTCCTTAATCACCTTTGCCTAGCTCTTCTGTTGCCAAGATGGTATTCAAAGGAAAATGTTAAGGCCTGATGCCAGCCCACAGACTACCATTCAGACAACTTGGTGCTAGACACTCCCAGATTTGCTTTATGATCCTTGTTTCAGGGCCTTGGATAAGCATTATGGTACATAGTATAGAATGGCAGTATTGATACCTTTCATCCAGTGTGGGACTGCAGTTGTTTTTCTCACTTTTTAGGATACAGGATCCTTTGTGTTATTATAATCCTGTGCTTTACCATTGACAGAGCTTGACTTACCCCTACTGCTCTTGCTCTGGGGAGGAGTCAGTTCCCTGTCAGGCTGGCTCCTGCACAAATTCCTAGAAAGTGGCATTTTAGTAAGTGACCAGAATTTTGACCAGACACTGTCTTCAAGACCCCTGAAACAGCTGTGAAAGTGCACTAGCGCAGAAGCAGGTGAGATATGCCCTTTTACAGCTCCCGTGTAGCCTCAGAGAGACCTTTAAGGAAGGTCCCTTTTGAGAAAGACATAAACTGTTTGTGCATTACATCATTCCCTTTGCGCATATGCTCACAGAGCATTTGGATTACCTCATTCTTCCCAGAATTTAGACTATGTTTCTGTAGCCAGGCCCTTGAATTTGCACATTAAGCAGCAAGAGTCACTGAGCTGATTCTCCGGAGCCCTACTGATGCGTAAGAGATCCATCCTGCCTTTCCCATGTCTTCCATGTACCCCGTTACTTTCCCCATCTGTGTCAGGCATAATGATTCAGCAAATAGATACGCTTCTTGGCAAGTAGTCCAAGCATTTAACTTGATAGCAACACTGAATATTGTATGTCCTTTTATTTATTTTACCCAAGTGCAAATTTGACTACAGGCTGTTCCATTGTCTATTTAATATTTTGTCCAACCTTCCGGCTTCCTTCTAGAGAGGAAGCAGCCTGCAGGTGCTGCAAACAATTTTTGTTCCTTTATGACTAGAAGAAACTACTCTATTCCTCTAAGGCTTTTAGTCTGACTTGATTCTGGCTCGCCCACCTGCCTGCTTTCTTTGGAGAACTGGCAGGTGAATATTTTCAATAATTTACTTTAAAGCTGTTTTATCATCCTGCTATTTATTTCTGCCCTAAATTGTGCCCAGAGGTTAGGAAGCTCTTATCTTCCCACTCACAAAGGAACTGAAGGAAAATATTCTACAGGGCACAGAGGCATCTTTGGGTGGTTTGTAAATATTTTCCAGAGGCAGATATACTGGGGAGTGAAAAGAGGTGTAGTCCCTACCCTGTTAGTATCGCCTGATAGAACCTGCACCTTCTAGGTTATGCAGTAGGGAGCAGTTGTGCTCCCACAGCCCCTTCTTCCTACTGTGATTTACATCCAGCGTCTGTGAGATACACCTGCTAGTGCTTCAAAGCATGAAAAGGAAATAATAAAAAAAAGCCTTGAGAGATGATAACTTACTCCTCACACAGTGGTTTGACTCATTAAAATCAGTGGAGCAATTTTCAGTGACTTCTCTGGGATTTGGATCAGACCCTAAAAGCACAAGCCCCAAGAGCTGGACTGCAGCCAACTAACTTAAGAGAAACAGAATTCCAAGCAAATGAGTTTTCATTTTTAATTCAGAAGCAAACTGCAGTGCATTTGGATGGGATAGGTCCGAGAAGAATCCAGGCAACTGAAGGAAGTGATACTTCTGGTGTGTTTGCCTCTTCTTAGCCATACCCTAAGGGGCTAGTTGCTCCACAAAGCAATATCAATTATCCAGCAATGGACACTACTGCTTTTATTATTACTATATGCCTAAATGCTTATTGTAGTCCAGGACTCCAGCAAGCTGGACAATAGACAAGTATAGAGCAAACAGATGGTCCTTGCCTCCCAGAGCATCTCGGAGTCTAGATTTACCATTTTATGCTCAGAGTTTGCTGATGGGTGTTGCACCACACAGAGTGGCATTGTTTTTTCCCTGTTGAAGTCAATTAGGTTCTCAGTGCCCCAGGGAGGTGATAGGGAGGTTTGTGCTGCTTGCTTTGATAGAAGATATAAAACATAAGTCCTGGGTTTGCCACCCAAATTCCACTATGTTTTTTTGGAAAGTGCCTGCAGAACCTTATTCAGCATGAGGGTGAACTTGGTTGTATCATACAGGCTTGTTTACAAAATGCAGCACTGCCTGCCTGAAGGTCAAGCGGGTACCTTGTGCCAGGGCTCCCTGCCCAGGTCTAGGTAGAAATGGAGAATGAGCCCACACTATCTCAGTGCTTCATGAGTACGTGCTTTCCTCAGAAAGATCTCTTTTTCTGCATCTTTCTCTTTGCTCTCAGCATGCCCCAATTTCCTGCCCTTTCCTCTGCTACCCACCTTTCTTTTTTTGTCTTTTCTGATAGCATCACCTGGTCACCCTCTGCAGATAACTCCTCTGGAGAACAGCAGACTTACAAAAGTGACAGCTGTAAATCTCTCCTTATAATTCACGTGGTTTGTGAGGTGCAAAAATAGACTTTTTAATTTTTGGGGGGGGCTCCTGCGCTCCTTGCATTCAGAAGAGCTGTATTTATGTTCCTCCAGACACGGCCAGAAAAGGAAGCTCTAGAAATCCCATAAGAAAAGGTTGTCCTTGTTTCCAGCTTCCCCCGTCAAAACATCTGCTAGTGTGAGATAAAAAACCCTGTTATGACCAAAGAAAGGAGAGGAGAGGGAAAGCGACTCAGAAACTTGAGGGCAGTCTGGCTCTGCTCCAGCAGCTGGTGCTCATCTTTGACAGGTACAGGGAGAAATGGGACTGAAGAGGGAATCTCAAGCAAGCAAACAAACAAATCAACTAAATGAACAAACTGGGTGATAAAGTAGAGCTGAGAATCAGTAGATAACGAACACATCTCTGTCGCTGCAGCGCTTTCTCCTGGGTAGAAGGGGAGTCAATTACACACCTTCCAACAAGCTATTGATCGAGCTGCTGCCATGTATCGAATCGGAGCCCCGGCTGCCCTGCGTGTGGCTGTTTGATTTTCTCTCCCTCTGTAGCAGCACGTGGATGGAAGCCAGATGAGCCAGCACAGGACTATCGATCAACCCGCCTCCCTCCTCCTCCTCCTCTTCTTCACCCCGGTCGCCATGACAACCACAGCTGCTGCAGCAGCAGCAGCACTGTTTACCTGGCCCATTTATTTTCCTTTTCAATATCTTTCCCTTCCCCCCTGCTGCTCTCACCTTGGCATGATATTGGCAAAGCACTCAGCAGTTGTAAAAGGGATGAGTTTTTATGACTCTGAGGAGGACAATGCAGTTCTTGGCTCTACTTTATCACCCAGTTTGTTCATTTGGTTGATTTGTTTGTGAGGAATCATTGCCTATAAACAACAGCTATCTCAGTCACAAACTACGTTGTGCTCCAATCATGGAGGAGGACCTGTCATTACAAAATACAGGTCTCCTTCCTATGGTTTAAGTGTGCCTGTAGTAAGATCCACATTTTCTTCTTATATATTGCCCCAGAGTGGCAACAGAGAACTTATTCCAGGTATGACATCATTTACCAGCTATTAATCTCACATGACCCCTGGGACAGTAAAACATAACCATGGGTGGACTAGACTTTCTTTCAGGTCTTCAGCCACCCTTGTAACTTCTGTTGAGGGCACTGCTGCTGTGGAAGGAGCAGTGGAGCAGGCAAGTGTCACCTCCCAGTAGAAGTTCACCACGGCTTCCAGCTGCATAAGCTGAGCAGTCCAGTTCCTGGCTTTGCCCAGTTCTACAGCGCTTTCCATAATCCCTGCAATCATGCCAAGTGCCAGCACAGTCTTGTCCCATCTCTGCTTCCACTGCCTGAAACTGCCTTCCCGTTCCTTCGCAGGATAATAGTTGTGCTACGAAGACCAAACAGTAGATAAATGAACAATGTTTAAGGAGTAGCCCATTTCCCCCCTCCTGAACATTTTATTTGTTGTGCCAAGTCATCCATCTGCAGATTCTTGGTGTAGGATTCTCTGCTGAAATGTAAGACAAAGAGGCTTTATGCAGGGGTACAGAATATAAGATATATAAATAAAAGATATCTCTTAAAATATAATACAGGTGTCTACCTTGTCTCAAAGGTCTTTCTGGCTTCCTTTTAATTGGAATTCTTCACCCAAGTCTCACATTCCTCATTCTTTCCACAGTAAAGCCATCAAACCCTTCCAGGAGACTCCTAGTTTTCCTTATAATTCAATATGATTGATACAGGATGTAAAAGATCACTTGATGTTATCAAGTACAGATTCTCCCTCCTTGAAGCAGAAAGCTACAGGATAAACTGTGGAATTTGTTACCGCATGATATTAGGTAAGCAAATACTACATTTTGAAGCAGAAACAGACATCTATAAGAAAGAGAAAGGTGCTGGCAATAGTACGCAGGAAAGTTTCAACCCCCAATGCTGGGAGGCACGAGAGGACTGGGGTCAGTGAGGAGTCCTGTTCCATCCTTCTATTTTGCCAGTTCTAGAACAGTGCCATGCTGGGAGTATTGCAGAGCCATCATCCCTTCCTCTGAACAGTTTGGCAAGTCTCACTCCATCAGATATGTTACCAAGCTCAATTAGCCAGGAATCTCTCTTTAAACAGCAGGAGCTCAGATGCAAGAGTGGCCGGGCAATGGATTCATTCAGAATGAGCAAACCTTGGGCAGACTCTGCAAAATGAGACTGGGGCTGGGGTTCCAACCACCACCAGATGTGAGGCCCTGGCCTCACTGGGTGACAATTAATTCGGAGCACCTCGAGAAAAAGGGGTGTGTTTGACTGGCTGGAGCAGTGGTCTGATCTGGCATGGCAGGAAGCATGATACTAATGCAAATTGTTAGTAGTTATTAACTAATTAAATTGTTGTTATGCCATAAGGCACTTAACACTTTCCAGGTACAGTAGAGAGCCCAGTCCCTGCCCTGAGGAGTAGAAGGTCTAAAAAGGCAAACACAAAGGAATGGTGAAAGAAAAACAATTAACATATAGAGCAGAAAGGGTGTAATGAGAAGCAGCACATGGTTTTGCAGGTAAAATTTATGTCTGGTTTTGCAAAGAAAGAAGGTTTATGTGATCACAAGATCTTGGCGGGGGGAGCATGTATGACATCGTATGTCTGTCAGATGCTTGTATAATTTTTGATGCATCGGTCAACTAAATGCAAATTGGATGGATGAGAAGCTGGCTCAGATATACGTAATTTCATTAAAAGAAAAAGCCCTTTTCTTCAGCTCGGAAGAAGGTTGTAATAGGAGTTCGTATTTTCTCAGCCTTCAGAAAATTTGTATGGGCTGCAGCTCTTAAAACCCCCCAGTTAGAAGAAAAGGCTTTAACTGGTGAAACACAAATGTGTAGGAAATCAGGCTACCTTAGCTGCAGAGAGCTGACCTGGGTAGAGATGCTGCAAAAGGCGGAGCAAAAAGAGGTCTGTATTGGAGAGATGGCATGAAAGAGTGTGAGGAGACTGGCAGGGCTGGCGAGAGCTTACATTATTAGTTGATAAGACAGGGAGAAACATACTGGAAAAGATGGATGAGCAGTCTTGCACGGGTGACTTTCATTATAACAAGTTCCTTAAACTCAGTGTTAAGTAGGAAGTAGTGGATAAATTCAAGACAGGAACGAGATGATACGGTGTGCTGCAGAGATGACCTTTGTAGCTCCATTTGCCGTGTACTGCAGGGAGGAGAGGTGTACATCAGACCTGGGATGTGAATGTTATAGTAATAAAGATGAGAGATGCAGAGCCCTTGATATGATGGCTATAGGAGAAGGATCTTGTGAATACTGAGTGTGAAGAAAAATTAAAGTCTGTCCACAGAGGGGATGGACGGAATAAGAGTGAGTGAGGAATTGTAATGTCTAAGCCACACAGGGGCTGGCTGTGGAGTCTAAGTAAAAGGAGAGCCATGAAGAGCGAGTGTAAAGGAAGATTAGGATTTCATTTTTATCCAGAATTTTAATTAATGGCAAGATGTGCAAGAGGGAGCATGCATTCAGTATGCCAAATGACAGTCTGACCCAGCCAAGCCTGCCTATTCCGCAAAGCATTAGAGTTTCAATAAACACACATTGCTCTGTTGTTTCATCAGACACGCCGCTCTGGTGTGTATCATATGATATGGCAGCCGTTCAGCCAGGCGGGGAGCAGCACAGGCTATAATTTCCTGGTCATATGTAACTGGGTGGGGAAGCGCCTGATCCTTGGGGTGAGTAATGCTGGAATCGCACCATATGGCACCGTGCTCTTTGCTGTTCAAGGCGTTTGAGGTGTTGCTCTTGCTATTCAGACAGACATTCCCCAGGGCATCTCAATGGTCTTATGCTCTTGTACACTTAAAAACACCCTCCTGTAACCCGTTTTGCTGCGGACCAGACCAGTTTCCCATATTCCCAGCGTTTTGCCGGGGTTCACGGCTCCAAGGACTGCGGGTCTGAGCAAGACATTCGCTTCCCTCTGGCAGGAGGCCAGGGCCACGCCATGGCGCTGAGCTTGCAGTATGGGAGCGTGTGGCAGCCCCCAGCCGCCGCCTGTGCTGGGCAGGATGGGTCCCTGCCTCCCTCGGCCCCGGCGTGAAGCGACCCACGGGCCGTGGGGCATTTCCTTTGGAAACGCTCTGGGCTATTTACCGGCAAGGGGGAGGACAGTCTTACCCGCGCAGCTCAGCTTGCCTACGCGGAGGCACCGCCGCGCTCCTCCCCACCGCGTCCTTCCTTCGGCCGGGCCCCCCGCGGCCGCCAGCCCCGCCTGCCCGGAGCGGGGGCGGCCGCCAGGCTCCCCGCCGGGCCGGCCCGCACCAGCTGGCTCTGGCCCTCCCGCAAACCACGCCGGGCGAGGGCTGATTTTTTTTTTCCTGCCCCGAGACATTTTCCTACTTGTATTTTTCTCCTGCCGAGCTGATTTACGAGCTGGGTTTGGCGAGGGCCGGGGCTGCCGGCCCCAGCTCAGGGGCGGGGGCGCGGGGGAGAGGGGCTCTCGCTGGGCTCCCCAGCCGGGGAAACGCACGTCTCCCCCAGTCCGACATGAGCTGTAATTTCCGGCAGACATTTGAGGTCCCCGACATCTGCATAAGGCGCGGCAGCTTCCCAGCAGTGCGCGCCGCTGCACGGCGAAGAGAGGCGGCCATCGCCGGGGAGCGGGGGACCGGGGCGGCCCCTCCTGCCTCCTCCCAAGTCATTTATGTTTTACTCATTTCCTGCTCCCAGTAATGAGGCCAGCGATGCTGGGGTGGCGGCGGTGCTGCTGAGAAGGCAGATTGTTACACACGCACACATGGATGTTTTTGTTTCAGGGTGAATTTTCAGTGCTCGTGAAAGGGAGGGACTACGCGGAGCTCGCTGGAGCCTGGCAGAGGACCAGCAAGCTTCCCGGCAGTCCTTTGCCAAAAAAATCCAGACGTACAGCACCTCCCTCTGTCCCCGTCCCGTTCCGCCCCCCCCCCCCCGCTCGGTTCCTGCCGCCCCTCCTTGCCCGCTCTCTCCCCCCTCGGCTCCCCAGGGACCTCGTTCCCTGCTGCAGCACTGCCCTTCCTACCCTGCAGCCCCTCTGCATCTACCGAAGCCCCCTCGCCATCCCCTCACCACCCCAGCACAAGGTTCCTCCTGCCGCACGCAGACACGCCACAGTCCTGATCCGTGACTCCTTAATCCCAATCTCTCTTCTCGATTGTCTGTGGAATTACTGCAGGAGGGTGGGGAGACTCTGTGATATAAACATATTATCCTTGGAGGCGAAAACAACTCGAGGCCAAACAGATTCATTGCACTAGTGACTTAAACTAGGTGAAATGTCAACAGTGTTACTCAACATCACATTCCCAAACTCCTTACATAAAATAAACAAACCTTCTAGTGATGTTTTGTGTAGTCTCCAGCCCAGCTCCAACCCCACTGATCTGCTTCATTCCCCATGGGACAGCAGGGATGTGGGTCTTCTGGCTTGCGACCATCTTCCCATAGACATCCGCCATGGCTGAACTCTGCCATGTGTCTCCTCTGTTATAATGTACTAACAGGATTCAGTGGGTTTTGTTCAGTTTTGTTTTGTTTTTTTAAATTTGTCGTTAAAGAAAAAAGAGAACAAAAACTTTTTTGGCTGCAGCTATCAGTTCATTTTTGGTTGCTTTCTAACGCCAAAGCCAGCAGGATCCAGGAATTCATCTACTGGTGCCAGCAAGAAAGCACTGACCCAAACAAGGGAGCCAGAACTTGGACTGCAGTCCTTGCCAGGGATCAGCAAGAGGCCAAAGCGACCATGCTGCTGAGTCATCACCGCTCCAGCTGCTACAAGCCTTTTCTGGGGACGCGGCTGTTGCTAAGATTCCTGGGAGCTGACTGATTGCTCCTTCTATAGTCATGTATCACACACACATACACGTCAAAGGAGCAAGGAACAGCAGCTGGGACCAGCTCAGAGCGAGAACACAGCCTGCTGGCCATGAGCAGCCAGACTTCGTGGCTGTGCGGATATGCAGACAGGGCAGGCTGTGCCCTGCAGGAGCTGCTGTACGTACCTCTGGGCTCCTTTTGCGGGGCTAAAGCTATCTCATTCCCAGGGAGCTTCTCCTGTCACCCACTCATGGAGGTGTTCCAAAAGGCGAACAGTCCAGGCAGTGGTTCTGTACAAAGTTTTCTTTCTGTTCGTACTTGCACATTTCATCATTTGCTTTAGATCAGAGAGCCAGAGACGTTAGGAGGTAGGAACATGCTTAAAATCTATGCATTGCATTCCTTGCAGGGCTAGTGTTGGGTCATTCCCTTCATACAGTAAATAAATATGTTCAATCAGCAGGCAAGTAAAGTGAGCACTTTTCAGTTCTGAGGCCCAGAACTGACACTAATGACATTTCTCATTAAGCCCATCAAGTTTGAGAGTGTTCTGCAGCCTTACACATTGCACAGGGAGGGAACACTTCTTCATGTGCATCCTGCATTTTCCCTTGCCCAATTTAATCTTTTTATTCTCCTGCCTTTTATCTGCTTCAGGTACTCGCTTCCCTCAGATGCAGCAGTTAGCCTTGTTTCCTGCTCCACATTTGACATTCAACAAACTAGATGTACTCAGGCTTTTAGAGCTCTCCACTCACATCTAGGCTGTTAGAGCCTTAGGATATGGGACCTGTCTTCTCTGACATTAGACACATCACTGAGTCCAAAGGAATAACTAATCATGCTAACATTTAATAATAAAACTAATAATTCCAGAGCCTGGTGTCCCTGCTCCTTTTTATCGAGTGTCTGTTGAGGTGCCAAGCTCAGAATTACAAATTGCCAAATGAGGTTTCAGAGCACTTGAGTTTTGAGGTCACTTTTTTCCAGTAGCACCTCAGAGTCCTAACCATGGACCAAGACCACTATATACCATAATACTGAAAAAGGGTCTCTGCCCCAAAGTGTTCATAGTCTAAGAGAAGAGACAAGCAATGGGCAGAGATAGATGGGGGAGGCCCAGCAGGCAGTGAATTGGTTTTGGCCAACGTGCCAGGAGGTGGTCTCCACAAACAAGCAAACCAACTGTATTTTAGGGCAGATACGGATCAGGAAGAAGGGAATCTCTGAGATCTTCAAAAAGACAGTTTTCAACTCAATAGTTCGTTTTTTGCAGGAGAGAATAGGCACCTGTGGCCATTTCCCAAAAGGAGCTTTAAGTATTGCATAAGGACAGTAGCACATTTAAATCCACTTCTGCCCAAATCAGCACAGAAACAGTGTCTCAGCATATGAAATCTGTTTATGTAGACAAATGTAGGTATAGCCAAATGCAGACATGGGTAAACTTATTTGTTAAGTGTTTTGAGAAAGCTGATAAGAAATCCTATACATAACAATATAGAAATAAGTAAATTCTGAATTGCTCAAAATGGATGTGGGTAATCGCTATCACATCAAAAGTAAAACAAGCCTGAGGGACACAACCAAAGTGCTAGTGAAAAGGTGCTTGGGGACTTCACTGGAAGAAGCCACTCTGTACTGACTGTAAAGGGACAGATTAAATGGCATCAGGTACGATTTTTCTAACTTTTATTTATACAGTGTTTTAGGTATTGTAAAAATGAGGGGAAAGCACCACACACAGTTTCTAATTACTTGCATATGCAGATTTGGAAGCTGCATTTCGCTTGTCGTAAGGCATTATAGTGCTCTGACACTGCCTGCGTGGATGGTGAACGCCATGTATGGTGAGTCCTATCCCCTTCATTCCATGCAGCTACAGGCATGCTGTCCTTAAAAAATTCTGCAGTTACATCATCTCAATCATGCTTTTTTGTTAACCAGGAGTGTTTTTGTGCCCCTGGAGTGACTTGCTCTTCATAGTACAGCGAACGTTGTCGGGTATTGCCTGCAGAAGCTCACCATCAACAAAACCATGTAGAAAGTACACCCTGAACTAAAGATGCTACGTAACATCCCCCATTCTCCAATTTAGGGCATTTTGGTATCACAAGACCCCTTAGATGTGTTGTAAAGTGTCAGTCACCACTTGTATTTCAGACCCATGTCTGCTATGGCTGGGATGGCCAGTAAAGGATGCCTGGGAACAGCTTAGGCTGCACCTGACAGGAAATGTTAACACTGCCTAAGAAGAAAAGTCAAGCTCCGCTCTACTCTGAGCCACCCTGTTGTTCAGCCAGTCCTACCGATACCATCTCTGGAGAAATCAGATCTTCCAAGCTACTACTTGGTGTCAAACCTCCCATATTCAAACTAGATAGCAGAGTGGTCCATGACGAGTTGCTGCCTGTGCACCTATCCATCACTGAAATCTTGGTCATGGTTTGGATGATGCTGGTAGCACAGACAACCAACCTCCTTCAAAACCACAGATAGGGAGAGGATTTCTGTATTCATTCTTCAGGGTCTGCCTGCAGTGCTTGCTACAGCTAGCCTCAGCAAAACTTTCTTACCCCAGACACTAGTGATATTTAGAAAGCCTGTGAAACGGATCCTTTCTGTTTGTAGGAATGCTTGTTTGCATGAGATGGTCATGGATAGCTGCTTCCTCTGCCTTCAAAGAAGTCATGTGAAGAGCCCCAGAAGGCTTCAGCCTTCCCCCCAATACTTTCTGCATCAATTCTAGGTCTTGACATTTATTTTCAAGGCCTTCTGTAAAACTATCCAAGAATATCTTAGAAAAGCCTCTTTCTTTGCATATTGATAGCAGTGTTCCTCTGAACTCTGGGATAATGAAAGACAAGGCGTTCTCTACAGCAGGGTCATGGCTTTACAGATCACTGTGCTTGAAGATAGAAATCTCCTTTCTCTGGCTTTACTGAAGACAGATCTGAAAACAGCAAAGAAAAAACAAGGAGGTGAAAGAAAAAAGAGATAAAAAGAAAGCATGAGTGAAAAGAGCTAAAGCAATGAGAGAGAGGGAGTGAGGAAAGAAACAGCTTGAAAATTACAATTAAATCAGTTATAATGAAGAAAAAGATTTTACCTTTTCTTAGATGTGTGAAAGAAAATCAGCCCGGTGGGATACCATGCATTGCTCTGCTCTCAGATACTCTAGAGGGAGAGTTTATGAGCACATGGAGAAAGGAATTCCATGCAGTGCAAACAGAGATGCTTATATAGGTGATGTCCCTGCTTATACAGCTTAGGCCAGGCTAGCTCTGTGTAGATTTTCAGTCCAATATATAAACAAAATAAAGTCCTGTGCCACATCGTTCCCAGCTGTTTTCTAATGTCTTTCACAAGAGCATTTGACTTCATGGCAGGAGGGATCCATGTGGCATTGCACCCCAAATCACAAGACTATGTCATGTAATTTTTAGCCTTTCTCATGTTTCCATCCTGCAGCTTTAAAATTACTTTTTCTCCAGTGCACTGTAGTGATACACTTTTTCCAAGGTCATGCCACAGCTCTCAATGTACCAATACTAAACAACTCCAATATCTATAGATACTGGGCAGATCTCAGGGCCACTGTGAGATTATATTAATGGCAGTGTAAGGGGTCTGGCATGTGGAGAGATATCTCCACTCCCATGTGCATCCTTCTGAAGGCCCACAAACCTTTAGTCTAAGAGACTTAATAGGATTGTAAGAGGATTCTAATTCTTGGAAGTGTCACAGCACTGCTTTAGTGTCAGTGTCATAAAGGTTTTAAAAAGGGTAGTTAATCATTAATTGGTTCGTGATACTAGAACATACTATCGATTAAAATTAAAACATAAAAATCTAAATAAAACACACATATCCACCAGCATTTTACAGTGGCGATCATTAAATTAATGGTAGCTCAGTGGCTGCTGCATTTCCTTGTCCAGCCTTCTTCTGACACAGTGCAAGCCTGACAGTGCTGTTTGTAGCGCTTTAGCCTTGCCAATGGGCAAAATACTTTTCCAGATTTTCTTTAACTATTTTTCTTTTAACTATTAGGAGTTTTTATTTCACCTATGGTAGGACCATCTGTTTTTATTTTTGCTGTACTGTATTATAATCCACCTAAAACTTCTTTCCCTCTTCCATATATAAAGTAGTCCACTTGCAAAATCATGGTGCATCCCCATTTTTCAGCAAGGATTCAACTGCAAAATGCTTTGGTGAATTTTAACACTAGCAAGATCTAGTTTTATAGACCATATTGCACTACATTTAGAGAGAAATTTGAAACAAAACCTTAACTGTTGTTCTGCAATAAATGAGCAAAAGATGTTTCTGAAGCCATAGCAACTCACAGGGTTCAGTAATACACAACAGGGCTGTAAGTCAGGAATGCATTAACAAGTGATGCCTCACAGTGGAGTGTGAGATACTGGTTGATCGCAGCATCGCTGTTGAGCAGAGTACTTAACCACTTGCTCAGCATTAATGCATGTATGGAGAGGTTAAGGAGAATTAATAGAGGACTGGGAAGCACCCAGCTTAAAAAGGGGCAAAAGCAGACTTTGACATTGTAAGTCAGCCAGCTAGCTTCAATACCTGAAATAAATAAATTATCAAATAATCAATTCATAAGCATCTAGAGGATATCAAGGTAATCTAGGACAACTTGGGTTCATTTGTTAAGAACAAATAATGTCAAAGCAATCTAAATCCCTTTTTGACAGTGTAACTGGCTACCAGTGAATGGCAAAATAATAGGTATTTATGTCTGGATTTCAGTAAGGATAGGTATTTATGTCTGGATTTCAGTAAGGATTTCAGCAGTGTCTCATCTGACCTTCATCTAAGTATATGGCAGAAATGTGATGTAAATTAAATCATCCTGATATAGGAGCATAATTTGTGGACATACATTTTTAAAGAAGAATTCTCAGTAAGTAGTTTACTGTCAAATGGGTGGCTAGCATTTAAATGGACCCTCCATATGGGTCTGTGCTGGTCCTAGTCAAAGATCAGAATTTGTAAGGTTCTGGTTCATGAAGAAATAGTCAGAACCTGTAACTGCAAGTGGCATCCCTTGCTTTGTGTCAGCATAGATTATACAGAGCTCTGTGAGCACTTGTTAAGATATACTGCCTTAGAACAAGAATGATTTCTGAGAGCCCTTCCAGTCCTACATGTCTTTACTTTCTATTTACTTAACTATTTGACTGAAATGAGACTTTTCTGCTTGATGTTTTTATTAAATGGCAATTTTGTAAGGCTGTTTTCTTTTCAATAGCCCTATATAACTTCTCTTGTAACCTCAGAGCAGGGGCACATGAACAGGTTAAGCTGAGGTCTATTTGCCTCTCAAAATGATATAGCCCCTCTCCTGGTTTGGCCAGAGGGTAACTCATGCTTTCGTATGCATGTGGGCCAGGATGGAGCCTGCCCAGGCTTCCAAACTCCTGAGCTGCCTTCTTCTGTGCAGCTACTGCAGTGAGATTTATACCTCAAGCTTTACCTTTCCAACTCTGTGTCTCTAGCCCAAGAAAATGTTTAATAAATTGTATATGTGAACTGATTTTGGTATGCAAATATAGTATCTCTGGAAGAGGGAGTATATTTTTGTCTATGGCACTAGATTTTTAATCTTATCTTTGTGTATAGCACAAGCATAAGACAGGAGTTTGGGTAGCTAATGGGAAGATGGGTCAAGAAAGTTTTCAGGGGTAAAAGGATTAAGTACAGGTGAACCAGCAGTTATCAAGTTTTCTGCTGCAGCCAGTCTTAGGGATGAAAGACTGGTTCTTGCCTTGATGTGTGTCCCAGATTCTCATTGGCAAAACCTATGGCCACACACTTATCATTTTGAGTATCATGTGTCACACAGAAAGTGGAGACTAAACTGAAGTTTGTGCACTGGAGCTTGTGACAGCAACAGAAATAACAACTAGAAAACCTCAGCCCCTATAAAATCCCAGAATCAGAATGATGCAAAGATTAATTCATTTCAAAGGGCTGTGCAGTGTCTGACTCGAGGTCATTTCAAATCAGCAGTCACAGCTGTCATAGGTTCTATAAAACATAAAAGGAGCAGAAGAAATCCCTGCATGTAAACACACGCACGCGCACTTCATGCCACACACTCATCAGGTATTCAGAGAGGAGACAGAGTTACACAAGTATACGCAAATATTCTCCCTTAGACACAAGTAAAGAACTGCTAACACCCTTAACCACCAATCCTCCCTACAGTTACTTTCAAATGTTTGATGCATTTCCATTTAGCAATTTTATTATTTTCTGTCCTCGATAGCCTCCCTGTGACCCCATGGCTGCAGCTCTCACTCTGTCATCTTCCCAGTGAATAAGGGCGCAAGTCCTGGCTGTGGAAAAGCCACACGTCAGAGGCTTTGCAGTTCTGCCACCTTCTTCCCCAGCCACATTGTGCACAGTCAGGGGCACGCAGGGCCTGGTTCTAGCACAGATGCTTCGAGTGGATGGGACCTGTGCTTTCTGCTACTGAAATAGCTGTTGATTTATTAAAGTATGAAAAGTCCATATCTCAAATAACCATGGTCAATATTTGTGATCTAACATAAGGTTCCTAAATTCATGTTTACACCTCTTGACAAAGATGTCTTTAGCATGGTACAGTGCTACAAAAGGTTAACGTACTGCCCTAAGGTAAGGATCATTATTCACTTACAGCAGAGGCTCCTATTGAAAGATTCAGAAAAAAATACTCTGTAAAAATTCTCTTGGTACTGAACACAGAATTGTTCAGAGTAACTTTACTGATGAACATAGTTACCCACTCTGATAAGCCAGTGTAGGTAAGGGAGTGAGCTGGGTGTTGCTCTGCTTTGCATCTCCATCACATCCATGGCCGCTGGGTTGTGACAGTGGTTGAGGATAGCCAGGGCTTAATCAGGCTGGAGAGGGGTTGTGCAGTGAAGTCGAAGGAGAGAGAGAGGATCAGTCTGTTTTCTGACCATGTTGCGTTCTCCTGAATTCACTACTCCTCTATTCTGAATCCTTGTTCAACTTAGTGATCTGGTGGTGTAAGGATAGCCAGCTCCCACCCCTCTGCCCACGTCCTTTAATACTAACTGTCCCACAAGTGACCAGCTGAAGAACGTAAAGATCGTAGAGATTGTTTTGTGCTGGGTGTAGCACAAGCCATAGATCCTCACGAGGTGTTTCTGGATCAGTCATGTAAGGGGTGATCCAGGACTGAGTGGGAGCATATTTTTAAGCTCTTTCTTGAGTTAAAGAATTCAAACAGCAGAAATTCTCCTACATCCTAGACAAGATAATTGACCTCACTGTTAAACTTTTTTTGCGTTTCTCTAAATCTGCCTGTGCCTGACTCAAACCACCAAATATTGATATGCTTTTTTCTTAAAAATGATGCAGTCAAGTACTGTCAGACCTCTTTCCTATGTATCCACTTAGAGACTGTAAACAAACTACCTTAAATAAACAGATTAAGCATCCCAATCTGACATGGAGGGATGTGTTTTACGGTTCTCATATTATTCCTGTATCTTGCTTCAGAACCCTTTACAGCTGATCATCCTTTCTTAAGACGTGTGTATTTGGTTTCCTCTCATCATCTCTAAATGTTTTTCCAGGTCCCTGCAGTCCTGGAGACGCTCCTGTTTCGGAAGCTCTTGTGCTAGATGTATGATTTTGCACTTGACAAATGCACAGACACCTGTTGTTCAGATTAGCCCACCATACGAAGCTCTCCAGATGGATCTTTGCAACTACCATGTCCCATCATTGTTTATTTCTTTGCCAATTCTTCTGTCACACAAATGGATTCTCTATTTTTCTTTTAGTTAATTGATAGAGATACTGAGTAACTTTGCCCCCAAAACAGATTTCCTAGGTGCTCAGTAGAATAACTCACACATAATGATGATTCCCCATTTACAATTACTTTTTTATGATATATCAGTTGAGTGGGAATGGAATTTGTTTAATAAGGGCAACATTGATTTGTGTAGTGCTATTTTTTATCAAATGCCAGAAAAGACAAAGTCAGCTGCCTTACAGAAACCTAAATATATCAGTACCAGTTGCTTTATCAACCAAATTTGTAAAGGCATCAAAAACAATGTTAAGGTTTTTGGTGGGACAAGATATTCCATATTGTCACGTTGTTTGGTATCAATCATGCCACCTGCTTTTTATACCTCACTGACTGCCTCCCAGTTTCACAGAACTAATGCCAGAAGCCACACAGCATGCTATTTAGCTTTGTAAATATTTGCACACATCAGGTTATTTTCTCCAGTGCGCTAGAATTGCCTTGGTATTCTGAAGTTTATTAAACAGAAATCAAAATTAAAGATTCAGGGTGGCATATACCTCGCCTAACATTAGCTTTCTAAACCCTAGGACCTTGTGTAAATTAGTCACCTAGGCATCTTCCATAGTCTGTGCTAAGAGGGCAGTTTGCCTGTTTGTAAGGTATATTTCTGAGAAGGTGAGATGAAATGCCAGAGGATGAAATGTCCTTTGGGGTGCCGTTCTGTTTCTTTGACTATGAAATGCATGAGGTGAGCAGTTTGTTTCATCTTTTGGGTAGCTGGTCAGTTGAGATGCTTCCCAGCCTCAGAAAGTTCCTCATTCATTTTAATAGTCTTGTTCCCAGACACGCATAATCATTTTTACTCACATGACCAGACCAGGTAGGCTCTAAATACTTGCTTACCTAGGCATCCAGCTTCTCATTTTTATCCCATAAACTAACACAGATACACTGATGTGTCTTTATTACATACCTCTGCTGAGGTATTTTGGTGTCCATACAAGGCAATTGATCACTTAGGGACAGATCGTGCAGCCTTTGACTGAAGGAAGGAGATTATGTGGTCCTTCATTTGGGACTATTCATGCGAAGAATGGCTGCAGACCTGTGGTCTGTACACATCGCAAGGCATAGGCCAACATGCAGTTCCTACATGGTTGCCAACGGCGATATCAGGAAGTTAAAGGATACACAGTGAAAATTTTTCCAGTACAGTATAAAGCAAAAGGTAAAGGAATAAAGAATGGTTACAAAAAAGTTGAGGCTTCATGGATTGCCATTTTTAAAAAAGGCATGTCCTTTTATCTGGATTTAAATTTCCTTGTGCTAATCAAATCTAGTAGCAATGGATTTAATAAAGGGTTTTTACAGTTTTCCAAACCTATATAACATTTTAGAAATGTCCTACTGGGCCAGACTAATGATCCACCTAGCTTAGTTTTCTGCTTCCAGCAGTGCCAACTGGAGACTGTATTTAGGGAAAGCACATGAGTATTGGATAAAAAGAGGTATTATACAAATCAGTGTTGCCCTTATTAACCAAATCTGGTTCCTTGTCGGCCACCTTGGGAAGGACACTGCTGAGGCAGTTGCCGTCCTACTTGCTGTTGGGATATCACTTTGTGGACATTTTGGAAAGCACAGGACAGTCTCTTTTTGTGCAGTTGTTCTTCAAGTTGTTGTTCCCGGAGTCATTGGACTCTGCACTTTCAGGATTCGTTATATGGACACATCCTCATGACAGCGGATAAAAGGTGGAAGAATCAACCCCTTAACAATTTCAGAAATCAGACTTAGAAAATGAATATTTGAAAATGTCTTGTTATTTTAGCCCTTGGCTTTTGGTGTATGAATGCTTAGCACTGGCTAGTACCTATGGTTAATCCCTCTGTGTCTCCACTTCCTAGCTTTAAAATGCAGAGATCTGCCTCCTTCATGGGATACATCATTATAAATATTTTAAAGATTATGAGATGTTCTGATACTGAGGAATAGGCTTTATCCAATCTGACCTAGAGATATGTAAAATAAAGACATTTCCAAGAAGTGGCTGGAATCTCTTCATAAAGAGGAATAAAAATCACCATCTGAGGAGGTTGTTAGAGCATTGGGAAAATGAGCAAAATGTGAGTGTGACCATTACAAAATAAGAATGTGGAGACATCAGAAGAAAGATATAAAGGAAGCTTTAAGCAGGGTGTTTTCACAGATGTGGTTAAAAGGGAATCACATGGGAGTGGGAGAATTCTGCCCAGAGCTGGAAGACCCAGTGTGGACAGTCATCTTTTCTGCTTTCAAATTCCAATGTCACCATCAACCGGCCATGTGGCTCTGAGTAAGTCGTACCCTGCATGAGGCACCATCCTCTCCATTGGCGACACTCAAGTGATAGCGGCCCTGACAGCGAGATGTGAGATTAGAGATGAGGAGATTACATTAATTGATGTCTGAAACATTGTAAGCTCTTCATGGGCACATACTAGAGAAAGATCAAAAATACCACCATTTGTTAGTCATAACATTGACTAGAAAAATTTGGAAGAACATGAACTCTTTGTTGTTATTTTAAAAATAGAAATTCATTGATGGAAGACAGAGAAGTGACACAGGGACAGTTGTTCCGGTGCAGGGGCATATCACCTGTATGATTCCTGCAGAGTTCAGTATCAGCGGGAGGTATCTGGTATCCTTTTCCATAAAGCAGAGACAGAAACAATTGTAATCTCCAGCTGTGCCTCAGACCAGTCCTGGAGACACCGCAATAGCTTATTCACCTTCGGACCGCTCCTTTGAGAGAAGGAAGTGCCAGGTTTGATGTGGCTTTTGGAGGGTGGGAACCATGGGAACTACATTGAGAGCAGATAGTGCGTTTCCCCCAGTCAGCAGGGAGACATTGCCTGTGGTCTCTGCCCTCCTGGGCAGCATTGGAACAGGCAACACATGCTGGAAAGTGTGGCGAGGACATTACAGAGCACCTGCACTGTGCAGAGTTCAACCAGCCTTTTTCCAGGTGGAGATCTGTTCTCTTCTCCCTACTTTGAATCACCTAAACATGCCTTCAGCTGCTGTGTTCAAGAGACAAACCATGGATATCTGGCACCTGTATAAACCATCTCACTGAATTAACAGAAGCAGAGGGCATCGTAAAGACCTTTAAGCAAACCTACTTGTTGCCAGATAATTCAGAGGTGGCCCTAGTGGTAGCCAGCAGTTGTTGGTCTGGATTCCTAGCAGCTTTCCTCTGCCCATGACACTATCGCTTCTTTGTCCCCTGCATTCCCATTGTTGCTGTCTCATGTTTAATATTTAAACTCTTTATTCCTTGGGCAGGGCCCATTCTTTTTTTCTCTGTTTGCACACTGGCTAACACAGTGGGGTACTGGTCCATGACCAGGACTACTGGGTACTATGCTAATGATTATAATGGCGGTAATTAATAATGCTTTGTTCTTTGATCTCTGGGCTTGCCGAGGCAGTCAGCTGCTACAATTGTTCTCTGCCCTAGGGCTGAGTGTGTAGTCAGGTTGCTTTTTTGGCTATCTTGTGGTTTGATCTTGGTGCCCCCTCCTATATGCTGACCCTGCCTTCAGACTGGCAGACTGGAGACTCCTAAATGGTTTTGAGGGCAGTTGGCCAGGCTCCCTTTGGATCTGCTCCTTCCATTGGGAATAGCTTGTATTCCCTTGTACTCTCTACTGCTAATGATATCTTTCTCAGTGCTCACACCAGCTCCCAAATAAGATGTTCACATTTCTCTGCTGTGCTGCTGCCTTGTCATGATACAGCAGTGTTTTTTACACTGATAAATATATGAATTGTTTATGGGTCACTTGTTGCTTCCAAGTCCTTATATCCATACACAACTTCTGTTGGTTGACTGGGGATTTTAAGGGGAGAAATCAGAAGCAATAAATATCTCTGAATGACTAGCCTGAGCATCTCAGGTGATCCGAGGTGGAAATCTGAGAGGATAAAATGGTATGGATTTGTGTTTCATGTCACAAATCATACATGCTTGTGCATTTTTTTTTTCTCTTTTTTTTTTTTTAATGCACTACCAGGGAAAGTTGTATGTGCAGTCCTGGAAATGTCAGTGGAGATTGCCTGAGTTCCCTGTGCAGCCTTGAGGGACAGAGGACCCCAGACCCTGAGCAAACAGCTTCTCTCGAGCAAATTGCTTCTCCACTTAGTGCTTAAATTCCCCTAATAACAGAAGTGATGAAAATACTAATGACAGCAAGAATGGGTGGATTATTTGCCCCTCCCTCCCCCTTTTTTCACCTTTTTAAAAATCATTCTAAGGCCATTACTGGTCCCTCAACAATTGAAGAGGCTTCTACCTAACTATGCTGTTAGGTAGCTGAACTGTATCCTGCTGATACCAGCTGTGTCGCCAGGGTCTGAGTGGAGTCACTGGGGCAAGCCAGCTAAAACTAACGTGGGTATCCGAGGTCATAAAGAGGGGCCAGAGATAGGTGCAGCCTCCTCTCCCCAGTAAGACCTCTAACACTTTCTCCAGAAGTGGAGTGGTGCCATCAGCTTGGAAGGTTTCTGCAGCTGTGATACCATTTAGATCCCCATATACCAGCGTGCCATTGAGAGGCAGAGTGCGAGGAGGTAAGAGTCTGGAAAAATGGCAACTGAAACCCTCTTGCCTTTATTCCAGACTCTGTCAAAATAATTTCCAATCCACCCAGAACAGCCTGAATACTGCACAGGTCTAACATCTAAAGAGGAAACTAAACTAGCAAGTCACTCCAGGAGGGTTGGACTAAGGCAGCAAAGTTGGAAACTTCATCCCTTCATGAAAGCCACAGCAGACCAGGGGATGGCCTGGACTGGCAGGATTAGAAATACAAGGGTGTTAGAGAACACGGCAAGACACCTAATTCAGCTTTTGGTGACCTGCCTGAACAAACAGCTATGACAGAGAGCTGAGAAATACGATATTTGTGCTTGTGTGAGAACCAGCCCAGTGGAATGGTTATTATCATCTGCTGAATTGGACAGAGCATGGTGGAAAGTCAGGATGGATCTCTTCTAGCTGGAGAATATGACCTATCCAAAAATGATTGATTGTTTCTCAGGACTTACTGAGTTTTCCAGGTTATTCAACATCAGTGGAGAGGACAAAAACACTCTTGCAGCAAACCTGTCTGTTCACTCTGGAGTTCCAGAGCAGCTCATATCTGACACAAGGCTTCAATTTTCTTGTGAGGTCTTTTGAGGCATCTGCAAGCACCTTGTTACATCCAGGTCCCATTTTGCTTGGGGAAAATGTTTCCTGCAGTGAAGACAATCAAAGGTTTCCTTTCTGAATTCTCATACTCCCATCCCCTCCTCTTGGCAAAGTAATCCATACCTCTAGCAATGGATTCAGCCTTGCAGATGAACTGTGGGAAGAGAGCTGAGGCCCAAACATCTCACCCTGCCAGATCCTTGCTGGCTGGACTCCTTAAGTCTACAAAAGAAGGAAGATCAACATAAAACATCTGAAAAGCAGAACTTGAAAAAGTCAGCTTCTCCTGAATACTAAACTCCCAAGAGTTTCTTTTCCAAACAAGATGGGGCAGTGCTGGGAAGAGCCAGAAACCTTCAGCTCCATTTTATTAGTGCGTTAGCAAGAATCACCCATTAGCTCATTCTCATCTTGCTGCTTCACTTAATGGATTTCAGATACACTCTAACGTCTACCCTGAGACTAACACTGACCCCTTCTGATCCCTAGCCGGTCCTCCAGACCCTCTCCTTTCAGCTAGGAAAAGAGAGATGTCTTCCTACAATCTTGGAAGAATCGAAGGATCCAAGTGCATTTAAATGCTGGTAGGCAAATGTAGTTAAAGGGCAGAGTAAACCCTGATGCAGGGTCACACCATCATGTGTAGAGCTGTTCATTCTTGTGCCGTATTGATGTTTCATTCCCATTTTCTTTTGTTTAATGAAAGGCTCACAGTCCTGCCCTTTTCATAAAGGGACTGCGGTATTTATTATGAACATTCAGACTCCCTGCTCGGGGGACAGTTAATGAGTACATAGTAAACAAGTAAGAGCCTGTGTAAACAAAAAATAA